>NW_026138058.1:5375126-6019430 GCF_025592945.1 Manacus candei
GGAAGTTTTCTGTGGTTAAGTAGTTCACTGTCATCATCACCACCAGATGACCATAAAGGAATTCCAGCTTCAGTCAGCATGTAAAGACAAATGATATGGCATTAAAATCCAAGCCTCCTCCCTGTTTTGTTTTTGTTTTGTTTTTTTATATTTTATGCTCCATTTCCTTCTTGCTTTAACATATTCAAACTCTGTTATGATTGGTTTTTGGTTCGAAAACTACTTATTAATTATTTGCTTCAAATTAAGATTGCTTTCTGATCATGTGGGACTAAGACAGGATGTTGAGCAATTTGCTTTAAGTAAAATGGGTTGAAAAGGCAATGGAAGTGGAAAATACTGCATAAGCAGGAATGTTACAAATCAATAAAAACGTATTTTAGATTATCCAGGTGAACATCATAAAAGGAAAAATATACCAAACTTTTATTATGTGTAGCTATTTGATGTCCTACAAAAAAAATACTGAGCTTTTACAACACCTTTTCAATAGTCTTGAAACATGAAAATTAAGTTTTTGCAAACCAATATCTTTCACTTCCTTACGAGCTAATAACACTTTCTAAGTCTTGCTCACAGCTTCTTGAGAAGGATAATAACTTATGCAGTTAAGATGGCAATACCACAATACTGAGGATTGGTACAGAACACTGAAAAAGCTTGAAAATGTGTGGATATAGCAATAGAAGAGAGTTGACATAATGTGATTTTACTAGCAGGCACCTTCTTTGCAGTTTTTTATCTTGTAATCCTCCAGACTCATCTGGGGTTTGTGATCCTTGCTTTATTCTCATTTGAAGTACAGATCACACCACTATTTGGTAATCTCATGTTCATTCTGCAGCAGAAAATCTATTTGCTTTCTATAATATGTTATTAGTAGTATAAAACAATGAATAATGAAGAAATATTAGATTTTTTCTCACATTCGGCTTTATGATCTCTCACTGCCTGTCTTAGTTTAATAACATCAACTCTAGGTAATGGATCATAATTAGGATGCTTATTTTGAAGAACACTAAATGAATCTAAAGGCCACAAGAATTTACAGATCATTTATTTGCTAAAATTATAAATTTTATTTCTCATATTTCTTAAAAATCAGGCTCTTCTATGAAATGAAATAGCATGTGTCTTAATGGAAGATATTTCCTTAATTTTGTGATTGAAATATTGTGCAATAATTTCACAACAAATTTGAAAATACTCATGCATTCTTATCTTAAATGTCTTATCGTCTTAAAAAAACCTTGATCTGAAGTTCTTGAGAGGAACAGCATAATTTTATGAAATACAGCTTTCTAAATTTCCCAACGCTCAAAGTAATCAACAAGCTACTGGTTTCCTGAGTATTTGAAATAAACAAATAGGCTTACCTGCTCCTCTGGTGTGGTTAAAATCACCTTTAATAACTTTGCACGACTTTCCATTACCGTTGCAAACGCCACAATGATCTTCACGAGCCAGAGATCCTAATATGCCATCACAGCCAAATTTCTGTGGGAGAATAAAATAGAGCTGTTGAGACACAGGCCATGTTTTTCATAAAGCTGCCTCTAGCATCAGGCGTCTCACCACTCTGCAAGATGCCTAACCCACATGACCTAGCCCTGCTCATGTGCGGAGATTCCTCCCATGGTCAATTTTCCCGTGATTTTATGTAGATTGTGGCATCCACTCTTCCTGTATGGTTAGCAACGTCTCCACCACTTTTTACTCAAAACATGGGAGGTCCTTTGCCACACACACAGTGATAAAATGCTGCTTAGGGCATAAACACATCTAGAGTATGTAAATATAAAGGGCATTTGTGTTTTTGCTAAAAATCATCCAGTTTAAAAACAGTTAAGTTTACTCAAGCAACTCCACATTACTATGTTAAACGTATTTCTATGAATTGTTGTCAGTGGTAACTTGACAAAAGCAATAAAGTTAATATTGCTGACCTGACATGAAATAAAAGCCTTTTTAAGTCTAGCAAAGTCATCAGAGGGTAATCTTGTGCACTATATAATTGCATTTGGTAAAATCAATTATACTTCAAAACTATTTTATAAATAATGAAGACGAAAACTAAGTTAGAGAGAAAATAAAGGGTTTTTTAAGAACAGAAATCATGGTCTATTAAGGAGTCATTAATTTCCAAGCACATTAGGATTGTTCCTTTACTTTATGAATGGGATTTTTATTAGAGTTCTTCTACCTAGAAAAGCAATACAGATTTCCAAATACTGACTGAAAGTATTTGATTGAGCTGTGTATCCATTATGGCACATCTACAAGATATAAATATCTAACTCTACAGTTGTAGTCCACAAGTTCTTAAGAACTTTCAAATCTGATTAGCACCTATCTCTCTGAACTCTGATATGCCAAGAAGTCAACTCAATCTTAGTGAGGTGGGTTTAGTTTAAGGTTTTTTTTTTGTTTTTTTGAAGGATAAAAAGAAGGACACTTTTTCAAGAAAAATGGGCTATGTATCATCTTTATGGTTAAACATGTAATTGCTGCATGGTGAATGCAAATCAGAGAAGTATTTTAAGTGTATTTTTTCTGCACACACACAGGCACTTGAGAGAGGATAAGTGTATGTGCATATATGCATCTATAAGTTAATTTGTTGAAGTTATGACAGTATCTAGCAATAATGTTTCTGTGTTAAAGGCTGGGTTTTCTACTGAATTCAGTGTTTTAAATGAGAAGCAGACAAAAGAAAAACCCCAAGCCTTATATAGAAGAGTTTCCATATGAGGCACTATAAAAGCGACAAAAGAACTTCTACGAACCAAACGAATTCTTAAAATCAGGAATAGCATAAGCACTCATCTGTAACTATGTGTTATTCTGCACATTTGCTCTTGGTTTATTTAGGTGTAAAACTGTGCACTGTTGAAAAAGGCAGAGTAATTCATATGGACATTCACCTGACGGCAAAATTTCTCAACGTGTTGAAAGCTTTTCCCTTAGAAAATGAAATCAATTACAGTAATTATCCGCTCTGCAGGAGTTTGTTATAAGCATCTTTATCATTACAGGTACACATTCACCAAACCAAACCTTCTGCTGCTTCACATGTTGTGCTGCACTGAGCGAAAATTGCTTAAAGTATCTCAATGTGATACAAAAAACAGAGCCGTTCACTCTTGGTCATGCAAACTGCAACAGGTTGTCAGAGAAGTAACACGCACGTGTAACAAATGTACGCTCTTGCATACCTGTGTCTGTATATCTAGGTCTGAAACAAGTAACTCGTACCTGGCATCTCCCATCTGCACAGATATCCAGCCCATGCTGGCCACAGGAAGTCCCATCCATCACCTTTTCTGTTAGAAGAATGGGCTGATCCTTTCCAGCCGGTGAACAGAACAAGGCACAAGGTTTTTCTGTAGTAGCAATGATGGAAAAACCCACAAAATCGGTAAAAGGTCACTTCAGAAACACAAAATTGTCATCAACATTGTTGTTAAAACTGATATTTGTTTATCTGTGTAGTAGGAATTTTTGATCTATTTCTCAGCTGTTTGAAAAACTCAAGGTTTTTTCCTTCTTAGAGCATGCTGTTGCTACAGACTTGGCCTACATAGTACTCGTGTCATGTTCATTGTTGCAATTAAGAGTATACACATTACAGCTGTTGGAATATTTTGGTCCTAATCTATACTTTCACTCTCCTATATTTTTGGCAGAACATAAATATTGGTTTAAAAAGAAACTTAACACTTTCCAGATTTCATAACTATGCAGGTCAAAGAGAAAAAAAAATGCAGTAACTGAGTTACCCTGGGAAAAAATATAAGAATTTACAAAGTACACATTAAAAAACCAAGAAACCACAAAAACCCTGGAAACATTCTTTTTAACATCTTTACCAAGTTCAAGGAACTTTCTACTGAATTTCTAAAACATTCTGCAAACAATTTCTGATACTGAAAGACAATAAAAACGTAGTAACATCCTGGTGTCCATGGTCATCATTCATAAACAATGAAGTTTGTTTCACCATTGTGAAAGTGACAGCAAACAAAATAAACTAAAGCCTCTTCTCAGTGGTTAACTGAGCACAAAATTACATGATTTTTTCATACCTTTGTTCACAAATGTACTGACTCAGAACTTCTTCCCAAATCTGTTGCAGATTTTTGAAAGGATAAAGTCAATCCTGAACCTGAAACCGATTTCACTTGGACACAATCTATGCCACTCTGACTTCATACTGACTTCTAGATTCCTGGAGTGCGTTTTTATTAGTAAATTAAACAGTTCCAGGAAACATTCATGGGCACTGGAATCCTACTGTCTATACAGCTGAACTGTAAAACAGTCTACACCACATTTTTTTGCATGTGCTAACTAGCACTAGCTCAGTCTAGACTGGAAATTGCCATCTGCTTTCAGAAAAGCAATTTTAGCATGCAAAAGAGTAGAAAAGCACAGACAGACAAAGTCAGTGCCAGCTGACTTACACATCAGAGAGTGGTCTGGGCACATTTAATTTACCAAAATGGACAAGCCTCTGGGTATCACTAGAGGACCAGTGCAAACAGATGTGATCACTTCTGCCAACATGTGAAGCTAGTCAGACACAAGCATCTCCAGCTAAGAAGCTGCCTGTATTTGTGCCCTCCAGATTCCTGTTATGCTCCTTAAATAGTAACCTCAAAGTTCCCTGGGACTTTAAGCATGCATCAGCATTTTTAAAGGAATACAACATTTAAATGACCTAAACATTATTTTAAAGACACTGAACTCAAAGAGACGGCAACTCGACAACATCGGACAACTTCAACAGACTACAGGAGCACTCATTCAATCACAGCAACTATTTTGGACTTTGTGCACAGTTTGTGTCCACTAAAGGCTAAGAGAGCAAACAATTAAGGATTTGGGAACAACGTATACTTGAATATTGGAACTCTTTGGCTGGTATCCACTTATGCTTCTCCTAAGGGACACCTCAAGACAATAGGACCATTCAGAACAAAGTTAGATGAAAGCTACCATCCACACTCCTTTACATGGGGCAGGAGAGTGCCAAGATTCTTCATCTGAATAAAATCAAATTATTCCAAGTCAGACTTTTAGATCCCTTAGGAACACATAAATCATGTGTTCCTGCGCTAAAATGAAATTCAGTAAAACAAACCAAAATGAATTGACTCGATATAACAATTGAGAGAATTCTTCTTACTATGAAATGAGCTAACATACAATAATATCACAAGTTTTCACTTTGACACCTTGAGAAAAGGCTTAGAAGGAAAAAAAGCCCTTATTCATCTAGGCATATATGAAAACATGTGTACAACGAAATAGTTTTCTTAAAATCTATGCTTTCTAATGGTTTCTGATAATTTGTTTCAAGAGTTAAAAATCAATTACAGTAATGAACTACTTAAAATTTAGTAACAAATACTTACAGTACTCCTGTGACATTCCAGTGTTGTCTTTATTAAGAGTTGTTATGATTATCAAATTAACTGTTTTAATAACTGATGTATTTTTGTGGTGGTTTTTTTTGTTTTGTTTTGTTTTTAATTCAAATAAATTTAAACACAAAATTTTAAACAGAAAATTCAGTGAAATGGGAACTATTGTTCACATTTAGAGGAATTTATCCTCTAGTCACTGATGTTTTACACCAACATTATCATTGCAGATACTGTAAATTTGACTTCACTATACTTCCACTTGAGCATTCTCATAATAATATGATATGTAAAGAAGTTTTTTGCATGGAAGCATGCATACAATATGCCAGGACTTTGCATTCAGTAGCTGTTAGGATTTAGAGAAATCTTATCTAAGTTTGCAGTATATATTAGATATGGATTTCTGCCAAAATCAAACACTGGTATGAGAAATACTCACAATGTTAAGCTAGAAGTGCTCTCTCCTTCCTCAGAAACAGAAGCTCACAATATCTGCATCATCTTTTTGGCTTTGTAGATAAAAATATAACTGATATATGCATACTTAATGATCTAACATTAGTCTAGAAATCTGTATTTCTCAGTCACTTCATACGACATTTCTTATTAAATAAAACAAAACTGACACTGAACTTTCATTCAAACATAATCTTTACTTATTAAGAAGGACAAATTAAATAGGAATAAATGATGAAACATTCCAGGGCATATGAAAATACCACTAGATCTTGCCTTATTGAATTCAAATTATTCGCCAAAAATATGGGGCTTGGTTTTGTTTGTTTGCTTTAGTTTTTGCCATACCTTTCCTAATCAACAACATCGACAAGCTACAAGCTATTTAGGCAGATGATAAGAACCTGGGAGCTGGTCTTTACTTACCATCATCAATGACAGCTTGCCACTGGTGCACGTGCTTCTGATACGAAGATCTGACACTGAAAGCTTGGCACTGCCAGTCCCTGAAGGCGGGCACACCAGCAGGACAAGAGGGATTTTCACATACCCTATACTGCATTGTGGGCCCGTGACACTCTCCTTCAAGGCCTGAACTAGAAAAGATGGCATAAACATAACCCTTTACTGTTGGTAGTGTTTTGTTCAACTTACAGCACAGTTTACTTACGCTGGACACAAATTCCGTTTAAACGGCGGGTTTTTTGTTGGCACATAACATCAAAAAAAACACCCATGGGAAAAAATCAAAGTCGCAGAACAAAACACGTTTCCCTTCTCTTTGTACTGGTCACGTTACATGTAAAGTGTGGCTGGTGCTAAACCATAATTTACACTTGGCCACAAAGAAGCACTACGACTAGAGAACCTCAACTGCAGTGTTGATATAGTTGAGATGATTTTTCTCTACCTGGACTCTGTCAAACATGCTACAGAAAGGAAGTAACACCTGTAGATTTTCTACCTCTCCTTTTTTTAAAAGTGGGGTGTTACAATGTTCTGAAAAATGTTTTGTTTCTTTCTAGTCACTGCATCTGTGCTTGCAGTTCCTAATGAAAAAAATGCAAAAGAAGAGTGAAATGCATAAACTGGAACTAATTATTTGGAACCTTGCCCGTAAAAATGAATTAATGAGAGCGAAACTGAAACATCTTTAAGTTCAAGAAATAGCTTTTAGGTACACAGCTGAAAGTGGTGTTTACATGGCGTGAAATATGAAAGCATTCTGCATATCTAAGTTGTCAGTTAAACTACTATGCATTTGCACAGCCATATCCAACTTCTCCTCAAAATTCTCTATGAAAATTTATCTTTTTTAATCCCCATCTTTCCTATCATCACATTTTCTCCCAGATCTGCTATATTGTCTTCCATTTTCCTTTATTTCTCTCCTTTGCTCTTTTATTTTCCTAAACCATCGACTCGACTCTATTCCACTCCGGTTTAATCTTCTCTATAATTGTCTTCATTACTTAGCTTTATACTGTTCCCACTCCTATGCCTATTTATTCTCTTTCACTTGGTGATCCACTAAAAGAGACATGGTACAGAGTAGTTAAAAGGAAAGTATCTTTTAGCTGATCACTGAGGTACAGTGAAACAAACCTCAGTCAAGCCAAAAATAAAAATCCTTTTATCCCCAATGGCAGAAGGTTTGCATTTTCACAAGATATGGCATCTAAATAGTGTTTACAGATAGTCTATCTAAATGTCTGTGAAACTGGTAGAAAGATCTCTGTAATAGTTGCAATTCCTTGGCTCTCCATATGAGACAGAAGTCAGCTTTCTCCAGTAAAAAAACTGAAAGAGTAGAATTACACACTGATGCTCTGCAAGTCAGAAAGTATGAATTTTAAGTTTCTGTCGCTTCTTCAGGTGAAGGTTAAAAAGAGAATTTATTCTCCTACTAGTATTATCTAAGCTTTTGACAAAAGCAGAAAAGATGAAAACAGTGCTGCCACGCAACAAAAAAACCCCCCTGAAATACCTCATTCTCCTAAGTGATTCTCGGCGTTCATGAAAGATGAATTGCTTAACGGGTTTCCCCACTCAAGCAAACTTTGCTCAGAAATTCTGGTGAACAGCAAGGGAAACCTGAACTTGTTTTTTACCCAGGGCATTTGCGCTGTCGACTGCTGACTCCAGTGTTGCAGGTGCGGCTGCAGGCGCTCCAGGCGCTCCACTCCCCCTCCGTATGCTCCGCGAAAGAGGTCCGGTTGATGCACTCTCCAGCCTTACACCACTGGGTGAAAATTCAGCTCTTAGGTAAATAAATCAAGGCATATGAAAAACAATTCACTGGTCCACAGCGCGTGGGAAGCAAAACATAAACATTCGGTTCAATATAGAGGGTTTTTTTCGTATATTTTTTTTTCATATATTCTGAAAATATATTTTTAGATATATTTTTGTTGCCTGTTGTTCCCCAAACAGTTTTTTTTTCTGTCCTAGTAAATGCAAAAGCCAGGGACCTTTCTCTGGTTCAGCGGCCAAGGAGCAGGTGCAATTCCTGTCCACAGCCTCGAACACAAGTTAATTCCCAATAAAGGATTCCTCCTAGAAATGGTCCCCAGACCTTGCTGTCCTATTTGTTTCAGACTGGGCATTGCCTAGGAAAGCATTTTTGGGCCCAGGAATCAACCAGTTGAACTGTGCAGATCACAGCACAGTGTCCAGGGCTGTCCTCAGGACTTGTTTCTTTCAGCATTACAGTTCCCATCAGGGACTGCATTATCTCTGATTATTCAGTGACAATTTCAATTGAAAGATATAAAATCCTTCCCTATAAAACTTATTCTGAAAGTTTTTCATACAAATCTGGATAAATTTCTTCAATGAGACTATTTCTAAACCTCAGATCATAGCTGAACTCTGTATCTTTGAAAGCTTATGTTGCTATTTACAGTTAGAAGTGCAATAATGGCATTCCACTCATAAATAGGATACAAAATGAGAGAGAATTTGAAATAAAACAGTGTAAACATTAAAACATCTGGAGTTTTGGCTTTTTTAGGAAAATGTTCTTTTTCATATCTGTATTATATAATGTATAACACATAATACATTCCACTATACATAGATTATTTTAATGCTAATTGATATTTAATGATAATAAGCAGGAACTGAAAACAAGTGCAAAGACTGATTCAGCCTGTTTCCTTAACTGTTATATGTTCAGTATAATTGATACTGCTTTTACACCAGAAGCATACCTTTCCAGTGTCACAATCTGTTCCATCCATTGGTGGATCCAGTTTAGTTTTGCATTCCTTCTCACTCTCCACCTTACACCACAACCCAGTGCAAATGACATGCTGAAAACCAAACACAGAAGTAAGCACAAATCCTACCTTATGCATGCAGCCCACTAGTGTTGTCACAAAGTTACCAGTTTGATGGTACTAAAGTCTGTTTAAAGGCAGGTTAAACATGTACAAAAAACAAAGTGGAAAGAATCTGCTTGGACTCCTACTAATCATGCTTCTCTAGGTTTTCCAGATTCCTGGTGTTCATGACAATCCAATGACTGTCTTATGCTCTTCCAATGATTCCTAATTCCTCTAGAATTCATCTATTCCTCTAGGAAAAAAAAAAATCTCGAGAGGTATCCAACTTGATATCCACAGAGGAGACACAAAGCAACCTGACAAAGGAGGATGAAATATTTTTTGCTGCAAAGAAGAGAAGGGAGATGACAGGGGGGCTATTCTGTAGTGAATTGTAGAGTGGGAAAGATATGTTCCTTATTCTGTCCCTCTGAAGCACAAGAACAAAGCAATTTTTACCTTATTTAAGAGAAAGTACAACCTTGTGGAATGCTGGCTCCTATTTCCCCAAATTTCCCAAATAGGCAGCTTTCCCTATTTTTCTCTGAAAAGTTCTCCTTGTCCCATGGTTTTCAGTCATGACTTCATTCTCCTTTCTGTCTGTTCCCCCTCTTAAGAATTAAACCATGTGGAAGAGAACTGAGGACACGTGTGTCCTGAATATTATTGTGTATGCACAGTAATTCCCCCTCAACACGTGTATCGCCCAGAGAGGGGCAAGAAGGATCAGGAGAGAGGAATGGGATGCAGAGAGGATAAAAGATAAAGAGCAGCTGGAGTTTTTTTTAAAACAGGGGTGCCAAAAGACATGCTTTTTCTGGAGGAAATGATTTGCTATATTGGTACACCCAGTAAGAGTCTCTGTGCCTTTCATACCACGCGTGAATAATTTGTGATAAATATTATGCTACCTTGAAAAAAGACTTATGGTACAGGAAATGTCATTCAACAAAAGATTTTGTCTCAACCAAGGAACAGGACAGTTCCAGTGGGAGCCTTGCACATAAAAATGACTGTAACATCAGTGATCAAAAAGAGTCAAAGATTGTAGAGGTCTGAAACGTTGCACAAAAACAAGAGACAAGGATGGTAACAGTCAGACTCACTCCTGATTCATCCTGTAACAGTTTTGTGCTGAAGCTGAACTAAAAAGACAACAGTTAGCTCATGCATGTCCTAAAAAAACAGCCACGGAAGTCCTATCTTGCTCGTGAACAATTTTAATAAGCATTTTCAAATATCAAAGTGCAATTTCTGTTAGTTTTCATTGTTTTTCAAACAATGTAGATGAACACAATAGCAGATGAGACAGAATATCAATGTTCATGACAAGTGCTTCCATACCAACTATGAAATTAGGGACATACTGTTGGAACTACTCAATAAAAACACATGTTGGTTTAATATTCCTAAATAATATATTTTTTCTTATCTTCAAATCTTCATTTACTAATTACTACAATGGAGCAAAAGCCATCCAAATTTCTCCAAGTTTTGAAAAAGTAGTCAAATTTTCCTTCATGTCATCACATTTTTTAAGTACGAGACCTCTTTTTTTTTTTTTTTCCCAAACACTATGATCTTATGCTTGATTTTCCTTGCATATGATTGCAGAATGGCTTACGACAAACCCACAGTTCCTTACAAAGTCAGAAACAATTCTTCTCAATATCGAGAGGCATTAAGTCAGCTTTACGAGGATTTGGGTACCTGAACACAGAGGTGTACTTGAGCTCTGCAAACTAAATTAAGTAAATCAAATCAAGACACTTCACTTGCTAATGTGCATTTTATTGCTTCTACAAATACTTGTATACCACCTCCCTATGAACAACGAGCCTCACTGCCCCAGATAGAAACTGCTTTGAGCCTTAAGTCACTCCACAATCACAGCACTAATTTCTAAACCAGAAATTTACTCCTCTGGGGAGAAAGTTTCATTCAGTCAAAATCAGGACAGCTAAGCTTATATTCACAAAGGTTTACTAGTCGAACAGCCATTGCAGCTTTTTAGACTAGCCAAAGGAAGTTACAGTTAGTGGAGATTAAAAATTTATGATACTGGATTATTCACAATCTGTAAATTATTTCTCTGTGTGTACACTTGAGAACAAAATACTGCCAAGCACATGAAAAGGATTTTTTTTTTCTGAACAGATGTGTTAATCATGAGTTTTTTGCAGCAAAACCTTGTAAAATACAACATGAAAGTCACACTGTACTAGAGAAATAGCAGAGGTCGCTACAGCTTTTGGGTTTTGTTTTGTTTGGGTTTTTTTTGAAAGAAAATAGTGAGGCAGGTCTGTGAGGGTCAGCAGGGTGCATTTCCAATTATATAAGCATATGGAAATAAGATCCAGTTGAGAGGAAAGACCAGAGACAAAAAGGGCATTTTAGAACAGTATTTGTGCAAAGTCAAGACTGTTTAAAATGTGGTGGTAGAGATGAGGTCAGATATTTCACCAGGGCTGTAATATTTCCATGCCTTTTTGTTCTTTTCATTGTGATCATTCCCTGAAATGCCTTAAAAATCACCAGGAAATATAACCAGTCTCCTACTTCTTTGCAAAGATCACAGCTGTGTTATGACAAGAATTGTTTTAGTGGAACTGACTAGATAGCATTCGCATCCTGGACTTTAATCTTAAAAGCCAACATTTAATAGTTCAACAATTATATTAAATTGTCAAGTTCTACAATCACATTTAAACATCAAGAACTACTTCTGGGCCATGATCTCACTATCTGTTATGTGAAACAATGTTAGGAACTAATTGATTCTTGTGTGAGACATCATGGGCATAAAAGCAAACTTGGCTCCCTTACAAGATAAGCACGGAGACACAGTATAAATCTTGAACCTGGAGATCCACTCACACTTTTCTCAGGTTCCATAAATTTTGCTTGGAGTACGAAAAAAAAAGTCTTTGAAATAAAGATGAAAGGGGAAAAAATAAAGTCTGGATGCCATTCATGAAAGAGGATGGGAAGGGCTCACTTAGGAAAATACGGGAGTAGGACCTCAATGGTTCCTTCAGTCCTTTGCTTCAGTCATTGCATTATAAAGAGGAATTCTTGATAGCAAGTGAAAATCATTTACACCTGCAGTGTTTCTCAGAGGTTGCCATGTAACATGACTTAATTATCCTTAAGTGCTGCTCAGTAACAGCACTTGTAAAAACTTTATCTCAGCAGAAATGCGTATTTGTAGAATTATAAAGTTGTGTACCATCATTACTCATTTGATTTCTTAGTTCAATAGATGTTATATATTAAAAATAGTTGCTTAATGTAGAAGATTGCATGGAACTCTGCTCATCAAGGTGTCTTCCAGTCACAAAAAATGTAAGACCGCGACATAAGTTCATAATTTATCTTTTACACAGTTATACTGAAGTGCATGAACTGTTCAGCAAGTAGAATGTGTCCAAGAAATCCTGGGCTATAAATTGTTGGATTTACTGATGTTTAAATGAACCTTCGAGGAGTATGTTTCTCTCATTTCCTGGCTTGTGGACAACATGTATAACCATAATAAACTGCCAGTTACTGGCAGAGTAGGAGAGAGTATACAGAGACTAAAGGAAGTAGTCTGGATATCACAAAATATTCAGTGGTCATCTACGTGTAATTAAATGATTATTTTAGTAAATTGATACATTAATGAAATACTCTATTCAATTTAGAAAGGTCTTCTAAATGCTCACTTCTCCAGTGGCAGCCACAATAATCTGCACAATTAACATAGAGAACTTTGAATCACCTTCATAATAAGTAAAATGCAATTATTTGGAAGGTTAAATTCAGCAGAGTCATTACTTGCATCTAAAATCCTTACATTTCTGAAGGAGATGATAAAATTAGTAACAGCCCTTCACAGTATACAGTATACTAGTATACAGTAAACTTTTGTAAGGGAAGAGATAAATTTAAGACCCAGAGCACAGAGCACAAGGAGGAGATCTGAATATAGTGTCTAAGCTTGCTGTAACTGGCTCTTCAGGGCTACAAACCAAGGATCAAGCCTCTTGGATTTTTTTGTTGGGAGGAAGGTGAGAGTGAAAATTTAGCTTCCAGAGAAAAGAAAGCAGACGAAAACCAGCAAGGTGACTTTACAGAGGTTGGCAGGGAAGCTTTGGGAAACTCTTCTACCCCAGTGCCCCCTCAATTCTGTCCTTAGTGTCATTTATTCATTTGTATGTCATTTTTAATAGATCCAAAGTTCTTAAAAATTCATTACAACATTTTTTTTCCTTCAGTATTTGATTGTATGGTTTCCAGTTCAGGGTTGCCAGTTTTGCAGAGGATTTTGGAGAAACTTTTGCAGAAGGTTCTTCCCCTTTTTCTCTTTGCAGAAACTGTTACTGGGCTTTCTTTTTCTAACTGTTTAGGTCATAAAGTTATCAAGCAACACACAGTTTTATGAAGAGAACTAAAACTATTTTGCAATTGGTCAGGAAAAAAGAATAGTGGAAAAGACTACCCGCCTTTTGTATTGTCTTGAATCGTTACTATGTTCTTTCTTCACAGCAAACCCACATCATCTTTTTAGTTACACTGTAATGTTAATATTAACATTTAACATGAATTTTCATAAACTGGTGATTTTAATATAAATATTAATATTCAACACAAATATAATGATCCAGTTAGTGGGAAAAAGCAGAAGGATTTATTTAGATGAAGATCAGTGATTTAGCTGAAAGGTGTCCTCTTACATACAAAGTGCCAGAAGATGGGAACATGATTAAAGATGACTAGAAATGGACACCTAGCTACCAACACCAAGAGCCTGTGCAAATAGTTGAACACCACCTGGTTAATATGCACTAAATTTAACTGACGTTGACTTCTACTTCTCATGTCTGGAGTGAAAATGTTTCCACAAACAATAATACAGCTAAAATATGGGTCTTTTTTTTTTTTTTTCTTCTCAGCTATACCACTCCCAGCACGCGTTAGTCATACATGTATTGCAATGTTTCCTTCAAGAACTTTCAGATAAAAATTAGGCTCAGTGAAAGTCTTTAAAGAAATAGTACTATGTCCAAGCTGAAAAGAGGTAGAGAACTATAGAACTAAAGAACTAAAGGAGAAAGCAATCATGCTTTCATACTAAATACTCCTAACCTTTCCAAGCTATCAGACCCCTGATTCTGATGAAATTTTATTTCACAGTTCCTCCTAGTCCCTGTTCTGTCAGCCCATACTCTGTGTTCTTTATACATTTGTAATATCATCTCCCCATCTTGTCTTAGTTATCATCTCAAGGGCATCCAACATGTTTAGTCTGTCCTGTTGATTTAAAGAAGGTTGATTTTTCTGTTAAAACCATTCTTAAACTGCTTCTTCAGTCAGATGTTTAATATTTATTAATAAATATTGATTTCTGTTTCATTATGAAGACCTCTTCAATTTTGCTAATTGGTGTTTTTAAAATTTATATATAGTGACACTGCTTCACACAATGGCATGAAGCAATGTCAGGAAACTCAGTTTTTGGAACTCCTGCTGTCATGGCACTGTACAGGTCTGCCTGGGCTCACGGGAGACTGCTGGGAGGCAGGGTACATCCAGCAGTGCAGAAAGCCCAGCTAACACCACTATTCTTCTGAAGGTCAGATATGGAGGTTCAAGGACCCAAAACATAATAAAATGGAACCTACGCACAAAATCTGGTCTCAGTGGAATAAATTGCAAATGTTCCATTTGCTGCAACAAGATGTTTTAGCACTGTGACGTCTTCTATATCTAAAGTACAAAGAAGGTTATCAATGGCAAGATATGATAAAACATGTTTCAGGATATTTGGAGACCCAAAGCAAGCCTTACAAGACAAATCAATGAAAATGCGCATATTAACTTTGGAAAGCGAGTGTAAACTTCTTACTTCAAAGGTGCTATGCTCTCTTTCTATCGAACACACGTACAAAAGTATCTCTCACCCAAAAAATTAGCTGGTAGGTGTGCTTTCTGCAGTACACACACAGTCTTACCTGCATTTCTTGGCAAAAGGAAGCAGTTGGTCCAAAAAGAATCTGACACTGTTCATCTGCAGTGTAGGTCATTCCCGGGAGCTTGGAGGGAATAATCACAGAATTGAGGCTCTGAGGATTCGTCTGTACCAGACAGTTACTGGCCTTTGACCTGGTAATGTGCAGAGATTCATATGCTGAGCAACCCTAAAGAATCTGATTGTCACACTAACTTAATCCTGTGTACAACATTAGAAATATGTGGACTTCTAAGAGCTTTTTATTCATCAGCATTGGGCTGTCGTTCACATATAAATTAACATGGCTTACTTGTTCTAAGTTAATGGTATGTGCTGCTGTTGCACATCTGCGGAAAGACAATATAATTTATCAGCTATTAAAGGTATTTCAGGAAGGCGCTGGTCAACATTTTAGTTTAAAATTCACTTAATGGATTAAGATTTTGATAGCGATTTAAACCATTTAAAAAAGTAGAAAAATTATAATGCATAGAAAAAAATCGCATAGCTTAGTTTTCACACCCAGCTGGACTTCAAATTAATAATTTCAAATTATTTATACATATATACAAACACACACACACACACACACACACACACATATAGATATATGCATTTAAAAATACATGTGTTTCCGAGCTGGTAGCCAAAAATTTAACTTTTCTTTAAAATTGAAGAAAAAAATATTTGAAAATTAGGCCTGTTAAAGCACCAAGTCATGATTCTGATTTCTGTCTAGATTCACTACAAATGTATCACACTGACTAATGTAAGCTACACTGACTATTCTATTATCCTAGAGCAGACCTTCTTAACTGCTGCAAGTAAATTGGCAACAGATAAATCTATAAACTTTATAAAGGAACAGAACTCCAAGGAACAGATACAATTTCAGAAACTCAGAGTGAAACTAAATGTTTCATTTTCTAGGTATACTATTCTCTATTAAGCATCTCGTAGTAAATTTGTATTTAAAAATTAACAAAATGTAATCATAGTGCAAGGTTTTATATTGAATGGCACAACGTAGATCAGAGAATCTGCAGAGTGTTCATGTTTCATTCACTGTCTAACACTTCAATACACAACATATTAATATACTGTAAACATATTTACATATATAAAATGTGTATATAAGTAGATAAAATTATAATCATGTGCATTAACACACAAAAATATAAAAATAAATATAATTGCTGAAAACTGATCTTAATAAATCTCTCAAATATTAGATTATGATGATTTCAAATATTTTGATGGATTATGCAGTGCCAAATCTCCCACAGAATTAAAAAATATTGAAAACTTATGATTTCAGGATATTTATTGCAGCTATTTGTAAACAACATGCAGTAAGACTTCTTTTTCTTGAATTATATACCTGAGAAATCTTTCCAAATCTTCCCTGCTGCACTGAGACCATGAAACATCCCCAAGATTCTGCCCTTTAATCCACTCCCCAGACATGATATGGACGCCATCTGCACAGGATGGGTGGTCGTTGTCGTGGTTTATCCCCATGCTGAATTTTGAAGTTATTAAAAATAAAACAGAGCACAGTAAAATAACAAGTTATTTTCAGCATGTTTGTAAGCTAAAACTCTTGCAAGAGGCTACGAAAAACTCATATATACTATGTGCAGGAAATATTTTCCGAATTTTTCCATTATATCCTTCACAGAAATACATGGAACCATGTGTAGAGGACAACTCTTCAGTGAAAGAGGAAAGTGAGGCTGCATTTATTTGATGGGAAATATGACATTTCTAATCAGTTCAATACATACACTGGACAACTTTTTGAATGTTCAGAACTGCACAGCTAATGGAAGTTTAATTAATACTACTTTCCTTTTAACAGGTAACAAAAATACTGAAAATTTACTTCTTGAGGTTAGTAAATATTTTGGTAGTGATTCTATCTTCATTCTGTAGGGAACTGGTGGGTTGAAATTTTATAGAATAGTAAAATGATTACTAGTGTAGTGTGTAATGATTTTATCTAAAGAAAAATCACCTAAATACATTTTCAAGGTCTATTTTTAGAAATAACAGTGAAGAGGAAATGAAATTGATTTTGATTTTAGAGACTTAGCATCCATATGCATCCCAGTGAATTCTCACACTAAATGCACTGCAATGAAAAATTCTACTAAATGTCTGCTTGAAGCTGCTGTTTTAACTGAAGTGAAGGCTCACTGTCACTCTTATTCACAATTGTCAAACAGAGAGGAAGAAGACAGACTTTAATAAAACTATGATTTTTAAAATTAGCTAAGTGGATACATGCTTGACTAGCATTACAAGAAAGAAATTTAATACTCTCAGCTTTTTTTGAATATTTGCAAATGAGTATGAGGCTACTCTCCAGAGCACCGGACTTAAAGTAGTGCTGGAATTTTGCAGCACAGTCTGCCCTGCAAAAAAGCAAAATTTCAGGATTAATAAAGCTCTATACCTTGTATTGATTCTTTCAGCCAAAGAGTAGCCAAATCACTTACAGACTGCAGAGACAGAATAAGTTTGCTCTTTCTGTAGAAAAACTAGATTCCATCATGCTTCTCCATATTTCACCACACCGCAGTGCCAAATGGCAAAAAAGGCCTGCCTCCCATCATTTAAAAACATCAGCTCACTTTTTTTCTGCATTCCATCCCAAAACTCCTTCATGACTAGGTCAAATTTTATATAATTTTGCAAGCTATTTTACCTTGTGCTTACTAGTGAAAGTAACTGAAATATCATGTAGGGCTTTGTGTGGCTGACAGGAGTGCTCGGTCTCATACACTGATGTGTGCACCCCAGTTTGGAGCACTAGAACAGCTGCTTCTGCAGAAACTGGATAATGTTGCTAGCTGTAAACAGTATGACTGAGGTAAACAAACCTGTCTGATTTTCATATTAGCCTCTGTCTTTTCCTGAACTGCCAAAATGGGAAAGTGCCTCTGCACTTGCCCTATATTCTTCTTGCATGCCTCATGCAGAATTTGAGATGTCTCTGTCTCCAGAGATATCTACATCTACAGAAAGTATGGAAGAAGACACAGAAAATCTAATGAGGCTTTACTTTGCTGACTGCATTAGAATTAAATTTTGCTTAGAGCTCTTTGAGTTATGTACTTCCTCAGTGCAAAAGTACTCATTTATCAGTATCATATACACACTATGATTTGAAATAAAAAAATTTAGAACATAAAGGTACATAAAATCTTGATAAAATTTATACAGAATTGATGGCTCCCACCTATACAAAGTGAAATCAACACATTTATATGTTATTTAAATCATTTATTTAAATGAAAAATTTAAAATCCCTTAGTTTCTGGTTACTATTATTTCCCATTCACTCTGAAGAGCAATTCTTGAAGCCAGATTTTATCACAAAATATTCTGCAAAATCACCCAGAAAAGTGTGTGCTGAGTTGAGCCATGATCTTCACTGTTCCAAAAAGCAATTATACTGTTGCTCTCTTCTATAGTGTGGTAATGACTGCATATTTTTATCTGACCTAGTATCAACTACAAGACCACATAAAAGTCAATGCGCGGTAGAACCAATTTCTGATTTCTTTGCTCACATCACATTATATGTGCGTGGTAAAAGAAGAAGCTGCACAGTCATTGCTACCTTCCTATTCAACAAGAGAGGAAGCAATGGAAGCAAGTATACCTACTTCTTTATTAACAGCCAAGAATACAACAATATTTAATGCTCACAGTGGTATTAGAGTGGTATCATAGTATTACACATGATGCTACACAGCATGTAATTGCAGTTTGTAAATTCACTGCAATTACTATCCTATATTTTCTTCTATTCTGTAAAACAAATCAAAAACTTAATGAACTCTATTACCTTAAAAAATAAAAATAACTTTAAAAATATTATTATTTACAAAATTTTATCTTCCTTATTATTTTCACTGTTTTCTTTTTCATCATAATTTTGTGTAATACTATGCTAAAATTATCAAGACTTCCTAAATTATGGACTCAGAAATTTCAAAGTTTAAAAGCTTATATGGCATTTAATAGTACAATGAATTTCAAAACAATTTATCTAATCTGAAATTTTCCGTATCTCAGTGTTACAAGGATGAATTGTGTAAGTGAAAACAGCACCACTTATTTGACTATCACAGACGGGGAGACAAAAGCTGCACTACTCCCTCAGTACTTGTATTGCACCTTTTCAACAAAATATTTTCTCATACTGCTATTTTTATAGAGAAAAATATATACCCCCCCAAACTTAGTAGGTTTCTATAAGTTATTTTAAAGAATTAATGCAAAAATACATATTACTGTATGTTGGTTTGTTTGGGTTTTTTTTTAAATCCCAAAAATAGTAAATGCTGTATGATTTTTTATATGTGTTTAAAACATATGAAGGCTTCACAGATCATTGCATAAATGGGATAAGACACATTTCTACCGGTAAAAAAATTATTTAGCCTAAAGTGAATTGAAAGGCAATTGACCCAGCCACAGATTTCTTTTGGAAAGAATTTATCTTCAAATGAAAATCTACTGAACAAGGAAATCTCAGTCTTCCTGTTAATAACTAGATGATCAGAAAAAGTAAAAAATAAGTATCTTTACACAATTACTGTTTCTCTTTTGTGCATCATTACCTGTTCTGCATAACGTTGGCAGCTCAGGTCACTTTTTCAGTCTGAAAACAACTGTGCAAAAAGTGCAGCATGCATATTGGGATATGGACACTAACATATACTGCTTGCTGCTGTCCAGCTGACTTTGTAACTTTTGCTCAACAGCTACTTTCCCCTCTACCATGCCAATACTTCTACCACTGTACTTCATGATGGACCCACACAAACCAGGGTCACGGCCCTTTGATTTAGGTACACAAATAATTTAAAGCTTTGCTGTGACAGATGTATTTAGCACCATCAACATGAAAATACATATTGCCCCTCGCTGAAGGTTTTTTACAGATATTATATAATACAGGGGGAAGCATTTGCTTCTGCCAAATACAACACCCATGCCACATTCTGCAAACTTCACTATTTCAAGATAGACAATTCTGTCTATCGCTTATGACTTTAATCTTACACCATATTGACATATAAAATTTCTTCAAAATGAAGAAAATATGTGATCAGGAAAAAGACTTTTAGCCATCATGTACTCAGTGAAGAGACACCAAAAAAATAAGATCATTCTGTGACTGGAACTGGAGTAAGCAAAACTATTTTTTTTTCATGTTTTTGAATCACCATATAAATTTTGAGTAAGCATAAGCAGAAAGTATGTAACAAACTTCATTCTTTTCTGTCATCTGTAATGATAAGTGTATTTTGTTGGACCACTTCCACACCACTGGGAAGTTTTGTATTATACACCCCTCTGCCCAATAAGATCCTAGGCTGATTAAATTGTAAGTATATGACTGTGGAACACAGATGCCCACTTTACATGGATGGAGGGGGATAAGAGACTATTGATTTTTAAGGAAATTACCCACTAAACCATGAAAACTGAACGACAGAATCTAAGGTGATCTCGAGGACTTTATGACTGCTTTTCTTGGGAAAATGCTATTTTTGCCACTATTTTATATTTGCTATCATTGAAGGGGTATCACACGCCCTGCTTGCATCGTTGAACATCTAATACATAATTTGAACTTCATTAGAGTGGTTTAAAAAAAAAAAAATAGTATTAAAAAAAAGGGAGCAACTTTATTTAAAAAAAAAAAAAAGGAAAATTTTTTAAAGACCAGTCACTGCACTGTGGGTTTTTTAACTGCAATAGTTTAATACAGTTACCTCAGGGACTCTTTTCCTAGTCTATCTGAAAAAGAAAAGGCAGTGATGAAAATACTGGCGTGATTCTGTTATAAATCTTGTTTGAAACAGAGAATATGAAATGCTGAAATGCAATATAAAGTGAAAGCCTCCTATTACTTTTTATTGAATCAATAAAGTAAATAGAAAGGAAAAAGGAAGGCGTTGTACCTTCCTTGTGAAGAGTAAATTTAAGAAAAGCAAGTTGTTAAGTAAGTACTGTGCTTTATAGATAAATTTCCCTGTGAATTTTCATTTTTTTTAACAAACAGGATAGAAAATTTCACAGATACCAAAACAATACAAAAGTAATATAAAAATCATAGAATCATAGAGTGGTTTGCATTGAAAGGGACATTGAAGATAATGAGCTCCAACTCCCTGCCATGGAGGTTGCTCAGAGCCCCATCCAGCCTGGTCTTGAGATGGGAAGCCCACAGCCTCTCTGAGCAATCTGTTCTGGTGCCTTACCACCCTCACAGTAAAGAACTTCTTCCTTACATCTTATCTAAACCTACTCAATTTCAGTTTAAAGCCATTCCCCCATGTCGTATCACTACATGCCCCTGTAAAAGGGGTGCTCTTGTAGGCCCCCTTTAGATACTGCAAGGTGCTACAAGATCTCCCCAGAGCCTTCCCTTCTCCAGGCATGCCTATGTTTTATGTAGCTATCCACAAAATCCAGAGAATTATAGCCATTTTTCTGTAAAGCTGTCAACAACACAAACACATACACGGGAAAAAAGACTGCTTCTACTTAGTTACACATTACAATCATTACAAAGCTCAATTTTGCAAACAGCAGCTGTGCTTTTTGAACTGTTAGGCTCCCCTGTCTACACTTCAGTTGGCTTTATTTTGAAAAAAAATCTCAGTGATGATGAAAACTAGTCAAAATATTCAAAGCTCAACATCTCTGACAGTCAGGCTGCTTCTGTATCCAACTACCTGAATATATGGATATTTCTGTCCCTACAGATAGGGACGATATCCATATCTACGGGGTGGGAGGAAATTCATGTGGCCAAAGCTCAGCTGGAGTTGAAGCTGGCCAGAAGCTGGGGGGAAAATAAAAAGAGTTTTTTCAAATATATGAATGGCAATAGGCAGCAGAGAAATATAATTCATTACAGGATGAGGATAGTCACCTCAAAAACAGAGACAGAGACAAGGCAGAGATGTTTAATGCTTTCTTTGCCTCTGTCTTCAACATGGATGATGGGTCAAGGGGGTCTCAGTGCCCTGAGCTGAAGGACCATTTACTGCCAGAATGATCAACTCCCAGTCAACCCTGAAATTGTGAGGATCTGCTGCTCCAGCTGGATCCCTGCAAATCTGTGGGGCCTCAAAGAGCTGGCTGATGTCATTGCACAACCTCTCTCAATGATTTTTGAGTAATCTTTGGAACCCAGAAAGGTCCCAGCTGACTGGAAGCTGGTGAACATTGTCACGATTTTCAGGAAGGGCAGGAAGGAGGACCCTGGAAACTACAGGCCTGTCAGTCTCACTTCACTGCCTGGTAAAGGTATGGAGAAGATTATCATGGGAAGTACTGAAAAACACCAGAAAGACAATGCAGTCATCAGTCACAGCCAGCACGGCTTCGTGAGAGGAAAGTCCTGCTTATCAAACTCAATTTCCTTTTATGACAAGGTAACCCACCCAGCAGACCAAGGGAAGCCAGTTGATGTAATCTTCTTGGATTTTGGTAAAGCTTCCCATACTGTCTCTCACAGGATCCTTCTGGACCAAAATGTCCAGCACACAGCTGGATAAACACAACATGTGATGGGTGAGCAACTGGCTCGCAGGTTGGGTACAGAGGGCAATAGTGACTGGGGTGACATCAGACTGGAGGTGTGTCACTAGTGGGGTTCCACAGGGCTCCATCCTCGGCCCTGTGCTCTTCAACGTTTTCATAAGTGAGTTCGATGCAGGATTTGGAAGTGATACTGAACAAGTTTGCAGATGTTACAAAACTGGGAGGAGCTGTTGACTCCCTCAAAGGCAGGGAGACCCTGCAGAGAGACCAAGACAAATGAGAGAACTGGGCAATCACCAACCATTGGAGGTTCAACAAGGGGAAGTGCTGGATTCTGCACCTGGGATGGGGCAAGTCTGGATGTTCAGACAGACTGGAAAATGAGATGCTGGAAAGCAGTGCCATGGAAAGGGCCCTGGGGGTCCTGATTGATGGCAAGCTGAATTTGAGCCAGCAGTGCCCTGGCAGCCAGGAGGGCCAACCCTGTCCTGGGGGCATCAGGCAAAGCCAGAGGGAGGGGATTGTCCTGCTCTGCTCTGACCTGGGGTGGCCTCACCTTAAATATTGTGTGCAGTTTGGGGCACCACAATGTAAGAAAGATATGAAGCTGTTAGAGAGTCCAAAGGAGGGCAATGAGCATGGTGAAGGGCCTTCAGAGGATGCCGTGTGAAGAGCAGCTGAGGGCACTTGGTGTGTTCAATCTGGAGAAGAGACTGAGGGGAGATCTCACTGCAGTTACAACTTCCTTGGGAGGGGAAGAGGAGGGGCAGGCACTGATCTCTGCTCTGTGGTGACCAGTGACAGAACCTGAGGGAATGGCCTGAAACTATGTCAGGAAAGATTTAGGTTGGATATTAGAAAAAGGTTCTTCCCCCAGAGGGTGGTTGGGCACTGAACAGGCCCCACAGGGCAGTGGTCACAGCACCAAGCCTGACAGAGTTCAAGAAGCATTTGGATGATACTCTCAGGCACATGGTGTGACTCTTGGGGATGGTTCTGTGCAGGGCTAAGGGTTGGACATGATGATCCTTATGGATCCCTTCCAGCTCAGCATATTCTGTGATTCTGTGAGAAACCTAGCTTTAGACCATTAGCCAAAAAGGATAGAAAAATTAAGGAAAGAAGCAAAGGGGGGAAAACGAGAGACTCTGTGGAGCTGGAAGGAGGCCACAATGACAAGCATTTTCCCTTCACCTTCTATCCAATGCTCTCATAGCCCATGGGGATTTTTGGGAGAGAGAAGGATGCAAGTAGATTATTTGGGAATAGGTTACCAGCACAGCCTCCATCAACACAACAGTCCTGCAGCAGCTTCTCTCTTTTCCAGTAGTCAATGCCATGGGAATGCCTGATATTGTAGGACCACAAGATAACCTGTGTGAAGATGCTGGGAAGCAAAAGGCCCTGAGACTAAGGGACCCCAGAGTGATATTATGGCTACTACTGAATAAAGTGTAATTATCAATAAATGGAGTAACTATCCTAACATGTCAGATCAATATATATACCCTTGGTTAACCTGCACTTTGCAAACATATTTTAAGTCATTAATTATTTTAACAAATCAGAGTTGGCTAAATACATGACATCATGGTATCTCTCTTACGCAGATCTACTTTAAGAGAAATGCTATGCATGGCATATAAAAGACAGATATACCTAGAGATTCATTGATACTTTCTAGAAATTTAGTCACTTGTTTTTTATGCTTATAACTATGAAGGAATTTTCTCACAATAGAATGTTCCAGTGCTTGGAATGATAAGGTCCAAAAATTTTGCTAGCCTGTCTCCTTCATGCTAGCATATGAATTATACAAAAACCAAGAAAAATATCAACAATTTTAAGAGGATGTATTTGAATTTGAAGGCATTTGCCTCTCTGTACAGCAACTACAGAAGAGTATAACCTGAAAAAAGAGAGAAAAAGAAAGAGCCTTTGTGGGTGGGAAGAAATCAAATTTCCCAGCCTCCTAGACCAACAAATTCAGACATGCTATTGGCTCTTAAGTTTATAATTACAAAGAAATTAATTAGTCAGTGTTACTGAGGGAAAAAAAAGTCTGAGGCTTAAAAATTCTATTATTTTAGAAGAGAAGGCCTGAAGCTGGGCAAAAAATAATTAAAACCACTAATAAAATAAAATCTAGTCACATTGAAGCTAAAAATTTTCTATTTTCACTCTTTTGCTCAAATCAAAAATATGAGGAAAAGGCTGCAGGACTAACTTGGGAAACACATTATTCCATTTAAGGCATTTGCAAAGGAATAGCACTTGTACCAAAACATTTCTGAAATTCAAGAACTACAAAAAAACACCTTCAGTTTGTTTTTTTTTTTCAAACCTAGTCTTAAACTTACTACATCTGCAGTTATTCCTGCAGAAAACAGCTTTTCAACTTCAAAAATCGCTTACCTCATAATTTCATACTGTGGTCTACTGTCCTGAGATCATATATTAGTTCATTAATGGTTCAATTCTAAATCAATTAAAAAGTTCTCAGCATTCGTAAAACTTGATTTGGTTGCCTTCTCAGATCAGAAAACTGCACTCAGCTACAGGGTATTTTATTTCCTTTGTGGTAAACCAGCATTTAAGTGTCACTCCTTTTCTTTCTGATTTATTCTTAAAAAAAACCCACTTAACAACAACAACAACAAAAAACCCCTAATCCTACATTCTGAAATGTAAAATAAATGTCATTAAATTATTCAAATAAGAACAGTACAGTCTGCTGCATGGATGGAAGTTACCTAACTCACGTAAGGAGACAAAGGCCCTGTAGAAGCAGGTAATTTCAGCTGTATGATTCAAATCATGGCTTGCTCATCTAAAGTCTGTTTTCAGGAATGAAAACTGTAACCAGTCAACACAGATACCAACAATCACAGTTCTAATGTGGATAGGTTTCAAAAGCAAGCCACGCTTATCATGAGTCAGTAGGAATTACAAACTCTGCCTTTGAAGTCTGTCCCAGAAAAGGGGAAGGCACATGGAACGGGAGGGACTCCTTCGTCTTTCATAAAAAAGGCTGCTGCCACTGGCCAAGTACTCAAAGAGTTTTCTTCTATTTGTTTTTCCAATTAAGTCTCCAAATCCCTGTCCTGGTAAAGCCAACCTCTGAGAAGTTCCTGGACTGAGAGGTAAGACACTCAAAATTCTTGGTTTACCCCCCAGATAAGTATTTATGGAAGAGAAAAACAGTGCACTAACCTGTAAAACCTTTCTACACTTCTTTCTTAAGATAGCAAAGTAATTAAAATGTAAACAGTGGGTGGTCTGTCTGCATATCCACCCAGTTATGAAGTAAGGTCTCATTCATTGATAGCCAAACAATAAGGGATCAAAATAAACGCTAAATAAACACTTTGAATTAACATCTGAGACAAAATGTCACGTGTCAAATGCTTTAATGTTCTTTACTAAAATGAATGTTATTGTTCACAGTTTTATCAGTAGAAGTGACCACTACTGCTCCTGAAATTTCTAATTATATTGGGTGATTTTCAAGACGTAAGAAGATCTTCTACCACATCAAATTAATATCTTACATTCTATGTGCTAATCTTGTTCCTCATCTAAACACAAGTTCAACTGTATAATTCTACTTTAATCTTATAAATATCCACACAGCTCTTCTTTCAGCTACTTTAATGATATTTCTTACTCCACATTAGTATCCCATTCACGAAGACTGGTAGACCCTTGCTTTTATTACTCTTGTTGATTTTATTGTATTCTGCAATCATATTTTGCACTGTGATAAGAAAAATGCATAGAGCAACTGACTCTCCATTAGCATTTCCTTATCTCCCATTCAAAACTATCTTGAAGTTCTACTAAATTTCATACGACTGTTTTAAATTGTCACAAAGATTATATGCTGTTTACTTAAAAACAACTAAGTAGGTGATTCAGAAATTTCACAGACTCCCTGTTTGGAACTACAAAATACCCGGTAGAATATCCTGAATTTTAATAGCAGGTACATTTCATATTTCATAAAACGCTTACCAGGAAAAGAATGAGGATGTGTATAAAATTGATTCTGAGAAATTCCACCACTGTCTCTCTCCACTAGCTGACATGACTTTTTAAGTCCATTTCCACACATCAGAAGGAGCCATATCCCACAGAAAGCCATCATGTAAGTAAAATGACAGTGTGCTACTCGATAACCATAATAACAGCATTCTCACTCTTCTCTCTGTTCTCCACATGGAGACAATGTCTTTTAATTCATTGTTGTTAATTTTATTCTGTAATATGACCTCATTATACAATTACCTAATAGCTTATTAAATTTAATAAATAGGATTTTTTTAATAGGACCATGTTATAGTTTCTAATCTCTGATTTCAGAGATGGAGCTCAAAAATCAACTGTTGATGTACAATGTTAATTTCTCAGTGTCAATAAAGTATCATCTGCTTTCAGATACACATGGATAGAACAAAGACATTTCATATTGCAAAGTAAGGTTTAGTTTGCTGTTGTATTTAATCATGAGTACTTCTGCTTTAATTGGAAAAACTAAAAATTCAACAACACAACACTTAAGAAGCATCCATGTATCAGCAGTATTCAATATAATGATCTCTTCTCCCAGGCAGCTAGTGACAGGACAAGAGGACATAGCCTTAAGCTGTTCCAGGGGAGATTCAGGTTGGACATCAGGAAGAAGTTTTTCACTGAAAGTCTGGTTAAGCATCGGAATTTTTATATTAATCAATACAATGGCAACTGGGAATGTATTTGGTTTTGCTCTCTGGTTGATCAATGAAAATCTATATTGCAGAAGTTTTGAGTCTATTTGAATGACAATTAATGGGCAAGAATAATATTTGCTGTACCTAAAGAGAAAATAAAAAGTTTTTTTTTCTTTATATTTTGAGAAGTAAAGTCTTTGAGAGAGTTTTTGCTTTCTCTCTGTTGTTGAACTGGACTCTTTCCATAAGAGCAACTAGAATGATTAAAGACATTACACACACACAAAAAAGTAGGTAATAGTTAAATGACTTTAAGATTCAAAAAGAATTTGTGAAAATTGTCTAGAAAAGATGATGTGTTGAAAGAAGAAAAGATTTATGGCTGATCTTTATCATGATCATTTAACCTGCATTTCTGAGACTGTTAAGAATGAGCAAGACAAATCTCTATGAGAAATACTCAAGATACATTTGAGTCTACTGAGGTCCTTTTCAATAGGATCTCCATTTAAATGTTTGTCCTCCAGTATTTTTATGTTGTCTCTCTGCAAAGGGTCAAGTACTTCTAGTGTTTCCTTTGCCGTTGCCAGGGATGACCTGGCAGACAGAGACATGCAGAAAAAACAAATGTCTCTAAAACATCACCTTATGCTCTTTGGTGCAAGACCACTGTACCTCAGATTGCAACAGATTGCAACAGCTGAGGACTCTGATTCCATAATGAAGCAAGGATCAAGCTGAATGCCTCTGTGTCTTTTGCAGTGGAGGCTGTCTTTCTTTTTTCGTGGCCACTGCTTGTGTATCTCAGGCTACCTATTCTTTCACTTTTGAGGTAGTCCCCCTTTTTTCAATGTGGTTTGTTACTAGACTGGATGAGGTTGAATTTCTTGAGGAAATGTGCAGTTCAAACGACACCTTGTCTTTTCTTATGACACAAGATTTCATTTATTCTTTATTTCCACTGTTCTAAAAAGTCTATTACAGAACCTGCGGAGAATTGTGAGGATGTCTCTAAGGACATCCAAATGCCATTATTACTGTAAGAAAATGATGGTTGGGATACTATAAGAATTTATTTTTTCCTAATTTATTTGAATTAATATGAAGTGATTTGAAAGTTCTCAAATTTCATGGTGTGGCCTTTTCACATTTTTGTATCAGTAATTTAGATTTTATGCCCCTGTAGGAAGACCACGAGAAATCCATTCTCCATTGTAGTTCGAAAGCAATGAAAAGCCATGAAGATATTTCAAGTTCACAAACAAATGCAACAAGGGTTAAAGAGCCTGGCCTATGCAGCAGTCTTGGAAGAACTGCTGGCAGCAATAGTGATCTTCTCTGTCTATCTTGTTCCACATACTGCTTGACATCTAGCAGACCTTAGGATGTCAAAGATAGGTTTGACTTGTTTGCTGCAAGACAAAAACTTTATAACTACACGAACATTATGAGATCAGTATCCTGTGTTCTCAAATTTGCCATTCCACAACCAACACACCACCCATAATTTTCCAAGAATTTTATATATCACCATTTCTCAGGAAGAATACATGTCTTGTCGATCAAGATGTCTCTTCATTCAAACCTGGTAATTCTACTGCCAAGGTTTTTATTCTTTAAGCACATTTTTACTGTGCTGGGCATAAAATAGCACTTATATCTGTTATTATCATACCTATCTCAAACTATTTGTTAATTAACTCAATCAGTGAACTTGTCTGTAGATCATATTCAATTATTGTTTCTTTCCCCTTACTTTTGGTCATAAGAACAAGTGTACAGAAAATAAGTCTTCCCCTATCCATTCCCACTTCCAAAACCAGCAAACACTACTGTGAAAAATAGAAATAGAATGGCACGTGGCTACAAAATACAAATAAATTTTCCTTTTGAAGGCTTTCCTTTACTGTAACTTTCACTCAAACAGGCTCGCTTATATTAACCTGGAGTTGGTTTTTGCAGTTACAAAAATGAGAGAAAAAAAAAAAGAAAAAACAGAAAAGAACAATTTCATGCAGCAATTTATACTTGTGACAATTTTCATAAAATTGCTTCATATTTACTTAAATTGCATCCAGAAAAAATTTTCAATAGAAATATTTTAGGTTCCAATTTTTTCCATGCTTCAACATTAGATGGATGCTACGATCTCCATTCTCAGACAGCTTTGACCAAATTTAAACCAAATCACTTTTAGTTCAAAGTGTTTGTCCTCAGATACCTAACCACAACATTCAGAGGTACAAAGGATTTAGTAAAACATCCCTCTCTGTTGTCACTCTGAAGCTGGTACTCTAACATGAATACACAGATGGCTGGAGCAGACACTGCAGGCAAAAATGACAGATTAATACATACCTCTCTTTTATTTTATTTCATTTAAAAATAAGACTTTTCCTATTTCGTTTTCTTTACAAGTACTGAAGCCAAGAATCAAATTCAACTTTTATTAGAAAATTTTATTCGTGCAAAATGAGAACTTTTCACTCTTGGTTCAAAAGATTTGCCATTGAATGAGTAAAAACATCCAACCCAATTGTGAAGGACAGTTACCTTCACCTTCGTTTTGCCAACCTTTTCTACTACAAGGAAGAAAACCAATAGTAATGTTGTAATGGTCAATGACTACTATACACTTTAATGGGATCTATCCTGAGAAAGCCAGATTAAATAAGGGCTCTTCCAACTCATGATCTCATCAAAATGTCTGTTGGCAACAGCAGTTAGAGCTGGATCTGATACACAATATCACAATCTGAAAAGAAAAGACATCTAAGGGGCACCTGTTTGTCCTCTAGACAATGTCAGCCTTTCCAGTTAATCTATTTATTTTGCAGCTTTAAACATTTCTGGTTCACTTTAAACTGTAGATACTTTCTTAAGTTATATACCGTATATCAATACAAGTTGTTATTAGTAGAAACACTGTCTTCCAAATTATTCCTTCCTAATAGAAAAAAGGAAAAACTGAAGCACACAATCAGAGTAGTCAAATCATAGCAGTATTGCATGCAAATGGATAGTAGGCTTTGTTGTCCACATACTTACTTATGACCCATTTCATGGGCAATTGTAAAAGCGAGATTCAGACCATTGTCCTCTGCAATTATACATTTTCGTTTTTCACTGCACATTCCACTCAGATATGCTATACCTAGGAAACACAATCACCACATTCAATTATTTTGTTATTACTAACTGTATATATTATGGCATAATTGACCCCAAACATGACTGAAAACTTATTGTGGTCAGAGCCATCCAAATATATAAACAGACATCAGATAAAGGTTTACTTACTTGAACAATTGACTTTAGCACAAAATTGTATCAAAGATAGCAAATAAATTATATTCAGTGGTAGTATTACCTCACAGTAATGATTACATAGACTGCCAGGTAAGAAAATGCATTCTTTAAAAGCATTTCTAGGTACCTTAATGAGATGTGATAGAACACATGCATGATTATTAATACTGTTGTAAATGCAAATAGATGCCTGCAACAATAAGTCACAAGTCTGAACCAGTATTTTCTCTGACAGACTCAGAAGAAATGAGGGCAAAGCACAGAGCTATGCCCCTACATTTATCACTGCTAAGTACTGATAAAGAGTTCAGCATGTTAATGATTTTAAAAATGTAGAGTCAGATTTCATAGAAGAGTTCATAGGAGACTGCAGCCTGACAAACACATTCATTGTAGAGGCTATAATGCCTCTACTATATAATACCTTAGTTTGGGGGGTTTTGTGTTTTGTTTTGTTTTTTTAAGAAGCTCTAAGTGTAAGGTTTTGAATTCGAGTTCAATTCAACTTCTAAAAAGCAGAATGTCTGTAACTGTAAAAGCTTGAGAAACAGGCAGTTTAATTTGTGTAATGGCAAATTTTTTCAGAGCACAAATGCATTTATTGGTGACCTATCGTCATCAGTCATTTGAAAATTCAGAGTAAGCAATCAAAACGCTGTTTCAAGTGTTTGGCCCTCTTCCTTTCAATGGAATGATTCCCTGTGGCTCAACATGTTTGCTGGATGCTTGCATGTAAAGGTCAAAGTTGAAATGCTTGACAGTATTTGAAATTTAGTCATAATTATCATTCTGAGTTAAAAAGATAAAAGTCATTCTTCTCAACAGTCCAAGTGTTTGTCAGTCTGTGAGCACAACGCCTCACCCACAACATTAAATTCAAGTAGTAACCCCATCACTATTCTGGCGGGGTCACTCTCAACAGAACTGGCTGAAAGCTGTGGGACACAGAACTTTAGACAAAAATTGTTGTTTAGGACTGAACAAAACACTCATAAAATGAATAAGGCAAAATATTTCAAATTTTACTCTTTGTTTCCAAAAAAGGAAGAAAAATTGAGTGGGGATAATAGTCAGCTGGGATACAAAAAAAAGGCTGGTCAGTTGGTGGCAAGCAATTGTTTTCAGCTGCATTACTTGTCTTTTTTGGCTTTCATTTATCTCTCCCTGTTATTTTCCTTTTCATTATTATCATTATTAGTATTATTTTTATTTCAATTAGGAGACTGTTTTTATCCGAACCCATGAGTTTCCTCACTTTTGCCCTTGCAATTCTTTCCTCCCATTCCACTGTGCAAGGAGAGGGCAGGCAGCTGTGTGGTGTTTTGTTGTCAGCTGGGGTTCAATCATGACACTTACTGATGATGGCCATTCGCAGTTGGATAAAATTTTCTTGCTGGGATCTACAGAAAGAGAATTCCCAAACCTCTATCTGCCTGTTGATTCTCAGTTCTAACTGAAAACTACTATACTCTTTAGTCTTTTAGAAGGAAAAGGGGTCCTCTAATATTAAATTAGATTTCTAATTCTAGAAATGCCCAAAAGCATCAAAAGTAATTAATGCTTTATGACTTTTCCCTTATTAAACAAAGCCAAGCTCGTATGTGCAAGCCACACTTAACAGCAGCTACTGGATGTAAATCAGCCAGTAAATCAGGAAATAGCTGTTAACTCATTTCACATCTTGTCCTTTCACATGTAGTGAAAAAGAAACTGACTCCAGTAAGCAGCTGCTCTTGCTTAGTGGTCTATGAATTAGGTAAGAGAAGGAATTTCTTCTTCAAACATATTTATAATCACTGCAGCTTCCTGTGGCTTATTAGCACAGCTCAAACCGCTCCAAGGTTAAATCCACATGAAAAAAACCAAAACCAACCCCAAAACAAAAGCAATGAACAATTCCTCCCTTGTTAAGGTATTCTTAGTGAACCCTGTAACACACTGCTTCAAATAAAACACTTGGTATCTGAAAAGTCTTGGACAGAAAGCAGTAATGTCATCTCACTGACAAATTAAGGAAGGATCCTATTATTTAACTATAAAGAAAGCTGTTTCGAAACAAACAAACAAACAAAAAGAACCCCAAACCTGGATTGAATACATGTCAAATGTAAAATATTCAAACTACTTCCCTCTGTGAATAACTGTTTCTCAAGTTAATTCAGAAGAAAATACATGCCACATAAATTTAGAGAGTAAAGCTTTACCATTGTGTCTTAGAAGAATCACATAAGGGACTACATTTTCTTATCAAACATGTAAATATTCAAATGAAATACAGGCTGTTTTGGGAAAGTACAACTTTTCCCAGTCATAGCAGTGGTTTCTTACTACTGCCATTACTGCTACCTGTAGACATCATCATTTCATTCTACATACTATGTTAATTTTCTGGTTTATCAATGAACATCCTCATCAAATCACCAAACTCTTTATTCTTTGAACGTAGGCACACCTTTACAACTTCTCTGTTAAAAAGCAGTAGTTCAGCTGACAGGGATGTTACACAAAATACATCACCAACTAAAGTATCCAAGCAAGTCTGTCAGCTTTACCTGTAACACGCAGGTATGACTTGAATATGTCTGGATATGTAATAGTGCATTCTAAAAGGCTATAGAATGGTTATCGTTTTTCTTTTTGCAGTGATCTAATGAAATGGAGTTAATATTCCAAAAATTTGAATCACACAAATTAATTACCTAGGCAATTTAAATTTCTTTTCCTCTGAACTTCCTTGGTTTCACAACTCATTCAATGTTGGTTTGCCATGCTATTACTGTGTGCTTGTTCTGAATCCCAGACCTCATACCTGCTCCAAAATCTACTTGCTAATTTTAGATGCTGTTAAAACAAAAGAGACCCTTCCACATGCCACCAGTTTAATCTGTTGATCACCTCGATATCACCTCTACGCATTCCTGGGCTATTTCACAGCTCTTCTGCATTGGGAACAGTAATGTTCTGCCCAACATAATTTGTTTTTTCTAGATTATAAGGGAATAATGACCATAAAAATTACAGAAAAAAGTTCCTGTAACATATTCTGTGATGAAGAGGGATAGGTGATCACCCAGATATCCCTTGTACTACTGATAAAGACCAGAGTCTACCTGAATTTCCCGTCTGTATGAAATAAAAATTTAATAAAAAACAGATATGTATGTTCTGTTTCCAACACTTGAAAACACAAGCTGAAAGAACCGAAAAGTGCATAGATTTGTTCAGCAAAGCTCACAAAAAAAAAATCCATTTTAGAGCATTTTTTAATGAAGAGTTATGTTATAATCTCAGGAATCTAGGGATAGCATACTCCTTGCTGTTCTATCTATCCATCAGAGAATAAAAATTGTCGGATTTGATCAAGACGAAAACCAGTAAAACTGCCCAGATTCCCAGCATCCACTGCACTTCCTGTTGTCTAGGTAAAATAATGAAGCACACTCTATTACTGTTGAATGCACATTAAATATAATTTCAAGAATATTGAAAATGCTCATGAACTTCAAGAATGATAGATCTATTTTTATTAAATTATTATTCTGCATACAACTGATAATGTTTAAACACATACCACGAATAAAAATGATATTTATGTACGTAATTTTCTTCTGAAGTTTCTACACCAAGTTCCATAAAAACCAGTACAAACCACTAAGGAAATACAGATAATCCTGAAATGGATAGAAAACATGCAGAGAAACTCGTGATGATTTGAATCATAAAGTTTCAAAAATAATCCTCAGCCTTCAGAAGGTATCATGCAGTGACACACTCCTGATAGCAGGACCTTAATTTGAATTATTGATGTCACACAGAATTAGCAAGCCACTGCATTAGAAACATAATTTAATACACCTGGCTTTTGATTCAAGCATAAGTATTTTTCAAGTAAAAAGTACCTTAAAAATGTATTTAAAAGAACTGGTAAATCAATGAGCCAGTGAGCATAAAGGACAGTATTTAACTGCACTTGATTACTAATCTAACAAATTGCTTTTTAGCAGACCAGATGCTTTTCTTAAGAAGCAGGAGAAAAAAGTTTTCCAATGAGCTGACACTTAAAAGTCTAATTAGCACAAGCTGTTCTGAGGAGAGTCACAGATGACTTCCAGGAAAAACAAGTCTTGTCAGTTGTCAGTGAATGAGCAACTCTTAAACGTGGCAGTAATCAAAACAAGACAGTTAACAAACAGGAATCTCAAATGCAAAAAAAAAAAGCCTGGGATAATTTTTTTTCTTAAGTGAAAGATATCGACAGTGAGAATAAATATATCTACACATGTGTGTGTATATCAATACAAATACAAATCAATGCAAGACATCAGAAAAAATAATGGCATAAAACCTAATCAGTTTATGCTGGATTTTACCCAAAGGTAACTCAAATTTTTTCATGCCTTTTGTTAAGTTTATAATCTATCTACATATTAGGAAATCCAGTGCTTCTCCAGAAAAATATGTTATCAATAAGTATGCATATATATAATATATAAATATATATAATATTAAAAATGTTATCAATAAGTATGCATATATAAATATATAAATAAATATATAATATTAAAAATATGTTATCAATAAGTATACTTATTGATACATAGTAATGTGTTTTTATGGTTCAGAATAGACTACTAAGCTTACTTTTCTGCCTTGAAACAATCTGCTGCACTTTAATCTTTAGAGCAGGGAAAAAGTCTAAAAATGGAAAGGGCATAGGTATGCCATAGAGGCAAAAATAAATTTTTAATGTGTGCTTCTACACAGTTTTAGGTGCTTAGTTCGCAGCCCATATGGAAAACACTTCTCCCAAGATGAATACACAGATGAGACAATAAGTGAGTTTTCTCCAGTGTCCATTCCTGGCCTTTGCTGGAAATTCATGCAGGGATCCTGTGAGCTAAAGCTGCATCCACACCCTCATCTTTTAACAGTCACCAAAGTACTTATTCTCCACATTTGAGTATTCTTTCTTCACATGCATCAGTTTGGGTCCATAACACGCAATGGCAAATAGCTCCAGAATGTAACTGTGAACAACAGTACAAGTTTCTCTTTCTATGAAGATTGCAAAGGGGGTATTCCAATTCAAATTCCAACTCTATTCATCTGTTCAAAGCAGTGGTTTTCTTCCTAGATCTCTGTCAGCCGCAATGGCAAACTGAGAAGCTCTAGCAAATTTAGCAACTCCTCAGGCAGAAGGAGTTTCTATTTGGCACCTCTGCATACCTTACTACTCTTGTTCTTTTTGTCAGTCCTTCTGACTGACACAGGTGTACCATGGTTAATCGAAGACCAGCATTACAATTTTTCCATGGTTCTCTATTCTTTCTTTGTTGATCCCAACAGTCACTTTATTTAGGTGATCAGGAGGGCCAGTGGTGTCCTGGGGTGCACTGGGAAGAGTGTGACCAGCAGGCTGAGGGAGTTGATCCTCCCCCTCTACTCAGCCCTGGTGAGGCCACATGTGGAGTGCTGGGCTCTTCCATACAAGAAAGACAAGGAGCTACTGGAAAGGGTCCAGCAGAGGGCCACAAAGATGATCTGGGGTCTGGAGCATCTCTCTTGTAAGTAGAGACTGTGGGAGATGGACCTGTTTAGTCTAAAGAAGACTGAGAGGAGATCTCATTAATGCATATCAATAACTCTCAAAGGCAGAAGCCAAGAGGATGGTGCCAGACTCTTTTCAGTGGTGCCCAGCAACAGGATGAGGAGCAATGGCCATAAACAGAAGCAGAAGAAGTTCCACCCCAACAGGAGGAAGAGCTTCTTTACCTTGAGGGTGGCAGAGCACTGGAACAGGCTGCCCAGGGAGGTCACGCAATCTCCCTCTCTGATGACATTCAAACCCACCTGGATGAGTTCCTGTGTAACCTGCTCTAGGTGACCCTTGGCAGGGGGTTGACTCATGATCTCCAGAGGTCCCTTCCAACCCTAACAATTCTGTGATTTTCAGAGAATTGTCTACTATCATTCTCTGATCTCTTTCCTGAGTGGTAACAAAGCCTATGGTTTCACACATATAAGCTAAAGACTAAATTGTTTTTCTTAATACGCATTACTTTGTTTATGTCAATACTTCATCTTCTCTTTCATTTCCTTTTAAGTATCATGATGTCCATCAACAATTCTTCTTCTCAGCTTTATACTGAACTATCCAGATGGCTTCAAACTGTATGAAAGCACACACAGGCCACCACTATTCCAAATACTTTAGGAGGGAAGGCAGCTCTGAATTCAAGCAAAAAAACTGATAAATAATTCCCATGTCTTGTTTTTTAACTTCTAAGCCACGTATAAAAAAAAATTATTAAAAATTAAAAGGAAAATATCTAAAGCAATAATGCACTGTAACATTGCAGCTGAGTACAGCTGGTACAATTTTAAAATATTTTAATTGCCTTTTTTTGTTTGTTTTCTAAAGGCAACATCACTAAGCGGAAAACTTGCCCATAGAAATATGCATAAACAGGAAAAGACTCAGATGGAAAAGAAAACTGCATACTGTAAAATGAAAAGAAAAGAGCCATAAATTGAGAAAGAAAAGTTACAACTTCCTTTTCTCCTCATCTAACCTTGTTTTGCATCTGTAATCCAGAAAGATTTAAAAATCCCAAAACTTGATTAGCTTATATATAATTGGTGTTGGAGAGGTCCTAAGTCATTCTGCTCAAAAGAAAATATGAAAAATAACAGTGTACGGAGTAATATGTAATAAAAATTTTCTTTGCTTCATATTTTCTCATACTATTAATATGAAAGAAAAAACAAATGTAACCTTTCTAAGAAATAACTTAATCTTCTAAGAAGTTGAACTAGTTTGATCCATTACTTTAACTTCCTCATGGCATGGTTTTCATGAACAATTTTTCTAGATGTTTGTTTTACCTGGCATAGAAAATTATTAGGAATCTCGATCCACATTTATAAATTAAACTTTTGGACAGAAGTAGAAAAGTCTATTTTTAGGACTTACACAATAAAGGCTTTTGGTCCTTAAATTACACGGGTAAATTATAAGAGTGCCTTATGAAAGCTTCATAGAACTCTGCTGTATACAATCAAATCAGATCTGACTTTGAAAAGGAGACACCTTACTGCTTTGGCAGCAAAACTAGATGGGGCTTTCCAAGTAGAGGAGAAGCTTATTACTTAAAAAGCCAAGACTAGGTTTCAAGTTGATCACCAGCCGTTTCAGAACAGCTCTCACCAAATACATGCATAAATAAATTAATCTTTAGGTTATGTTTTTCACTGATGGATTGGACAGACATGACAGATGCACAGCTTACTTTGAGTGAGTACCACAAGCCTCAGATCATGAGCTGGGGCCTGCATCCTACTCTGTAGACTGACAAAAGTCTTTGTTATTCTACAGACAAGATGGTGAGATGATGACAACGAACACTGTGGTACACACAGGAAGATATTTTAACAACTCAAACTTGCTTTCTATGTTTTCCAACTTGTTCTACAGTTACATTTCCTTTAAAAGTGGGCAATGTGACAGTGTTGTTTTGCAGTCTTTCAGGTTGTACTTGTACCTTGCTCTGTCAATCCCTTCTGGAGTTCACATTTTTATCTGGGGCAAAAACAAAGAGTGAAAGTTATTTTTGTGAACTAGCCATTTCTAGTCCTCATGTTATCTAAAAATCTGGCGCTTCTGATCCTGCCATTAGCTGTAGCAAAACAGGAATGAGAATTTACTCCTCACACAGAATTTTTTATCCTTGTCCATTACTGTCTCATATATATATAGCATATATATACATACAACATTAAAAAGACCATTAGGAAGAAATATCTTTTAAAAAATTATTCTGGATAAAAAAGAGAGCTTGACTTACACTTATCCTTGACAGAATGAGCCCTAACCCAGAAGCTAAGGAAAACTCCTGTTAATGGATCACCATAATGACTAGGAAATACAAAACCAAAAGCATACATTTCCCTTTTACTTCTTTACCTTTGTGACCAGATACACCACTATTCCATACTGGCACCTGTATAGTGCTACACCTGTATAGTGTTACAAGGTACACATGGTATGAAGGCTGTGTCTATTCATTTGACTAATTGCCTCTACGTTTCTGTGTAAAAAAATACGCATTTTTCTTTTTCCAATCTTTTGATCTTTATTTAGTCAACTTTTCATTTTTATTTTCCACAACCAAACCTAAATAAATAAATAAAAAATTACCTTTTGGTTTCTGGTCAATAAATCCCTAAAACACATGAGTTAGGCAAGGGTCATGGGCTTATGAAGCTGAGGGAAGAACATAGGGGCTGACCACAGCTGTTGCAAAGAAAACTGAACTTAACACAGAAGGGATTGGAGGGTTAGCTTTAGATAAATGCTTCTATCAGTTCAGTGGATTAACTGATTGTACAAATGTGTATTCTTGAGTTAATCAAAGGATTGTGAATGGCTTCTTGAATCAGCCAGCCCAACAAGGGAAATATGCATATGTTGCTCAGCCCCACTGAGAGTATAAAACTAAACAATTCACAAAATTAATTTTGAAAAGATAATGGGCTTGAGCTGACTTTAACTCACATATTCCTTCCTGGCACCAGCATTGTCCAGCATCATGACAGTGAGGATATGAAGACCAGTGGTGAGGATCAGATTGGTCCTGTGATCCCACTGTACATTGTAGTGGTTATAGCTGCTTGATTTCAGCCTGTTGCCATGTCACTCTGCTAAATAAAAATCCCACATAACATCAAATGTCTTCAGATGAGTAAATTTCATTTTAAACACCAAAACCTCCTCATAGTGAAACACCTGATAGAGCCTGGCCAGACAATTCCGACCCTCTTGCATTTCATTGCTCCCCACAGAGGATATTCCTTCAAGGGATGGAAGAAAAAGTAATACTGATCTATACAGTATCCATACAGAATTAGCCTTCTCTAAAATACATTTTTTTTTCTCTATTGTTTTCTGTTTGAGTCAAGTTCTGTTCAGTTGCTGGCACCTAATTTCATGTCAGAGCATATAGTAGCTCTTGAAAGTGTCAGGAAGCAAGCAGAACCACTGTGAACATCTGGAATATGTAAGTGGCTATCTGTGTTTAATAATCCTACACAAAAGCTTGAGGGTAGAGGCACTCTTGAAAGTGGAAATTCTCTGTGAAATTCTTTAAAGAGACGAATCATTCTTCAGATCATTTAAAAATAAATGTCCAATTGTAAGAACAGATAACAGGAGAAAAGTACTACCAGGCCTACATTTCTCCTTCTAGAACAATTTTTTAGAAGTAAAACGCCTGATGCGTGGCAACAAATCTTCAATGCTTAAACAGACTGATTACTATTGGATGACTCACATCTGGTATTTGTCCATTCAAAAATCTGTAAGAGTTACATGGCATAGATCTACCGGGGCAGGTATTTTAAAAGAATGAACTTTCATAGAAAGAGAGAACAATTTCATTTTCTAGCTCAGTATAAATATTTCGTGCAAAATGTTTCAGAGGCTTGCAAACTGAAGATACTGCTAGGGTATGACTTGAGAAGGAAAAGCAGGAATAAGAGATTCAAATATGAATTCAAAGGGAGGTACCTTTTCTAAAAAGGCAAGCGAAATTTTAATTTGCCAAGAATATCACAGTGTAAGAAATCACAATATAAATATTTGCTAGCATTTACACAGACTGACCTCATTTAATGAAGATAACTCTTTCTAATAATTTAGCACAGCTTTCCTATCAGACACTTTCTTGCTGCTGCCAATTGTTTAAATTACCTTTTTTTTTAAATAAAAAAATGTAATCACTATTTTAAACATACATTTACAAAAATAACATAAAGAAAGGCTTGGTCAATTTAAAAATATTTTAAATGTCTGGAATACATTAAAACACTCAAACATTTTCTTTTAAAGTACTTTTTTAGAAAGCCTCATCATTTAATGTCAAGGGCCCTGGCCCAAGGGAATAGGAAGCACAGTGCACAGAAACAGCATGTTTATGAAAACAATGATGTAAGGGTAGGTTCAGACTTCCAGGAGAGCTACACATGTATCACATGAGTTACCCTAAAAGTTACCCTAGTTTTCAAGATCAATTTTGAGGTAGTCTTTGTTTTCTAAATGGAATTTTGACATAATTTCTGTAACCTTAAAAAAATTCTGGTGACCTTAACTCTTGAGTGTATATGTCATTTTTAAGAAGACTTAATGTTTTCTGTTATTCATTAAAAAAAAAAAATCAGAACATACTTATTGCACCCCTATTTTAATACAAATGCTGTATTTTTAAAACTGTCTCTGACAATTTTACTCTTCATGAGAAATGCGATGACTAGATGTTATCCTGGAACATAAGATGGTCCAATTAATTGTTAGAACTCACTCCACTGCTGTGAAGTGTGAGTTCGCTTTAAGATATTTTAAAATATTATAAGCCCACAACTCTGTACACTTGGGTCGGAATATATTAGCATCACAGAGTGAAATATATAGTACAGATAAGTAAAAATTATGTCACTGTATCCAAATACTGAAAATAGTCTCCCAGGTGTTTATCTCCCATCTTGCCTTCCTGACATCTGGGCTTCAGTTCTCACATTCATACAATGTGCAGCTGCTAAAGTTGCCCCCATGTTCTGTACATCTACACACGTTGCAGTGCCTTTGAATTCACCTCCTGTCTCATTCCATCACACCATTTTTTTACCTGAATATGCTCCCAGTTTGATGTGTAACATCAATTCCCCTCACCAGTTTGATGTATTTCTAATACATCAGCAATGTTTCCCCTGGTCTTACAAAGATTCCAGTCTTGATACCCTACTAAGCTGATTCTCCTGTAATTTAGTTTTTGGTGCCTTTTTCCCAGAAGAGAGTTGGTACCATCCCCTATGCAACAAGCAGATGCGAAATCGCTCATGAGACCATATTATTTGCATTCTAACACACATTCTTTAGACCTACTTTTATTTCTGCAACAAAATAGTAAGAACACAAGACTGTCTTGCTTTCTTTTGTCGTTTATTTTGTCATACCCATTATTATACACATGTCATGGAAATGATACCGTGTGATAGGAAGATAAAACTGTTCCTTGACAAACAGGGCTTCAGTACAGTAATACATTTCCTCATTTTCTGCAACCTAGGTTATTTCTGTAAAATATTTCTCATGTTTTTATGACACAATCAAGTTAAAATTGATTATTCTACTGTTGCTGAGATCCCACTTAAAGAAAATATTTAGGAAGTTTTTTCCTTTTTTTAAAGCATGGTGTAATTTGCTCTCTTTTTTATGTGAGACGAGGGGCAGTTAAGGAAATTGAAAGAGGTCATCTGGGTTTGTTTGTTTGTTTTTAGAATAGTGTATTACTCTACTGCCAAAGTTTTGCCATTTGTGACCTTTAAGATTTTTGTGTGAAGAAATCATACTTTGTTTCACTATTGCATATTTCATTACTTTGTGTTTGCATATTTTATTTATGTTTCCAATAAGCTACACCCTCCAGCCTTATAAGGAAGCACCTTTAGCCTATTAAATTTCCACAGAGACCATTTAACATCTAGGAAGCATCTATTACTGTCTGTTCTGGAAACCTGACATAACTGTCAGTACATTATTTCCTTGGCATGGGTTTTGATTTTAGTGAGATCCATAAGCATCTTTCTCTTGTTTCACTAAGAGAAAGATGCACTATGAGAAAATGACAGATCTTGGAACTGCTTATAGAATACACTGGTAGCACATCTTCTAGGAAATGTGAATTAAATAGGTAATTGTTCCTTTATACAGAAAACACTGACTAGATGTGGATGCATAGCTTAGCTAGTGTCTTTTGATAAATAATAACAAAGAAAAAGCTATCTTGAGGATAGTCTTCCATCACACCTCTCTTCAGCCAAAATTATTTCATTCAAAATTACTATGGTTATCTGCAGATACTCATCCTGTGTTTCATCTACATTAGTATAACTAAGAATACGTTGTTTCATGCTTGTGTTAGCACACCTGATGAAAGTGATTATGCTGCCTAAGAGTCAATGTAAACTGATCAATGGCACAAGTTTCTTAAAGTTCATGTCTCAATGTTCTTGCAAACTGTTCCCAGTTCATAAACTCTTTGAGTTTGTTGGGATTAATCTCAAGAAGTTTAAACTCAGTGAAAGCCAGCTGAAAAGGGTGAGTATCAGGTCTTTCTTCTTGCAGGGCACCTATTATCCAAAATAACCTCTGCAAAGTCTGCAAAACGTAAGGTAATCAAGAACCAGGGGAGGTTCCTGTATCACTAATGTACGGCACTAGTCCCCCCTTGAGCAGGCTGAGTAAACGATGTTTTGTTCAGGGTAGGGTACCATAATCTTCAGAACATAAAAACTTCAGTACAGACTCAAAACAGAAATACAAAAGAATATGCTGCCATTTAAATGTCACAAAAGGGAGCCACGAAATGGATTCGAACATAAGATCTTCCCCAAGGCATTTAAATGAAGAGTGAGACTTGGCCCTGTCACTCTGTTCCTTTCTGCTGGCATTCGTGGAGCACTTTTCTTTGTGTTTTGACAAGTTAGATGCAGTTGTATAGATAATCTGCAGTTCTCTCCACAAATATGGAGGTCATTTTGTTTCCTCCTCACTTAAAGGACCCAAGTACCACTGACTACTGATCCCATTGTTCAAAATGAAGGAAAAAAATGCATTAATGCATTAATGCATTTTTTACAATCTAATTCCATCACACTGACATTTGTTTTCCATTATATAGCTACAGGACACAAACACTGATGCATTAGTCACAAGGAGCTACCTGTCTCTCGTGTTCTGAAAACACTTCCACTAAAAAACAGTGGGATTTTCCAGTGCAAAACACTATACAAGATTGACTATTCATATGTAACTTTGCAAATTTTTCTTTCAAAAGGACAAAAAAACTATACACAAGCATCTCTACCAAGAGTTAAACACAAGACTAATATGAGCAAAATGGCTGGCTAGCTAGGAACAGTATTTTACAGCCATCTATGTTGAATGTCTTTAATTTGTAATGTTTGACACCACACTTTATTTTTCATTTTTAAAATTTAATTGCATGCATGATTCTTGAAGTGAAGAGCAATTCTTCATACAAACTAATCCAGAGTGCATATTGGTATTATAGCACACAGAGTAAATTATTACTAATGCATGATTATTTACAGCTGCCAACGCACATGATTTTATTATGAATGTACACAAGATTCATCTAAATGTTTTTCACATAAAAAACAACCTATAAAAGATGAGTAGTGAAGTTGTAAAATCCAGGAGACAATGAAAGATATTTTTAAGTGCTCACAGCTGCTTGGACCTCGTTCAGTTTTTCAACAATTTGGATGAACAAAGTGACGCAGAACATAATTCACTGTTTAATGCAGTGAGAGGGTCATTAAATCACTCATTCATTTATCTCTTGCAATCCAGCTAGCCAAAATGGTAAATTTTCTCCTAGCAAAAGAATTTTAGCCTAAACTTAGTTAAGCCATGCTCACTTTTGTCCTCAGCTTTGTGTCTCAGCACCCCTCCATGTCCTTGGCAGTACTGCCCCGAGGCTTCACTGACCTTTCACTTTTGAATCCAGTATGGCTAACTGAAGGATTCACACATGAAGTTAGAAAGCACACACTATTCACAAGACAAACACAAATTACAGTGATAATTAACTTGCTAGTTCCTTCTGTTTTCTTTAACATACAGTAAATATGCATTCTGTAATATTAGGGATTCTTTTGCCCTTACTTTGGAATGCCCTTTGCCTGATGGCCACAGAAGTTTTGGCTACGAAAGATATTAAAGTTCCAGGTCAAAACATAAATATTCTAAATGCTATTCAATGTAATGTTAAAATTCTTATATATAGTAACTCTCTCTATATTTTAAATCCTTTTAACATAGGATTTTAAGTACCTCTGGTAAGTCGAAACTAAATACAGAAAACATTGAAAAATAAAAAATATACGTAGAGATGAACCAATATAATGTGTAGAAAATGACAGTCTTATTGCATTTTCACAGAAGAGATATGAAATTATGAGGATGTATGGATAGTACTGTGGTGCATTATAGGACCACTTACTCAGGTCAAGAACTAAACTCAGACATTGAGCTTGTAGCTGAATCTGCTCAGATTTAAATCTATGTTAAGAACAATCATCACATGCCACCTAAGTGAAAAAGAGCACAACTAAATGCATCCAAACTGGAATGCACAACAAGAATTAGATATGTAATAGTTATTATAACAATGTAAGAAATATTGTTAACTTCAGAGATATTTAGAGATAACCACAATATCCGAAGGAGTTGACTTCTTTAGTAAATGAGGAATGATTGCACATTTAATACTATCTTAACTCCACTGTATTTATTTTTTATTTATAACTATTATACAAATAAATAATATTAAAGACAACTGTAAATACCAACACTATCAACAACACACGAAATTATCCTGCACATCAAATGAGTAACATTTCAAAAATTATTATTCCTTGACATCCAGAGGCTAATGGAAGTTCAGTACAGAATGCCAAAGATTTTCTGAGCCCTATTGAAAATTTACTTATGGATTTCATCGTAAACTTTCAAAACTGGATGCAGACATGAATATTAACCTTCCTGTCTTCCTACAATCACTTAAAGGCCCTACTGCTTCCTAAGACAGACTGTTAACACATACTTAGTAAGAAAGCAGTAAGTGACCTCTGTAGTATAATCTGAAAAACAAAACAGAAAATATCTTTTTTCCATTACTTTCAGCTCTCTAAATGCATTGGCTAACTACTTCAAAGTAAAATAACATAAAATAAAGAAAACGGAGTTGCCTGAAGGGGTAAGTCCTTGATCAATTGTTTAAGGAGGAAAAGGCTTGGTTTTTAAGTATGGTAAGTGTTAGTAATTAAAAGCTCAGTGATTATGAAATTGCCATCAGGAGTCCATTCAGAGAGATTTATTCAGTGTTACCCTACTACTGTTGAGATTAATTAAGCTTTAAACACTTAAAATAAAACACTGGAAAATAAAACAATCTGTTGTGTTGCAACCTTATTTTGTGTCTGAGTTACAACACAGCTTGAAAACAAAGGTTTGCATGTCTTGATGTGAAAACTTATGTCTCTGGTCTCACTGGAGCCTTAACATTTAGTCCAACTCAGTAAAACAAGAGGCAAGGTAAGATGGGACTGGATCCTTAAAAGTTTTTCTGGAAACATGAAGTTTAATAATTTTTAGAACTAAATTTAATAAAAGAAAAATAAAGTTGAGGCTTGTAACAGCAATGTCTGGATTTGATGACTGAGCACATGTATTGCAGTCCTACATTCTGCTTTCCTGAGAAACTTCACCAAGCATGCATAATTCATTTGACACTTTATGACACGAGGTAGACTAAATTCTATTTATTTTTCTTTGGGTTTTTTTTTACATTTATTGGAATTCATACCTAATTAGGTTCTGTTTTGCTGTACTTACATGTAACTCAACAACAAAAGCAAATTTTATTCTGCAGGCTGTAGCAGGCAAAATTTTCCTCATGATTTAAAAAAAAAAAAAATCTAGTGTATTAGAGGTTTCTGTATATTAGATACACTGGACTATCATATGGATATCACTTCCTAGGGAACTTTTGCATTTCTACAGAAGAAAATCTATGTTCAGAAGCCCCATGTGAAAAATCTAGCTATTGAGGCATTTGTAGCTACTGACTACACATCTGGGCTACAGTACTTTTAAAGAATACCCCAAAGTTCATGAAGTGAAATTGAGTGAGATTTCTGTGGTAGCTTTTCCACAAAAGCATTTAAAAGATGGTCCTGTTCTCATTGTATGAGATGTTCCTCTGTGTGCAGGTCAGTGAATTTATTATCATGATCTTGCTGTAAAAGAACATGTCGTAAGAATGGAAAATTGTACATATTGTAAAGTTATGTGAATGGCTTAGATTAGGCTACATTTTGGAAATCTCCACAGGAAATCTAGAGAAGATTAAATGGTGAGCTCAGTTCTCTGAATGTCAGCAATGTTACTGAAAAAAAAAAATCTTTCCTTAACCTTTCCTTTATTTTTAGAGTATCTTTTTTTTTTTTCAATGGGGCAAATAAATTCACACAGCAAAAACTCAAATCTTACAAAGCTCTTGCTGGTTTTGCCAATTTTGTGTAGCAGCAAGCTTGGAGACATGTCATAGATCATTTTTGACCTAGGAAATTTTACAGACTGTAGCTATGCCTTCACTGGGAGAAACATTGTAGTTGTTTCTCATCCAGTCTTTCCATTCTGCTCTCTGAATTCCCATGGCTCCCAGACCAGTGACATTTACAATAAAACAATGAAAATTAATTACACTAGTGACAAATATCAGAAAAAACTGCTGGTCACAGAGGTCAGCCAGAGGGCTAGGTGTACATCTCTGCAGCTATGGGTAATCTCAGCCAACAGAATTTTAAAATGGTAACCTCAAAACATAACACTTCTCACCAATATCCAACTGGACTGTGCAATGCTGAAATGTTCAAAACCTCAGATGCATGCAAACACCTTTAAAAAAACTTATCTTTCTAACCTCTCCTGATTTCATCCTCCTACGTTTCTTTCTGCAAGACTGGAAGGATTACTGTGTAGTAGAAGTCCCCTGTTATGTACCTATACATAGGTTCTATGTTCTATCCTATGTAGAAGTTCTTGCCTGGACCCTACTTTCAGCTTTGTCTGACTTGTGGAGAAGAACCTGTTCCCAAACTTTCGGACATACCGTAAGTGACAAGATTCAGGATTTATGGATTCATGTTTGCCTTCACTGAGCAGAAAACCTCTCTTGCCCCCTGCAAGTGACAGCACCTGGACAGCTTACAGTGTTGATTTGGAACTGCATTTGGAAGCGCATTTATTCTGTAGTTGTGTCTCCTCAAAAGGGAAACAAACAAAAAGAAAGACCAGCAGAAAGTCTTACGCTGCTGACATGGTTTGCATCACAAGGGCTCCTATTCTGCAGCCTGTGGGTACTTGATCTAGCTGTAAATTATAAGCAGCATCAAGTGCCTGCAGGAGTCCGGGCACAGCAGCACACAGCTCAGCATGAGGGAGTTCACTCTGATTCTCTTACTGCCTAGTTAGGCTAAGGGCAGCTATGCAAGACTACAACAGAGGGATTTTCTGGATTAGAGGAGGGACAGCAGATGGATGAATCAGATGAAGAAACAGAGGGAAACAGAGTTCTTAACTTTACTTCTGCTGTGCTGCTGCCTATGTTCTGTGCAAGTTCCTGGGCTGCTTGCACTTTGGTAATGGGCCCTAAGCATTCAGCTTCACTATTTCCAGAATTAACCCTCACTGGACATGGATAGTCTGCCCAATTCCCTATTTCTGGTGTATCTCTTAATGTGTAGGACTGGTCTAAACCTTTATCCTTAGGGGCAAAGTTTGGAGGAAAAGTCCAAGTCCTTAGCATGACAGATCAACAGCTTTCATATTAGAAAAGTAAATAAATCTATCTTTGGCATTTTTCTAAGTTGGATGAAAGATGTGTTCTTTCACTTCATTTTGGTTTGTGGTCTTTACTATGTAGATGTTTGTCTGATTCCTTGCCAGGCATCATTTAGATCCTTTGCAACAGTACAAAGACCTGATGATGCCTTAATCTTCTGCTATTGTTTCTGTATATTTAACACTAGCTTTACCAAGTTTAGATTATTTTAATATACTGTACCTGTTCCAACCTCCCAAAACAATCTGACAAGAGTTTTTAAGGGAATTCTGTTTATAGATTGCAGCATCAGTATTTTACTGGAAAATGCTCTCTAGAAAACAGTTTAGATGAAAATACATGTTCTTATGGCTGCTGTTTTAACTAAAAATGATACAGCATGCAGTTTTAAAAATTACAGTATTTTTTAAGGAAACCCTGTTCTTTTGGGATATCATGATTTGCCCCAAAATTGGATTTTTTTACCCAGCATGCAACAAGCCAATAATTACACACTTGAGAGAGACCCTGCTTATTTGTGTCAGAGCTGTGCGAGCCTGGGCACTCGGTGTTACTGCACAAATCAAGCACAAACACTGGACTTCTCCTGCCATTATTCACACACAGCAATTCAGAGTCGGTGACTTCCCCAGTGCAGCCCCTCTGGTACAACTGGACAGTAAAGTTCCATGCGAGTTATGTAACCCCTGCCAAACTTCTCCGCCTGTCAGGGGAAGGGTCTTCACCCGGCCAGGGCTCTTTTTGACCTCTAGGCGTGAGTTTAAGTTTTATAATGAACATAGTTCAGCCAAAGGACACATGGACTGTGAGCATTTTGCCAGGTTAGCAAGGTATACACAGACACACATCAGCACCTTCATTTACTGCATCCTTAAAGCTTGTCAGTTCCTGGTGTCCCAGACTAGGGAATGCCGCTCCCTGTTCCACTGATTAGGTCTCCTCTCTTGCTGATTAGGCTTGAACGTATACAGAGATCTCACACCAAAGCAAATCCTGATTTAGTATAATCTTGACATGGTCCCCATTTGCAACAATAAGATACAAAATACTGCCTGAAAAGAGCATTTAATTACTTTCTCTCCAAGAGACCACAATTCGAACACTGCACCTGCACTCCTCTGAGATCAGTGAAGCGCTGAAAACCTTGTCTTTCATAAAGCCCCACTTACTATACCTGAAACATTCTACTGCTTGGTAATTTTTAATGGGATTAGGAGTATGAGCATGTTTGTACAGAACAATACAGGTGTGTCAGTAGAAGATGTAGTTATAAAAATGAGGCCTCTCCCTGCTGCAGTAAGAAGACAATAATGAAAAAAATCACCCTAGGTCACTATTTAAGGAAAAAGCTACCTTCAAAATGACTCATAATTCTAACATATCAGGTCAAATGGAACTCAATTCAGACATGCCGAGAAAGTTCCTGACCTTCCTTTGACAGAGGCATCTTTTTTTACTGAGTGCAGTAAAAGATGTATGGTAACTGAATCTGGAACTACTACTTTTTGTTTTCCATTTTGTTGCAATCAGTGTTACTAGGACATTTTACTGGCTATCATAAATCTTTCAAAACATTAATCATGGTCACAATTTTCTACAGAGCACATGTGTTGTACACCTGCAGATTTTGACCGGGGATGAGAGAAATATTACCTGAAGAATCACAGAGTGTAGGACATGGTATAATACAACGATTCAGGTGCTTAGGGTCTGATATTCTGATATCTGGAATGGTCTATCTTCAATAAAGACTTTGGAAAAAAACAACTACCAGCAGGAACTGCATTATACTCACTACAGGATAGCATTACTAAAGCAACAGCTTTCAAATAGTAGATTTTTTTTTTTTCTGCAAATTATTTTCAATTTCTACATGTTCTTTGAGGATGAATTTACTTGTAGCTTTACAACTTACAGCAATGTGACAGCACACAAACACTTCAGATTTTTTAAAAGCCATGTCATAGGCACTAGAAATTTAGACTATGTAATAGGCTGAATGGAGAGGAAGAACATGCTGGGTTCCCTTCTTGATTCTCTCACTTGCTAATTCATTGATCTTGTGCTGGGCATTCAGCCTGCCAGTATTTCCAACTGCAGCAATTATGCTCATTGCTACACCTTTTGATAACCATTTTGAGATGAACAACTCTCAGCATCCCTGAACACTTCAGAAGCTCTCAAGCATTCCTGCTAGAATCTGTCCTTCAATCTTAACCTACAGCTTTGACACAAATAGGGAGCTGCATGGAAGCCACAAACAAAATTTTACAGTTAGTTAAGTGAACAACCACAATGTTCACTAAAGACAACTGCGTGTTTGTGCTAAGACTTGCTGAGCCATTTTGCTTGCACAAGGAAGGACTGGAAAAGGAGGCAGAAGGATGCTAAACCAAGGCAGTGAGCAGTCTCAAAGCAGGGCAGTCCCAGAAATGTCACTGCCTCTCTTAGAAAAATCACTACCTCAGTTTCTGCAGATTAACAAGGCTCCAACACAAGGCAAGTGTTGTGATGCCAACAATCTGCCCACGCCTGTAACACTGCACACCAAGAACTCTTATTACAGTGTTTCCACAAAAGACACTAGCTAGCAGTAAACAGCAAATCTAACCCAAAAGAAATATGCCTCAGAAACTCAAAATGTTAACTGCTCAAGTGGAAATGCAAACAAGAGGAACAGAAATTCAAATGTGCATACACTTGCTTGGAGAAATAGTCTTCATGTGTTTACTTGTTAGCCTAATTTTTGACAAAATATCTGTTTATTTCCGTCTGCTGGTACTAAGGTTTGTGTAATACCCAACCAACAAGTTGCCCTATGAATCACTGCTCATCTCAGTTACTTAAATATGATAATACCAGAAGGTTCACACACAAGAACAACAGAGCACAGGCAATCCCACAGTTCACATTTTGTTCTGTTGTTATGGACTTAATTTTGTGAAAACTGGTAATTGAATTATTTATTAGATTTTTCAGAAATTCACTGGGACATCTACACTCATAATTTTACCTGTCATCAGCACAGGAAAAAGAACAACATTCCAAATCACCACGAATTCAAAAGCTAGTTCCCTCTGACTAAGCCAACAAAGCCTTTTTGGAGGAGAGACATGCCATGATCCTAAAAGTCAGTTGTCTTCTGGAGGAAAAGAATCTTAGACAATTACAAATCTAATTTTTCATTAGCTAAACTAAAGTTACATGTAAACATCTTCATATTCTTCCACCCTCAGAAAAGACATCCCTTCCAATCATACTATGTCCCTAATGATTGTACTGTAAAGCAACGTTTGAAACCTCTGTTTAAGCTACAGAACTGTGAGAATCAGTGGTGGAGAAACAGGATCTCAGTTCTGTGCAGAATAGGAGACAGTGAGAATACACATGAGCAGAACAGGAGGGAAAACAGAATAAAGTAACTAAAAAAAAGAAAAGAGTGCTGCAGCCAATCAACCACAGGAAGCTCAAGAACACTTAGGTCTGGTCAATTTTGAGCCTAAAACAATTGCTTTGTGGTTCTCCACCCAGGAAGAATTTGACAGGGGCTGCAACAATTGACAATGCTGAAATCAGTTGACCTGGGCTGACTGATACCACGTGAGAGTCTAGCTTAATGTTTTACAGAAAAGTGGGATTAAACAAATATGGCATTAATTTGAGTTACTCTGGATTTACATTATGAAGTAAGAAAGTAGTCTCACAACTCCCCTGCCTACAGCAGAGATTTCCAAACATTTCTAGAAATAGTACAATACTTAACACTGAAAGGTATAAAATAAATACATTCTCCTTTCTAAACTTCAACACACTTTGGGGAATCAAATAAAATTCCTGAATTAATTCTTGTCTTTCTGACTACTTTGCAGAACTATAAAATATGAACTATTCATACGTTTTAGAATTGTCCTGCCACTATCTACCTGCACAAAAAATCCCTCTCCCTCCTTTAAGTACTGGAAGGCCACCATGAAGTCTTGCCAAAGCCTTTGCTTCTCCATGATACACAATTTTTGTGCTTGAACACCAAGATAGACAGATTTTTTTTCCTGATTAAGAATTTAAAATTCTGACAATCAATCCAAGTCATGTTTTCTATCATTATGAGAAAAAAAAAATCTTGTATTTGTCCACCTTAAATGTTTTTGTGAGGGAATATTTAGATTATTACCACATATTTTGTTCAATATCATTAATGAAATACATTTCAGTATATTTCTAGGGAGGTTTCATATATGGTTTTGATTTGGAGTAAACATTTTTTCTGGTTAACAGAATTCTCAGGTTAATTATATCTTTAAATGATTAAATCTTAATATAAATCACTGTTATTTTAGGAGACAATGAAAAAGTACTAATTGAAGAGTGCATAAGCCCTGTACTTTGTTTAGAAGAAGACTGGAAGCACAAAAAATGTATTATTTGCCACTTAAATCACTAAAACTTTGTCTGTATAACATAATATTGGTACTTACTGTATCTGGCTTAAGTGGATACTCATGTCCAATCTGAAAACTGTGAGTCTAGGCATTTAATGACTAAACAATAAATCCAGCATTTGTCTGCTTAGTGCCCAGCACTAGGAAGAACTATTATCCAACACGACAACCCTTTCCAATAAAAAGGTCTGTCCTATACGTGCCCCCTTCTCATGACTTCCATTTCTGGATTGTGTAAATTGCTTAAGATCATCTCGACTGCCTCACATACATGTACAGTTATATCAATATTTCACAGAGCATTGCTTTATTCCACTCTTTGTGGTAGACAAAAGTCTGTATCGTGGTGCATTCTTCTGGGTTTTATTGGGGAGAAGGTGAGGCAAGCCCTAGGCATCTGGGAGTTGTAAACTGCATTAGCACTTCTCATTTACTGTATTTGGCAAATTCTGTAATTTACAGAATGTTATACATCCCTGGAATGCACTGTCTCCTTTTGCCTATAAACTTGTTGCATGAATATCTGTAGTAAGATCGAATTGTGCTTCATTTCCTCTCAACAAACTTTCACTCATGATCTAATCTAAAAATCACCCTTTCGGTTTTCCTAGGGAAATCAAGAAAAGATGCCAAAATGAAATCACCTTCTATCTACATGTACTTTCAACAATTTGGCATTATAGGTCTGCTATCCTAAAAAATATTGATACATCAATAATAGTATATTCATGATATATGAATATATATCATGAGTGGTGGTGGACAAGATGGTGGTGGACAGGAGCCTCAGAAAATTTTCTTCTTAGCAGTGAGCATTGACTCACAGTACTGTAAATGGGCATGGAAGGAATGACTCACTGACTTTGTGGGAAGGTGCTGTATTCATCTGGGAAACTAATGATTGAATTCACATAATAAACAATGAAACATCAGGAGAAGAATGACCTTAGATTTGCTGCACAATCGTACCTACATGGAAAGAACCACACATACAAACTATATTTCAATTCCTGAAGAAACCTCTCAACAACAATATGCAGAGTGGGAAAGTTCACAACAGCCATTCCACACAGTGTCAGATCAGACAGTCAAGGTCTCTACTTCATTTTTTTTTAATCAATGTGTTAAGACTGCAAACGCTTTACTTCCTGTGCACTTACAATCAATGCACTGCCTCATTTTCAAGTTTTGTTCAAGCTTCTTCATCACAGACATGTGAATGACCAATACTCAAGTCAGTTCAATCTTATCCCATTTAAAATTCCATGGACGAATTCAGAGATAAATAGTCCCTCTATTACCTCCAAGGTTCAAGTAAAGAGGAAACATCGTTCATCATTCAAATCCTTGAATACATTCACTTCATCTCTGAAATCCAGACAGCGGCCTATCCTGATTTAGATATACTGGGAGTACTCCAGACTTAATCTTCAGTTTAGATCAACATAAAATGCTGAAGACCTCTTGTCACATTGCTTCCTCTTTCAGCTGGAAGGAAACATATTCCCACTAATAGGTCAAAAATAAATGCCCCTGAGCACCAAACACTCATACAAAATTCACTTAAGACCAATATACCAATTAGTGAAAGAACACGATGAATTCTTAATCTTTAACTGCTGTAAAACGTATTCCATCCTTCATTTAGAAGGTTTTAATTGATATCCATCCCACAGGCACACTCACATACACTTGGGATACAGCAGCAAAAGAAAAAAAGACTATCAAGTAGTGAGATAATACAGTTGACATAAGAATTCTCCCCAAACTTTTGCAACTGAAATGAAACAGAAAAAGAAAAATCTACTTCTCCTTTACCTCTGAGGGAGCATAAGCAGGACAATAGTTAATAGTCCATTACTATCATCCTAATTCTGAAAAAAAAAAAAAAAAAATAGGTTCTGAATCCTTGTATTCACATGTAGAACTGATAAGACTTCTGTTAGCCAATTGAAATTCTAGGGTAAAAACGTGCCATGACATCCTTCATTTAGGGTCATGGCATGTTTTCACCCAGAATTCAAACTGAACAGAACAACTGCTACTTTTTTGCTACCTTTTCCACCAGACCTTTACCCTGAAAAATTGTCTTCCCAAAAGTGTGTGAACTATATCAATGACTGTTGATAGAAAAACTCGGTTCAGCTAGCACTCAGTTTAATTGAAGATGTCAGAAGATGCCTTTCACAATAGCTCACATCCTGTATTCTTCTGAAGTTACATAGTTCATAAACTCTGCATCACTCTACTATACTACATTGGAAACTTCTTTTATACACTGTAAACATATTCTCACCAAGGATAAATCCACGGCACAAAAAAAAAATAAATCATAAACACAATATTTTAGCTTCAGAACTTATATTACTAAAACAATTTTTTATTAGTTAGTCAATGAGATTAAAAAGAAAATAGTTTTAGAAGTATTTTCTATGAAAGAGATGAGAATATTGTACTTGAAGGTTTAGAAGTCTTTTCTATGAAAGAGATGAGAATATTGTACTTGAAGGTAGTACTTTGCTAGAAGCATACATAAATCTAACAGTATTATTATCATTTAAGATGTATTTTTCATTTTATCTAGTTACTGCTTTCCGTCACCAATTCTGCTGTCACCTTTTAGCTTCACATTTGTATTTACATAACACATACTTTATTAAGAAGTTTATATACAGTCTCTTACATTTATTTACTTACCAACAGTATCACAGGGTTCATCTTTATGTACACAGAAATCCTTCCTAGAATTGGGGGGGAAAGGAAAAAAGTTAAGCACGTCAAGTTGTCAGAGGGTAACAACTGTGTGACCTATTTACAAACATTTTGTACAGCTCAGTTAATAAATACAGAACACCATTATCTCAACAAAGAGCAGGGGGGAAGCAAAGGCTAGGATTACACAAGCACTGAAACTCCAGTTTATTTTCAGAACAAATTAAAGAGGAGTCAGGTGACAAAACAGGCACCGTATATTCAAATTGCATTGTACCTAATTTCTGTGTTCTGCTGTTTTGCTGGTTTTGTTTGTTTGTGGGGTTTTTTTATCTTTTTCTGTAAGCATCTTGAAAAGTAACAAGTCTAAAGCTAGGGTTTTTTTCATTTGAAAAGAAAATATTTTCAGTGTTTAACACCAGTTTCAAATGTAGCACTGTGATGCAGCATTTAGACCAGTGATAGAGTCAGCGAGCTTTTGTGCTAGCAGGTCAGTGGTCAAAATCACTAATAGGAATATATTCTGGAGAAGCTTTTCTGCTAGAACATCCCATTACAACAGTGAAAGAGTTATAAATTAATTCACAGGGAGAAGACTACCCTATCTCCAACGCATATTTTACTCCAGTCATAGCTCTATAAATAAGACTGTTCTGTTGCATAAAGTAGAATAAATACTTCAGCTCTGTAAAACAACACCTGCATTTGAGATTCATTTTAGTTTCACACCCATTTCACTTGTTCTCAGGGATACAACAAAGTTACCAAAAGAGCAAAGGGAAAGTTTCTTTTTTACTGGAGTATTTTGAATTCATATTAATTTATTATTTTAAGTAAAAAAAGGGCTGCTGAAGTATGCATGAACTGGAGAGACTGGGAGGGAACCAATGAGGAAGTAACAACATGTTTAGCAAACCCACAAATAAAGAAGTTCTGTTTTTAGCTGTGCCACAGAGTAATGGTCTCTGTTTTTAGAAGGAGACCATATGGATCAGAGAAATTTAATTTTTATATTCTGTATATGGAGGTACCTAGATATACACATAGATTGATAATGATAAAGATACACACATAGAGAAACACCCGTTTTCCAAAATTCTTTCATTCTTGGTACATAAGATACTGATATTTATCATTTTTACAAATGTAACTACTCCAAAAGCTGTTCGTTTGTTTGTTTCCCAGAAATGATTCCTACAGAGGGATTTAGACCCAAAGGCAATTTCAAGAGGTTGGCAAAGTTCTGACACTTGTTAAAGGCTACAACAGACAGATACATGATGTTATATAGCTTTTGATTACCCAGTCATCACTGTCAGATAATTACAGAGTAGAGAAGAAAAACAGCAGTGCTGTAAACTGATGAAGCTGTGAGTAAAACTGATAAAGTAGCTCTGGGAATACACTCAAAGAAGTCCTGGAAACTGAGCAAAAGGTGGTGAACAAGAAACTGTAATCAGATACAGAAGAAAGTTATTTTTTCAAACCTGAAAGAAATAGATTAAATTAATGCACTGAGTTGTAACACAATTCTTTGTTTTTTTGCTATGTGTCACAAGGGACTTACTGTCTTGTTAAGCAACATGACAGAACAATTAGAAATATGGGACTTTTGGTGAAGCAAGAGAACATGTGTAAAGACAATCTAAGGACATAGATTGCCTTCGACACACACCCATCCAACCGCCATAAATATTAACTGATGTAATAATAAGTTAAAAAACCCACAAAAAAATAGAGCATACCTTCAAGTGTAAAAGAATACCATATGACATTTTAAAACTGCCAATATCCAAGAGGTTTCTGCTTATGTAATAGCTTTGTTCTCGTATACTTAGTGAGCTGTTTTTGTTTTGTTTTTCCTTCTTGGCTGAATCTGACTATGGTTATGCTGTGCATCCAGGGTTTCGTTATGGGACTTGGGGGAAATGGTACTGCTATGATTTGGCAAGAGGGAAATACAGTAAACCATTCTTAGTTCCTGATTTACATTGAAAGAATGTAATACCTCCTTTTATTTCCAAGAAAATGAATGCATTACATACATTTGAGACTATGCTCCTTGGTAAAGATTTACAGTTCTAGCTAAACCTACCAGTGACTCCCACAAAAACTGCTCTCTAATTCCCACCTGGTAAGTTACATATTCCATCGTAACTACATTCCTTTATGTATATATAAAATACATATATATATATATATATATATATATATGCACAACTGTACACTTTATATATATATATGAAATTGGCATACTGAAGCTATACAAAACAGAGGATATAGACTCTTCCAAGTAGGAGGAGGTATAAAATCTAGTAGTGAAGCACCCTGCAAAGTCCTCAGACAATTTGCCTTTGCCCTTTTCATCCTTTCTCTTAGTAAAACAGGAGGAAAATATTTGCATTACCATTAGTGCATATAGAAGCTTTTTGTGGCACAAGTTAGTAACTGAGTCTATCACTGAATGCAAGAAACTGGTTAAAGCACACTGAGGTCCCCCTCTACCCAGTACACAGCACACCATGTTCATTATTCTAAGAGGTGACTCTACACACACACTGAAGAGAAAACAGGTCCTTATTTGACCAAGGGAAAAGAGGAGCCTTTATGAGACTTGAGACTGAATTCTGCGCTTGAATGAGCTGACAAACTCTAGAAGAGAATTCTAAGCAAGGATTGGTAACCACTAATCCATTGTTTCAGAAAATCGTATTTAGTTAGTACATTTCAATTGACTACATATAGCACTATGAAAGACCTTCACAGCAAACAAAGGCTAACTAATTTCTAAATATAAAGTACCTCTGTACATTCTCGTTGTTAAAATAAATCCTGATACGTAGGTGGGATGTACAACAGAAGACATCAAGAACAGCAGAAGACTAAAGAAAAATCCAGTCTTTTCTTCATGAATAATTTGCAGCAACTTGTCATTTTAGATAAATTTAATACTTGTTTTAAGCAAGTCAAAATAGTCAAAAGGTCTTTTCCAAGCTGGTATATAATTTCCTTCCATATGCTAGATTGGAGAAAATAAGAAACAGAAGAGGACAGCAAATGGATTTTACCCATCTACCAAATCTTCCTTCTGGCTTCACTCTACTCTTAATTTCACAGTTTCTTTAATGTTCGTAATTTTGAGAAACGTAGCATAGGTTTGAAACTTCAGTCTAACTCTTGCTGTTATCAATGCTGGGACTTACAACATTTAAAGGCATATTTGGGGCTTATTGACCAAGAAACAAGTTTTCTCAAAGCATACAACTTTTATGAAGAATGGTTGCAATTAGTCGCCCTTGTGAAAAATGACATCCTCAAATTACAAATGCCTTCATTTGCATTATGCTAAGTGAATAAGGACAACACTGAAGAAGTTCTTGTCTCTTTACATAATAGGAATTTCTGAAATTATTCTCACGTATAAAGTAAGCACATATGTACTAACTAACATTTAATGAAAATAATTAAATTTAAAACTATTTTGTTGTTAATGAACCACAAGAAAAATTACATATTTACTATTTAGTTGAGAATTTAAATAAATGGACAATGTGACTAGCAGAAATGCTATTTCAGAAACTGTTTATTATTTTGAGGGTAAACGCACCAGTATGAATTGGTCAGTGTATTATAGGAAAAAAGGGAAATACTATATTTAAATATTTAAAATAGCTAACAAATCACTTAGGCTCTGTAAAGTTGAACTGAGATTAAAAAGGATAATATAAATAGGCCTTCTAAAGTTCGTGTTTCAGTCAAAGTGAAAAACAACAATTCATAAATGTAGCAAGTGAATAACTGAACTGAAGGTGCAATTAACATATCAAAATAGATATGGAATAGTTAGGAAGCCAGGGAAGGCATTTTTGAGTGGAGTACTAAAGAATCTAGACTCAGCATTAGCATTAAACAATGAAGTAGAAGAAAATAAGAGAATATTACTGAGGAAGTTTAAAAATTAAATTAGTTCTGATAGAATTGAGACAAAGCAAATTTTAAAGATGACTCATCTGAGTAAATTTTCTTTTAATGTAGCCAAAAATGGACCCTTAGACTTGATAAGACAAAACAACAACGTGACAACATTAATAAAAAACCAAACAAAAATCCAAACAAACAAACAAAAAACACACACACAAAAAAGAGAATTTGAAAACAGGCAGTAAAAGGGCACAGCGTCCTTGGGTAAAGATTCAGGAAAATATAGGAGCAGCACCACTACAACTGTTCCCACAATACTGTGTCCATTTTTGGTGCTTATGCTTGAAAAAATAACTTTGTAGAGAGGAAAAGGTCTGGAAAGAGCTGAGATAATAATTATGTAGAGTAATCTCTAAATTACTGTAAAAGAAAGAAGAGTTGTGGCTTGAGCACAGCCTACAGATATTTCCATAGAGAGGAGCTTTTGAACAGTAGCAAAGGGTACAAAGAGATCCATGGATGAAAACTGCAGCAACAAAAATTAGAAATGAGACCAGCTGTCCATTCTGAAAGTAAATAACCCTGCCAATAATCTGCTGCAGAACACAGTTAATATTCCTTTCTTTTAAATCTTTGTTGCATGACTATCTAGCTTTTTTATTCACCAGACAATTTAAAATGTAAAAGTAACTGTCTAAATTTTATGCTAGGGTGTTGCACTAGATAATCAGAGACATTAAATTCAGTTTAGGCCCCTGTAGTCCTACAGAACAGATCTGTACTAGTGAATGGAACATATGTAGCCTAATTACCAAAGTTTGAAAGAACAAGCTGACAGAAACAAGTAAGTTCATGAAGTTTTTCCTCACATGTATTACTACAAGCATTGCCACTTTACAGACTCAAACACCTTGAACGTAGAGAAGAAAAAAACAAAACAGCATGTGATGACTTAAAACTACTGTGATTCTTAAAATACACGAGATAAAAATACATGTCTTAAAATTTAAGTGACAAGTAGAGGAGATAGAGGGCTTTTCTAAAAAAAAAAAAAAAAATCTTTTTATTCTAAAAATTTTTATATTCTAAACCAAACTTTTTTAACATTTCCCTGCCTCCTTCTGCATCTACAACCCTACTGTAAAATAATTAATAGTAAGGCCATGCGAGATTCTCATGAACTTCCTTGATGTCTGCTGGTGGTGTCAAAAAAAAAATAAATGAAACCAGTGAACAGTGTACAAAATCATCAAGAGATTCGGCAGCATGGAAATTACACTAATGAAGACAAAATTAAGAATAATCTCATCTCTCTCCATTCTTATTTGCAAGAACCCACTTTTCCAGAGCTGAAATTCAGCAGGAGTTACAGAACAGCAACAGCAGCTTAATAACCAAAATCTCTATCCCAATACATTTCAGCAAATTGGAACTGCCAAACACTGCAGCCTTTTGGGGTGACCCTGTGATGTCAGTTTTAATCATGCAGGGATCATTCACAGTCTTCTTCCTCTGACTTTCTTGAGGAGGTATTTTTGGTTCAGAAAGGAAGTAAAAAGCGAAGAGAGAAAAAGAACTGTACTTTTTCCTGTGTGCACTGGAAGGTAATAGCAATGCTTAAAAAATTCTTGACCAAGCTTTGGGGACAGTTCCAGAGGGTGGGAATTATTAGAAATTAAACAGTATTTATCACATCTAGGTGCTGTTTATGCCATTGTCTACTTTTATAGAATGGGGCACTTTCTTACAGTGACAATGTCACTGTTTCAATCATGTGTCACCCACCCAGAGCAAAGGATTTCAGATGCTGAAGGTCAGTATGAATAAATGGCTGATGTACACAGGCAACATGATGAACATGGAATATCACTGTCTATCTGACGAATATTGAGAAAATCAGAGATCTACTTTCTGTCACAAGCACACGTGAAAATATCAGTTCTGAGAAGGAGAATAAAGAACTTGGAGTTTTTTATATATTATTTTTTTTATACATACTTGTTCTTCTAAAAACCACTGTGACACAATAGACTGATTAATGCACCGGAAAAGCAAAATGATGCATAATTTTCAAGTGAAGATAGATTTTGCCTCACTCCTGTATACACATTTTTTTATACACTCCAAAGCTTTCATTACCTTGTTTGCAATAGAGGCAACATAAGAACTTCAGTATCATCACAGAACAAAGTGGGATAAGCCTTTTCCTGCCTTACTTTCAGTTACCTCATTCAGGTCAAGCAACCTATCAGACAGCAACTGGAAATGTCTTCTCAGTGGCCATCAAAACTGGGGCTTGTCTCTGGGCATTGACACTGTAACTTAAAAGGCAAGGAGGATGTTGATGCAACATGCTGTGTCTTGTCCTCAGAGAAAAGTAGTTCCTGATAATGTCTATTTCTAAAGCAACAATGCTGATTTATAACTGTGAATACATTAAAACTTATCTGATAAAACAGGTTGTTTTATAAAGAAAGTCCTTAAAATAATTTCTGTCTTAATTATCACATTCTCTCTATATCTAACCTCCACGGGGATCTTTTCTAAATACACTACAAACTCTTTCTGCCTTCCCTTTACTTTATGGCACCATATTTTATACATTTATATATTTTATACGTTACTTCACTGAAATAAGCCAATCTAAAGGGAAACTAAACAAAAACTCAAAGGCTGAATTAAAACCAAAATAAAGTAAAATTAACAGCTTGGTAGCAGATTCACATGTATCATTACAGACTATCTGGGCAGCAGAGAAGGCTGTGGGGAGAAGCTGGTCTTGCTTTCCTTTTTACAAAACAGTTGCAAAAGTAAGTTTTGAAAAGTACCTTTTTCATGAAAAGGCTATGATGGTTCGTTGACTGTTCAATAACAGTCTCTATAACATCCAAATTATTCTCTTTGTATTTAGGCATTAAAAATTAGCTCTGCAGAACACTCAATTTCTAACTCTTTTGGTTACTGCACATAACTGGCATGTGAAAGCACAGGAAAGGTTTTAAAATGCACTCTTGCTGTTCTATTATCATGCAAGACAAATGAGGAGGTGTGTTAAGTTTTAGGAAGTCTGCCACAGAATGTGCTGGATAACCAAAACTTTGCATTTTAACTCAAAAAACACAGTTCGTGTTCATCTGTCTAAACAAAATTATTTCTCTCAATAAAGCAGATCTGCTGTCCAAAGCTCTTTGGAAGTTGTGACAAAGGAGCTTGTTCTGTGTTTGCAAAACAGAATGAGATTCTGAATTAACAAAACACACAAGTAGAGCCACACATGGGGTTAGCTATATCATAAACCTGATGATGTGCAGAGGGAGCCTGGATTAGCAAAACATTCCCACAGTCAGCAAACCACACTAGTATGATTTATTAGCAGCTAAAGCAGCTCTAAGGTGGGAGGCAGTACAGGCTAGAGAATAACACCACTGAAAAAATAAAAATGTCAGAAGAACAGATCTTCAGTTTCTGGCTCCAGCACTGACTTACTGTCTGACATCTAACCAATCACTTCCCTGCTCTCTACTTCAATTCCCTTAACACTAATCAGAGATTTGATTTAAAAAAAAAATTGTATTTACACTTACAGGTAAAAAAATTGTAGATGATGCCAGAGCAAGTCCCGAGGAGGGCCATGAAGGTGACCTGAGGGCTGGAGCACTTCTCCAATGGAGACAGGCTGAGCTGGGGTTGGTGAGCCTGGAGAAGGGAACGCTCTGGGCCAACCTTACTGAAGCCTTACACCACCTGAAGGGAGCCTACAAGAAGGCTGGAGAGGGATTTTTTGCAAGGGCATGTAATGACAGGACAAGGAAGGATGGCTTTAAACAGAAAAAAGCTAGGTTTATATCAGATATAGGGAAGAAATTCTTTACTGTAGTTATGAGACACTGCAACAGGTTGCCCAGAGAAGATGTAAATGCCCCATTCTTGAAAGTTTCCTAGGCCAGGTTGGATGGGGCTTTGAGTAACCTTCTCTAGGGCAAAGTGTCCTTGCCCATAGCCGAGGTTTGGAACTAGACAATCTTTAAGGTCCCTTCCAGCCAAATCATTCTATGATTCTGTGAAATCAGAATATCATTATTTACAAAGCACTTCAGAAAAGCACATCTTAACATATGACCAGCGTTTTGCAAAGGTTTTTTACCATTCAGAATCACAGAATTGTTGGGGCTGGAAAGGACCTCTGGAGCTCATCTAGTCCAACCCCTCAGCAAAGTCATAGTGTCCTAGAGCAGGTTACACAGGAACATGTCCAGGAGGGTTTTTGAATGTCTCCAAAGAGGGGGACTCCATGACCTCCCTGGGCAACCTGTTCCAGTGCTTTCCCACCCTCAAAATAAAGAAGTTCTTCCTCATATTGACGTGAAACTTCTTGTGTTTTAATTTATGCCCATTGCTTCTCATCCTGTTGCAGGACACTGCTGAAAAGAGTCTGGCACTGTCCTCTTTACAACTGTCTTTGAGATATTGATATGCACTAATGAGATCCCCTCTCAGTCTTCTTTAGGACTAAATAAGCCTATCTCCCACAGTCTCTCCTCATAAGAGAGATGCTCCAGACCCCAAATCAGCTTTGTGGCCCTCTGCTGGACCCTCTCCAGTACCTCCGTGTTTTTCTTGTACTGAAGAGCCCAGAACAGGTCACAGGGGTGCAGATGTGGCCTCACTAGAGCCAAATAGAGGGGGAGAATCACCTCCCTCAACCTGCTGGCCACACTCATCCCAATGCACCCCTACCACTGGCTCTCCTGGCCACAAGGGCACGTTGACGGCTCATAGTAAATTTATAATCCACCAAGACTCCCAGAAATGCTGCATTAAATTCAGAAAGCTGTGTGCCCAAATCCACAGACTGCTGAAGACATCCCCAGACCACTGCCTCTTGACTACTTAACTAACGCCTCGCTTGCATCTGTTCAGAATGCCTCTGCCTCTTCCCATGGAGGCTGATTAAGGTGAAGATGAAAAAATGAGACGGAAAAGGTTTTACATGCTTTATCTTACAGTATCTTACAACTATACACCTCACAAGCTGAAGAATGCGGCCCTAGGCTCACTCTCGTGGCAGATACAGGTTTGAAACATTCGATACTCCCTCAAACTGCTGCTGCTATTGCAGATACTGCTGGCTGCCTCAGTTGTCTCAAATAACAGAGCCCAGGCATAGGCAACAGGTCACTCAACAACCCTACATTTCCAGCAAACAAGCAGGTTGCAGTTGCTCATTATCCTTGGACAGTCAAAAAGTACAACTAGATGTAAGAACATGCATCCCCCCTTAGCCATGCTTATTAACCCAATGCCACATATGATAGTCAGCCATCCTTTATGCCTTGGCTGAAGTTTACTCCTTTCTACTCCTTGCTTCTTTCCTTCTCCATCTAGACTTTTCTCCCATCAACACAGTCACTACTACTAAAATCAATTCTGGATCTTAAGCGGAAAAAATTATTTTTAGTCTGTCATTACAAGTATGAGCTGATGAAAATCTGTTGCAGAGAACATTATTTCTCACATCTTCCACTGCAGAGGAGAGGAGCTGGTGAAAAGGATTGCTGCTTAGTCAATGTATAAATGTGTAACAAAAACTAATCCTCCCCCTCAAAGCCCCAACAATCCATAGAACAGATATACACATCAAATAGAGCAGGATGGCACAGGGTTTTCTCTAAGAAAAGATAAGGGATCGAACAGCAAAAGTAGCAACAAGGCTGTCGCCACAGACAATTCGGACTTCTTAATTTCCTGCTTCCAGTATGTGACTGGGTCTCAAAACCAGGAAAATTTAGGGCAGCGCTTTTCTGCCTCAGAAAATTGAAACACACCCTAGATACTAGAGTACTCAGAATGTAACCAATTAAAAAAAAAAAGGGATTTAGTTTCTAGAGAAAGTGCCCTGAATAAGTGGTGTCAGACTATACATATGGGTAAATATTACACATGGTTTTAGGATACCACGTCACCACCCAGCATGGAACTGAACAATAGCATTCTGATACAGCCAATTACAGGAATTTTCTTTGGAAAGGAACACTGTAGGTTATCCAGTCCAAGGTCCACTTCAAATCTGTACTAAGTCCAACCCTAGTCTGGGTGAACCATCATTCTGTCCTTTCCTTTTGGTTGTGTCTGTACGCTGTCTGAACATCCAGATGCACGCCCCTGTGCACCACTTACAGCCAAAACCATGCCAGTGTCTGCTTGGAAAGACAGAGCTGAGCTGGGGGCCCATTTCCTACTCAGTGTGTGAAATGCCTGACACTTCAGAGTTACAAGGAACCGCAGATCTGGAATCACAGCCCTGTGGCTGCAGAGCACATACTAATGGTACACGAGGTGCCTTCAGCACACAGTGAAACACACTAGCTCTAGATCCATAAGAGGGAAGCACAACTCAGTAATGTGCCTAATGCTGATCCAGCCCTGAGTGGTTTAAATATGGTTTTGTGTTTTGAATTAAAGTGTCTACAGGTCTGAGTGTGCTTCCTCTTTTAAATGAAGGCTCATGGAGGAAAGCATCCAACCTTAGCTATATGTCTAAGGCCTCAGCCCACAGACAAAGAAGAAATAAAAGAGTAACCCATTCATCATTTCAGATGTTTACCATCTGGTAACTACTGCCTGAACTACTGTTCTGAACTATCACTTTACCATCACCTTTGAGTTCAGGAAAGATGCCTCAAGTTGTACAATTCCTGTGTTGGTCACCTATCAAGTCCTTTGATCTATGTTCATATTAGGTTGTTGCCTATTTTTAATGCTCATCTTTTATTATTTTACCTTGTGATCAGTATGGCTGCATCAACTGAAGACATGTCTTCTCCCCAGCTTGTTGACATTTCTAAGTGTATATCATTCTTCTTGCCAAATTCTTCATGTTGCCATTTACAAAAGCTTTCCAGCATTTTTTCCCCATGATGTCCAATATACATATCTGCCTGGAAATTAAAAAAAAAATAATGTTATTAAAATTATGATTCTCTAAATAGAATTCAGATGCTTCTTTGACTGAGTTAGTAAAAATATTCTGCCTTTTATGGCATAATATATTCAAAGCAAAACAACTGAATTTCAGGATCAGAGACCACCTTTTTCTCATATCAAAGATACAAATGGAGACAGTGCACTAAAAAGTGTACATGAGTCTCTTCACCTGAACTCTTATCTTATTTATTTTCTGATCTTTCATTATCCACAGTGCAGAAAAGAATAAAGGTGTGAAGATCCAGAATTTGATCACTAAATGAGATTTCTTCAACTGCTGAGAGGAACTGAAGAAAGAAATACTTGCTTCTTCAATAGAAAAACATAATATTTTAAAATTAGAATTGTGGATAAGGGAACTAAGTCAAGTATTAAGAGATTTGCATAAGATTTTGTAGAAAAGAAACCAAACAAGAAATCAAGTTGACATTGTCCTGAAATAAGCTATAAAACCCACAGGTTAATGGATAATCTCAGTCAGGGTATCAACCGACTTGTCTTTCTTCAGAAAAAAGAACAAGATTTGCGATGATGTCTGAAAAGGGTGAAAGAAGTGCTTTATCATGTCACCTTTTGTTTGTCTAGGGATTAGCTAACAAAGAACATCGGTACTCCTTCTACTGCCCATTTGGTTTAAGGGGGATGATTTTTGTATTGAGCCATACAAATGCACAAAAGGTAGAGCAGAGGTAGACTTTGTTAAGATCCACCTGATTTCCACAAGGAAACTTTGATTGACTTTTGATTGCAAGAGCAGTCTCAATACATGCAGCACATAAATTACAGAGACACAGAATCACTGAGCCTGACTCACAAGTGAACGGTCTGTACAGGGATCAAACCCATGACCTTGGTGTTATCAGCACCATCCTCCAACCAACCGAGCTAATCTCAATTAGGAGAAGCCTAATCTTCACTGGGGCTGCCCATCAGTGAAAATAACTAAGTAATGCACAAAAGCTAACTGAGGAAATTTGATAGCCACTAAAGCTGGTGAATATTGCAAGCCTTTGGAGCAACAAGCTAAGTAGCATTACCCTGAACAGGCTAAGACAAAGGTAATAAATACTTACTGGAGTCTCATGAAGGAGGACAAGCTTAGTCACTCGAAGGTTTACTTGTAGTCCAAGACTCTTGTGCTGGAAAAGGTTAAAAACCTAAGATAAAAAACAGCAAATAAAAATATGTGCTTGTATTGCACACAACACACTGTACACTAAAAATAGTAGAACCTCAAAACATTCTCATATTCCACCGTGACTGCTTTAATATTCCAAAAATTGAACACAACATTAAGTTAATATACTGTGTTGGTTTTCTGAAAGAAAAAAGAGAGCTTAGCCAATATTCACTCCAGGAGCACAAAAAAAGACCTTTCCCCCTCAGTGGCCATGACCACTTTACAAACTATAATCTGTTTCTCCAAATATTTACATGTGCATTTAATACTGTTCACATGAAAATTTCTGTTCAGTTAAATCCACGATCAGGGCCCAAGAGGCTTGAGCCAACCTCTAACTCTAGGTCTCTAACTTTCCCTATCATTCAGAACAGCTAAAGTTTATATTAATTGATCAGCTTATGCTCCTTTAGGACAATCTCCTCTTGTCAATACAGATGCAATTTTTTCAACGCTTTATGCACCAAATGAGTGCACTACAGCTCCAGATAGAGCTGGGAGGGAATGTAACTGTCCAAGTCCATTCCTCTTTCATTTTTTCAGGCCACTAATGACCACACAATCCTTTTCTACAACATCATGTCTTCATAATAAGCACAGATCACCAGAAACCATCCAACACCACAACCTTTCCAACAACACCTTGGACTTCTAACCAAAAAGTAATCTTGTTCTCTCACTTTCAGGCTTCCCTGAAGATGTATGATCAGACAGCACACACAAGTCTGCAACACCATGGTTTTATGCTGCAAAACATATGGACTAAGCCCTGACAGCCTGTTGATGGTCGTGTGCTGACTGTCCCTCAGTCAGAATCATCAGAATCATCAGACTGTGCTCAGTCAGAATTATCAGAAGGAACAACGAAATCAGCCCCTGGTGCGTGCACTGTTGGCAAAACATCAAAATTCATTTTAAATTTCCTACCATGTTTAAGATGGTTAGAATAAATCTTCTGGCAGCATCTGTTCCATGATACGAAACCATAGCTGGATCTGCCACCACAACAGTTTCTATATTGTACTCCTGAGGTAACTTGTAAGAGTATCGCTTTCCTCTTCCACTTTCTGATACTTTTTGATTCTTGGATTTTCTTTTGTCTGTAAAACAAAACACTGCTTGAGAAACTCATCCTTCAAGCTGCCCCTACAGTACTTTTTAGGATTTGTTACCCTCGATTATGTTATAACTCTGTGGAATGTAATAGCAATGAACTTGAATATATACCTACTTGCCACAGCCAATGCTAAGGCTCATACTAAAGGTCTGTACTACGTATAAATATTAGTTCACACCAAGAAAACAGGAATCTTATCCATCTGTTCAAATAAAGTCAGAAACATTCTTTGCATTCTTTTTACCTAACATATTAATAGGAGAATATGTATGTCTCCTGGTCTGGTTTGTGGGAGAAAACTAAACTCATGTTGGGTCTGAAAGAAAAACAGTCCCACTGACATTGCAGAACTGGTGTCCGTCCATCTTCACAAAGCACAGAGAAAACATCTTGATGTAATTATATTTTAGCATCCAAGATGACAAATGCAGATTTGCCACAAATTCAGCATTAGGAAAACACATGGGACAATTGGTGATTTGCAAAGATGAGAGAATATTTCAAATGAATGACAGAGAACGATATGTAGGATACAGATTTGTTAGAAACGGAAAAGTGAAGTCCTACTGGCATGACTTCAAAGTCAGTACTGCTGTCACCATAAGCAGCTGAAGTAAAACAACAAAATGAAACCCTGGAAACAGACTTCTAAACCTACAGAAAGCTATAAATCAAAAGTATGTTACATTTATGGTAAGGTAGAGGTTACTGCTGGTGTTAATTTTAAGTTTCCTCTCCAAAAACACCACAAAATCCCTATTACTACTACGATACATATGAAAAAAGAAAAACTAGCTACAGTGAAACAGTTCGGGCCAGGTGGTGGTCAGATATACATACAGCAGTTAGCAACGACATTTTAAATGATTTAATACAAATTTAAATTTTATAAAAATTCAAAATAATTTAAAACAAAATACAAAATGGAACTCTTTGTAATAGTCAAAGTTTGTTAGATTTTGTTGAGAGGAAGTAGAACTTCTGAGACTGATCTCATTGAAGTAACTGAAATTAAGTTTTTTCACCATCCATAATGGAATATTGGGCTCTGTGTTTCCAAAGAAAGTGATGCCTGAGATGACAATTATAAATACATGTTCTAGAAATAATCAAATATTCAGAGATTTTGAGGAAATATTTTGCAATTAATCAATCTCACATTTAATAGGAAAGTTCCTATGTTTCTTTTTATGACACATGACTACTCTCCAAAAAAATAAATCACTCTTCAGGAAAGTGCTAAAAATATGCCTTAGAAGCCAATAAACTCACAAATTAAACTCAAAATATAAGACAATAGTGGAAGAGGGGTCTCTGTCCTTGTCCTTACAGGAGACTTCAAATTGCCAGAAATTGACTGGAAGCATCACACAGCTGGTTCAACCTGGGCCAGAAGATTTCTAAGAAAACCTGGATGGCTAATTTATGGAACAGGTCCTAAGGGATCCAACTTGGAAAGATGCCCTCCTTGATCTGCTGCTTGTCCACAGAGTGGATCTCATGAGCCAAGTGGAGATTGGTGGTCTCTTGGCCACAGTGAGCACAAAGTAACTGAATTTAAAATCTCCACAGGAGGAAAAGTGCCAGCAAACCCTCAACTCTGGACATGAGGAGAGCAGACTTCAAGCTGCTCAAGGAATTAATAAGTAAGGTCCCCATGGAAAATGTTTTTGCAGGTGCTGGGTTCCATCAGTGCTGGTCACTTTTCAAACATCACCTCCTGAGGGCACAGGAGCAGCAATTCCCAAATGTTGGAAGTCAGGCAGCTGAGGCAGAAGGCTGGCTTGGCTGAGCAGGGATCTTCTCTTCGAATTAAGGCAAAAAAGGAACTTGTGTAGCCAGTGGAAGCAAGATCAAGTGACATGGGAAGAATTCAGAGATGCTCCTTGCTGCTGTAGGGAGAAAATCCATGCAGCCAAAGCTCACTTGGGGTTGAAGTGGGGGGACAATAAAAAGAGTTTTTTCCAATACATTAATGGCAAAAGGTAGTATAGAAATGTCATCAACCCATTACAGGATGAGGATGGTCACCTCACAAACAGCGACAGAGAAAAGGTCGAGGTGTTTAATGCTTTCTTTGCCTCTGCCTTCAACATGGATGATGGACCAGGAAGGTCTCAGTGCCCTGAGCTGGAGGACCATTTACTGCCGGAATGATCAACTCCCAGTCAACCCTGAAATTGTGAGGATCTGCTGCTCCAGCTGGATCCCTACAAATCCATGAGGCCTGATGGGATTCATCCCATAATCCTCAAAGAGCTGGCTGATGTCATCACAAAACCTCTCTCAATGATTTTTGAGTTGTCTTGGGAATCCAGAGAGGTCCCAGCGGACTGGAAGCTGGTGAACATTGTGCCAGTTTTCAAGAAGGGTAAGAAGGAGGACCCTGGAAATTAGAGGCAGTCTCACTTCAGTGCCTGGTAAAGTCATGGAAAAGATTATTGTGGGAAGTATTGAAAAATACCAGAGAGACAATGAAGTCAACAGTCACAGCCAGCAAGGCTTGGTGAGAGGAAAGTCCTGCTTATCAAACCTGATTTCCTTTTATGACAAGGTAACCCACCCAGCAGACCAAGGGAAGCCAGATGATGTAATCTTCTTGGATTTTGGTAAAGGTTCCAATACTGTCTCTCACAGGATCCTTCTGGACCAAATGTCCAGCTCACAGCTGGATAAACACACCCTGTGCTGGGTGAGCAGTTGGCTCACGGGTCAGGCACAGAGGGTAATAGTGGATGGGGTGACAGCAGACTGGAGACCTGTCACTAGTGGGGTTCCACAGGGCTCCATCTTAGGTGGTTTTCAGCATCTTCATAAATTACTTCAATGCAAGACTGGAAGGGATACTGAACAAGTTTGCAGATGTTACAAAACTGGGAGGAGCTGTTGACTCCCTCAAAGGCAGGGAGGCCCTGCAGAGAGACCAAGACAAATGAGAGAACTGGGCAATCACCAACCATAGGAGGTTCAACAAGAGGAAGTGCTGGATTCTGCACCTGGGATGGGGCAACCCGAGATGTATCTACAGACGGTGGAATGAGAGGCTGGAAAGCAGTGCCATGGAAAGGGCCCTGGGGGTCCTGGTCGAAGTTGAATCTGAGTCAGCAGTGCCCTGGCAGCCAGGAGGGTCAACCCTGTCCTGGGGGCATCAGGCAAAGCATTGCCAGCCAGTCGAGGGAGGGGATTGTCCTGCTCTGCTCTGACCTGGGGCGGTCTCACCTTGAATATTGTGTGCAGTTTGGAGCACCACAATACAGGAAGGATATGAAGCTGTTAGAGAGTCCAAAGGAGGCAACAAAATAGGTGAAAGGCCTTGAGGGGAAGCCATGTGAGGAGTGGCTGAGGGCACTTGGTCTGTTCAGCTGGAGAAGAGGAGACTGAGGGGAGAGTTTGTTGCAGTTGCAACTTCCTTGTGAAGGGAAGAGGAGGGGCAGGCACTGATCTCTGCTCTGTGGTGACCAGTGACAGAACCTGAGGGAATGGCCTGAAATTTTGTCAGGGGAGATTTAGGTTGGATATTAGAAAAAGGTTCTTCCCCCAGAGGGTGGTTGGGCACTGACCAGGCTCCCCAGGGCAGTGATCACAGCACCAAGCCTGACAGAGTTCAAGAAGTGTTTGGATGATGCTCTCAGGCACATGGTGTGACTCTTGGGGATGGTTCTGTGCAGGGCCTGGAGTTGGACATGATGATCCTTATGGATCCCTTCCAACTCAGCATATTCTGTGATTCTGTAAAGATTTAATGTAAATATAATGTAGATATATTTTTTCAATGTAACAAATATGACATGCATGCTAAAAAAGGCTGTCCATCTTTTTCTGTAGTCATTTGTAAAAGATTATATATGTGAGTGATTTAGTCCATCCCACTACATGTTAGAAAGGCTTACTGATTCCTATAAAATTGGTGACAATGTAAAACACTGATAAGCACACACATTTACTAAAAGAAAAAAGTATATATTCTCCAGAAATAAACATTTGGTGTTTGATTTCCTAGAAGTAGAAACAGTTTATAAATTCATAAGCTATCTAGGATTAAATTTAAAGTCTCTCATTTTGAGCCTTCAGACAGGTGCTTTGCTTCATAACTTCTGCTAGCCTCTAGCCTTACTCACATTTCCTAACTGCGGATCTACAGCCTAGTTTATAAAGCATTATGTGTGTTTTCATCACTCTTTTGAGGATAATTTCTCATGAAGTTTCAGTGTCAGTATTTGTGCCAAAACACCCACAGTCTAGAAGCTATACTACTATGATTTAATATACAAACATTTAATGCTGCAAGAGTAAGCTATAGATCTAAGTTTAAACAGTTGACTAATTTGGGTTAGAAAAGATCCCTCAGAAGCCATCTGGTCAATCTGCCTTCCTCATAGGCACAGTGATTGATTCCAGTGCAGTTTCCAGGAACAGTTTGTTCATTCCTCATTTCTTTGTAAAAAACAGCATCTAGCCTGTACAGAGCAGTCTGTTAACACACCTCTCTAAAAGTTATAGCTAGGAGTGCAGAATTGACAGTAAGCAGTCCACAATAAAACACAGCACTGTGCTAAACACTAAGGTCACTGTGGTCCCATAAACTGCAAACTGTTGAAACCTCAGCTTTTGGGATTGTAATGGATGAGAAGACTACACAGCTCTGCAGACAAGCTGTCTGCCAGGGGCTGTGCCCATCATTTGCCTTAGCTATCTGTCCCATTAACAAACCAATGGACAATCTGTTCTTGGTCAGCCAACCTTTCCCAAATTGCTGGCAGAAATCCCCATCACGAGATTTCATTTATCAGAAAATTGTAGCTCTTCCCTAAGAACTTCAAATAAATGGAATTAGTAATTTTGGTACTACTGGTGTTCAAACAACTGCCACGGTTGCTGCCAGATAACAGGCAAAACAGGCTTTAGGTAAAAACACTTGCTTCTTTATATGGTCATAAATATAATTATAAAGTCATAAAAATTATAAAGAACAGGTCATTATTGAAGGTACAGTATGTAAGAGATAACATCTCCCAGAAAAAAACCACCAACATCAATCCTGCATGTGCTAGCAAGATAAAAGTCTGATTAAAGATGCACAAATTCATCTTAAAATTTGATTACATTGTCAAAATAAAAAGTAAATTCTACAGGAGTGTTCTGTGCAATAAGACTTCTATTTTGTGCACACATCAATTTATAACTTAACTGACTGAAAGGAAAGCTTGGAATATTGCAGTACTCCAGCAAGAAGGCTAAAAATACTGCAGCAAGTACATCTGGCATTCAATAGGCAATTAAGAGAAAATAACAAGAGTGTTAACAAAACAATAACCCCACCCAAAACCCCAAAAGGTATTTAAAGCCGGCTACTATATCCACAGGTTACATAAAGTATCTGAGCCAACACTAAGAACAGGCTGTAACTACAGGACTGGTGGACCCCTACAAGTCCTCAGGCACAAAAGCATTTCCTGAGTATAGGCTTATGAGACCCAGACTACAGAGCAATCACCATCACTCACCAGGCTTTCTTTTCCCAGGAAAAAGAAAAACGGGTACCCTGGTCATATGGAAATTGCAGTACTCTGTCCAGATAGGGAATATCCAGGAACTTAAGCAGCCATGAGCTATACCTCCACTACAGTTTGAATAGGGATTTAAATGCCTTCCTGCAGAGTGACAACTTTTTTTCTAATCCAAGGAACAGAAGTGAATATCTCAAGTAGCACTAGTCTCTACCTCATAGGTCCAGAGCTGTGACAAAGATTGTTTATGCATTTTATTTCATGACTATCACATCGAAACAGGCTGCAGAGCAAGAATCAACACAGCTCTCCCAGCTGAGTACTCAGTCTACATCCCAAAAAGTAAAACTTCACCGTTTGATTCAGTGAAATTTAGCAGGCTTTTTCCTGCTAAACTGCATCACGCTAAGAGGAGAAGCACACTGGTAGCCCAGGACAGTATACTGTTTATTGCCAGAACTAAGAAGTAGAAGAGGAGTCTTCCAGTCTCAAAAATTCAGATGGGATTCAAAATTCACACTTTACATATCCTGGACAAGGTCTCACTTCGTGTAAAGGAATGACTACTTGAGAAGATTTTTTTTTTCCCCAAAGCTTCAGATTAGGTAGAAGGAAAATAACTTAGCTTCCCAATGTGGCCCTTTGCTCTAATTACAACCTCTCTCCCATTTTCTCTGTAACATGCTCCTGAACTGGTTGCTTTTAAAGGTTTCGTGGGCCATGTCCTAAAGAAAGGTGTGATGTGTAAGGTCTGTGCATGTGCAACTGGTTTACATATGTAAATAAATCATACACACTTTCAACAAAAGTATGTACATGCACAATGTTACCAATCAAGAAAGCATCTGCTTCTGTTAGTATGACTCTCTCTCTCCCCTAATTACTAAGAAAACCACCCCATTCACAAAAACCAGTTCTTTGTTCTCTCCAAACAAGTTTGGCTGTGTAGCAAATTTCAATCCAGCCCTCAACAGTAACGGACAACAAACAATACCTTCTTTGATTGCCTCTGCTAGTTCTCCAGGAAAAGCTATTATTTCCAATAGTGATCCTTCAACACCTCCAGCACAGACATTCATTCCTTCTTAACGATGATTACAGTTCATCACTGGCAATACACATTTGCTTGATAGGTAGCCAGCCTTTGAGACCAATTTGGATCAAAACCAGCAGCACAAATACCTGTCCCAGAGCACCTATTCTGACACACAAGTACTGCAGAAGCAGGAGATCCGGTCGTAAGATAGGTCCCTATTGCTGAGAAGTTTCCAAATTACCGAGTTGCTCTGTGCCGCAGAGCTACACTTCTGCTAAAGGCAGCTGTGCCTTCTGAGACTATCTCAGAAGCCCATATACTCATTTGTTTTATATCTGTTCAACTGATCTACTTAGTTTAGGATTTGACTTAGAATTTCTAAAATATTGATGTAAAGGCTTATTATTGGTGCTTCAACCCACCTTTAAATCTCTGTCTGTAACGTTAATATTTTGGTGGTATTAGCTAACTTCATGTCACACCAGCAAATTGCTCCCAGCATACACAGAGCTTTTAAGCATGTAACTTACTGCAGCCCCTCTTATTAAAATAACTTATACCTGCAGAGTGAGGGACTGGTCTTGCTAGTACAACAGCATCAGTAAGAAACAGTAGATATTTATACCCTCCGGGAATAAAGCTATGCCAGAAGATGCTAATCAGTTATGCACAGCTTGAACTATTCTGAAATTTAAAAGCTGGTAGTAGAGATAATAAAACTTAATTCAAGCAAATATTTGAATCTCTTTTGACAGACTATTTGCAACAAGTCAGAGCCTTGAGAGTAAGATTATTATAAAAGAATAAGCTGACTTTTCTGTTTTAGAGCATAAGAGCATAAAGGATAACTGGCAATGAACATCACAGAAAAATAACGTCCTTACAGAAGAGTTTGCATCTTTACTCATTTTAATACCCATCATGGTTTGCTATTTGTCAGATGCCCCTCTCACTTCACAGTGCACACACCATGCATACTTTTCATTTTCTCTTTCTCATTCCCAAACACATGCAGGCATGGATATTCTTAACTTATTTATCACTAATAGGGAAGAATAAACAGTTTTACCTTATGTGAACAATTTTTGCTAATATAGAAAACTTCACTTTAAGATAAGCAGTGTCAATAAAATACAATGCCTAGAAGAGTAATATAGAGTCTGCTGGAGGAAGTTACATGTCATTTGTTTAGTCCTGCTTAATAGCTACAATAACAGCCTTGTTTTGCTGATTTCTCTTTGATTTCAAACTGTGGATGTATGCCTAACTATAAAAACAATACTTCAAAAATGGGGGGAGGGGGAAATACACACAAAAAAAAAGCCTGTCACAGTTATTCTGTAACCATATAAAATGTTCAGGAAGGATTAGATAGCCACAGAAAAGCACAGCCTGAAAGTGATCCCTGGAAGGCAGCTAATCCAATCTCCTGCACTAGTCTGTACAAATGTCAAAGTCTGATTAGCTCTCTTAGAGCCATTTCCAGTTAAGTTTTATAAATGTCTGAGGACATGGACTCAACAGCCTCACTCTTGCAGTGCCAAGCATTCTTGCTGAGATTTTTTTTTTTCCTTATGCAAATTGAAATTTCCTTGAATGCAAGTTACAGCTGTTGTGTGTCACAGCATACCCCTAAGGAATGTCTGGCTTCATCTTCTCTCTGCAGACCCTTAGGCACCAGAAAACTGCAGCTGCATCCTTCCTTTACCTTTCCTTACCTACCTGAAATAACTCAGTTCCTTCTGCCTCGCCCCAAATATACAATCCAGCTCCCTACTCACATAGGTTACCTCTGCCATTTCTTTCACTTTGTTGGTATCTCAGTTATGCATGAAAAACATGCCTACAAATGTGCACTCATCCTGGTTGATTTCCTGAAGAAAAACAATTTCTGACAACAACATTAGAAACACCCTCAGCTCACGCTGAGGTCAAAAGACTGAGATGCCCTCTGGCCTTTGAAGAAGGTGAGCTGATGAGGAAGCAGGAACAACGGAATGTCATCTGTCACAAAAGCCAGTTTTACTTCTCCATTGAAGACGATTAAGTCATCACCATGTGCCAAATTTTTGTAGAAACCCTTCTACTTCAACGGTTTCTTCTAGCTGTCATTGACAAAGATGCATTAGGATTGTTTCATACAGGTCTTCTGAGCGTAAATCATAGAACCAGAACACTTAGAAAAATCATTTCAATTCAGTGTCAGACACATTTGAAAGTTCAAGACTTATTTCTAACCAGGGCTAGGAAGAACTCTTCAACACACTCCAGCCTTTTAAAACAGAAAATTAAGTAGAAGCCTTGCATATAGCGAGTAATTAAGCAACTATGAAGATGGAAAAAAAATAGATTGTAATTATTAAGTGGAAGGAGAAAAATGATTCAAAGAGTTCTACTTTCATATACAAATGGAAATTAAGAAGCAATGTCTATTCCTCAGTGGACAGTTCCCTCTTCCAACAAGTAAAATTGCAGCCTCAGCTTGCCCACCTCAAAGTTCACCATAAGGTACTGCTACGAGAATGATTAGATATGCTTTTGTTGTTTGGTTTTTGATTGGTTTTGTTGTTTTTGTTTTTTTTTTTTTTTAACTGGCATCTACTTATCTTAAAAAAACGTATTTGCCACGTTAGAACTTCTCAGCGCAGTTTGTGCGTTACCTGTAACCACACCACAGTACTGGTTCTGAGAAGCTGGCCTTTCGGTGACTTTCTCCTCTGTGGACCTCTTCCGTCTGTACACCCTGTGTGCGTGGCCTGTCACAGCCAAAGTGCGATTGAGTGGCTCAATAAATATGAAGTCCTCATTAATCTGCATAAACCCCATCTGCAAAGGAAAACAAAACGGACACACAAGACTTTACTAGGTTGTGCACGGTCCTGCAGAAGAAAAAAAACAAAAACCACAAAACTCCCATTTAAGAAAACGCTTTGGTTTAGTAACCTTATGAGTAAAGTGACTACCTTCGTGTTTTACAAGCTTTCTGCTTAGAAGAACTAGAATAGCTTTCATTTATTTCAACTAAATCTGGGTGGGTGGGTGGCTACCTGCCAGTAGCATATGCACAGTAAAAGATATGGAATGTTAAAAGTTTGGTTTAGGAGACCCAGGGGGTCATTTAAATACATACAGCATTTACAGAAAAGCCTATACACTGGTTTTATTATTCTATGTATTGTCACATTTTTAGATAACTATATTTAATGAAATAACAGGAACAATTTAAGGCATAAGAATACATCCTGAACAAATGTGACGATGGAAAAGACATCCTGTGGCACTCCTTTTACACTTAGTCAAATTTAAAACAAAAAAACCCAATCCAAACCTATAAAAAAGGCAGCAATCCCTCCTTAGTTGCCAGCAGTTACACCAGAAAAATATTTTAATACAGCCACTTACTTGTTTAGCTCCTCCCCATCCCAAAATATTTATACACACAAACAGACATGAAAAGTTAACACACCAGATGCACATTTAATATTAACAGAGTGTGGCCAAAGTTAAAAAAATACTATAAAACATATTTATATAAATACCATACAAATCTAACTCAGCTCAAATTGTTAAGCTGCCAACACATACAAGTTCCTATCAAGAGTAAAGCAGGAGACAGAAAGATTTTGGGGGCGTTTTTTCCCACATCAGAAGGACTGACAGTAAACTTACTCATTTTCTCAACTTAAAAATCCTGTTAAACAGTTTTGTTTCAGAAAGGAAACAAGGTGATGCATCTGGCTAAGAGAAGCAAAAAGCTCTTCTCTATGTTTCTATGTCGCATCAATGGAGAGAAATAGAAAACAATTTTGTTTCTTCTGGAATTATGTAGGTGCCATTATCACATTGGCTATCCTGCCTGACATATGGACAAATCATCCAAAAAGTATTCTGACCCAAGCAAGAAAACAAGCTCAAATTTCATATGTGGTACAAAACACAATTTCCTTCAAGCATAGGTGGGCATTACTTTAAAAAGAAAAAATCCAATAAAATCTTTCTGCACAATCATATGAAATAAATGTGAATACATGTATTTAATTTTTCAATCAGCTACACTAGTTACAGAATGCTGAACAGATATTGAAATGTCATCACTAACACTGTACACAAACATAAAATATCTGGGGTTTTGGCTGTTCCTTTTCCTTTTTGCACTTGCTTTTTTAGGTTTAGTTCATCATGAGCTTTAAATGTCACACATTAGAAGATTAGCTAGTTATGTATCACTAAGTACTTTCTATACACCTGCAAGATAACACATCTATGCATCTGAAAAAATGTTATTTTTACATAAGAATTAACTTTTCCAATATAAATTATGAGTGAAATTAATTTTTATTTAAAAGGATAGTTCTCAAATACTAGTAAAATGCATAGACCACTTTTCATTTGGTTTTTATGTCTGATGCTGAATTTCACTCAGGCATAGATTATTTTATTTTTTTTAAAGAATTATTTAGACTACAAAAGATGTTGATAAACTCTGGGTATAGAACAGGAGTAGCAGTCCATTAGGTGGTGCTGCAAGTTTTCCCTGTCCACCAACCAAAAACAAGGCCTTAGTCCCCCTTACACAAAGACTCAGTCGTAGAACATTTGCCATATTTCTTCTGTCTTCATTCTCTTCTCTGCAAATTGAAACCAGAGCTTTAAGATTATGCTCTTCAGACTGCCAACTGAAAAGCTGTGCTATGACCACCGACATTTAATGTTTTCTTTCAGCTCCTTGCATAAACCGAATTTTAACTCAATGGTTGAGAAATCAAAAAAATATTGCCAGTTTCCTGAGTCAGAAGTTAAAAAACAGTGATATAAAGTTATATGTAGGCAAATTGGTAATTTTCAGACAAATCTGGGTAACCAAATAATCTCTGTTATCATTCTTTCTTCATCTGTTGGACAATTTCACAAGTAGAAAAGGGAAGATGAAGCTGTATCCTTGTCAACCATACCCTTATTTTTCCATAATCTTTAGAAATGAGGTTAAGGAGATCTTCTACCATGGAAGTGAACACAGAAAGTAGAGAAAATCAGTGTCATGCATTAAAGCACCACAGTTTCCATACTTTTTCAGACATTGAATACCAGAGGCAATTGCAGCCCTTAGACAATTTCAATCGCAAAAGTTCCATGCCATGAAAACGCGCAGCAAAACAAAGATTAAAAAAAATGTAAAAATAAAAAACCCTAATATGCATCTGGGGTACAACTGTGAGTTCTGAGGAATTAACCCATCTTCCAACAGTTTCATCTGAGGAAGTACCACTGCTCGCAGCTGCAACTGAAAACCCTACCAGGATGCTGGAACTAATCTCATCCAGAGGTAACATAACATGCCATTGTCATGCATGTTACCTGAAAAAAATTAAGCAACCTTAAATGTAGCACACACATCTCACTAGACTTCAAGCCCAGCACGGTCTCATTTGGCAACAAATTCCTCAGATTTTCTCAGTAAGGATGAACCAGGTACTTGCTCTGCTTTTTATTTACTTTGTGCAGTAAAGAGACACTTTAAGTATAGGGCAAACTTCATCAAATGATGGGGAAATAAAACTTGACCTGCAGAAAATTAATTTACTGCCAAATTAAAGCAGATTTGGATAGTAGAAAACAAAGAGAAATGAAAACATCTTCCCCCAGCAGCCTGAGTGCCACAGGGCGGGTGGAGAGCAGGGGGTATGGCCAGTTGTAATAGTTTCAGTTTAGGACTTCCTGCAGTCAACTCTCCATTGCTTCATGAAGCAAATGCACACAAGGACAGGTTGTACAAGACTGTATTTCTTCATACTCAGGCAAGTATCAGGCAAGAAAAAAGTGTATGGTATCAGATGCAGAAAATGTGCATATCATTTAATACACATATAACAGCCATCAGCACCAAAATATGTCATCTGCAGTATAAAAATGAAGGGTTCTCTTCAATGTACCATGCAAGAAAAACAACTCTTGTTTACAAGTTCAATATTTATTTATTTTGAAACATAATCTCATAATAGACTTCGTATTATTTGTCAAACATCACAGAACCTAAGATTTGTTTCTGAGTACAGAGGCAAAACCTTTAGTTTGTATATCAGTATCCCCATCTGAAGAATGTCTTCCTCCACGATTTTATAAGTCCAGATTAAATTTAGTATCATGACTCTAACAATGCTTTCAGAACCTGACTCCAGCTGAAACACAACAAAAACAGGATCTCCAGCTCATACTAAAGTGAATAATAAAGCAAGCTCACAACAAGTTTACAAACTGTGTAAATAACAGTGTAAGAACTTCACACGCTCTTGTTATTCAAACACACTACTGCTTTCCATCTTTAAGAACCTCCATTGCCTAAGGCTGAAGAAATATGTCATAAGTGCCAGCAACTTCTGTCTTCAGTTAACTGCATTTCCTGGCTCTGCACATCATATACAGCATGCTTCTCCTAAAGGTTTTCTCCACCTGCCTGCCCACTCCACTCTGCTGCACAGAGTTGGGAGACATCAAAGCAGGGAGAAAGTCAGTATTATCCCTGCTGACACAGCATTCAGTCCAATCCTTTCTGGGATCCATTTTAATGGTAGGTCTGTGCCTTAAGAAAGTTCACAAACATGCACCTTATAGTACTGACAATGGAAGAACATTCAGACTCTTATGCAGAGACCACTGGGATAAAATCATGCATTCAGGTGCTAACCCCCAAACTCGAGATCTGAAGAAACAATTTTTCCATGGCTTTTAAATCCTTCCACACTCCTGTACTTCCAGTCTGGTTTAAGACACACACTACTCTGAATCCTTAGAGAAATCCTTCTCTACAGGATGCTGCTCTCATGTTTAAGCTCATGACTAGTTTTTTAGCAAAAGCTGATGTTGCACATACAAAAGGATTTCTTCATTTTTGTTATATACAAATCAAGTTGAACAGTGAAGTGCCCAAAATTGAGATGGGTCTGCATATTCTGACACATTTCAACATATGCCATCATTCAAATAACCTTACTCAACTGAGAACAATCTCTCAAGACAACAGCGGAGAGTGAAGTGTAAGTTGATCACAGAAAGGACACAAATCCAAAGGAATCAGATTTCTTGAAAAGAAAATGAAGTAACGGAGACTAATGGATAAAGAAACTATAGGTATCAGGTCCATTGACAGGGTCTGTGACTTCTTACCCTTCAAACTACCATCAGCCAAACCTCTAAGATGTTTGGCATTTCCTATAGATTCCAAATTTTCTGTTTCCTAACCAGAAATAAAATATTTCCTTTTTTAATACCTAAATCTCTCTCTATAAACACATTAATTGAAATCACTGCTGTATTGAGTGCAAGGGCTGGTTAAATTGCCAATATTCTAATATTTGCTATGATTTTTAAACTGTCTTCACAGCTCAGGACAATATCTACACAAAGAATAGCCTGCCTAAGAAGTAACCACAAATAGTCATTGACTACCACCACAATAAAAATGTTTTAATAATTCTATGTGTGCAATGAATTATTTTGTTACAGAAGTTTGTGATCTATCACAAGATGTTACCAGTTATTTCACTTAATGTCCCTTGATTTTAAAATCACTTTAAACAACATATAATTGTATACTCTGAAGACTAGCAGTGAACATTCCATGATACCATTTTAAGACATATCATATTTTATATGAGGAATTGCAACAAGATACAGTATTCCTCAATCCCTTTTCTTTTTTTTTTTCATAAAAATACTGTGGAAATCTATTAATCCTACTTCAGCTTTTCCCTGTTCTTCCTGATTTATGCTTATAAATTAAAAGTTCCAACTCAGAGTTAAATCATCTCTCCATTAGAATCCATGTATATTTCTTTATATGTGCAGTTAAGTCATAACTTTAAAGAGAATAATCCAGGATAGCAAACACCGCAGCACTGCCAAAATACAGCAACAACAGCAACACGAACTTTTGTTCAAGCTTACATTCCATTTTTTTAGCTCTGCAACATGAATGCTACTTTCACTTTTTAAAATCAGCTTTACTTAGATAGAGTAGTTTTTCAAGTAGAAATTAAATGCATTTCATTGTGGAGAAAACTTCCTTTCGTAAAAAATGTCCTTTTCAGACAAAAATGAAAACATTTTATCTGGACTGTACAGCGTTTCCCACTTAGTGAAGAGCAGCAGAAAAGCAGCAAACTTACCTGGTGGCAAGAATACCTCACCAGCAACACACTGTTCTATAGCCATGTTCCAAACTCACTGCCTACAAGCTTCCCACGACAGTTTCAGGTTCTGAATTTCAATTATTCAGTTCTCAGTAATGTGCAGTCTACCTCGTTGAAGACTTGTGTTTTTCCAGTGGTATTTTTACAAAGTACAGCTCAACTGAGAAAAGGTGTTTGAGTTTCAGCTGGGAAGCTGGTGTCAGGCTACATTCCCTGCAAGAATCCCACAGCTCTGAAAAAACCTGCTCACCCAAATGGTCCCAAATAGTGCTGAACTTTTTCACTGAGAAGCTCACATTTCTTTTCCCTGCATAAAAATCTGAGATTAGAAGGTAAACCTCTGTGATTAGAATATCTATCTTTAAACTGCAGACTGCACTTCTAAGATATAAAAGACACATAAATTCTGCACAGCTTATTTACACACTACCCACTTACAGAGTACAAATAGTGTAAATTACATGACTAGTTTTTCACATTTGGGATGTACTTTTAATATATGAAAAAGGCATTTGCAGAAAAGTCTCAGTTGTGTTTAATGTATTCTTTGTGAAGGCCTTAGATTTTATTGGACTTCAGACAAAAATGCTGCATTATAATAAGAAGTTCACAGCTTATAATGATCAGTACTCATATCTCCAAGATAAAGAGTCAAAAGTCAGAAGTGTTATAGGGAAAGTTCTCATGTACATCTGAAGTAATTAACTATCAAGCTGCAACCTGTCTGCACGGCTGCAATACAGTGTCTTTAAAGGTAAAGGATGCATTTCACACACTTATCTTAAGGTGATGAACAAAAACCTCACAGACATTGTAAATCTATAAGCATAGATAGTTTGACCTATGATTTCCCAAGCAGGTCAAAAGAGCTTTTCAATGCTTTCAGGTAAAATTCTCACTGATAACACTAAGCTTTAAAGTGTTTCAATTAATTCTATCTTTAAAGAAAGGAAGAAAAAAGTTGCAAAGGTAGATATATCAACAAAGGTCTATGTCAAAAATCTGTATGTATCACTACAATGTTCTAATCTCCTTATCCCTGTTTTACATCTGTTTTTTGTTTCAGGATTGTCACTTTTATCACAGGTCCCATGGTATCTGGGTTTACCATAAAAGCTCTCATCTCTTTTGCTTTCTTCTGGAGTTTTCTAAATCCACAACAATCCATGCCAAAGATGAAAAGCTGAAATATTCCCCATGATACAATACATGATCATAATAATAAATGTGCAATGGTGATATCTGATTTATATTTCATGGAATTTATATATAATTGGCTTTAGCCTACATGATGTATAGTTAAGATTCCTTACAATGAAGACATTACCTAAAATATGCTATGAACTGGTACACAATTCACAAGGCTAAACAAAAGAGTACAAATCCCTTTTTTCTTAAAGACTAACACAAATTTCAGAGCAAGTACAAATTCCCTAGTTTCCAGCAGAGCATACTCATCTTTCATGATCATCATCTTAAGCAGATACTGGGGTTTTATGAATAATAACATTAAAATGCTGAAGTAGATATTACACTTGCCACACTCCTCACCCTCTGAAAAATCCACGGAGATGCAGAAAAGTATTTGTGTTGTTACTCAGCAGCACTCGCTTTGCTACTCCCCATTAAACAGGTGCTCACTACACACAAAATGAAACCGCAAATAAACCCCACAAAATTTATCAATTCTAAACTCTCTCGTTTATTTTTAGTTCCTTTTTCAGACAAAAGCACCTCTTCACATGCCAGCTACTCTCTGTTCTTATTACAAATACCGACTGGTTGTAGATTCTTACAACCTATACTGTCCCATCAGTCAGAGATCCCCCTGGTTCAGCTTGTGCCACTGTGTTCAGAAATATTGCTGCATTTTCAACCACTGTGTACTTGACCTTTAACCTCCAGAAGAATTTAGTAGGACTGATAAACCAATTGCAAAGTGCTGAAATTAACGTGTTCAAACCCTCTTTCTTTTCCCGTGCCCGAGAAGCTCTTGCCTGGGTTCCAGCTGATTAAACCGTGGGTCAAAGGATCAAAAACTCCTGAACTTGGGAAGGATTTGTGATGAAGTAAAATGGACCCCTACACAAGAAAAAGCTGTGTATTCTATAAAAGGATAAAAAAACCCAGCAGGAAAAGACCACCTGCTACCAAGTGAATCATCTGGACTTCTTCAATGCTGATTGGAGCACTTGGTATTGACACAGGCCACGCATATTATTCAGAACAAAGGACACTGTCTTGATGAAAGCACCAGCTGAGGGAACAGTTGGCTTGTTCCTCCAGTGACTTACCTAGCACAGTGGATTTTCAGCTTTCTTATTACTGTCTCAAAGTCATATAAAGCCATTTACTCTTCTTATTCTAGACAGGAAATCAAACATTTTAAAGGAAATTCATAGATCATCTGTAAATTTGTAGGTTTTCTTATAAATGTCACCTGAATATTGAAACAGATTCAGTTAAACTCAACTTCCTAAGTCAAATAAAATTTTCCCTTTAGGTCATATGCAACATGTATTATTGCATTATTTTCACTATACCACCTAGTTGTCACTGCTTAAGTCCTGTAGTACTGAAAAAAATTATGAAGAATTAGAAAGTCTAGAATAGACAATGCAAATTACCTCTGTATTTTAGATGTCTTAGATCCACAGATCAAATCCAGTCTTCTATGCATTCAAGATTTTGTAAAATAGAGGCTTTCTTGCACTTACCCTTGTAACACAAATCCCTTGTCAGACTACATTTCTTTTTAATGTATTCCCTGCTACTGTTAATTAAAATAGTTTCAGCAGAATTGCTGATGTATTATTTTACTATTCTTATTTGAAATATTTCATATTTTTATCTTCTAACACTTGGAAATTTCTCCAGTTTTCTACCTTTATTGATTCATGGCCATTTTTTTTTAGATCCATCTGCCCCAGGGTCTACATTGCTTTCCTTCTGGTCCAGCTTTCCAGGTTCCTTGATATTCATGCCAATGTTTTAATAGAAGGTAATCATACTGTATCGCAGTTTCTGCTGTGTGATGATAAAAGCACCAGCCCTTGACTGTTGCTTGATGAAATAGGCTTTACTACTAATTATCCTTGTAGCCACAATTGAATCCTTCTCTCTGAGCATCAGCAAACAGATTTTTTACTGGAACTCTTTGTCTGTCAGATAAATTTCTGAGAGCTGGACTTTGGAGCAGTCGTAGGAAGTTGCTTCAAAGGTACCTCTTCCACTGGAAGGCACCCAGCTTCACATGGAGAATGAAGTCTTAAAGAAGTGGGAAAGTAAAGAACAACAGTAAAACATGTCATAGGACCACTGCATATAACACACTTCCTACTCTTTGCTATTTCCAGTTCGTTATTTTACAGTCATTGTTACATCTGACATTCAGTTTTAATAAAAATAACTTTTTCCATCTCAATTCCCTAGATCTTACTAGTTTTATCTGTTAGTCTTTGATGCTACTTACTTTTATTAATGTATAAGGCATGCAATATGTTACTAGCTAGATACAGTGGTGAAAATTGCTTCACCTAAGTAATGTGCCAACAAGTTCATTACAACATCATGTATGCTTTCACAGTTTCTCATATAAAATCCCAAAAAATTAAGAACAACTTCCCCCCCCCAAAAAGAAAACCAAACCAAACCAACCAACCAAACAAACAAACAAAAATAAAAACCCCAGTAAACTTTAAGAAATTAAACTTATGTTGTTCTTTTAGCAGATCTATTGCTGTGAAAAATGTTTGAGGGAAGTATAAAAACTCTAAATGCCTTTTTTCCTGTGACCATGTTACACAGCTAAAATTACTCTGTAAGTAAATGTATTTTTTTACTAAGTTGCAACTATCAAGATTTTAAATACACATCCTCCACAGCTTTACATCTACTGATCTGTCAAGTGTTTAGACGCTACATCCTTTCAAAGAGGAAGAAAATGAAAGGGAATATAAAGATGGTCTGGAATCCTGAGTTTGCAGTACATGAAATTCCATTTTCTTTCACTTAAATAGTTTCATTTTCCCTCAAGAAAAGTATTGCACAATTACATCTTTAAAATCATAAATTCAAAATTATTAACATCTAAATATTTATACTTAGAAACTACAAATTAAAAAATGCAGACTTAACACAGGCATGTTCTCACTTCTTTATGGAGCACTCTGGAAGCTTATGATGAACAGAAAACCTACAGTGATTACAGGTGACTTAATTTACAAAATTTTAAAATCAAACTAGCATTTCTGATCCAGGTGTTACAAGGCTCTGTTGAAGTTGAACTCAATGTATGTGACAGTCAACTTAAAACCTATTTTCAAGCCACATTAGGTTAAAGACACACTGAAAAAAACCTGACTTTTAAATTAACTTAAATCAAAAAGCTATTTTATTAATTTGCTACAGGTAACTGTGAAAGGATTGACTAATATCATTAAGAGTAAAGACAGCTATTGGCAAGCCAGACTTCATCAGCAGTGCAACTATTGTATGTTCACAATATCCATAACTACACACACAGCACACTCCATAATCCTTAAGAAAATAAATATGATACTTCCATCCTTAGATGCCTAAAACAACACAGATTTTATGGCAACCATGACTATGTCACAAAAGACAATATCATGTAGTTCTGCCAACCCAATAAATTAATGATCTCTTTCTGATCATTTCTGCCTTCAATCAGTAGCTCCTATCCTTTATTCTTATCTCTCAAGTAGTTTGGTTTCTATTACAAAAGAAACAGAAGCCCTAAGAAAGGGTTAGAAAGCCTTAAATGTCTATTTAGTTCAGTGACATAAACAGAATTAATAAAATCATAAACTCATAGAATGGTTTGGGTTAGGAGGGACCTTAAAGATAATCTCGTTTCAATCCTCTGTCATGGGTAAGGACACCTTTCACTAGACCAGGTTGCTCAAAGCCCCATCTAACCTGACCTTGAATGTTTCCAGGGAAGGGTTATCCCACAACTTCTCTGGGCAACCTGTTCAAGTGCCACACCACCCTCACAGTAAAGAATTTCTCCCTAATTTATGATCTAAACCCATCCCCTCTTCTCCTCTTACTCCATGTGCTTGTAAAAAGTCCCTCTCCAACTCTTTTGTAGGCCTCAGTCAGATAAGACATAGAATGTTAAAAGGAAAGACTAATGAGATTGTTATGGAAAAATCATTCAGGATGACGACTCTCAATCTGCTCTGGTCAATAAATGCTTAATAAAGCAAGATACAGAATTCCATCCTCTCTGTCTAAAGCCTAAGAAGATTCTGATCTGATTTAGATCAATGGCAGTGCTTTGATAGTAAATACAAAATTATTTTACATAAACAAGACTATGAATTTATGCTATGTAGAAAAATTCATTGCATATAGCTTTATGTAAAAAAACTAATTTATTTAAAAATAATAAGTAATGAATGGAGCTAGAGATACTAAAGAGAGGAAAACTAGAAGGCAGTGTCTGTGCAAAAGTAACAAATTGGCCATCTGGTTTAGTTCTCTTCACTTGCATGAAAAAATATTATTAATAGGAAGTCGACTAAATAAAAATGGAATTATTCTATTAAAAGAACATAGAAACTTCCCGTACTCACAACTCCAAATGATCATCTAAAATCAGAAATTATTTCTTCAATGGTCTCTTAGTGTTTTGGTTTTCAGGTTACGTATTTTGATCTGTCCTTATATGAGATCCAGAATTACTTTTTTTTATTTTTATGAGCTCTCATTTTCACGTAGGGTTATGTTTCAAGAAGCTGGAAGACACAGTAACAAATGGGCCGTGTCTTCAGTCTAGTTCATCAAAAACACAATGATCAGAGCTGCCTGTGATTCAAGTGCAGTTTCCACGTGAATGAAAGGAAGTGACTACCATTATGAAAGGAAGTATTAACCAACTACTGAGGCTGCTAAACCTAAAGGGGGAAAAAAATTCAAAAATTTCATATGCTTGAGTCCTATGGTCAAAGACCTTCATTTTGTCCCCTGCACAATCCTACATTAGACATACGTTGTATGTGGTTGCATGACTTCAACTCCATTGTTGGTGTAAGCACCAACTGGCTAATGAATGAAAATGCTTCTTGTCTGTTACCTCAAAATGTTCTGAAAAGCCTTACTTCATTTTGCTTCAAAAAGTGTGCTGGAGCAATATGCTCAGCCAACCACAGATGACTAATACAAGCCAACAAAATAAACTACAGCCAAAATGAAAAGCAAGATAAAATTATATTTGAACAAGCATGATACAGCCCTTTATTCGCAGAATTCAAGTCAGAGCTGACATAAATATCCATTTTTAAAACAGCCACTTAACCTGTAAATTGTGTCTATCGTTTTTCTAACTAAGGCATGATGTTGGCAATCATTTGGTTTTGTTCATCAAGTACATGCTCCATAAAAAGGAACATGACCACTGACTTGCTGTCCAAAAAAAAAAAAAAAAAGAATCACAAACCCAGCTGTATCTCCTTCCCACAACAAATACAACAACTTCTGTAAAGTAAGCCAGAATTTAAAAAAAAATATTATTCCATAAAACTTAAGCTAAAAATTCTTTACAATGAACTGGTTTAGTGATATTTCAGATCACTTATTACACAACAACATTTCAGTAGTTATTAATACCATCTAAGAAATCTGCTTGCCCAGCTAAACATGACCAGTATAGAAAAAGGAACATCTGTGGAACCATATCACCTAAGGAAAAAATCCTGGCAATTAAGACTCAGTGCTTCCAAAGATGTTTCTTTAGGACATTTTGGTGTAATATGAGTAACTTCAGCAATTCTCGTGAAAAGACTGAAAACCACTTTTTGAGGTATGAATCAAAGTACTAGTACCTTTAACTAACAAAACTTCATTAAATCCATTTCTTGATTTAATCCCATCAGAATCTGAAACGCTATTTTATGCAGGCAAAAATGGAGTAATATGCAAAGGATGAGCACTAAGCATCCTACAGCCAGTCCCATGCAGGAGACTAAAAGAGAAAATATCAGTAACTCTTCCTGTAACCTACTTCAGATAAAACACCTAGAATAGTACCAAAGAGACCAACAAAAGGGATCCAAGTTTAAATTGATTCATCCATGTAAAACACTCAAATAGTGCATACCAATGAGTTACCATTGTTCAAACCCATGTGCTTTCATGGTAGCCACAGAAGGACGTGGCACAGTTCCAAAACCCACCCCTGATTGCCCATAGAGAAATTTAATCTCTGCTAATCCTTATTGAAATATCTACCCACGACTCTATTATTTTGGTTTTCTTCTGAGAGAGGGTCTGAACTGCCTTCATACACTACTTAATTCAAGGCAACACTCCACGAAACTCAGTTTCGTTCAAATCTGCAATTTGCCAAAACTACTAACTGTGGAAAACAGTAATTCAAGAAAGGAAAATAAAATATATTTATAGGCTCAGAACTACAATTCGACAAATCAAGTTAGTCCATCTGTGAAATGAAGTTGTGCTTAGGCTTTTTATATCTCTATCTAGAATTACATGAATCCAAAACAGGCAACTTTAAGAGAAATAAACAAGACTCTCACAATTTTTTATAACTTTAGATTCACATTGCTTAAAAAGATTAAAAATATATAGAAGTCATATTCTTCTGTGACCCCATTCTTAACTGAAATTCAGATCTAATTTTTTTCCAAACTATGCAGAGTTTTTTGCTTTTAACTTTAAACCTCGATTATCCTTTGCCTTTTTGAGGGAAAAAATTTACCTTTTTTTACACACAGAAACTAAAGTTCTGCTATCCTTATGAGAGAAGGTACAATATCTAATTGTTTTTCAAGAACTATTATTTAAACTAAAAGGACAATATAAAACTGGGAGAACATTTTTTTCCTTTTTTTAAATTTGTTTTCTTTTAGTTAGAGATCTTGATTTTATGTGCATAAGAATACAAAAGGTGAGTAGAATGGAGTTTTGATATTAGCATCTTGAACCAAGTAGCATCAGTATGACTGGTCACTTTTAAGCAAATTTGTTTACATGAAATAAACAAAAGATTTATCACCCAACATGATACACAAAAAAAATGAATTATTCACTTTCATAATTTCCAATGCAAACAATCTAGTATTAGTAGGTGAAAAACAAAAACAAAAACAAACAAAATCCAAAAAACAAACAATCAAAAACAAAGGGACACACAAGAAATCTGTTATTATGCTTCCTTAGATAGGTTACTACAGAAGAAACAGGTGATCAAACAGAAAAAGGGAAACATGCTAGAACTATCAGCCAGAAATTGGAAAAACAAGTTTTTTATATGCCCAGTTGCATCCCTTTTAGTCTATAAACCCTCTTCTTCTTTGAATTCCCTCACTCTCTCATGTGTTACTTAACAAATATTTGGGGTGAGGTATATTCATGTCAGAGAGGGACAAAATAGATTGGGGATTTCTTAGGCATAAAATCACCTAAGCAAATTCCTGTCTCCTAATTTACAACAAGCTTTTCCATTCTCAGATTTTTCAAACTGCCTAAATTAGAAGAGTTTCATGCATAGCTTATGACAGAAACAGTTAAGAGAGCTTCAAGCTTAGAGTATTTCTTGAAAAAAAATTAAGCAAGACCGCAATTAAACATTAAGAGAATATGTGTCCCTTATCATGTTCCTTTTATTTGCTGCCTCCCACCTTCAGAAGAAAACCAAAGCACTTCATACATGCCTTGAGGTAAAGCTACATCTGAGTTTTCAGAATATAATCCAATTGCCAGGCTAATCAGAAAAAAAAAAAACAACAAGATCACTGAGAATTTTAAGCATATCTGAAACACAGATGTAAAAGATGTCATCATTTCTATAAAAGATGGCATTACTATAATGGCTGCAGCCATTACTTGGGCACGTCTCTCAGCCAGCACTCCCTGAAGCCCAGAGGGACATAGCAGGACAAAAGCAGAAAAAGTTGTCCCCACTGAATTAACATCATGTGCAGTAATATCTGTATTTTCCTTAACTTACTGCTATCTAAATAGGCTTGACCTGACCTGACCCAGTTAAACTTCTGACATATAATGAGAACTTAAGGTAGCACAGCTGACATCATAAAACAAGCATATGCAATGTCTGGAAGATAATCACACAGAAACTTAATCATTTCACAAGTCAGTTTTGGGCACATTTCTACATTTTTGAATGCAAAACTCATTCAGAAAATAATTCTAACTGAAGTGCTAGTAGACCCAAGAAAAACATTCAACAGCACAGGCTTCCAAAAAATTTTACTTCTATTCACTTACGTGAACAGATGTATGTATTATTAGCACCTAATGTTAGGATATTGATTTAGCATTCTAAATCAACTCTTCTACAATTAACACTAGAACTATTCTTCATTCTTTCCCTTCCAAATAATATGGATTCCAAATAATTCCCTTCTTTCCCTATTTATACCATTATTAGAAGCAATAAAAATAAACAAGAAGGTCAGATTGTCCAGGCAATGACAAGCTAACAACGAAGGGTTAACTGAACTGTTAATGCACAGCAGGTGTAAATCTGATTTTAAAACCAGTATAGGTGGTTTGGGCTATTGTTTTATATAAATTTGACCAACGACCACCTGGATACACAATATAACACACACATGCACGTGCTCAGCCTATTTCACACTATTTTCACCTCTTTGCTGATTCTGCTAAACAAGGAGAAACCAACCAACCCTGAAGTCACCTGTGAGACATCCAAAAGAACTTCTGCAAGCGTTTCATTCTGCCCCAAATTCAAATGGCTTTGCCTCACCCCTTTCTATTCTGGTAGTTCTCTTTGTCACCTTCAACATCTGAACACTGCCTCTACGTGACCATCTGTTTTTACAGACTCCTCACTGAATATTCTCACCTACCATAAATCCCACAACTCTCGCACCTAATGCTTTCTATTGTTTCCTCCCTGTTTTGTGGTATTATATCATGAAGATCGTGGATGATGCTCTTTTTTCTCCCTGCCACAATCCATCAATAAGTACCAAAATAATCTCCATTCTCGCAAGGAAACTTTTAAAAAAGAGCAGTGCTTTTAACATAATGCTAAAAAGGAGAACATTTCTTTTTTAAAAAAAATCCTGGTTCATTTGCTAAAGAAAAAATTGGCACACAAATAAGATATGTCTTATTTCCTCAAGACAAATGTCTTGAGGAAATTGTTAATTCCGCTAATGCTAGTAATGTAGCTGGGAGACACTCAGTGCTCTGTCTTTTCTTTTTAAAGCAGTTAACTTCAAATTAGGGGGTAAAAACTTCACTAATTTAATTAATGAAATTACCCAGTTTTTCTGACTTATCTCACTTCTGTATCTTGTAAAATAACCTTGATAATTTTATATCGATTAATTACAAGGGGCAGAAATCTCAAGTGATGTACAATAATGTCTCTCTTTTTTTTTTTTAATAAAGCGACTTTGGAGATAGTGTATTTCTCAATTATAATTATCACTTGGAAATATATTGCAAAGGAAGTATTTGCACTGAAACTAAGCACTTTAGGGGAACAGTAGGCTATTATTAGCAGGATTGGAATCACAAATCAAACCTGTCTCAAGATGAAGTGACTACATGACTGTAGGATGGCTCTCAGAAAGAGAAAAGAGTCATTACCACACGGTCTGAGGAATTGTGGCCCAAAATCTCACACACCATGCCACAGTGTTTAATATTAGAAGAAACAGAGATAGTTATAGTCCAAAGGTAGTTTTGGCCTAAGTCAAAACTGATTTTCTAAATCTTTTAGCTTTACCTTAACATTACTGTTCCTATGTTTAAAAGACTTATCCTTATGAATTAACAAAAGTTCTCAGATACACATAACAAAAATCCAGTAAAATGATATCTCATCCAGAAAGACAAAAAACTGCAACAGACTGCAGCATCAGAGCTCAGGAAGGAAAACAGAAACAAAGAGGTTTTATTCCTTTATCTTTAAACAGATCTTTGTTGTTTTATAGCTCTTAATGACAGTAATCAAACTTTTAAAGGGATGCCATCTCCAGTGGTCCTTTCCTGTATTAAAAAAAACCACAAAACCAAAACCAACCAAACAAAAAACCCCACCCCTTCAACATGGATTTAATAGTTCTGTTTGTAATCGACTTGTTTGTTAATAGTGTTATTAGTGTTCCATTTGCACATATATGCTTGGGTTTCAGTTGGCCACAGTCACTTTTTGATTTTAATTTTCTCAGGCTTTTCTACTGTGTATTCAGTTCTCCTTCATTAAACGTTCAAGATGAGATTTTGATGAAGATATTTGAATATACCAGAGACATTACAAACACAGTAGCTAAACTTTTACAGGAGGCAAAAATGTGGCAGCTGTGCCTGTGCCTAAGTTTGCTGAAGTAACCTCATATTAACAGCTTGCTTTGTCCTGTTAGAGACCAGACTTCCTACAGGTCTGACTGCTCTCCTCTCTCCCACCTTCCACTGTCACATAAACCCAGGAGGAAAAGCCCAGTTCAGATTCAACAGAGACACTGAAAGAAGGCATTCTCCCAGGAGCACCTCCACATTTCATTGGTTCTTCTACCTTAAGGAGAGGTGGGAAGTACAAATTTTATTCCAATGCTTTATTTTCACAGGGATGTTTGGTTTTGGGTTGTTGTTGTTGTTGTTGTTGTTGTTTTTTGGTTGTTTGTTTGTTTTTTTTGTTTGTTTTTTGTTTGTTTGCTTTGGGTTTTTTGTTTTGTCTTGGGTTTTTTGTGGGTTTTGGTTTGGTTTTGGTTTTTTTCCTTTGTTTTGTTTTCTTTTCTTTTTTTGTTGTTGTTGGTTTTGTTTCTGGGGAAAAAAAAAGGACAAAAAACCCCCAACAAACAAATAAACAAACAAACAACAACAACAAAAAAACAAACCACCACATTCATAAAGGAGCAAAGCTGCTTTCTGTTCTGACATTTCCACTCATGCCCCACATTACCCATCTATTTCTACTGAGGACAAATTTTACAGTGCCCATTTCAAGATGTTCAAAACACAAGTTAAAGCTAAAGGCATAAGTTAAAGACAACAAATTAAATTTTGTTGAACCTGTGACCTCTCAGAGTGGGATACTCACAGAGTGCTCTCACTCACATATTTATTTCTGTCCCTCTCAGCAAAGTTTTATTTCTTTAACAAACTTGTAATGCAAGAGTAGGCAGACCGTTTGTATTTGTCCTCTCCTTCTTGGGTGTATAGAAGGAGAGAACACGTACTTAATTTCATCCTGGCAGCCTGCAAGGATAATCCTATTCAATTTTATAATCCTCCTCCTGCAATGTCAAACTTTAGCCTGTATGTATCAAATGGACCATAAAGATTGCTAACAGCCTCTTTTCTTTCCCCTTTTACAAAAAATTGTTGGTGATCGTTTTCTAATGCTTACCACCAGCACAAAAGAAGCTGTAATTGTATCAAATTTCTTTAGGAAAAGCATCTGGTGTGGAAGTTACTCAATACCCATGTGTAACTGCAACATCACTGAAGTGGGGAGGTAGAGGCGCTACATTTGGTTGACAAAAGGCTTGGTATTTAACCCATTGCATATTGGTACTGTATGATTCAGGATGTGTAATGGGGAAGTCACTCTCCGGCTTGATCAAAGCAAGAAAGTCTATTTAAGAAGCCTCGGAGCCTTACCCCAAGAGCTCACAATCTCTAACAGCACAGCTTCCCAGGGCAATGCATGAAGTCCCTGAGTTTCTTCTGACCACCTGCTCCCAGAGCCCGACAAAAGCAGGGGGTACTCACAAAGGCAGGATTTTAGCCTGCACGTCCACTGCACAGCAAATAGACCCTTTACTGACACCAAACGCAAACGGCCTATTCATCCTCAATCCATCTGACCCTACGCCAGGAAAGGAATTGCAGCAGGTTAAGTATTGCACTGCCACTGAAAGAAGGTGTATAACCGAAGGGTTGTACTACCAAAAGGCAGAAGCTCAGCAGAGCTCTCCAAAATTGTCCAAGCTGTCCAAAAATTCACATACACTTGCCATATCAGGCACTACTCTCACTGCAGGAATCACAGGGAAGTGTAACTAAGAATTATGTTCGTTGGGATTTTTCTCATATAAAAATGTTGAAGCAGTGTGGCTAAAATCCCTCCCTAGGAGGAAAGATGTCAAAATATATATTCAGCCTTTTCTCAGGCTGAATCCTATCCTCAAAAGTGACTCTGTGAAGAATTTAGACAACACTGAAATTTTTAAATTGATTTAATTACTGTTATGTGTCCTCAATTGGAGGGTTGTATGAATTTAGAACATCCTAAAAAATCTAAAACATTTTGAATCTGTCCTGTGTCATTCCATTACTATTAGTTAATGACAGTGATCTTCAAAACACAGTTTGTGTCAGAAGCAAATAAAATAATACATTTCTTGTAGAGGTGCTTCAGGAAGTCTCAAATCTTACTGAAGTGCTATACAACCTTTCCATTAGCCAAAGAAGGCACACAGGTTTTTCATATCCTAATTTACTTCTGTTCTATGGTAAAAGTAGGACGTTAGCATCAGAAATATTTGTTGAAATGCTGTTTTCCAATGATATTTGACACATGCCTGCATGACACAGAACAACTGTCTCCATTTTTTTGCTGATGCTAGCAGCATTGCTTCAGATAGTGCTCTTTAGGTGAAGTATTTGTCTATAATCTATTGATCAGCTTTTTAAATACCTACTTGTTAAAGGCAATGAGGCCTAATAAAAGCACCATACACATCTCTAGAGAGACCTTTTCCCTGGACCAGATTAGAGGTGTCTCAAGACTTGTTCCTACCCAAATGACTATGAAAATGCACACTAATTTCAGTTGCAAATAGTATTTGACACTGACTTGTTGGGTATTTAGAAAACTATAAATATGCTATTGACCTATTTACATTTTTAAGATCCAGTGAAAATCAGACGAATTTCAACACTTCTCTCCAGTAAATTAACCCAAATGGCAATGCTGCCTTTTTTGGGCAGAACTCCAGAGATGTTCTGTCAGAAAATGTGCTAAGCACTGAGCTGAACAGCACAACTGGATGAAGCTGCATTGTCCTGTTCATCCTCTTTGCACTTCTTGAAACTCTAAACATACCTCATTGCTTTAGAAATAAAAAGCCATTCAAATCGTTTCCCTACCTAACTGTTCTCTACTTATTAGACTGCTTCAGTTAAAAGAAAAAGAAACATTGTGAAAACCCCACCTGACAGTAGGCAACCATACAGTACTACCTAAGCAATTCAGTAGCGAGAAAAAATTACATTTATATCTGTCTTTCTGAAATGGTAAGTAGGTGATAAAGCACACATCTGCCATGCTTACAGCACTATGTGGGAAAAGCAGTGAGGCTCCTTTAACTTTCATTCTAATAATAGATGAAAAAACAGTAGTCAGATTTCTTAATTATAAGTCCACAGTAAGCTTCTCCTATAGCATACCATAAAAAAAATTACCAGTTATATATATTACCAGCCACAAATAATACTGTTCAATAACATTTTATATTTTTTTTTCCTTATTTCAAATATTATATCCAAACACAAGCTGGCAGAGGAAACAACCACTTAAATAATTAATAGTCCAGCTCAGTCTCACTGTCACCATCAGGACTGTTTGCATCCTGGCATTTGGCTAACCATGAACAAGGAGGCAGTCAGCATACAGATGGGATAACCCCTGGAAACCTCTCCTTATTAATCTTCCTAGAGCACCAGTGCAGAATCTCCAAATGTACTCAGAGCAAATCCCACTGAGCTTCAAAAAAGATGTAAGAATCCGCAAGCATTTTTACCAAGGAGTTGGATAGGGCTGTCACCACTGAACACTTGAGCTCTGAGATGGCAGCAAGGTCAAAATGATGGAGTTTCTAGACAGTCCATGCATAGCTCCATTGGAAATGGATATAGAATGGAATACAGAATGGAATAGAAAATATCCACTGAGTTATGTTTCCTTCATTTTCCAAGGTAAGTTGCCAAATGAAGACAATGGCTGCAGTCAGGATATGGTTAGTAATTATGTAGGAGTACAGCTTCCATTTTTCGTTTGTGTTTTCACATGATTTACATGGTACGTTATGAACCCTGTTATTATCACCCCTCCATACTGGCTTTGGATGAACAGCTTGAGAAAAAACACATTACTGAAGCTCTCAAGAACTGAAATAAATGTGGGGAAGCTTCAATGTTGTGCTATACGTTACATGCTTTACCCTAACACAACCAGTGAAATATTCAAAAAAGCATCTCAATCCAATTTCAAGGGGATAAGGTGCCTAACATCTGCAATAATATTCGTCAGTCATTCTGTGTATAGAATTATCAGTTAAGACTTCTACACAGACAGTTTTTTCAATTTCCTGATTATCACTGTCATGTCAGGTCTCTGTGCCTTGAGAGGCTGGAACAGACACCAGCATCCTGTGTGGATGGTACAACAATTTCATCCAAGGCCCTTTTTTCATTTATTGAAGATGCAGTAGTTTTTCACAAAACTAGCCCTACAGCAACAGCCATACATCTGTACTGCCATGTATGACCCTGCCCTGCTCTTGATGGCCAAACCACTATATTTCTTCACGCTTCCTCCTGTGCGGCAAAATCACTGTTGTCTGTCAGACTACACTTAATTTTCTTGGTGGGTAAAGAGATTCACTAAAAGAGCAGAATTGTGGAATCTAAGCTGCATTTTAGCCCACTTGCTTGACTTTCCAAAGTGTATGCAGCTTAGTAATTCTAACCCAAAGTCTGCAAGGCTTTGATACGAGAGTACATCTAAGACATTCATAACTTATCTTCTCTGAAATGTCTTTATATTTAAAGTGAAAAAATAAATTCTAATTGAGGTAACTACAATGAAATATTTGTAAGTTCAAGTTTCAATGAATTTTTGCATATTAAAAAAGAAAATGTAATTTGAAATACTGCCTGGCTCTATTTCCAGGGCAAGGCCTAGATGAAACAGGGTGGAATATGCAATTCATGTTACGATGTTTTTTCAATACTCTTGGAAACTCAGCAACTTACATATGTAATAGAGCCCAAGCAATGACTGAATAAAGAATGACAAATAGCTCAGGATTTGTTATGACAACTTTGACATAATAGCACTGTGCAATTTCTCTAACTGTGCCTGACACAGCAACACTCTCAGGAAGAACAGCTGCTTAACTATTTCACCACAAACAAGACTGTGCAGTTGAGGATCATGACAACACCAGTCAATGTAAAAAAAACAGTTTCCAATTTTATTTGAGATACACAGAATACTTTATATTCCAGCTGCAGTTTTCTGGATGGGGAAACATGATCTGGGCACACGCATGCTTAGATGGCTAGAGGGTTGGGAGCAAGCTGGTGCTCCTAGTAAAGTGTAACAGAATCAAAAATTATTAATGGGACTCTTAAGAAACCGTGGTCTATTTAAACAGTGAATTTCAATTTATAAAACAAATCAGAGAGATTACAGATATGCAATGATGTACATCGCTTTTGAGCAGACATTTGTGACAATTATCTCCAACAATTTTTTTGCAGAGATTTTCTCTGACTTAATTTTACCCAAAGACAATGTAGAAGGAAGTAAAATTCTAAAAATAATGAAGAGTACAGAAGTGAAATGCTTTTCCATAACACAAAATCTTTTATCTGATTGCTTTCAAACAAACTGTCGGTTGACTTTCAATGTTTTTCTCCACAATTAATTCTGCTACCAGGCTTCGGAAAATCTGACAAAATGTCAATAATTAGATGCCAACCACTTAGAGTTGTGTGAAACTTGGCGGTTTCACTTTGCAGAAGTGCAGGTAAATATTTTATTTGGTGTCAATCCACATATGTTCCCTCTCCACTACTTTCTGTTTGTGTTTTGACTTTTGAATACATTCAAACAGGCAAATGAATAAGCAGTCAAAATTTCCACATTTTACCTGGTTTCACTTCATGGCCATACAAATAAAAAGCAGGCAGACATATCTTCATGAATCAACAATGAAACAAGTTAGATGTTCAAATTCAGAAAGAAACATGAGAAAATATCTGTCATGTGATTGTGGTGATTTGTTCAGATTCAGAAAGAAATACAAGAAAATATTTGTCATGTGATTGTGGTGATTTACAACCATCTAGCCACCCAAAAAAACCCAGGATCATGATGATGCTAACTCTTCCTAGTGCCATTACTGCTTGTATTCTATATTCTGTTAAGCTCTGCAGGCACATGCATTTATGATGCTATATAAAGGCCCCAAATGAGAATAGTAGTAACAATAATAAGAGATCTTGGTTTAAATCCTGTCAGCATTTTACATCATAACAGTTGCTTTCTACTCTTTCCATCCATCCCCAAATATCTTAGGATTGTAGCTCAGTGGATCACCACTGCTGTTGTCAGTGTGCCCAGTTCTGGTCTTTATCTGGCAAAAATCATGACTGATGCAACAGAAATAACAGTAGGTGAAATTTGTTTTAAATAAGGTAGGTATGCCACAGAAGTAATAACCATTGATAAGGTCTGACTGCATTAACATTTCTGCTGAGAACATCCTCATTGCATTCTTCTACGGAAGAACTGAAAGAAGCCCCAAATTCAAGTAACTACAAGTACCACATGTGGGAAGTTGTGAGGTAGAGAAAAAAAAGGCCAAAGGGATGAGAGGGATGAAAGAAAAGGAATAATAAAGTTTAGATAGGAGACATAAAATACTGGTTGAAGTAGGAAAGACAGAACAGTTTGAAAACTGAGATGCAGAAGACAAGGAAGATAGCACAGACGAGAAAGATAATCTTAGAATATAGGATGGGCATGAAGAACAAATGGATTACAGATGGACTGGAGAAGAGATGATGATATAGGGAAAAGAATGGAGAGTGAGGATGGAGGTAACTAATTACAGACATCCACTGAAGACCAAGATAAAATTACAGACAGAGATGAGAGAAATTTTAAGAAAGAATGGTTTTAAGAAGAAAATCCAAAACCGGAAATGTATGGGACTGAGAAACAACAGTGTATCTGGAAATGGGATAAATAATATCACAACTGTACAGGATAAAGGCAGAAGGAGGATTTGAGAAAAGTTATGAGTAGGATAACAAAAGTATGAATGGAAAAATGGTTAAAATAAGGATAAGTACAGAGGTAGGACCCACAACAACGTGAAAGAAAGAAGACCTTAGGAAAGGGATGGGAGTGAAAAGCAAGAGATGAAGCAGACACTTGGATAGAGATGTTGGAGATACCCCTGCATGCAAAGTCATCTTACCAATCCACCACAGGTACTGAAGGAGGCGAAGGAGCCTGGGTAGCGGAGGACAGCACCACTGTAGTAACAAGCTCTCTCAGGTTGTGACTGTGCAGCACTGGGTGGACTTTTGCCCTCACCCCCGAGCCGCTCCTCCACAGCAAAGCCAGGAGCCAGGAAGCGGCTGTCCCTCTTGAGCAGCAGGTAGAGCTCCCGAGCAAAAGCTGGGATCCTCAGCAGCACCTCATCTCCATCCTCTACAGGAGGTGGTGGTGGAGGGGATGGTGGTGGTGGCAACTGAGAGGCAGCACCAGACCCCTGGGGCAGAGGGGACCAGTGGTAAAACTCCTGAGACTCATACTCATCCTCAGTGTCCTCTTCCTCTGCTGCTTCCCCTACAGCCTGCGCCTGCCCATCCACCGAGGAGGAGACTGAACGCACCTCTCGGGAGCTGCCCGCCACTGGGCTCGGTGTGACAGGGGCACTGAAGGTGCCACTTCGGTTCCCACTGCTGGGGTCGGCGTTGCAGCCCCCACCACCACCACTGCCACCTGTTGGCTCCTGCTGGCCCGGGCTCCACAGTGCCGGGAAGACGATCTCCCACTCCTCAATTTCTTCCGAAGCATGGAGACCTGCAGGAAAGCCAGCAGATGCTTTAAACGAGTGGAGCACCCAGCAGCACCCAATGCATGCCAAAAACCTACCCTATGCCCCCCACAACATGCTTCTTCTGACTCCCAGAGCACCAAGCATGCCACACAAAATACAGTGGGCTTCATTTGCCCCTTTCATCCTGTCCTTACAACAGCAGGGGGGTCAGCTGCTAAATGTGTCTGTGCCTGCTGATGCGTCTGGGACGCACCACAGTCCTGACACATTTCTCTCACTGAGAGAAAGCGGTACCCAAGCTGGGCAGAAGTTGCATTTGTACCAGTAGCTGGGGATGTTCTTCCTGACCATCACCTCCAGACAAGGAAAGTTACACTAACCCTTCCTCATTTAGACAAAGTAACAACTTTTTCATATAGGTTAAAAAAAAAAAAAAAAAAATGTTGGAGAAAGTCTGAACAAATTTGAAAATTGTTCTCAGCATGTTTTGCAGGACCCCATTATGATTTCCAAAGTTCAGCCAAATACAAACACACACCCCATGGCTGCACATTTCTGAGTGCACATACAAGTGGCAGTTGCATGCACACGCTGTATGATGACGGTCGTTACAATGAAACTGAATTAGAATCATTAATTAGACATGTCTTTGTATTACACACACACACCACATCCCAGTATGAGCAAAATTCCCAGCGTACAAGCATTATGTTTATAAACATCTGAGTACCGGACTGAGACAGGAAACAGTTTTATTTACACATTCATCCCACAATCTAGGAACAGCACTGCCGAGAGAGATGACGGGGCTGCCTGTGGAAATCAGGTCTCGTACAGACGAGCGCTGTGCACCCTCACAGCCGAGGCGCGCACTGTCTGATCACCCACCGGTTACAGGGGGCGGGCACGGCTCTTAACAATGGGCAGGTACCGGCCACCGGCAGCCGCCGGGGCGCGGAGGCCAACCCAAACTCGGCCCGTCCCACGGAAGGCGCGCACTTACCTGCGCCGAGCCCGCTTGACAGCACGCACAGCTGGTAGAACACGCAGCAGACGCGGCTCAGGCGCATCCTCCCGCCCAGCGCCATCGGCTCCGCGCCCGCGGGACGCCGGCTGGCAGGACACCCCGGGAGAGCCGTGCCGAGTCGTGCCGGGCCGGGCGGGGGGAGCGCTGCGGGGGGAGCGCTGCGGGGGGAGCGCTGCGGGGCGCAGCCACCTGGGCGCCCGCGGAGAAACTGCGGGACAGCGCGACCCGCGCGTCCCGGCGGGGCGGGCGGGCGGCGCGGGATGCGCAGCGCGCGGCGGGCGCGCGTGTGTCCCTGTGTCCCTGTGTCCGCTTGTCCGCGTGTCCGTGTGTCCGCGTGTCCGTGTGTCCGCGTGTCCGGGCGGGCTGGCGCAGGCAGGCAGGCGGCAGCGCGGCCCGTGCGCGCACACAGCGCCCAGCGGCGGGCGGGCAGCTGCGCCCCGGCGGCAGCGACCGCGCTGCCCCCGCCCGCCGCTCGCCCCCACGGGGCGGGACGCGCCGGGCCCCGTCCCGTCCGGCCCCGCCCCGCCCCGCCCGGGCGGGCACCCGGCGCGGCCCCCCTTCCTTCGCCCCTCCGCAACCCCGCCGCTGCCGCCGGGCCGCGGGCGGGCGCCCGGGCGGGACCGGGCCGCGACACGACACGACACGACACGACACGACACGCGTGTCCTTTGCGCGGCCCCCGCCCGGACCGACGGCACTTCGCACCCCGCCCGCCCCTATCGGCCGCGTGCGCCCCGGCAGCAGGAAGGGCTCCCCTCATCCCCGTATCCAGGAGGGCGCTCAGCGGAGCCTTTGCCTAAATTCAGGGAACGGCAGAGATTGGCCGCCTTAGCCTCGTTTCGTGTAATTTGATTCTAAACTCCCTTTTGCCCCCACCACGCAGCTCTTCGTGGAAACCCATAACTTTCCACCCCGACCCTTGTCAGCAGAGTAAATGAGTAGACGAGCGAAAAGCTTTAAGCTGCACATGTAACCTCAGCATGAACTGCGGAAGCAACAGGTAAATACCTCCCTCTGAAAGCTGGGGTTTGTCGTAACTTCTGCTGCTCTACCTACTGCTGGTGGTGTCAAAGGTGATTGTTCTGCCTTAGGGGAAAGTAGAGCAATCTAGTGTGGTGAGGAAAGCCATCTGTGCCGTTAAGAGTAAGTTAAGAAGCTGCAGGAATTCTTTCTAGAAGTAAGTTGTGTAAAATGAAAAGCAAAACATACAAACAAACAAAAATCACGTGTTACGGCTCCAAATAAGAAACAGGTTTAAACTCCACAGAAGCTAAATGCAGCTGGCTTTTGCTTTCTGCTGTGTTCAATAGCTGCTTGAAACCTGTGCTGCGTGGGTAGGTATTCTCAATTGCCTCCAAACAGTATTTTTGATTTGTTGTTTTATTTTATAGGGAAAAAAAAGTTATCATACACTGGTCCTTTTTTTTTTTTTTTTTTTGCATCAGAGCCAACTTACACGAAGCAAAATCAGAGGGACTTAGTAAAAACAAGATGAATTGATTAAGAAGAAGGGAGTTTTCAGAGACTGCGAAGTGGTATTTGCCGGATAATTAGGCGACCTTAAAATGCATTTAAAGTGAAGCTTTGTTTTCCCAAGTAAATAACAGCATACATACTAATTTACAGTGGAATTAGTTAATAGGCCAAATCCTGCAGCCTTTTCACAGCCAAGACTCTCCTTTCAACTGATCAGGAAGTGCTGCAAGATGTGGTTTATAACCTAATAATTACTAGGAACAAATCCTTCTTGTATTTTTGTTAAAACAAATCAGAATATATAGACAACATGCTATATCACATGGAGAACATCTTTAATGTGTATGCAGTTACATCCCAAAATATAAAAATGCACAACAAGCACGAATGAGGTAAAAAGATATGGCATGTGTATCTCCTTATTTTAAAACTGTGAATTACTGTGACTGTTTTCAATCTGCTGAAGTTAGTCCCTTTGGACCAAATTCTGCTTCTTTTACTAACATGTATAAACTTAGTAAAAAGAAAAAAGCACTGCTTTCAACAGTAAGGTAAGGAGAATTTGGCCTTTTCAACACAAGCTGCAAGGGGTAAACAGAGTAAGAAATAATTGAAAAATGCTTTAGTATGTTTTACTTAATCACCAGCCAAAAAAAGGAACATTTCTAACAGTTCCTCACATATGAATACACGACAAGCTAAAGTCAACATGGAGCTGCAACAAATTTCTTCAGTTCATTCTATGTTTTATCATTTCAATAGTTTAGGTAAAAATGTAGGGGGAAGTTCTCTGTGCTTAAGTTTACAGAAACTGTGCTATAAAATAGAGCCCCTACTGGTGTCCATTAGTTTTAACAAAGAGCCTGGTCATAGGTTAATACTGGTAGATGATATTGTAGCCCACCACATGCTAACTGTTATCACTGTGAAACTAGTACAGGGAAGCCTATGTCTAAAAGAATAAGAATTAAAGGAACAAAACAATGCTTTCATAATACAGTTATTTTGCAGAGAGAATAACATTTTATGCACGGGTACCGACTATTTTCTTAATCACAAAGTCATCAAAAGTCTTTGCAAAGTAGTTTTCATTTTGCAGAACATGTTGTGCATGGGCTGGTGTTAACTACACATTTTTAAAATTGGAAGAAATAATATCTTCAAACTTTATATAGAGCTAAACGAAAAGAAACATTGAGTTTGCTCCAGTAAATTCTTAAATCTACACTGAAAGGTCGAAGCCTTTTGACATTTTAAGGGACTCATGTGGAACTGTAAATGCATTAAGTACAGAATGTGTTAAATTTTAAAGTATATCAGTGATTCAGACTATCTCAGTGACATGAGAAAAAAAATTATAGAAAGTGACATAAAGAGTGTGTCCTCATCAGTCCTTCCTGGCTGAGACAAATCAACCTGATTTTGTTGAAATCAATAGATTGTTGGCAATTTCCTCTCTTTTAGTCCCCCCGATGTTATGTTCACAGAATTCACATATATTTATTCACATATATTTACATCAGTCCCTTGGGGGCTGGCAGGGCAAGGATTCTCTCAGGCCCCACCACAGGCTTGACTTCTCATTTCTTCAGTTTTCTGAGACCATTCATGATCACTGATAAAAAACCACAAACATTTCAAATCATCATTCGAAGACATCAATATCACTCTTCAACTTCCACAGCCTTCCCCCCACCATGGTTTTTTCTAAATCCTGCTGTAGTTACTGTCTTACCTTATGTAAGCAAGGGCAGAATCCCCACTCTCCCCGTGCCCCCATTTCACTCAGTCTGTTTAGAGTGATTTATTTCTGGGGATTAGGGTAAGTAGGGACAGATCATACTGTTGAATTCAAAATGTCAGCATCTAGCAATATAAACACCACCGTCAGCCAGGGACTTTCCTTGGTTTATTTTTTCTCTTTACGTAATCATCTAACTGTAAAAGCGATCAAGTTTATACATACAAAAGTGATTTAAGATTACCTCAGCTTTACATTATGTACAAGGTTGCCTCTAGTAATTGTTATCAACCTCCCCCCCCAAACCTTTAAACCTTTTCATAGGGATATAGTTGTTAATTATCTTTGCATGTGTTTTATATAAAAATATTGATTATACCATTGATTTTTTTAAAATATTTCAGATTTGCTTCAAACTTTTACACCTTAACAAAATATGCTAGATTAATGGAAAGAAAATCTATTCTGCTTTGAAGGGGGATTACTACCTTAAGGCCACATATAACTATTGAGATTAGAAACAGAACTTCACATCTTCCTGTGTCTAAGGTGCTTTTCAAATGTTATCTCAGTATAAAGAAACTTGTTTAAAAGCAGATTAAACTAAATACTTTTTGATGCTCAAGATATATGGGGACCAGTGAAAGTTTTCTCCACCTAAGCATGAATGAAAAGAGTTCTATTCCACTTTAGAAAATGTTGCCCTTCCACTGAACATTGAATTTCCACTATCTGTTAGCTCACAGACTCTGAATGTTTAGTCTGTAATTCTATACTGTTATTTACATGTTCAAAACGAAGGGTTTATTTAAAAGGTATATATTTAAGACCACTTCAAACAACTTCTCTTTACCAGGTCTTGCTTCAGAGCAAATCTTACATTTACATCTGAACTCCTTCATACAATCAGATGACCCGTGGAGTAGGATATGTGTCAAACTGTTGTGAGCTTGATATCTTTGCTGGTTTAAAGTGCATCAACTTTAAAAGTACAGAGCTAAACCCATAGGAACTCAATATTTTTATGCCACACCACTAATTCCTGTGATCCTGTTGAGTTTAGGTTATTTAGTGAAATTTACTCCCAGGTCACCGTTGTTATCATGTGAGTTACCTCTCAAAGTCATATTGTGAATTGATCAAGATATTTGTGAATGGAATATATGAATAGCTAAAAATATATTTTCAACACACTGTATAGGTAGAATGCATGGCCAAGTCACAGCTTAAGTAGAACAGGTTTTCACAACTCTTTGATTATATCCTTTTAATTTGCTAATTTCTTATTCAGAAAAAAAATAATGTGTGGCAATTGTTGGCATTTTGACAGAGAGCTCAACTGTACAAGGAAGGTAGCAGAGTATTCTACTCAAATTGAAGTCACTTAAAAGACAGCAAGGCACTCTATGTGAACCTGGGTTCCACACAACTTCCCTTGCTAAAGTCTTGCTCAAAGAGGAGCTTCCTCAGATTTCTAAACTGAATCATCTAACAAGAAAACAGATCACCTGATCAGTTATGGAGAAAAGGCTAATCCAAAATGATCAGCAAATTGTTCCCATTTTTGGAACACCTTAAAAGAGCAAGACTTCAAATTTGATACCTGCAAATCATCTGATGGAGAAAAAATATTACTGATTTCCAAGAATCATAGAATCATTTAGTTTGGAAAAGACCTCTGAGATCATTGAGTCCAACCTTTGAGTGATCACCACCTTGTCAATTGGACCATGGCACTAAGTACCAAGTCCAATCATTTCTGGGACACTAAAATGACAAGAGCTCAGAGGCAGAAATTAGCTCTCTATCCTTTGAACATAAATAGAAAGTTAAATCAACACAAGAAGAAACATACTAGGTCTTAAAACCTTGAATGGAGATTCCACCAGCCAACTTTAAATCTTTGCCCATTGTGACCAAGGAGAGAGCAAGTAAGTAAGATTTCTTTGGCACATTAAAGATTTCAAAGCTTGATTCAAAGCTCTCTGCTTGATTTCTTCGATACAGAGGCAAACCCATCAAAATCCCAAGCTTCTCATCAAATTCAAACAACTAAATAAGAAACTACATTTCCTAAATTTTCAAGAACATGAAAAAACCATCTTTCTGTCTCATTTCCTTATTAAGAAGATGGCAAAGCACAGCTTGATTTGCATTTTGGGAGTTATCTGAAAGCTGTGAAGATGTAATCATTCATAAAAATGTAGAGTCCTATCTATGAATTTCTATCTCTAACCAGAGGAAAGGCAAAAATAACAGTTCAAGACCTTGTGTGGCATTGTGAATCTCTGATAACAATTTTTTTCCATTGATGGCAAAATGTACTTGCTTTGTTTCTGAAGGAAATTACTTACTTTGAAGGATCAGGTGGAAGGATGATAGAAAAATGGCATATGAAAAAAGAAATTGGAAACAATAATTAGCCTACCCTTTAAGCTTTTGTTCTTTGCAGTTCAAAACTTTGTTATTCAAAAGGTAGAGCAGAAAAAGACGCTAGGTTTTAAGAAATTTTGAGTCAGTGAGAATTAAGGTTCCAGCCCTTCCACAGTTTACATGCATATCTGAATTTAAAAGAGAAAAGCTTTTGGGATTGATGTGTATAAGTTTAAAGTATTAATTTACAAGTGCTATTGAAATCTTGTTCCAATCTTTATAAAACTCTGCCTGTACTGAACAGCATATACAATTTACTGTCGACATTATGTAACTATTGCTTTCATAGGGTGTAGGGTCAGCAGGCAGGAATAGAAGAAAATTTTTGGTAGAAACTGCAAACACCTGGAACTGAGTAAAAAACTTAGCATTTATGATAAACCCAAAATTATTGGCAACTACATTAGTTTATCAGTAAATGTTAGGTAGATGTCTGCTATGTTTAAACTAGGAAGTTTAAAAGACTCTATAAGCCATATTTATCCCAGCCCTGCTAGTCAGCCTGTCTGTTTCAGAATTTATTCTTATTTTATGCAGAGAAATAGGCCAATCAAGTCAAGAATTATACAGTGAGTTCAAAATACTCTCCATACTTACAAACGCAGTAATGCTGAGTGGTATTAACATCATAATCCATTTACAGCATTCTGTCTTTGGGAAAAAAAAGCCAAAACCCCTGTTTTGTTTCTCAGTCACGGAATCAGTATAGCTCAGAAGCATATGAACTCAAAAATAAAAATGAAGAACGCAGGACTGGGAATGACAATGCAATGCAGGCAAATCTTGTGTGACTTGAAATGTGGCTCCAAGAGATGTTTAAAAAACTGAATGAGTTCTAGACAGGCAGTTAAACTGCTGTATAGTCTTCATATTATCGGTATAGGTGTGTTATTATTTTTATTATGTAACAATATATCTATTACATTATTAACTTGCCCTGAGACAGGCAGGGAAATGGATCCAGGAGAAGCCAGTGTAGAGGTGATTGAAAAGTAATCAAGGAAAAAAAAGTCAAGTAAAACAAGAGAGGATAAAGAGAAGATAAGATATCACTTCAAAAGCTGTAAGTCAAAGGAAGCTGTCCATGTAGGAAGGTTATTCCTTTCTGTTTTGTAAAGTAAGGCATATAAATAATCTTGCTTCTTTCTTTCTTTCTGTGTAGACGTAAAGAGAGCATTCAATAGCATAGCTAAACAAAGATAATCACTTATTTCTAGACATTCATCCTCAGGTTGTTACCTATCTGCAAGCACTGAAGATATCATGAAGCCTTAGAGAAATGAGATTAACTAGTCTCTCCAGTCATTATTCATTTAAATGACATTGCGAATATCCCATTTGCACTTTCCTTTGCCGCAGGAGAGAAAGACTTCATTATAGCTACCAGATAAAAAGCAAACATTGTAGAAATGATTTATTTTCTCCTATCCAAAGGATTTATTCATAAGGACTGCTGTGTGGTAGAACAGGCTGCCTTGCTCTTTTAGCCTCTGTAACTGGGAAACCCATTAAGACCACATGAGTTGTCAAAGCACACGGTATGTTACATACCCTATGAGTACTGTCCACAGGCACTCGCTTTGAAGGCAGGCCAATGGCAAACAGTGGCACCAGGAGACCAGCTCAAATATAGAGAAATCAAGGTGACAGCACATAAAACACAAGTTGTGCAAGACCTCTGTCGAACAGGCAGGAAGCCAAGAACACATGGCTAAAGGGTTTCCAAGCTGCTCTCTAGAAGTCTTTTGCTCGAACTGAGGTGGAAAAAAAAATTACTGCCATCATATGAGATGTTCTAAGTTTTGCTTCTCAGTAATTAATCTCTGCCCCCCTCTCCCTCCCATTATGCTGAGACAGATAAGAATAAAAGCATAAATGTTGGTGTATTTAAGTGAGGTCAGGCAGTAGAAATTAATAAATTGGCAAGCCACAGAATGGTGATGATGTTCCTGGCCAAAACCGGGAAGTGTCAGTCAACAGAGAGCTCAAAGATCTGCGCTGTGGAGGAGACACTAGTTTCTGTTTGCAGAGCTCCCTGAAGATTAAAAACGCTATGTATCATCACTATGTAAAACGCTCAGTTATCCAATAAAATGCTATGATGTGCTGCCAGAAAACTTTGATATTACTTATAAATAATGTAGATCTGATGTTCAGGGTCGCTCCTGCATTTTCTGCCAGTGCAAAAGCTTGTACGCCAAGGATTTTACCTCCATGCCTAGATAAGTGTGTAAGCCTGATTCCTGTCCAATATGAAGGAAAGATGTTTCCATGTATTCAGATTAAGTACTACTGTATGACACCTGGGACAGATAGTATGAACATATCACTAAAAAACCTAAAGAAATGGCTATCCTGCCAAGAAAAGACTAGCAATTGTTCTATACACTTAAAGGATTTCAAGGTCCCAGTATCACAGCCTTTTACAGTTTACTCACATGCCTACGAAAGCATATTTTTATCTTAATTTTTGGTGAAAAAAAGCACATAGACACAATCTAGTGATCTGTTGAAAGCTACACAAATTGAGTTTAAAGTCACATACATGACTGTGACCTCTCACTTCCAAGCTGGTCTTCTAGATAGAAGATCCAGTTATTTTGACATTTATGTTAGGTAACATAATAGCAATCCAAGATGTTATAAATTCAGTCGTTTTATAAACAAGTAAGATCATCTTCACTTTACCCCTCCCATCTTTCACTTTAATTTTGGTGTGAAGGAAAGGGGAAGAGCAGGGTCTAGAAGCAATAGGGATGGCTGATTTAACAAGGTGAGTGTCAGTGTGTGACAGTTTTTCAGAGATAGTGAAACTGGCTTAACCTTTTGTACAAACTAAGCTTTTTCATGAATACACTCAGAAGATGAGTTTAAATGGAAAATATACTTTAAGTTAAAATAAAAAGGCTATCTGGCCTTTGCTACTCAAAAAAAAAAAAAAAAAAGAAAAAAGGGAATATACTTTAAAACCTTGCAGTTACCCAGGAAAGGTAAGTCTTTGCAGAACATAGATCAGAGAATGTTGGTGGGTTTTTTTTGCTTCGGGAAACCTATGTTTGGTATTTGCACACTGGTGCCAAGGCAGCACCTCCAGTTTCCTTCTCAATGTAGCAAGATTTCTTTGTACTACAGTTACTTATCCCCTCATTCATCAGTCTGCACATATTAGGAGAAAGCCTTCCTTTGATCTTTGGAAATAAAGACATCTCTTCTGGAAAAGTATTCCAAATGCAAAAAGGAACCAAAGAAATATTTTTTTGCAAAGCAAAGAAGAAACCTGGGGGTGTGGGTGGAGAGATGGAGGCTTTAAAATACAACCTGTGAGGTACCAAATTCAAGTTATTACAGATTAAATCAAAGAGTGGGGTCCCTCGCCTGCTTAAATAGCTACCTTCTTTGTGCCCAGGTGTTCTAGAACAAAAAGCCTCTTATTATTACAGCTACAACTGTGGGGGCTGTGAAGGCAAAAACTTACACAGGTGGGACTCTTCCCATTTAATAAAAATCTTAAATTCAACTTTAAACCATTGGTTGTTTAGAAGAAACCCGGGTCCAGAAACCTGCATTCAGGCTGATTTTAGTTCTGACAAGGAAGTTAAATATAGGGTTTTATATTACACATGCATCATGATGGCTATCGCTTGTATTTCACAGTCTATATAAAAGCATAATTGTTATTGTCTATTTCCAATTGATATTTATGAAAAGTTAGATCAATTTTGCTTCCTTTTTGACTTGAGATTATGAAGGTTAGACTGCCTTAAGAAACACATGTGGTTTTACATGCTAGGAGAACCACACATATATTCTCTTTTAGCATGACTTCTGGAGAAAAAGAGAGAAAGGGACAGCAAAAAAGCAAACAGCGATATGGTTTAATTGCAAGAAATTATGTGGAAAATGGCCAAATAAGCAAGATCTTCCTCTAACTGTCCCTCCTGGCCTATGAACTGGCCATCTAAGCAGTGGAAATGCACCAAAATGAGCAAGTTGTTCCTCCTCTTCTCCCTTTTGACCTATGAAAAAGCTAGTGAGAAGGACCACTGCTTCATTCAGAAAAGGGAAATAATTAGAAGGCAAAATCTTCTGCTGCTTTTAGACACTGCAGAAAATATTGTAGTAAGGTGTTCAGTCCTCATTACACCAAAGATCAGCTGCATTTGTTGAATGAGAACAAGTGTGCAGTTCAGATATGTCTGGCAGTGGAGTGTCATCTTGCCCATCTTAATACATTGAATTTTTTCCCCCACTTACTCTTCTTTTCTTAAATACCTGCCAGTACAAAAAATGAAGTGTCTCTTCTGTTGAGACTAGTGATTCATAAATACAGGGAAAACTGAAGAATGAACTAGGAGACTACTTAAAAAAAAAAAGGGGGGGAAATAAAAAAAAAGAAAATGAAAAAGAGTGACAACTTTTTCCCTGTAATGGTTATGAATGCTGCAAGGTTCCTCCAGTGACTCTGTGGCTTACCAGCTTTCAGCTTGCAGTCTGCTGAAGTTTTGCTCCTGCTTTAGTAACCTATAGAGCTTTGCAAGAGACATACTATTTTAAGGCATTTTGGTCATTATTTCAAACTTCTACATGCTCTGTTCTGAAGGAAAGTTTCTCTTTGAAAAAGAAAATTAATCCCACTTCCATCTTTCAAACAATTAATTTAAAATTCCTAACATCTCTCAGTATGTTGTATTGTTTGTTTTCCCAATATCCTCCAGTACTTCATATAATTTAAGAACAACAATTGCTGTCATTGTTTTTAGACAAATAGATATGCCACTCATAGTAGATCAGCTGTAGATATTAATGTGTCTTGGGGCTTGAAATTGGAAAAAGATTATCTCCTTTCTGTTTTTCTGAGTGTTCAAATACAAGTGTTTTAATAATTCAGTGAAGACAGTCATATATTAATGATATTAATGATATATTAATGAGGAACAGTTTCTGTTCCGCAAAGCTTCAAGGTGACATTGGTTGAAAGTCATCATGTTAACTTTTATTACCCAGTTAATTTCTGCTTGATTTATTCCGACGTTCAATAGAAGATTTTTTTGTTAGAAATGTATTTAATTTATTGAATTAGGAAAAACAAGAAAAGCAGTAAGCAAAGTGTGATTGTAAGAAAATACATTGTATCATATCAAATCTATTTTAATCAATACAAATTATAAAGGGCGTATGTATAGCAAAGATAAGTAAAAAACCCCTTTTATTAAAGAAGCAAATGCCATTAGAGTGTTGCAGTCAAGATAAATACAGTGAGATACATATTCAACTTAGTAAAAAATTAAAATTAAATTAAATAAATCTTCTATAAAAACAACTTTCATAGAAATGCTGAACTCACTTTTCTTAGTTAAGATACTTTCCCAATTTACCGATTACAAAATTCTTAAGAACCACTTCCAGTTTTATACACAGTGAAGAAGAATGATCTGTCTTTTTTGGTGGTAACATAGTTGTCATCATCTCTTTCAAGCACACTTGAAATGTTCATTGGAGGGTACAGGTGACTGCATATTTCAAAAGCTCTTCTCAGGAATCTTTTCAAGATAAGAATGCTTTTTCTCATCTCTTATGTCTCTCATAAAAATAATGCTCCTGTATTTTATAAATCTCTTCCAAAATACATTTGATTCCCAGAATATCTAGCCTTAACTCCTGAAAAAGCCTCTGTATGAAACAATGTATTTGAAGAAAACAGAGAGAAAAGCAGTTGTAGAACCACTTCAGAAAACAAGCTGGATAAAATGACTGAACTCTGCTAGAGGGAGCTCTGCAGCTACATATTTACTCAAGTGAACTTAAAAAGAATTTGCAGTCTATCTTCTGTTGTAGACAAAGTTAGTTAAAACTTGGAGCTAGCAGCATAAATAATAGCTATAAATAATAGCTGGACAGAACCTATAGATCGTGGTTTATGATCTGTAGCAACCAGATTCCAACACGGTAACAGTTGAAACCCACCTAAGAGGATGTGATATTGTATAGGAAGATGAAAACTTAACAACCTCTTAGTAAAAAAAACCCAGAAAACAAATCAAACCAGCAGAAAACCAGGAAGACCCTGGACCCTTTTATTAGTATTGGTCCAAACTATCACTTGAGGGGTAGGGAACTTAGGTGGTAGGAGCATAATTGCCCCACGATTTCTTTGTTTGGGGTCCCTCATCAGAGGTACCCAGCTCGAGCGTTAGCACTATTGATAAAACCAACTTTCAGCTTGCTGGTTCAGTGGAAACCTCACATTGCACCCTGTTATGGTGGCTGGCATGTGTGATTTCCATTACACTGCACAGAATTATGATAAATTAACTTGAAATGGCATACCTATGTTGTATGTCATCCCGAGCACAACAACTAAGTTACTGATGACCTGTAAGGCACTAGTTTTCGCTTTGAATACTATTTTTTAAAGCAAATTAGCATCTGCTCTTAGCATCTCTGTCTTAAAATGGTAGCTCTGTTATGGATGCAAGAACACAGATAACGTTATACAAAAAGATATAAATTCTCTTTCTTAGTTTCAAGCCTAAGTGTAGACAAGAGAACATGCTTTTGTACAAGAAACACAGTTTTCACTGATCCTATGTCAGGCAAAACATCCACTGGCTTTAGGGTAGAACCAGAAAAAGCATATGACCTGTGACAAAGTTACAATTTTTACTCGCGTGCTTTAAGTTGTTCGAGAATTCAACTCCCTTTTCTCACTTAGGCCCATAAATTAGAGTCAGATTATCTAGGTTGCACTTCACCTACCCATTTTCTTACACACTGTTCAGTTTGCTACCACCGTGCAGCTGTATTGCTGCAGCCTCTCAGCGTCTGTCATGCATTAGTGTGCCCTGGCACTGCTACAAGTCAAGGCTGCACAAAATGCTCTTGTGTGAAACAGCCTCAGTGCAAAAGCTGTGTGAGGCAAGAAAATATTCTGACAGTTTACCTGTACTAAATGTTCTAGCCACCGAACTGTGTTGTTAGCAGAACTACCTGAGGCCTCTTTCAGAGGGCTGTTTGCTACACTGCAGTGCTGTGCAGACAGACGGCCACTGAATGAGGTAGAATACAAAGTAAAGATGCGTCTCAGGACACCAAAAGTTTGTTAGTGCTTTGGCTTTAATAAAAACATTTCATTGATGAATCTTTGCAGAGACAGAGTTTATCTCATTACTGATGACTGGTTGAATCTCCCCCTCATATACATATTACTGAGCAGAAGATAGAGGTCAGTGTTAAAAATCAGTGAAGAAAAACCGACTATTACAAGATATTAGTGACAGGCTTCAGCTTCCTATGCTGTGCTTAGAAGTAAAGTTTATTGTAAAACTTCATTAAATACAAGGTAGCAAGTGGTTCCAAAAGGATGTTATTCCCATGAATAAGAGAGCACATAAGCTGTTACAAAGTAAATAAACGGACAGCATGACCAAATCCCCCCACCCCCTTAAAAATGGGAAAATACAGACATTCTAATTTAGAAATTATTTAAGGAGAGTATTTTTTGCAAAGAATTTGTTGTTCAAAATATCGCAGAAAAAGATCAAAATAACCAGCTAAAACAATGTCCTCTTGAGTCCAAGCATCTTAACAGATGGTTTCTATTACACTGCTATTGCTTCTTCAAGAAAAACCGCTTTAATGTCTACTACTGTTTTATTATTATTATTATTATTATTATTTTGAGAACATACCTACGGTATTTTAGGCATATAATATAAGGGCAAAACTATGCCAAATATGTAACAGAAGCATTTCTTACAACCTTAACATCTACTCTTTTTTTTCTGTTGCTGATTCAGGTCACGTTTTCATTTACTTTTTACTACTGTTTGACTTGATGAACAATTCTGTTCCACAGGAGGCTCTTTTACCACAGTTCAGTTTCTCTGCAGCATTTCCTCATGCTTTTCTTCACACTTCAAGCAGAAGTGCATTAAAATATTTTGTTTCCTTGGATTTTAAAAAGGAGAACTATTGAGGACATACAAGAAGGCATCCAGCAACCCTTATGGAAACTTGTTGACGTAGAGTTTGGTCCTAATCCCAGACGAGAAAACTCTCATGACTTTAAATCTTTTATAAGCATAAGAAAAAACTATGAAATGTACTTATCTTGTATTATTTCATAGGAAATGCATTCCAAAATGACAAAATTATGTAAGTCAGTATTGGTACATTGTATTCCAGGATAATATACAAATTTTTTTTTTCTAGAATAAATGATATACAAAAGCAAAGATACATAGAAATATTGTAGATTTTGCTATATGCAAAAGACCACTGAAAACAAGGCAGTGGGGGGAAGAAATGTGGCACACAGAGCTCTCCTTGATTTCCTCTATTTTGCTGTCAGAATCAGATTAAGAACAATAACAAGGGCTTCCTAATATGTCTGAGTGAGGTATATTCCAGGTATTACCTGGAATAAACTGTATATAAACTTCCACAGTTTGTATTTGAGGGTGTTCTCTGCCTCTGCATGATTTCCTATACCTTTCAGGTTCAGATGAGGAAACATCTTAGCAGACTCTGTAGTCATAAGCCAGACTGATGGCTGTCCACGTGGGGCTTTTATTAACCTATGGCAGCTGTAAGTCCTGGTTCTTTCAAATGGCCTTCCATTTCAACTGCTCATGAAAATGGTAGATGCTATCTTTTTAGTAAACCTCTCAATTCTCAGTTCTATAGCTAACAAACAAACAAACATGATAAGCTTCTAAAAATATGAGACTGTAGACTACAATTTTTAAATAAACAAAGTGTAGTAGTTCCACAGAGAGCACAAAAAAAAAATAAAAAATAAAAAAATAAATAAAAAAAAAAATAAATAAATAATTTAAAAGTCACTTGTTCCTATAATAATCTCACCTTGCCTAGTCTAACAGCAGCAAATATAATGATCTCACCAAATGTCTGCCTGCAAAAACATCGTGGTTACTACTAGTATTAACTTTTTTTGGGAATAGTTCATGATGCTTCTGTGAAAGGAACCCAAACTGAATTTTATTGGCAACTTTTATTCTGGTTTTCCCAACCTCAAGGTTACGCAATCAAGAATAGAAAATAAATGCACTAAGAGAGAGCAAGCATATTTTCATGAGCCATGCTCTGGAGGGAAGTGAGACATTTACTGGAGAGGTCAGGTTCTCCAGCTCTCTAAGGGTAGTTATAAAGCTTGTCATCCTCCTCCTCCTCCTTTAGTTTTCTTATGCATTTACGTTTTCCTTTGTGTCTTCCTAGAATCCACTCAGAACAACCTTCCTGCTCCTCGTGGCAGTGTCCAGCACCACAGTGCTTAAAGTAAGTGTTTCATACAGAACCTGATGTTGCTGTCCTTTAACCTTTATCATGGGTAGAGACACGGTTCCTACAAAACACGTGGATACATTTTGGGCGTGTACTCAATAGCAAAAAAGAAATTGTGTATTTTTCTGTGTGAAAATCTAGGAGCAGATAGAAACAGCTGCATGTGAAACTGAAGTGCTGGAGCACGTGGCAGTCAGAGATGATTCACTGTTTTTACAGTAGATATATGTCTGAATTAATTGAATAGGATCATAAGGTTGAATGATAACAGGGTAAGATCATAAAGACTCTCATTCTCCGAAGTACAGACAACTGCAACTGTCTGGAAGAAAAAAAAAAGTCTTGTGCTAAGATAAGGTAATGTAAAGAGAGACCTAAAAGCCCTAAATATTCCATAAAAAAATCACTGATTGGAGTTACTCAGCTCAGCATGGGAGTTTCTTTAAAAGAACAGAGAGGGAATGCAGAACTTTAAGCATAAAAACAAAATAGCCAGAGGGTATCTTAAAAAAAGTACAGGAATTCAGTGCTATCAAAAAAAAAAAAAAAAAGTAGAATATTTGTTTTGTCAGGGACAATGAAAGACTGAATTTATAGAAGCTGTCAAGTCTAAAGGAATTTTTAAAGATTATTTAAAGGAAAAAAAAAGAGGAACAAAAAATCCCACAGTAAAAACACAAAAGTAAACCTGAAAACAAAACTACTTTAAGAGCCAGGAAACACAGAACTTTATTAGAAAATTAGATTGCTAGTAGTAGCTAGAAATAAAATAGCAGGTAGAATGAACACTATGGAAAGGTGTTACTAGCCTTCTAGGAGTAAAGATGGCTCTGCTTATATACAGCCATCCAGATGGTAGACTTTTTCATTAGCTTCAGTGGGAATCAAGCACTGGCTGATTCTCACTAGCTGTGGGATCAAGCACTGGCTTTCGCTATCTAAGAGCCTGGGCAATTCACTGGACAAAAATTAGGAAAGTAGTACTGACAGAAAGAGAAAGAAAGTTTGATTAAATATGGTTTAAAAAAAGTCTGAGACTGAGACTATGAACAAGACTATTTTTATGCCCACATTTCTGTTCCAAACTTTTACGTACTTGGACATCTAGTAAGATAGCTAATGTCTTCTGAGCTATTTATTTATTTATTTATTTATTTTATATACAGTGGGTCAACTACAGTCAAACCTGGTCTAGTCCCTGTCCATGGCAGGGGGATTGGAACTAGATGATTTTAAGGTTGCTTCGAACCCAAACCATTCTGTTGTTCTTTGTCTATGATTGTATGAAAGAATGATTCTACGAAATAGACGGTTATCTCAGTGAACAATTAATTGCATTTCTTTTCTGCAAAACCTTCTCTATCCCTTCACATGCAGGTGTCATTTTTTTCATTCACTGCTACCACCTGGGAGAAAGTATTGCATTATATTTCACCACAGTTGTCGTAAATTAAAATCTTACTTTTACAACAGCAAGTGACGAGGATGGGTTGTAATATGCTCCTAGATGGGACATTTTCATATGCCAATGTATGCCTGAATTCTGGCACTTGCTGGTGACTTTTCAAAACTGATTCATGAAGGAACAACTTGGGGGTTTGATTCCTTCCCCCCCAACCCCCCCGTGTGATATTTATTTCAAATGAGTTCTTATATAAGAAAGGAAGGTACTTTATCTTGAAGATTTATTTTCTTGGTTTTCTGTACTGAAGTTGTTTTGCTTCATATGGTTTTGCTTTCTTTTTGGTGACAAGAAACACTGATGTTTGCAACTTCAGGTGATGTGAACCATTTAGAAAGACTCAGTTTTCATTTAATCAATAAAAATACAGAATCAGTAGTGAGCATACTGTGTTTGTTCATTGTCTGAGGAGAGGCATACCAAGAAGTTTGTATTTTTCTCAGTACAAACTGAGGATTCCAGTTCTGAGGTGCCAGGAACAATCTAGAGGTATGGCTTAATTGCACGGAAAGATATTTGCCTGAATTGCCATGTTTCCTTTCAATCATAACAAGGTTTTGAATTTGTGCCATGAAAGTTAGAGTGAACTCAGTGTCCAGTTTTGTTCTGGACATATATTTGAAGTTAGTGTTAGATTATGTTCAATAAAAACAAGGATACCAGGAACAATTTAAAATCCACTAAGAGCATGAATATTTTCCCTTGGGCACACCCCCAAATACAATACTTTCAGTAGGTTTTAGTAAGTGATTGTGAAAGGCATCTGGACCAGACGGACACACAAAGAAAAATAGTATCTTACTATTCACTCCAGAGGAAGAAAAAGGGTCTTTTATAAGGTAAGGATTTGAGTGTAGAGAAATTTGGCTACCTAGATGGTGTGAGGAGTGAATATGGGAACAGGAGGAAAAATAAAGAAATGGTTGTTACAGTAAAAGAAGAGAGGCGTTGTAATAATGATGGAGACAAGCAGACTTAGTGCTACAAATGTCAAATAAATGGGAGTTGAGTAAAACACACTGGAACAACAGAATTTGCTCCAAAGCCCTGCATGTGCAACAAAAAGACAGACACTGGGAAGTATGCTTAGTGATGAACCTGCTTATGCAGGAGTAGAACTGTGTGCAGGCAGTCCTCTCTAATCCCATAGGAAAAGAAGTGGAGAGTCCCTGAGTATTATACTTAAAAATATTGTTCAAAGACTAGGCCCCTTGGTCTCACTGTAGTGCAACAAAAACAGGACATTGTTTATTTGTAACCCAAAGAAGAGGCACAGAGAGATCAGAGGGCAAGAAATAAATCACTCTTTTTTGTCAGTTCTGCCGGGATTGTCCTAGTAATGATTACAATTTAGCGTGGTCAAATTGGAGTTCCTTTTGTGAAAAACAGAAATTTCCTAAGAATTTCACCCATTAGCATCTTCACAAAAGACCAGAATAACCTCCTCTGGGATCTTTAACTATGGAGAACCTTTCATTAAAAAAGACTTCACTTTCCATTTCTCATGAATAAACAGTCAATCTTAACTTGAATGCTGAAGACCTTCTCACCTGTCCTGGTAACCCCCTTCTGAGAGCAGCTGTCTTTGAGTCACATAGGAACAAATGAAATTGAAAGTTCAAAAGAAAAAAAAATGTTCAAAAGCAAAATAACAAGATCAAAATAGAAACCCAAACTTTTTATTTTTACATCTGGAAATTAAATGAATGCCGAACATTGGAGAAGTGTTCTTTCTGAGAAATTCTGCCTAAAAATCTTTGTAATCCTCTCATTTGAAAGCTCTGGGACAGAGTCCCCAGTTACAACATCCCTAACAGAAGGTAGGACAATGCCATTAACTCTTATGATGAGATTTTATGAGGTTAATTCTGCTTATTTTCGTTCCCTGTGAGCTTGTTTGCATTCCTGCCCTGAACAAAAGAGACAAGATAACTACTGTTGTTGTACCTAGTAAATTACAATATAAAGCTGAGTAACAGATACAGACACTACTACTTTATCACCATCACAAATTCTCTTGAAAACAGAAGTACAAGACCCAGAAGACTGTTCTTAGTCTATAAATAATTTAAATAAATTACTCCAAGTTGGTTTTATCTTTGCATGTTTGACTATAGTTATACCACCTTTTGTCCAATAAGCATCGATAAGCTAGAGTTTACAGTCTACTCCCATTTATTGTGAAGTGGAAAGTAAGCATCAAGGATTGGCACAGTATTGTGCCACAAAACATAAAACATGAGAAAATTAAGTTTCTAGATTTTTTTTGTTCTGAATACATGTGTTGTCATAGGAGGAATGTTTGACAGCAAGTTGGTAAACAAAGAATTTGTCAGTGTACGGAAAACTGAGAATTAGAGCAAGTTTTCATGAGTTCAAATGAAATGGTATCTTGCTTTCTCCCATTAATCTCATTGACCAAAAGCAACTTGTGTGTCTGGGTTTTTTACCAGTTTGAGACTCCCCCAGTGCTTCTAGAGTCTCACCAAGAGATACTGTTGACCAAAACTCAAGCCAAAAAATCATTTGTCGTTTCTGAAGCCAGCCTTTTTCTTTGCAAGCCAAAAGTCAATTCTGAGTTTTAGTGAGTTTATCCAAGTATAACAAAAAATTCTCATCATGAAACACTCAACCAGCCCCAAGAGTAGACAATTACTTGGAACTAGTCACTGACTGAGATTTTACAGATGTCATGGAAAAGGAAGCTAACATATTTTTTTTTCTTGAGCAGTCATGGCATAAAACAGTCTTTACCAGCATCTTTGTTACTGACACTCTACTTATCTCATGTGATACTTCAATATTGCTATGCTAAGTCTTGAAAAGGACTGTTAGGTAGCATTGCACCTATAACTATGAGAACAATGGTTTACTGGAGTCCAATAGACAGCAAAAAAAAGGCTTTTCAGAGCTGTTGACAACCAGTCTGGACCAGCAAGTGATCCAGACTTTAACTAGGAAATCCTTAATCATTATGTGTTTGCGTCATTTCTAATTGGAGTTTATACATAATATGGATTCTGTGTGCTGCACTGTTGCTATCTCCAGTCCTCTATGAAAAGCAAGATCCAGAGAAAGACACAATAAATAAGCAGGGTCCTTAATGACCTTAATTATCCCTTTCATTGCTACTTACAGAAAGTATGAATTTTTGAAGCTGTTCAGAGGATTTGTTGTTTAGATGGGTACTACAATTGCCAGGTGTAGTAAGTTTCCTCACACTTGATCTGCTCAAGTAGAAGGATTTTACTCAGCTAAATGAAATTATTTAAAAAAGAAAACATTGCTATTTATTGAAATAGGAAATGGAAAAACTGTAGAATAAATACGTCTGGTAACCTACTGGAGCAAGGGAAATTCATTGGTCATTTCATTTTGTCAGGATTCCACCCATGGTATATGCCATGCAACTAGAGTTTTAAGGAAGTGGCACCATAAATCAACAGCAAAATGCTATGAACTTTTGATGGCAATTCAGAAAGGCTGAGGATATCTCATGGTCAATAGTGTAATTAAACATGCAACTGGGTAGTGAGATTAGTGTACTGATAATGTACCACTGGTTAACAAGTGGTGCCTGTGTCTAACATTAAAGTAAATGCTAATGTTTGTAACTGTACCTGAAACTATAATGTTGTATTAAACCACTACTCCAGCTAATCCAACACTAATATTAAATGAGATGTAGTGTGTGCAGAGAGGAATCAGAATTTATAGACACTGTTAGGCCTGTTTGGGCTTGGAATCAGAAATGCCAGGAATTCCCAGCAGGAAAAGAAGCAGCAGCAGCACCTGGAAAGGTGGAAGAAGTTGTGGTGCAACCTATGTTTGATGAATCCTGATGCAGTCAGCCTAGCAAGCAGGAGAGGATGAGCTAGCTGGACATGCATGAATTAAAATTTGATTTTATTTTTGTAAGAGTACAGCCAAGGTACATTACTTCTACCATGCGTAAAAAAAAAAAAATATGTCTGTGCTGGTTTTGTCTGGGGTAGAGTTAATTTTCTTCACAGTGGCTTGTATGGGGCTATGGTTTGGATTTGTGCTAAACACAGTGTTCATAATATAGAGATTTTTATTATTGCTGAGCAGGGCTCACACAGAATCAAATCCGCCTCTGCTTTTCATATTACCACAAGGAGCTGAGGATGTATGGGAGGTTGGGAGGGGGCACAGCTGTGACAGGAGACCCAAACTGACCAAAGGAATATTCCAGACCAAATGACTTCACGCTCAGTGTATAAACTGGGGGGGGGGGGGGGGGGGGGGAGAAGGAGGAAGAGAGGGACATTTGGTGTGATGGTGTTTGTCTTCCTAAGTAACTGTTACAGGTGATGGGGCCCTGCTCTCCTGGAGGTGGCTGAACACCTGCCTGCCCATGGAGAGCAGTGAATTCCTTGTTTTGCTTGTGTGTGCAACTTTTGCTTTCCTTGTTAAACTGTCCTTGTCTCAGGCCACAACTTTTTCACCTTTTACCCTTTGAAACCTGTCCCTGACCCAGCCGGCGTGGGAATGACTGAGTAGGTGTGTGGTGCTTGGTTGCTGGCTGGGGTTAAACCACTACAATATCACAGTGACCTACAATTACAGGACCTACAGAATACCTACAGAATCTACAAACTTCTGTTGGATCATGTCATCAAGCTTACATAAAGCCAATGAAAATGCACACGACTCAAGAAATGAACTCTTCGTTCCATAAAGAAGGTGAGGATTTCTTACACTGTAAAAGTGTACTTTCTTATACTATAAAAGTTAGGCTCATATATAAAAAAATTCACACATGGATTATAAAAGTACTTCGGACTTCAGCAGAAACTGCCTGTGGGTTCAACTTGCAAGGTTGGAGCATCAGAATTTCACAGACAAATGCTGAGGCATCTGCTGTTTCTATTTTGATTTTTTTAAAGCTGGAAGCCATCCCAAACTGGGTTTCAGTGCCCAAAATGTCAGCACCTATATTCATTTCCACTTTGACAGCTATGTCTTAAAATAAAATTATTTTTAATAAACACTGCAAGTGTGACAGAAATTATGGACAGACTTGACTGGTTTGGGCTGGGACAGAGTTAATTTTCTTCATAGCAGTTTGTGCTGTGCTATGTTTTGGATTTATGGTGAAAACAGTGCTGATAACACGCTGATGCTTTAGTGATTGCTGTACAGTGTCAAGGCCTTTTCTGCTCTACATAGTGCCCTGCCAGCAAGTAGGCTGGGTGCACAAGAATTTTGAGGGGTACTCATCTGGGACGTCCCATGCTGCCAGCTGGGATTAAACTATGACACAGGCTCAGGAAAGATGCAAGCACCTTAAGCTATCCTTGAATATACGGTTCTTAGGGATGCGCTAGTAGAAGTCCTCTGATTGAGATTGCTGTACCTCCAAAACTGGTACCTTTCAAGTTTTGTCCTTTAAATCACACTTTGAAAAAACTCAGCAGATTACAGGTGTCATCCCACATTCCTAGAAGTCCACCTGTGGTTCTTCCTTCAGATTCTCATATCATCGACTAAGCAATATCCTGATTAAAACTCTTCACTCAGCCTTACTTATTTTTAGATTCTCTTTTAGATTCTGTATATGTTCACAGAGACTTTCAGAGTAGAAATAATTCCTCGTTTTTCTGAAATATATTATGAGGAAGAAATATTACAGGACTGTTTTCAAGAAGGAAATACAAATTCACTGACTTCACTGTTTGTAATGGGCAAGAACAGGTCTCTACATTCTGAAAAGCACAGTACCAGGGGGGTCATAATGCAGCACTGGACCCTGCTATCTGCTGATCATGCCAGATAATATCATCCACAATTAGATTAAAAACCATTTCCAGAGTCTGTTTTCCCATCACTATTTCTATTGTAAGGTTGTTCTATAGCACTACTGATGGTTAGAAATATTTAGCTTACAGATAACAGTAATTTACATATATTTGCTTTTGTGTCGTTATGACTATCAGTAATTTGTCAAAAAAACCCTTCTCATCATCATCCACTTTGCATCGATCTTCCTTACATGTAGGATCTCACTCTGCATGGTAGAAAAGCAACAGTTCTTCTTGATCTCTGCTAGAAACAACTTTTGGTAAAGCTTGGTATAGCACCTGCTGCAATCACAACAATTTCCCATCACATTCCTATGATCAATAATCTAATAATATTTACAACCTTTTTTTTTTTAATTTTTCTGCTTTCAAAAGGATAAGTTTCCTCCAGTTTAGGAAGGAAAAGTTGTTTTATGGTTCAAAAACATGTAGCGCAGGAATCTCACAACTAATGAGCTTAGATTTTTCACTCCACGTTAAAGACCTTCCTCTGAACCCAACTGTGCCACAAGGGAGGACCTTGCAGGACTCTACAATGAAGATCCTGAAGTTCTCCTGACCTAGGGCAGTAAATTAGTGAAATTCTGTTTTCATCTTTAACGTAATAATTTCTAGTTCCATACTCTCATGCCATCTAGCCAGTCTTCCTTGGTCCTTGAATTCAACTTTAGAATTGTTCTGGAAATGTAAAGCACTAATTTAATTCTAGTTTATTCCTCTGTTGTCCTCCCGTTCAATTCTGTGTTCACCTTTATGCTCCTTCTGTTTGCATGAGTAAAGAAATTTCACAGTTATTTCAAATATCTGTGCAAGATCTTCAGGTTCTCTTTTTGACTCCACACAAACACGTAAATTCTGAGACTATGGTACCCACGAAACCACAGTATTTGTTTGGAAGAAATTATGATGATATTATGATTATATTTGTTATATTTACTAGATGGCTTAAAATGTTTTAGAATTGCTTTATTTACATAGAGAAAAATGCCAGCATTTCCAAGCTCTCATGCAAACATTCTGGATGAAAATTATTCAGCAAGAGTGCTGAATATGTTTTGTGAAGAGTAAACACTTTGGTTGCTTGGTCTACAAACAGTATCCTTGACTATAACTATTTTTTGTGCAAACATATAAAGGGTAACAGGTTCTGCTTCATGATGGCCCAGAGCTGACAGTGAGCTGGGTCACTGAATCTGGACACAGTCCTGTCACTATCCTGAAAGGGACATGAAAAAATACCAGCACTAGGATAAAATGTATTTCAAACATGGCAGAAAATTTGTCTCTCAAGTTCTTTTTCTCTATGATTGGTGACTGATCTTATTCCTTTCATACTTATTATTGACATCCCTTAAGTAACTGCCAATGGTGTTACATTAGAAAAGAAACAGATGATAATGTACTACCAGTTACAGGTAGTTTCACAGTGAGGTTGAGACTACATATGAAAAACCTCCAGGGCTTGTGCCAGGAGAAGGGGCTGGACATGAAATTCAAACAAACTCATGAATAATAGGTGAAGTGAAAGGAAGAACCTATTATCTTCAGTATTTTTAAGCAGGCAGTCAAGTGTGAGGAGTGTAAGGCAGCCCAAGACAAACGATAATAGTGATAAAAATCTGAATCCTGAGGTTGCTGTGGATTTCTTCTTGGAGCACTAGTAGTCATGCTACCTATTGACATTTCATATCTCAAGAAAACCTGAAGCTGTATTCTCTGATCAGTTCTACCAATATAGGAAAAAAATACTACTTAAGACCTTACAACTTGTTGTGAATATTTTGGTACTATTGTCTTGGATCAAATAAATAATTTGTATATAAAATTGTGAGTAACTCAGATATTAATTACTTAAGGTATTAATTAAGTAATCACTACTTAGCCCACATTATAAAAGTTGAATTTACATTGAAGTACATTGTCAATCACACCTGATAGCTTTTAAAATCCATTTTAAAATAGGATATACTAGATTTGTCAGTACAATTACATTTATTAATTCAATTTTCAAATTTATTCAGGAATTTGTATTTACAGGTCTGAAAATTTTAATTATTTTGCCAGCATTTCCAAGCTCTCATGCAAACATTCTGGATGAAAATTATTCCATTTAAGTTTAACTACTTGATTTTTTTCTGCATAGCATTCCTCATCATAAAACCATTACTTTAAATGAGTATGGAACCAGTAAAGTTGATTCAAAATAAAAAAGAAATTTCCCACCTGTAGTGTTTATCCAAAGGCTCTTTTTCCACTTTGCAAAATGAATTTTTATTGTGAAGTGCGTGTGATTGAAAGTGGTTCTTTAGAATTCCCTCTAGGGAGGCAAGACCAACAGCAGGATGAGAATGCCTTCTGGGAAAACAAAACCAGTAGACTTACTGGTATTTTCTTGAACAGTCATCCTTTCACTGTTGATATCAATTAAATCAAGCAAGAATCACAATATTTGACCCATTATGTCTTGCTAGGGTTTTTTTTTGTTTGGTTTGGTTGCTTGTTTGTTTGTTTAACAGAGAGTAAGACAGGCTGCTCGGGATTTGCACCTCCTGCATATGCTGCAATTCTGAAGGGAGACAGGATTTTCAGGGAATATTGATGGGTTCTTTACACTGTCCAGGAAAGAAATTCCATTGGTCAACCTTGAGGAAAAGGTAAGTATTCAGGTAGGAGGTGAAAACCTGGCAATAGGGATCATCTACTAGAGGAGTTCATCGTGGTTGCTCAGACAGTTGTTTTCTAAACCAACACCCTTTTTCATCTTGGACACGAGCAGTAATGGATATCTTCTAACTGTGAGCATCTTAAGCTGTGTGGGCTAAAATACAGCAAGCCAAGGTCAGCAGACGCTCCCAAAAATACTAAATGAAGTTTTGAGTTTGTGTCCCAATAGATTTACAAGGTTAGAAAGGTTTTTTTGTATTGCCTTTTTTTTTTTTTCTTAGAAGCTAATGAACTCTTCAAAGACAAAAATCTGTTTATTCCCATTGGCAACCAATAACCCCAATAAAATAGATATGTGTTTTCCATTGGGATTTATACCATTTGCTCTAGCATTTACATTACTGGCTTGTACAAAGGAAAGAAATAGTAGTTTGAGCTCATAATATGTTGGGCAAAATATCAAGAAGATTAGGCCACATGGTAGAGCAAAGTCTGATGGAAAACATACATTTGCTGCAGAGAAATTGTTATGCCAGAATCTAAGAAATCCTACTGCAAAACAGTGTCTGTCTTGTATCATGGTGTTTTACTCCCTCTCCCTTTATAAGGTTTTCTTAGAGGGAAATGGGCCTTAGCAAAAAGGATCTGAATAGCAGATTATTTCAAAAAAGATTAGGAGAGTTAATCTAGGAATGGAGAAGGGGAAAGATAGAAATGGAGAAAACCTAGACTAATTTTTATTAGCAAAAATATTAATCTTTTCATGTTCCATAAAGTGATGACTGCCACAAATACTAAGAGAACTACAGATGTTGAAGGAGACCATCAAATGTACTTTATGATGTTTATGATATTTATTATTATGACCTCATTTGACATGGAGTCTAATATTAATTATGCTCTGCAGCTGGTAGTCCACCATTTCCATAGGGAATAAGGCAAACGCTTCCAATACATCACATCCATGAAAAACAAGCTACATGTTAGACAAACTGTTCCTTCACACGTTGCAAGGCTGCAACCTTCCTCTACCCTGCTCAGCAAAGACTCATAATGCAAAACACAGCTGCTCCCTACAAGGATGAAAAGCCCAACATCTGCCTCCTTCTCTCTAGCCAGAACTACACTGATGGCACCCCTTTTCTTCACAGCTGTCACCCCAGGGACCACACTGCCAAGAAGGCTCAGCAGATGTCCTACATGGCTGTGCAGGGCACAGCCTTTACTTTTAATGTTTGCTAAGCTGGGTTCAGCACCTGTGCGCTGCAGAACTCGCCCTCACAAGCGCTGCTTCCTCCCATGCACTGTCTTCCTCTCAAACACATTTTGGCACACTGGGTAATATCCTGCTTCCTACTGATGCAAAAACATGCTGGGGACAATTAGGTCTGTCTTAAAGCCTTAATGATTTGAATGTTTACTTTGATTTTTATATGTTCAAAGCCTTCAGCTCCGATAGTAGTGTTTGGTTATGGTTCGTTCACGGACTTGCCTTCCATTTTTGTTGTACCAAGATACAGACAAAAGTGCACTTTTCTACCCTAAAACTAAGAAATCACTAGCCATTCTGCCTTTCAGACTGCAGTTGTGTCACTCTAAAAGTAGGACTGCCTCCCTGTTGCAGACTACACCTTCTGAATTCATTCTCCAGCTGTAGCAAAGTCACTCTTCGTAAGTGGGATCCTTTGCTGCATGATTACTTCAGTGAAATATTTACTGAACTTTGAAGAGGCTATCACAGATACTGTACCTGCTGTAAAATCTTCATCTATTTTTAACTCATCTTTGGATACTTCTGAACACAGTCTCAGCAATATACAGGTGTCTCCCAGAATGGGATGCAGCCAGCTACTGGAATTTTAACCTTTTAAGCACTGCCTAAACAGATGTCAGTACTCTCTTGTCCATTCCTGAGATCTTCCAGCTTAGCTCTGACTCTTACCATCACAGCACCCTTTGCTGTCCTACACGTCACTGCCCCACAGGACCAGTTTATTTCCCACAGCTTCTTCTAACCATTAAATCTTGCACTCCACAGCCCTTTCCCTCACCCAGCTCAACTTCTGTCCCTGATTTTGTCCTCACCTCTGTGTCTTCCTCAACTCCCTTATTCTTATGATTCATACTCAGCTGTAGGGGGGTTTGAATAGGAAAGAAAACTTGTATTGTATGGCCCTGGTGAAGTGAGGCTGAGGTGAAGAGATAGCATGAATAGTAAAACCACTTGATATGCATATTGAAAAGATCCTTATATGTACAGATTTGCATGAAGTGGTTCAATAGGGTTGTGCTCTCTTTCACTTGCCAAAAACTAGGAGGTTTTTATCCTTAACAGCCAACCAGCCCATTTGGAAATCAAAAACCACATAAAATATGCTGCTATTAAACTAAAACAAATGCATGCAAGGTTAATTTCAAGCATATATGAACTTCTTATAAGAAGTAGAAGTAAGATTTAACAGACAAGCTAACCTAATTTTATTTTTCTGACATGAACATAATAAACACCAGGATAGCATAATGTGTCCATTTGAGCATTTACTATACATTAAACATTTTATTTCTGCTTTACTCAAAATAGAATTATAACTTAAAATGCTAGATGCCATGCTGAGTCACAAAAAATTTCCTTTCTTAATAAATCTTCACTTTCTGCTTATGCTTCTGTTAGAAAATGCAAAGGATAAGTCCTGGTCTATTGGCTAATTTCATTGTGCTCAGTCACACCATGTCATGAGCAAGAATGGGATTTGGCATATGCTTTGAGTAAAGAAACTGTAAATTCTTTAATTGTTTAGAGCTGCAACACAGCACAGAGCATGATGATGAATTATAAAGAGTACACAGCTCTGTAATAAGTCTCAAGATTTTCAAGACCATGTAAGAAAGAAGGTATCTGTCACCCTAAAAATTCAAAAATTTGTTGCAACAACAGCAAATGGGTTTATTTATGGAACCAGTCACAAGTCCAGTGAAGGTAACAGGAATCTTTTAGTTTACTTGTGCTCTGTCTTTCTGATAATTTTATTGCTCTGTACATTTTCAGTTGTACAAATATTGGCTGATTAAGTCTTGCCTTTTCTACTGGAGGTGCACTCCTCCATGGACAAGTCTCTTTCAGGTGCATCAGATTTAACCTGTTTACAGTTAAATTGTATTTGGGTCTTCAGGTCCCTGAGTGCCTCTGAAGATCCCAAAGCTGCCAGCACAGCCACCTTGCAGTCCCACTTTCCTTGCAAGCAGAATGAACCCAAGCCAAGTTCAAGATACCAAAAACCCTTGCAAGAGGTGACTTCAGAGACCTTCTCAGAAAAACAGCAAGCCTTACTTACCTGCCCGCTGTCTGTTGTCAAGTGTCACAAGCACGAAATGGAGGATTGAGATCCATCCCTGAGCTCCATCCCTGTGCCCTCCTCCATCTTTGTGCCTCTCTCATCAGAGAATCATAGCATTGTTTGGGTTGAAAGGGACCTTAAAGATCATCTAGTTTCAGCCCTGCCACAGGCAGGGACACCTTCCACTAGACCAGGTTGCTCAAAGCCCCATCCAATCTAGCCTTGAAGACTTTCAGGGATGTGGTATCCTCAGCTTTTCTGGACAGCTGTGTTTCTGGGCATCAGTCTACCTCACAATGCTGTATCATGCTCCAATAATCTGCTCCTTCTCAGCTTTTCAGAGACATCTGAAAACCTTGACACATATTACACTCGGTCTCAGCTGTTAAGAGAAACTCTTACTCTCTTCATGCTTTAGGTAGAAAACCAGACATGGGACTTTGTGTGAGGTTGGGATGGGCAGAAATTTACAGATTAGTAAATTCAAAACATTTGGTGCCTTTTTAATGCCATGGGACTCTCATTCAGGAAAGAGAGAGGCTTCCTACAATCCCTGGCAGTAAAGCAATTAATTAAACCAAGCAAAGAGATGGCCATATTGTTTTTAAGCTGGACAATATGTACATATGTTTCCCTTTTGTGCAAGTCTGGATCTAGAAGTTATCCTGAAATTGAATTAAATATGACAGAACCTACGTTTTGTTTTTAGATATGATGCTTTAGGTAAAGCCTGCACGGTCCTGAACAAGAAAAGCAGCTGGTAATGATTATATGTTCCTTCTTTATTTTCCTAAGAGATTCAATCCCCTTGATAGGTCATTTTTTGTTTCTGCCAAATTGCAGGATTGATATTCACCCAGCTGCAGAGCAGCAACAAGGTCAAATGACGTGTGAAAAGCAAGAACACTCAAAAGTTGAAGCTCGTGTTCTCAACTATTCAGTTACTCCTGAGGAAATGAAGCAAACCCGTTTCACAAACTTAAACGTAATTTGAAAAAGCAACGGTGTGGTCAGTTTATTAAAAAAAAATCCTCATATTTATAGATATAATAAACACTTTGTATAAAAATACATTCATCTGCTATGTTCTGCCTACCTGGTCTGTAAGAGTGATCTATTTGTCCTCCAAGTATTTTGTGAAGACTTTGGGCAGGTTTTCTTAGGGAAAGCTTTGTCAAGGAGAACATGCAGCATAGATGTTTATCATGAATGCAACAAGCCAGATATTATTACAGTGTGTTCATAAGTTGGTTGCATCTCATAAAAGAGACACGTGGAGGGAAAACAACTGAGAAGACAATTGGTAATGGGGAAGTAAAATAAGATTTCTTAATAAAGAATTTCCCATTCTGGGAATAGCCATGTCTCATGAAGAAAAAACATGAGCACATTTTCCCTGCTGTCAGGGAACATGAGCACAGAAGCAGAACAAACTATTTTAATTTAGATAGCCCAAGAAAGAGCAATACCAAAACTCTATAACAGCACAATTGAATTTTGTAAGTTGGATTTTTATGAGACACAACACTGTTGTTAGTTGCAGTAAAGCAACTAGGTGAGAAGCCACATTTACCAAGGGTTTATGGGGATTATTATGGACACATCTCTGTTGGTGATACTGAACTCTGCTGGAGTTTCAGGCCTTGCTAAACACACATAATATGGCATATTCTGTGTAGTTAAGGCAAGGTGTTTGTATGCAGAGCACTCAAAGCATATCAGATGCTCTTGATGTACATGTGATGTGTCTCAGTGACTTGGATCTGTGGATCCCCCCTCAGGAACAAACATTACTTTTGCTACAGATATTTAAGGGATCTCTTTGCTTTGGTAGAGGTGCTAGTCCTAATGTTATCACTTAAGATGTTCTTGTGCAAACTGGCAGGTTCATATCACTCCTTCTCTTAATTTTTGCAGGATGCAAATTTGTCAGGACTCCATCACAAGCTATTAGTGTTTTTTTCCCCTGCAAAATGTATAGTACTTTTCTTTGCATGGGAAAGACCTTCAGATGTTGTACCATATTGATTATTCTACTTGCTCTTTTTTGGTTTTTTGTGCTTCCTCAATTCCTCTTTTCATCTGGCATCAATTTTAAATATTACAGGCTTGCTGCGTCCAGGTTTCTATTAAATATGACAGCTGTACTTGGTAGATGCCAAAATATAATTTGATAGAGCAAAGTATGAATGACGCCACATGATTTCTCTAAAGGTACTTTGCTACTGAGGTAGTTTTCCTGTTGGACTGGGATCAGTGACTTCATATCTAACCCCGAGCTTCAGTACCTGAAGTCACTCTCATCGGTCTGTGCGTTATTGCCGCTATTTTAGATATACAACATCTTGAAAAATAGAGTGCCAAATCATCTGTTTTCTAGCAAACTTATCTCTGGAAAATGAGATTTATGTGCTCTTGGGGAGGTTCCAGGGACTATAGCTTTACTGTGGATTTTGCCAAATTGTTTTGGGTATGGTCCCACCTACCCCGAGTCAGTGTACCAGTTTTTGTCTGCTTTGCTTTGGGGCTTGAATGTTTTTGTTCAGACTGCAAAAGCTGACTATTGTGGGTTTTTTTCCCCTTCATTTATGGCATATGCAGGAAAATATGACAGTGTCTTCTAAATATTTTGCCAAATAATGTTTATGGTTGTTCTAGAGACCTCTCCCTGTTCCTGGGCCAGGCCAAAATTATAGTCTGTAACCAAACTGCAGGTGAAGAATCAGATTATGCCAAAATTTTACTTGCCTTTTGTGTTTACTTGCCAGTGTTAGCCCATATTATGAACATCTATCTATTAATTCCTGTTGCACCAAAGTAGTAAACAAAATAAATGTTTTAGTGCAAGACAGTTATTATTAAAGTCACTGTCTGAAAATCTTAATATGTACTGGTATCCATTTATTTGTAAGTAAAAAATGAGGGACTCCTCAGCAACCTGATTTTGCTGGTCTTCATCCTCCAGCCTCTCAGTTCCAGTCACTTTGCACCTACATATGAGATGGTTCTAGAGCAAGCGACATTATGCTCCAGAGTGTTTTTTAACAGTCATAGCAATGTCTCTGAGAAAAGAGTGTGTTTCCTATTTGTGTCTATATATCTCTCTATATATTTTCCATATATATATGTAGTGCTGTGTCCAGTTCTGGGCTCCTGGCTATGAGAGAGACGTGGAGCTGCTGGAGCAGGTCCAGCAGAGGGCTACAAAGAAGACCAAAGGACTGGAGCGTCTCTCTTACGAGGAAGGGCTGAGTGTGCTGGGCCTGTTCAGCCTTGAGAAGAGATGACTAAGAGGGGACCTCATCAATGTGTATAAATATCTAAAGGGTGTGTACCAAGAAGATGGATCCAGGCTCTTCTTGGCAGTGCCAGCCTCCAGGACAAGAGGCGAACAGGCAGAAACTGATGCACAGGAAATTCCACCTGAAGATGAGGAAGAACCCCAGGAGGGGAGGGTAACCCAGGTTCTTGTTAATAAATCCCTTAGGGTGGATTAGAGTGAAACAACACATAATAATTGGTGTTTGCAAGCATATATATGTAGGGTTTATTTTAGAACAATTTTGTTTCAAAAGTAAACAGGTATATTGCCATTTTGGGTGTTATCTTCTATAGCAATACAGCAATATTAAAGCATAGCAATATAGCACTGTTAAAGCATAGCAATATTAAAGCATAAAAATGACACTTAAGGAAATCCATAAGGGAAGGAAGAGAAGAAAAGATAAAGGCGGAAAGATAGATAGATAGATAGATAGATAGATAGATAGATAGATAGATACATAGATAGATAGATAGATAGATAGATAGATAGATAGATAGATAGTTCTTGCCCACTGGATCCAGTGGTGAAACTTGGTAGTTGCAGCTTCCATGTCTGTTTGCTGGGTGAGCAGCTCTTTCTTTGCAGTTTGCTGTAGTAGACAAAAAGTCTCTTAGTGATTTTGCAATGTATAAGCCATTAACTATTTCAGTCTCTGACACATGACCCTGCCTGAGCAGGGAGGTTGAACCAGATGATCCAGTGTGGGCCATTCCAAACTGATTGATTCTGTGATTCTGTGATATCCATTATTTGGAAGTCAATATTAATTTAAAACATGTAATTTTAGCAAAATAGCAGTTTTTGTAGTTTTGTGGTGATCTCAATTATTTCAAAAGAGAGAGAAAAGCAGGTAAACTATTTTGCAATCTCCCTTCCCCCCCCAGTTTCCAACATGATATCTAATGATAGTTAAAAAGCAATGGAATTGAGACTTCATTAGATTAATTATAAATTATTAGGTGGCAGATATTATTACTTCTGTATGGAAATGGGTAGTAACTCATCCTGTTCTTAGCTGCAGCTCTGGCTATTCTTGTAGAAAATATTCATTTTAGAGGTACACAACAACACTGTCTGAGCAACCTAAACTCTTTTCTGAAATATTATGATTGCATTTACATGGGTGAGCACGAGGGTTAGCTAGCAAACAATATTCTTGTTCTGCACTTTCAACCAATATAAGCCGTGTCAAATTATCATGACATCATTCCTGAAATAATATGCCATGGTTCAGACCAAAGCTTATTAGCCTGGACTCTGTGATATTCTAATTCCAGTTAGATGGCTCTTGTTGGCTTAGGCTCTCAGAAGAGCATATTCATGTTAGTTATTGCATGCCATTTAGCAATACCTCATGTAGCAATCACATTAATTAATTAATTAATAACCCTCACTCTAACTATTGTGTGTATCTTTGCAATTGAAGTTGTTGTTCCTGGAGCTCCTCAGTGTTACTGACTCTCAGATTGGTTTCCTTGAGGGTCTGAGCTGAAATGATTCAAGGAAACCTATCTGTTTAATTCTGCACTGAAGGAGTGCTTATAATTCCTTATAACATATTGATTATGCCATGGTAGGTGGAAAGCCTACAGACAGAGCTTAGCAACTGCTTAAGCAATAATCAATACATCTACATTAATCTGATGGTTCTCAAGCCTTTGTGTGAGTTGTGCTGTCATCACATTCATAAGTCTCTTTCAAGCTCTTTTTTTAGGTATATCAGAAAATCTTATACTTTTTGGTCATCAATTTTCAGTTTTATCTCTTTATTCTCTCTTCATTGTTAAAAAAAAAAATCTTTATTTTGGTATGTTTGGCTTTGCTTTTTCATATCACAAGATTCTATCTAGAAATTTTGGTAGTTTGTACCAAAAATAAAGAGGGAAAAAATAGCAAGCTTCTAATCAGGTTGTTATATAGAAAAGACTGGCCTGTTTCCACATTGCTAATTCTAAAATTATGAAGTGGTAATTACAGATCAAATTCACCTGCATTCACAGTATCTTATTTAAACCATTTTAAAATCTAACAGATGAGCTTAAATGACACAAAATGTGATCACCCAAGCCTTTGCACTGGCATTTCATTGATTTGCATACAGTAATGTTTATAGCAACCTCCAGAGAAGTTACGAAATTCTGATTTATAATACCTTCTTTTACTTCTGTTGAGATACATTGTTCCCAGCTTTCTGACTGTCAGAATAAAGAGAGAAACAGAGAACAGCCAACTACTGTCAGTACGTCCTGTCGTGATTCGAATATAAGAAGTTGTGGTGACCTTGCCATTATATGGAAGGAAAACACAAAGTTATTTAATCTGTCAACCCAACTGCAGCTGAAGAGTGTCCACCAAACAGATACTCAGGACTCATACTCTGATTATAAAGTAAGTTTCCAGGAATCTATTCCTTCATGCCTCTATCACACTCCTCTGTCATTTGCTCAGTCTCTGAAATATTCCAGACTTGACCTTGTCTCTGTTTTCTGTTTCTGTTTCTCTCTATTACTCTTCTCCTGGCAGCTTTCATATACATGTGATGTTTTGTACCTCATTGAAAAGTCAGGGTGTTTCATAAGTACAGTTTTCTGGATTGTAGCATCCTTATTACTTTAAATTAGAACTTACAGAGCAGTTCTTCAAGTTTAAGCAAAAGAAGAATTCCTTTAATTAATCTGGTGAAAGAAAGGATTCTCCTGTAGTGCAATTACATCCTCCTTCAGTTTGCAAGTCAACATTTTTAAAGATGAAAGAAAACAGAGCTTATGTGTCATAAATTTTTCTCATTGTAACACAGAATTTATCAAATAAAATATCTGTGTTTGAATTATCGTATTTTTTAATAAAGTGTCAAAATGTAGAAAGAATGAAATAAAAACCTTTTAAGTGTGGTTACAAGCAGGGATATCTATTTCCATTTATTAGAAAGGAAGCTTTCCAGTGTAAGTTTGCCTAAAGGTGGGTGCTGGGATAAATTTAAGGCTTGCAGCAGTATGATGTGGGTTTGACTGTCATATATCTGTTCTTTCAGATGGAAAATGCAGTATCCCCATAACCCCACAAACGTTTTATACTTTTATGAAGAGAGAAGGGGTCTTTACTCATCTTGAAAGAGACTTAGTGAAAAACTCCTCTCTACTAGAAAAAGTTAGTGTGAATTTTATTTAATTTCTTTATTTAAATTTGTTTCTCCTTCTATAAAGCATTCTCATAACTTATGAAATGCTTCATAGTAGAGAATTTTCATCAAATTTGTTTGAGATCTTGATGTAAAGATTTTTAAACACTATAAAAAATTTAAAATATTATTGCTTTCTTGAATTAAATGCATTGGTTTATGAAATTAAAAACCTTCAAATTCATCATACAGCTACAGATTTTATATTTTTATATATGTGTTTTTAGTGTGCACTCCCTTTTCAGTTTAGAGGATGAAAAAGAACAAATCACAGAATCACAGAAGATGCTGAGTTGATTTGAGGGTGAGTCATGTAAACAAAAGCTGTACTGAAATCACATATGTTGGCTGAAGTCATCCAGTATGAAATGAAAAAAAATACTGAATTACACAGGATTATCTTTTTGTTTTATTCTGAAGTCTCATATTGGCAAATTCTGAAATACAGTTCTGTACAGAGCAACACCATATATGAAAATCCAACAGTTTATCTTAAAATAAAAAAGTAATGTGAGATTTATATTTACTTGGTCACAGAGGTACTGCAAAGATGGGCAATTTCATTTGTCTAGAATAAGACCTTAGTAGTCAGTTCAAATGATGGAGCAGAGACAGGGAAGATATCAAGAGAGAAGAGTAAAGTTAGGTATAGCTGGAAAACAATTTAACATAGTGAATTAGAACAATTTATCAACATTTTGAAAAACATAATTTTGAAGATGATTAGAAGGTCAATTTAAATGGAAAGCTACAGAATTGTCTGGAAGATGAAGCTAATGTAGTGGTGTTTACTGGATAGACAGAACTATCTGGCTATGATACTTCAGTCTTCCTGAAGTTGAGATAATATGGATTTATAAAGGCTATGAAGAGGGAATCGCAATAGTCCAGATAAGAAGTGGTTGATGACTGACTGAGGATTTCAGCAAGTGAAAGGTCATTGTAAGACCAAATGCAAGCAATGTCCCATAGGCTGAAAAACTAGAGGGTGGGGGAAAGAGGGAAAAAGGTTTCGTGAAAGACCAAGATTATTCACAGGGCTTTCTTTTGTCTCAGTATGGAAACCAAGAATGAAAACAGCTTTGTATCCTAGGACTACATTGTTTAAGCAGGACAGCTTGAAAAAAAATCATTATGCAATACTCAATTCTTGTGTGACAGAGCTACTTTTCTGTGTTTTTATGCTACTACCTCATAAGAAACGCTTATTAAATTTTCCTTAGTGAACACCACCATGTCTGACCCATGAAGGCTACCAAGTGAGAAAATAATTGCTTCTATATAACTGCTATTCTCTTGACGAGTTTGTGTTTAAAGGACAGAACATGCAGCATTCACTCTCAAATTGTGATAGACAAGTTGATGTGGTTTGCAGAAACTCTAACCTTCAGCCTCAAAATCATTATTCGGAAATGTAATGTTTGACCACTCTAACAGTTTTAGATTTTCTTTGTAAAAGGCAAGAAAATATTCTGCCATCCTCTGTTACATACCTGTGTAACAGAGTACTGAAGAAGAAATAAAAGTGTGTCAAATTCCACTTACGGAGCTACTAGACTTCTTTGAAGCTGTACAAAAATGACAGAGGTGATTTAAAAGTGCAGACAAGTTACATTTTTCAGTTCTGAGGAATAAATATATTTTATGGAGCCCTAGTTAGCCCATAGAGCAACAAAAAAACCAAACAAACAAACCAAAGACCCCAAGCAAACAGCAGTCCAAATTGTGTGATCTTCACAGTTCTGAATAACAAGGTAAAGATGAATAGCCAAAAACTGACTAGCTATACAGTTAATCCTTTGTTTTGAGAGGACTCTGGAGGAAAAAGTATCCAGTGGCAGGGAGGTAACATTAGAAAAAAGTGGAACTCGTGTAATAAAATCTAAATTGAGGAAGTTAACAAATCAGCAAAACCAAGTGATTAAGAAAAGAAAAGCAAAGCATTATCTGAACAGCTGAAATAAGTAGTTGTAGGACTACTTTAAAATGTTTATTTTATCAGACATATATACAAACATGCAATCTGATTTACATCAATAATATTCTTGCCAGTCAGCTTGTATGGATTTTTTTAAACAGGTACTAGTACTAACTAGTACTCACAAACAGCATACTTTACTATTAGAATTGTCAGAATTTCCTTTGATATTGGTGGTAGTTTTTCTTTAATAAACTGCAGTTTTAAGCACCTTAGTCAATGAGCAAACAGAAAGTATATACTGTGCTAGTACGTGTATGCCTGTGTACAGTCATATACAACAGGAGGCAAGATCAAGACCTTGGACTGTAAGTCCTTTGGGGCAGAAAACTTCTCATCCTGTGCATGTTGGCAGAGTCTAACCAATGACACCATTAATAATAAAAGAAACGGAGAGGGTGGGTTACAGCTTCCTCATGCAGTTTCAATATTTTGCTCTTTAATCTACCATACAGCATTTCATTATAACTGCCATGATCATTACCAAAGAGTAATGAGATTTCTGTATTCATGCATCTTTCTAGAAATGAAGATGCAGATTCACCAGTTCTGCTGATGGGACTCCATGCAAGCCATGCAGCCTTGGCTTTGGGTGAGCTGCCACAGTGGGGAAGTGGATAGAGATTTTTTGAATGTAACCCTTAATAGAAGATCCTTGAACACTCAAAGTTGTATGGTAGTGTTTCAAATCCTTTTATTTTAATTTCTCTCTTTCTTTTCTTTTTATTTAATAAGACAGTTATGTGGTGAAAAAAAACCCAATCCAAAATGTAAGTTGGTGGTAACTTATAACTACTGCTACTGTAATTCCGTCCAGCCATTTTTGGCATCACCTTTGAAGCAGCAATATTAACCCTATTAACCCTGCATATTAATTGTTATAGAAATCACAATGTGGACTCTGACAATATGTGATTCATCTTAACTTGGTATTTCAAATGGCAGTATCATTCAACTATCCTGTTCAATGATACAAAATTTGCCTTTGGCACTAAATCCTAAACACACAGAGTACTGTGTATCTCATACTTTAAAATGAGGAAAAATCCTGAAGTTATCACATTACATGAAATCTTTTGTTTGCTGTAATATTATTGTCCTTTAGTCAGGTGAATTAACTGACAGTGTTCAAGGGGGATTATGTCCCAGAAACCTCAGTAAAAAGCATGATATCACAAAACGACTGCAGTAGTTAGTAGGTTTTATGTGCTGATTATGCTAATAGTGTGAACAAATCTGATGAAAACACCCTTGTCATACACTAGCCAGGCAGACATTAAAAAAATTGTTCATTCATCATCTGCTTCAGTATTCTGCTCCAGAATAACTCTCACTGGATGGTGAGTAAAGGCAAGAGGTGTTTTCAAAATCCTCAGCAGTCTCCAGCCAATTATGGTGCCAGTACCTCTGACTTGTGGAAGAAGGTCCTGCACACTCCCTGACTGTTACCAACCAGCATGACTGCACCCCCAAATGAATTCGGTGAGGCTGTTAAGCAGTCAGGTTCTGGCAGAATACGCCCCCTCATCTGTTTTAAACAACATGGTTTCAATCAAAACACTTGAGGACAACTGTCCAGAGAACAGGCTGACTGAGTACCTGGAGCAGAAGTTGCCAGTACAAAATGTACTACATTCAAGTTCATGAATAAATATTGAGGGAACTGCCAATGAAAAACAGTACAGATGAAGCTCCCTTTTCATCTGCTTTCTACCATCCTCTCAGTGTCACTGTCATCAGTCTACCATTTGCCCTGCTGTTTTTAATTCCCTACAATAAAAATGATAACAAGTTTGAGGACCCCAGTCCTTCTTGGATCATGATCACAGAAATCCTCCATGAAGGGAGGGAAAATTACTTCCAAAGATTAATGTTACCATTTTACAGACACTCTGAGCAAAACCATGAGCCAGGACCCACAGACCACTGAAAGGTACTGCGAAGTGAAAATCTGGGTGATTGTCTTCTAAGTGATTTTAAGTAAAACATTCATTTCCTCTGACATAGTCGCTTAGCTGCAGTTTTGTTTACATAGGATTCTTTGAAATACTCCCCACTACCCTCTTTACTTTTTTAATCTTATTCCAGTTTCAGCTTTGTTCATTAAAAACTCATCAGTGAACTATTGTGTTTGAATTCTGACTTAAACAGGCCACTTGGGGGTACTGTGCTGTAAAGCCAACAGAGCAAGCAACATTAAAGAGGCAGACATAATCTCATTCACAGCCTAAATTTGCAGAAGGGCACCTGGAATATAAATGTGTCTGGATAGGACTGGGGTTTTTGTGATTAATTGCCAGCCTGTTGTCCACAGGAGATAGAACTTTGCTGTGAAACCAGGAGAAAGCATTCCCTGGGGACTCTACTGCTCGACTTCAGATGTACTGGTGCAGGAAGGAGGGCAGTGAAACTCACATGCAGAAATAGACCTTTTCACAGGAAAAAAGGGCCCAATATTGATACACTATTTATTACTCTCTTGTCATGCCTATTCCCAATTAAAGGTTTATTGCAACCTGGTTTAATTGCCTTTGTTTTCCCAAAGTTTCCTTTTAGAAAGTATACCTAGCCTAACCATAAATTCAATTAAGAATCACAAGCTGTGCTATTTAAACATATAAATGTGGTAAATGTCTGCTGAGCCTCAACTTGTGGAGTACTGTCAGCAAAAACAATAGTTAGCTTAAACTGTCACTTCAAAACTAGTCTAAAAAATAACAGGTAGTAACTGGCAATGTTAAAATAGTAACGAATTTTGATATGTGGTTTTGATTACTTGAACAAATACAGAAATAGCAAAATTGCCTAATATTTCACAACTCTGTAGTGCTTCTCATTTAAATGTTACAACTTTACACCATGATGAAAGAGGTAGCTGAGATTTCAGAATTATCCAACTTATTAGACATAAAAAAAGAAGCTGAAACATCAAATCATATACTGAATCATAAATCATAAGATATAAAATATATCATATTATCAGAACATATCTATCCTTTTCTGCTGGCCTTCTAATAAATCAGTTCTTTTAAAAGAATATTTCTCTGATCATGCATTTACAAGAGCTATTGAGTACAGATCTCAAAAGCAACCAGATGATATCAGAGAAGAAATCCTATTCTTAGTAGAGTCTTACTTATCTAAGACAGTGGGATATAAGTTACTTAGTAGCAATTTCTTGAAAATGGGCATTTAACTTTGATACTTTTCAGTATTTTAGACAGTAGTTCCAACTGGGTATTGTGCTGAGTACTATCCCCTTCAAAAACAAACTCAGACTCTCTTGGGTTAAAGACTTAACACTTTTTCATGTGTTTATCATGCACTCCATTATCTCACCCGAATGCAATGTAAGAACATAAGACTGGAAAAGATCATCTTGAAATATTAAGTCTAGACCCTTTTTACTGCAAATAATCTTCTTCTGTCCTGCCTTCCATAAATACGTAAACTTCCACTTAAAATTAACTCGTCCCTTTTTATCCCTCTGGGAAAATTCCTCCAAAACGTATTCCTCGAATTCTTAGAAGTATAATTTTCATTCATTTTCTTTTCCTGCATGTATACCTTCTCCTCATCTGATATTTTCACAGAGGTCAAAAGCTGTTTTTTTTTTAAAGTCACGTTGGCTGTGTGAAAAATATTTTAGAAACACCTTTAGAATTATGTTAACCTTCAGAAAGATTTGTAAAGGTCAGATGTTGCAGCCACTGAAGATCCGAAAACTAGTTTAGTTTCAGCTGTATGCACCTTACCAAATTAGAATCAACATCAGTGTGCAAATGTAGGCAAAAAAAGATAAGCTTTCTCTGCTCAACCACTGAGTAGATGATTCATTAATCCCTTTAATCTAATAAATTCAAAAGGGCAGGATTTTTTCAATAGTTTTCAGTGGGTAGTCATTTCTGTTTATTTTAACAGTTATTGGTAGATTTTGTGATTTGGAGTAAATTTCTCTTCAATGAGTTACTTCTTCTTTAACATGTTGCCAATGAATATGTGTGTATTCTGGATTCTGCTCTATTTTCTGTACACACAGCCAAAATTTCTCACACATATCCTTGACTGTTTTAATTTCATTATGAATTTTAATTTGTACTCTGAGACTATGAATACTCAGAATCTTACTTTTCTCTTTTTGCAAAACAAAGGTTTTATCTCATACCATCTTAAAAATATATTTTTTTTTGTTTCAGTCAGTGGTTGCCTAAACGAATGGTTTCCAACAAGTCTCTAGGAAAAAAATTTCAGGTCTAGAGAACATCTCAAAACAAATTGCCCTTCCTATTTTCTATTTCTGGGAGCATACAGCTAGAGAAATTTTTTTTTGTTTTGTACTTTTCATATGAAAACCTTTTTTTCCCCTCAAAATAAATGTGCCCATCCATTCTGTCAGCAATATATAGTATGGCCATGTCATATCAATTCAATAACCCTCTCTATCTGAATTGAAAGTTCTTCTAGAATCACCACAATAATTTGTACATCTCATGGTTTCACATAGCCTGGGGAAAAAGAAACAGACTGAGCTGTTCAGAGCAAATTCATCACAGAACTTTTAAAAACTTTTAAAAACTGTTTGCAAAAATAAGTCTTATAACTTGTCATTAATATTGTCAGACAGCAGATATCAAAAAAAAGAAAAAAGCCTCAGAAATTTACTGCTTGTTCAAGTCATGCATTTGAATGAAAGCATGGTTTTGTTGTGCTTCCTTGGAAATTAATTAATGCACTTTTAAAAGAAAAAAAAACAACCAACCATTCTCTTCTCTGTCTGTAAAATTTTACAATTGGTACAGCTTTGTTTAATATTTGTTTGACTGAAATACAGTCAAAGAGAACTAACAAGAGGCACATGGAAACATAGAGAACTTATACTGAAATGATTTTCTAGGTACTTCACAGTGACAGCTGAAGAAGGGTGAGATTTCAGCAGAAAATAGCCAATCTGACTAAAGATATACAAAATTGATGAGCCATATAACTGGGCAGGCTTGACATAATGGCAGTTTTGCAAATAATTGTACCGAGCAGTTTATTGTTGTGAAAACACACAAATATTTTAGAGCTCTTTTTCAAGCAGAAGTAAGCCTGGGACCAATAATCTGAGTCTCTCTTCTTCTGAAGTCATAGAGAGCAGAGTGACCTTGTGTTGGACATGAATAATAGCCATAAAAGTGTTAGACGTAAGTACAGTGCTTTGAGAGAAGCTTGTTAATGGCCTGTCTGGTCTCTACAGTCAGCAAAACTGTCTTTAGCAGGAAAGCAAGAAACGGATTTTGAAAGAAGACTGTGATTTACTATTTAGCAACAGTGTCCCATTTAAAGAGGGTGATGTAGAAAGGAGGAGAGCAGAAGGATTTAAAAGCAGAGAAAGACTGAATTGTATGAGACTTCTAGGGCCTTTTTTTGTAGGAAATGCTGAGATATTAAAGAGATTAAAAATTAGAGATGGGTAAAATATATGCCAGAAGTAGACAAACACACACGCTTTTTGAATTATTTTTTTAAAACTGTCGTAATTTTACGAACATTTTATACATATAATTTATTCATAAGTTTTCAGAAAACCAAAATGATATATATGTAACCTGTATGCAGGTGGTCTGAAAAGAGAAAGGAAAATATTTGTGATGCTTTGACATGTGCTTTCTAAATGAGCAAATCAAACATGTGGTGTCAGAGCTCTGCAGTAAAGTCTCCATTTGGAGCTACACAGAGTTGTTTGCTCTTACTTTGTACCTAGCACTGCCCACTACTGACCAAAGCAGAATGCTTGCAGTGTTGGGCTTAACTGGTATTACTGATGGCAGAGTCCTTTCACAGCTCAAAAAATTCCTCTTACAACCAAAGTGCCAGCTCTCCTGAGGGCTGGAAGGATGATTAGCAGCCTAAGTCTGCTGCTGTCTCCTGCAGACTGTCATGAACCAAGTTGCTTCTGGCAAGACAACAGGAACTGATGGAAAGTACCAAAGGGGCAGTCCTAGTGCCTATCCTTACACCCTAAATCAAAGGCATTCTACTACTCTGTTTACTGAGCTGATGGAAAGAGGGCAACCAGAAACGCATAGAGAGTAGATGAACACCTGTCATTACAGAGCAGGGCTTGGATTAACTCAAGAGTGAGTGAATCTGAAGAAATTGCATGTCCCCACCAAGCTGAGAGCTGCTGCTAGACCTTTTTGTTCTGTTTTGCTTGGTCTCAAGCTAACTGTAATGGCAAACTGGCGTCCTGCTAGACTGAAACCATGAACATCCTCTCAGAGATGGCAGTTTACCATCTGTTCAAGATAAAGGCTGCAGAGAGCATAGTTTGGGTTTGATTACTCTGCTTTTGGCATAGGGTGGGTATACATTTTGCCATGAAATTCCCAACGCTAGGAAATTTTAGGCAGATTTCTAGTTCTCTGGCAGTGAGGTAGCCACAAATGAGTCGCCAGGAAGTTGAGGGTTTTTAGTCCAACACAGAACAGAATGCAAAAGCTTTCAGGGCTTGTTGGTAGACTGTGTTTCCCACTGGATGGACGCTTTAGGCACTGTGGTTTCCAGGATACACTGTGGCTTTGTTGTGCATCTGAATGGAGCTAAATGTATGGGGCAAACAGAGCCCAAATCTGCCTCAGGCTGCCTTGCTACCCAGCTCGTACTGCTCCAGCTATAGTTATGTAGGGATCTCAGGTTGGAATTTCATTTGTTTCAGAAGGAAACCTCAGCAGGAAGTTTCGGTTTTTTGGGGGGAAAAAAAGAAAATCTCAGCTTTACAATGTGTTTCCCTTCACTGAACCAAACAATTTAATGCAGAGTTTGTCTCTCAAACTCTTCTTTTAAGGCATGGGTAGTGAAGGCATTTGAGTAAATTTTGCCACATGGCTTTGTTATTTTACAAATTGTGTTTTATAGTTTTCTATATAGGAAACAAGGTATTTCCATACACTTTCTGGTAGTCTATACAGAACATAATGATTTGTTTGCACTGAGAAATTGTTTGTCAGAGTCAACATGATGTTCTGAGTAGTAAATGTACTCTTTCAATAACTTTACAGTAAGATTTTATGACCTTGTGTTATCTTGCTCAAAGGCAGTTCCCTACGAACAACTTTTCTAAATACTTCTTGGTACTTTTCCTACCTTATTGCACCAGGAATACAAATACCAGTGACCAGGAATAAAAAACACACTTTGAAAAATGCTGAGCAGCAGCAGCAGCAGCTACTTTTACTTCTTTGCTACATACTATGGACATTTCTCTAACTAACACCACATGTCCCAGATTGAACCCCAACACAATTGCAGCATTCTTAGCTCTAATGGAGAGAATGTGTTAATTCATCTCTTCTTTCTCGGTTTATAACTCTATTTTTTTCCTTTAGCTTTTTGATCAGTTCTCAGGAACTTTGGAGATTTATGTTTCTATTGTCGTACTGCTCTTTATCTCCACATATAATGCTTGATTCTAAGAATCAAAGAGACATGTCCAGCTTCCATAGCACAGAATCACCAAAAATATATTCTCTAGAGTATTGCAGTCATACACAGACTTCTACAATGCTCAAGTCACCACAGTTTAGCTGACCATTTAAGGTAATTTGCTTCATTTTTTTTTTTTTTGGAAATTTTTCTGAAAATTGATTTAAACATTGAGACTAAGATATGAAAAATGCATTACTTAGCCACAGTTCATCCCCTGTCCCCTTACCCCTGCTAGCAAAGTTTCTCCTTACAGCCTTCTCCCTCTCACCCCTAACAAGATCTGGTTGGCTCTGGTACCAGATATTTCCTGGTCCCTTCCAACTCAGCATGTTCTCTGACTTGTTCTCAGATATTTCCACTGTTTGATCAGTGGGTAATGTAAACTGGATCTGGAGGAGGTATATTTTGAATTAATTAGCTGGAGGATATAACTAGGTGTTTGTGTAGTATTTGCCATGATATTTGTCACCCATGGTCCAGCTTGCTTGTGTTTATTCTCTTCTATCCTTGTGGTGGTGGGGTCTTACCCTATACATGTCTGTGATGCTGAGTCTGTCACCATCAGTATGGTCACCCTCACAACTTGATTTGACTTGGTTCCCAGTGGAAACAGGCTTTGTTTTTTAACATGAGTCACTGCTGTGAGTAAAAGATTAAAACAAATTACAAATCTCTGTACCAGGATAGGTGGCAGAGGACTGTGCCTCAAATCTCAGAATTTGAGGAAAACATCAGGTTAAGGAAACCTCTTTCCATGGACATCAGTGTGTAAACTTTACCTTGGTAAAAAAGCTAGCCATCAGGAGATTTATGCTAGGCAAAAAAATGCCAGGAAAGCATTCAACTACAGACACATATCGGGCTGTTTCTAGTTGTTTTGGTTTAAGTCAATGTCTCATTATGATTCAGGGGGCAATATCTGCCATTCAGGAGGTGTTTTCATCCTTCTAACTGCAGATGGTGCACCCACAGAAGGGCACAACAGCTTTTATTAACATGAATTTCCTTATGCATGTCAGAACAATTGATGTATAATAGTGTATACTTTTGTCCTCTTCTCTGGATGCTCCTGTTTCTGTGAACGCAGGAAAATGTACTTCTCCGTTGCATTTTAGACTGAGTCATTGCATTACAGTGAATGCTTTACCACCACCTCTGTACATTGCAATATCACCAGCTACACCTCCCAGCAGAGAGCTTTCCCCAGTGTAAACAACAGCAGCAACTCCAGAAGTACGGACAGACTGTGGAATGAGAGGCTGGAAAGCAGTGCCATGGAAAGGGCCCTGGGGGTCCTGGTTGATGTAAAGTTGAATCTGAACTAGCAGTGCCCTGGCAGCCAGAAGGGTCAACCCTGTCCTAGGGGCATCAGGCAAAGCATTGCCAACCAGTTGAGGGAGGGGATTGTCCCGCTCTGCTCTGACCTGGGGCGGCCTCACCTTGAATATTGTGTGCAGTTTGGGGCACTGTAAGAAAGATATTAAGTTGTTAAAGAGTGTCCAAAGGAAGGCAATAAGAATGGTGAAGGGCCTTGAGGGGAAGCTGTATGAGGAGTGGCACTTGGTCTGTTCAGCCTGGAGGAGACTGAGGGGAGATCTCATTGCAGTTACAACTTCCTTGAGAGGGGAAGAGGAGGGGCAGACCCAAGGGAATGCCCTGAAGTTGTGTCAGAGGAGGTTCAGGTTGGATATTACAAAAAGGTTCTTCCTCCCGAGGGTGGTTGGGCACTGAACAGGCTCCCCAGGGCAGTGGTCACAGCACCAAGCCTGACAGAGTTCAAGACATGTTTGGACAATACCCTCAGGCACATGGTGTGACTCTTGGGGATGGTCCTGTTCAGGGACAGGAGTTGGACTTGATGATCCTTGTAGGTCCCTTCCAACTCAGCATGTTCTCTGACTTGGTGATTCTGTGATTCTGTGAAGAAGACAGAATGTCCCTGTTGCTGAGTCCCTCACCACCATTATAGTTATGCTTGCTAATGGATGACTCATTCAAGTTTACCTATTTCACTTTAAACAGAGATGATTTCATTGACTTTATTTTCAATGCTGTCCCACAAAGAATTACAGAGGCAGAAACAAGGATGTGGTAAGGTGAGACAGAGAATCAGAAGCACCATTTGGAGGTTAGGGAAGGGGAAGGGTACACCTTCTTCAATTTTACTCCCTGAAGGAAGTAGTAATGTACTTGTGTCACAAATGCTCCTGGAAAACTGTGAAAAAGTAAATTCTAACTGAAAAAAGTTAGCTCTCCACTTAAATAGTGAGGTTTGAGACTAACAAATATAGCATTCTGGTTTGCAGATTAAAACATCTTGTAATTTAAGTGACTGACCTCAAAGATAGAAGTTTATTCTGAATATCAGATTGATGCTAATCCTGTACAGTCAAGCCTGCAATGTAGTGGGAAATATTCCCTTAATTCCTATACAAGGTTACATATTAGTGAAAATTATTTTTACTTTAAAAATGTAGAAGCTGTGCTAAGGCACATGGAGGACAGGGAGGTGATCCAGAACAGCCAGCAAGGCTTCACCAAGGGCAAGTCCTGCCTGACAAACCTAGGGGCCTTCTACGATGGAGGGAGTGCAGCAGTGCAAAAGAAGGGTTACAGGTATTGTTCCTCTGGACTTGTGTAAAGCCTTTGACACATTTCCTGACAACATCCTTCTCTCTAAATTGGAAAGTTATGAATTTGACGAGTGGACTGTTAGATGGATGAGAAAGTAGTTGGATGGTCTCATCCAGAGGGTAGTGGTCAACAGCACAGAGTCCCAATGGACATCAGTGACAAATGGTGTCCCTCAGGGGTCTCTCAGGGGTCTCTATTGTAATCAGTGTTATTTCATATCTTCATTAATGACAGAGGTGAAGGGACTGAGTGCAGCCTCAGCAAATTTGCAAATGACACCAAGCTGAGTGATGCAGTTGACACACCAGAAGCACAGGATACCATCCAGAGGGACCTGGACAAATTTGGGAAGTGGGCCTGTGGGAATCTCATGAGGTTTAGCAAGACCCAGTGGAAGGTGCTGCACTTGGGTTGGGACAATGCCCGCTATCAGCACAGGCTGGGGATGAACAGATTGAGAGCAGCCCTGCTGAGAAGGATCTGGGGGTGCTGGTGGGTGAGAGGCTGGACATGACCCAGCAACGGGCACTTGCAGTCCAAAAAGCCAGTTGTGTCCTGGGCTGCATCAAAAGCAGCGTGGCCAGCAGGGCAAGGGAGGGGATTCTGTCCCTCTGGTCTGGTTCCTGGTGTCCCCCACCTGGAGCACTGCATTCAGCTCCAGGGTGCTCAGCACAGCTCCAATACCTGTTGGAGCAAGTCCAGAGCAGGGCCACCTTCTTTAAAAAGATTAAAGGGATGGAGCACATCTCCTACAAGGAAAGGCTGAGAGAACTGGATTTGTTCAGCCTGGAAAAGGGGAGGATGTGAAAGAGGAGAATGACAGAAGTAATCTTGAAGTTGATTGTAGTAATAGTAACAGCAACAACTAATTTTTTCCCTTTTTTAAAATCTTTTCTGTTTATAACTAAGGTAGTTTAAGTTAAGTGTATGACATCTGTTTTCTTTTCTTTACAGTTGAAATTACACGACTGAGTTTCCGTGGATTTGATGTTTATATAGCCTTTTAAAATTTTGAAATCTTTGTAGCATACATGTTACTTGTTTTTAGGCGTAGTATTTTTTTTTTTAGCAAAGATTATAAACAGGGGAAGAAGATCCTAGGAAAGTGGCAAAGCTATTAAAGATAATTCTAAATGTCAAACAGTAGGATTTAACAAGATGACAAATAAGACATTAAACAGGCCACAGTCTTTGCAGAGATCTTGACATTACTTTGTAATGGAAGGAGGATTGAAGATATGAATTGAGTTCAAAGTCTTCTAATGGATGCAGGGTGGGGGAGACTCCTTGGTCAATAAAATTCTGTGTGGTTTCTGATTTAACCCTTGAAAGGCAAAAAATCTGCATGAACAAAATGAAATAAAATAAAATAATTTTAAAATCCTGAAAGACCAAGACTTTTCCCCTTCATCCTGACCACCACTTTCTTGCTTGGAGACAGAAGAATTGTGACTTATTGCAGAGATTTTGACTGCTGGGCTGCAAGGACAACAAGGAAATGCCACATCCCCTCAAATGAAGTACATATCACCCAGGCAAGGAATTGCTCTTCTGACTCAAATGGAGAAGAAAACAAGATTATGATATTTATTGTCACCTGTTTCTCACTCCTGTTTTGTGTGGGCTAGTGCACTGTTGTCAACAATCTTGTACTCCAAGAAGTGGAAGGGTGATGATTTGCTCCATCTCCTCCCCTGAGTACTTCCAGGTTAAAACCTGACCTCATACCATTACATTTAGGTCAGAATAAGGAAAGAAAAACAAAAAAAACCCAGGAAGACAGATTTCTCCCACAAAAATAAGAAGTGGCAGTAGAAGTTCACCATATTTACTTTATGTAGAAAAAGGTTTCTTTAGGAAAAACTCCTCATCTTCTTTCCTAATTTTAGACCTGAATACCTTGTGGTGATAATAAATACTTTTTTCTTGATGCTAAAAACCATTATTAGGTGGTCAATTATTCAAGGAAAAAAAGGAATTTCAGCAAAATCTACAACTTCAGATTATAGTGTCTGCACCTTATTAGAAAGAAAAAGTGGTACTTAAGATCTTTAAATCTCTTTACTACTAACAGAATTATTCATATCTCTTTGCAAAAGAAGGAACTGTTAAGAGACAAGTGACAGAAGACTGACTGCATGAGAAGTAGGTGGTGTCTAAGGTCAGACCATCACTGTTGGGTGGTCATTCTGAGCTGTTATTCCAATTTAACAAAACCTAAACTTGTGGGGGTTTTTTAAGCCTCTCAGTGGAAGAATAAGAAGGTTTTAGATAATAATGATGATGATGATAACGACAGTAATAACAACAACAACAACTGCTACCACAACTAGTACTACTACTAATAATAATAGTGTGTGCTTGGTATTTATTAACCAGCATTATGTTTCAGATTTGATATTTGATGTTTTATTGAATACCAATTACAGTTTACATTTGCTGTTATAAACGCACTTTAATGATAGTTTCAGTGGTGTTACTAATTTCATTAGATATTGTCATAGTTGTGAGGTCATAATTTTATTTAATTTAACAATTGATGTAGTCATGGATGAAAAGATAATTCCTCATATCTGAGAAAGTAAAAAGCATCTGAAATCCATAATGTCTTCAGAGGTGAAAGTTCTCCTTGGCAGAAACTTTTATAACTTGACCTAGCTGTTTTGCATAGTGACAAAAAGAAAAAAAAAGCATTGAATGAGACAAGAACATTTCAAATATTCATAACGTAGACTGTAGTATGATAAATAAGCTTCACAGAATGCATAATAATGCCCTATAACTATTAATCTTTGTCATCATTTATTAAATTCCTTCCCCCTTCACCAGACTGAGTCAGGCAGCACCTACTTATTTCAGGGTGGGTGTCTGGTATTGAAATACATACATATAAGCCCCAAAGCACTGATATCTGGAGAAAAGGAGTTAAGAAAAAAAATCATTTTCATTGTGGAAAATCTTCAAATGATACAAATGTATTACTGATGTTTAATACACAGGTAAGTGGCTCACATAGAAGTGTCCAGTTCATCCATCTCCCAGATTTCCTCCACCTCATTTCTGTATTTTTGCTGAAGAGGTCAGAGTCTGTCAAACCTGAATTTTTTAGGTACCCCAGTCACATGCTGACCAGAAACCAATGACACCTGGGTTCAGACTATCTGCCTGGGAAATCTAGCACTATTCATGCACTGTCATTACTTGGAAAGATTTTAGTCTGATCATGGAGTTTTGATTAAAATCTCTGGACTAAAAACATTTATACTTGTAGCCAAGATTTTAATTTTACCTGTTATGAAATGTTTAGAAAATAAACCATAAACACAAATCCAATTGCAGGGAACACATATGAAACTAATGCTGGGTTTTGACCAAAAGTTAGGGCCCCAGAGGTCAACTGGGTTTACACCTGTAGCTAAACAAATCCTGAAGCAAAAATGCCTATGCTATAAAGTAGTAAGGATTGGAAGAATAATAGTCAACATAGTGGAAAGAATGAACAATAATGTAAAAGTTAGAAAGTAATATATATTCAAATTCACAGATTTTTTTCCTCTCAATTTCAGAAAATCCAAATACGGTTCAAATATTCTTTTCAAAATCAATTTTGTCTCGAAAAATCTATAGGAATGACCCAAAAGGCTTTTGCATGGGAAAACACTTAGAACTTACTAACTAACTAGTAACTAACATTAGTGCTGTTGGCCTGGTGTTTTGTGTACCAGTTTTAATTAAAAATCCATTTTCCATGGATAGAAGCCCTGAAAACAATGATTTGCCATGGAAATATTGACACAATGCAAAACACAATAGGACCAGTTCTACTTTGAGGCATAAATGATTCATACTGCAGTGAGTCACTGTTCTACATAGGGGACTTGATTTCCTGGCTCCATCACTCCTGGGTTTAAATCCTAAAACATTGTGTTTGAATGTTTGCCATGATATTAACTTACACAACTGCAATTATTAATAAAGACTACCAAATTATCTACAGAGGTACATAAATTGTTCTTCTGTGTCAGAGATTTAGATAGCAATGCCATGCTTCATTGAAAACTTCTCATTCTTGTACTTTTGAAGATTAGGTCAGTATGCCATATGGTTAACCTCAAGTTCCCTCAAGGAAAACACTTCTTTATAGTCAACATATCTAAGAAACTGTAATTACTTGGCCTTAATTCTTTGGGATTATTTCAGCTGTGCTCTCTTGTGCTTATTTGTTATTTCTTATGCTTTATTGAGAACTAGTTGTTTGCCTGATGCTGTGCAGACATGAAGAAATAGATTGAATAATGCACTTCTTTATTTCTAATGTTCTTTTTTTTTTGTGCAATAGGGTATTGTCATTTTGAGGTTTCACATAGACACTTCTAACACAAATTTGAACTGGGAATTTATATACAGTTTTCCAGGATGACCGCATGTAGGCAGATATACAAAAGACATTTATTTCAAATAGACAAATAGTTTGTACTTTCATGAGCTAAAAAACGCATAAACAAAATACAAAGTTGTCCTGCTGTTACAAAGAAAGACAGCTTGTAATGAAACTCCACTTCCAAGACAAAGGCTTTTGAAAATTTCAGTTCACATTTTCAGGCTGCAATCCTTTTCTAGCCAGAGTTTACCAAATCCTTCTTGATTTTAAGATGAAAGTCAACAGAATTAAAAGGAGGAGAGATCTGGCCAAATAATTTTAGGTGTAAAATGATTTCTAGTATCTTGTAAAAATGTTTTGGACAAGAGTGTTGCTAACCAGCTCGTGCTTTATATGATCAGAATGAACACCTATTTGCTTGCAGCCTTTGCTTTGGTTGTTATTTCTTCAAGCTTATAATTGGACATCTTGCTGGAAAAGGAAAACCACAGCACAAACATGGGGTGGAAGTACAGCCATGCCTCTCTAAATAATATGAGGCATGGCAGTCATAGCTGTTCAGTTATTCCTGCTCAGCATTGCAACAGTAGGAAAAACTTGATGAGGAGAAAAGTTGCCACGTGGTGAATTATCTGTTCTGTGAAATTCTGAAATAAATGAATTATACTTTTGCTAGCATTTAGACCTTTCCTTAAGAGAGAAAAAAAAAAAAAAAAGAAGTATCAGACACAGCCAAATGCGTCAGGCAGATGTGGCTGGAGAAGCTACCTGAGGTGCCAGCTGGATTTATACTAGCATTCTTGGAAAGACTGAATACATGAATGGCTGCTTTGAATTTAATCTATGTTATTTCCTGCCTGCTGGCATTACTTACAGGACATTTGCTGTCCACTCTGTTGTGCCCTTCAAATGTTGTTGGTCTGGGGTTTTTTTCCCTACAATTTTAAAATTAATTTTTAGTATAAATTTTTCATTAAATTATACAATAATATTAAATTATTGCCTTGATCATCTGGCTCCAAACACTTTGTTCTTAACCAAAGAGGGACAGCAGTTCATGGTAAAGAGTAAAGACAAATGGTTAACACATTTTAAGATAGATTTTTGGCAATAAAATAAATTTGTGGAATAGTTTCTGACTTTTTTTCTGAACAAAGCTTCTTTCTAGAACTACTAGAATGTTTCTGTGATACCATTGCCCTTACAAAGCTTATTTGCAACTCACACTGTATTTATGTGAGTCCTGCTAGTTACAACCAATATAATATATCAAGAAATTTTATTTTTAAAATTCAAATCTCTAAGCTTTACATTAAAATTGGTGGGCTTGACTCTAATCTTACTGGCCAAAAGCTGTGCTCCACCACCCAGGAGGGAAGTGGCAACGAGTTGTCCTGTTGTCAAAATGCACTGGAAATACCGAGAGCACAGAATTTGAGGGGGTTTGTATGGACTATGTACATCAGCTTATGATGATGCAAGGATTAACTGATTCGTATGCAAGGATGCATAAATATCCGTGTGCATGTGCTTACATGCATTTTGGATGTGTGTATGGCTTCCTAAGAGATGTGTTATGCACAGATTTGGGTGGTGGTAAGTGTTGCACCCCGTGTTTTGTTTCATCATTTGAATAGCTCTGTCACAGGCTAATAGAATTATAGCAGTTTTGTTCTTGGTTTGGGTTTTTGTGTATTTTTGGTTGCAGTTTTTTGGTTGGCTTTTTTCTTCTTTCCCCCACTATTTACTTCATAGAATGGTTGAATTCCAGTGCAGTGCTGCGCAGGCATATCCTCACTCCTGCCTGCAACCTGTCAGGTCCCTATTTTTTTATTTTTTTTTTGACCTGATTAGCTCATCAAGAAGTAGCACACACTGTGGCTTGGTGAAAATTGCAGCCATACCAACTGACCAGCAGCTTTCCGTGAGCTTACTGCCCTGCTAGTTGCTGTTTCTTGGCTGCTGGGTGAGCTTAAACAGAACAACCCAACTCTGATGGATCAAACAAACAGCTCTGGAGCCTGAATGAGTCCCCAGAGCAACATTTTGTGCAGGCTGGTTGAAAGAGCTTAGTATCTTTGAAAACTCGATGTCTGTCAATTTTTTTTTGAAACTGTCCAAGGCACTCCAGGGTACCAGTGAGAGAGACACAGACACACAGAGAGCATGACTGCCTAAGCCTTGTTTCCTCAGGAAACCAGGCTAAATGTGTGCCTAGAGATATTTTTAACATTGCAAATTGTTAAGCAGTCCTCGAGATGATGAAAAGAATTACCTACACTTCGTATTATTTGGAGGAAGATTTCAATGTGCAAAATGAGAAGGAAAGGAAAAATCCATTCACTGCTGTGAATCACCAACAATGATTTTGGACTGAAAAGGTGCTTTCCACAACTTACATTTGAATAAAATCAGCGCCAATAACTACAACAATTGTAAATGGCTATTCATTATGAATGCTTATAAGACAGTTCATTGTAATACCCTGTCTCTTGTTGAAGCAAGATTAATTTTATTAGTCCTGCTCAGAATGTTGTCCCGTATAAATTCTCTGTTACATGTTGTGTTTCTGTTCTCTTCCAGAGGTATTTACAGATGTGTCCCATTTCTGCAAAAGTGTCTGTACAGTACTCACTATGTAGCCATCCTGATGCTCCGTGAGTTTTGCTTGTGACCTTCATCACATCCTGTGTTCTTAATTGAAGGCTTATGCATCTTGAGTATGACATATAAATCAGCAATTATAGATGAAAGAGTTCTTTTTCTTTGTGTGAGAGTGACTATCCAGACATACTGCCTCAAGAACCTGCAGTGCAAATATGCACCTGTTACCAAAGGATGAAGGACAACTGTCAAAAGATGGTGAGAGGGTAGAGTTTAGGCAGACACTGAAGATACTGCCTTGTATCTTCATAACTTTGAAAATGTGAACAGTCCCATTGATGTTAATGAAATTATCTGAAAATTTATAGTTGCAGACCGGCTAAAGAAATAGAATTCAGGCCTATTTGATCAGACTTACCTGGGAAAATATTCCTAACAGGAACTAGTGACCAGATCATTCCTTCTGGAATTGAAGTATAAGGTTTAGAAATGTATGTCAATCTGCTTTACCACTGGAAAAGAATTTGTTCTCTTTCATCATATATTTGCATTTCAGAAGGCACAAACTACTTTTCTTTCAAACAAGGTGACTGTTCAGAATAAGGTCCAAACAGCACAAAACCAACTCATTGCAAGAGAGGGGTAAATTAGCAGGCCCTGCTCTTTCCACAAGATCTTGATTTCAGTCTTGAGTGAGTCCTGTACTGGCACTTTACAAGCTTGCAAGGATCCCAAAGGCAAAAAAGTGGGTGTGTGTGATAATACAGAGAGTGTATGGATTCTCTCCATTGCCTGCCTGCACTGCTTTGTCATTAGGATGCTCCCTGGCACTGTTTTGCCTGAGGCCAGCTTGTGCTTTCCCAACCACAATTTGGGGGGTAGCAAATTCCAGGAACTACTCAAATTGGGAAGACCCCAGGGTGACTGTCCTGTTTTAGGAGATCTAGCTGCAGACAGGAAAATGGAAGTTTAGATGTGTGTATTCAACCTGGGCTTTGCTACTTGGCTTTGGAGCCAGAATGTGAGCCCCATCTCATTTAGCAATCAAACTTATTTAACTCATTTAGCAATCCAAACCAAGCCTCAGTGCCTACATTTGGACTTAATAGTGCATGATAGTCTTCAAGCCTACTGTGGACAAGCTGACATGGGGAAAGGCGGTTTGTCTTCAAAGACAGACAATTTCAAATACAAAGGCAATAGCTCAGAAGGATTTGCAGAAGCAGATAAGAGCTTGCAGAGCAACCCAGCAATTTCCCTGGGCCCTATAAATGTTCTACCATCATCCACACATAGATCACAACAGAAACTGTGCTGCAGGCACTGAATCTGTAGATGCAGCATACAAGGTGAAGTCTGGTCATTTTCTTATGGAGCTAGTAGCTGTGCCTTTGGTTTCACAACTCTGGTTGAGCAAAAGAGGCAAGAGTTCACTCACATTTCCAGTGAAAACTATATTGTCTTGAAATTCCAAGGAAAGGTGGTAGAACTCTTTGAAAATTGTGTCCCATGCCAAGTTACCTGTAAGAAATTAATGGAAATTTTTCTTTCCTTTAATATGTTGGAGTATTTACATTTGATGAGAAGATTCCCTTTCATGAATCATTTCATTTCACTTTGAAATGCATTTACTTTGATATACATTCCTTGATACGAATTCTCATGTGTATTCAGTAGAATGCGTAAGCAAAGAGATGAAAATACTTTAAATTATTTAGTTAGCAGATCTGTTAGGATATAGAATCACAGATTTCTCTGAGTCTCTACTGTGGCTACACTTGAGGTAAATTTAGGCTCTCTCCTTTGCATGTTTTACCTGCTGCTTTATATTAGATATCCACAGTCTAATTCCCATGTGATTTTAACACACACATGGCCTCTAGATTACTGGGAGACTGGATACATAACGCACCATTTCAGCAGTTCTTTTACATTCATTCTTTATTCCAAAAAAGAACATCATAGTCTACAACTTCCTTGTGAGGGGAAGAGGAGGGGCAGGCACTGATCTCTGCTCTGTGGTGACCAGTGGCAGGACCTGAAGGAATGGCCTGAAGTTGTGTCAGGGAGGTTCAGTTTGGATATTAGAAACAGGTTCTTCCCTCAGAGGGTGGTTGGGCACTGAACAGGCTCCTCAGGGCAGTGGTCACAGCACCAAGCTGGACAGAGTTCAAGAAGCGTTTGGACAATACTCTCAATCACATGGTGTGACTCTTGGGTGTGGTAATTACACATTCAGAGAATATGCTTGTGAGTGCCAGTCCTTTGGAGTAGCACTCCTATCTATTGAATCAAATAATTTCCATGCTTCCCAGGTGATAGCATTTAGACCTCTCTTACATGTAAAACAAATATAAGTGCAAGTAGCCTTGTAGCACTGTTTTCCAACCTGTTTTGTAACTGGATAAAATAAGCAATGTACTGTAGCTGCTCATGGGCATCTGCCACTTCTTGTTTGTTTCCTTCCCATCCTCCTTCTGTGGCCACCATCTCTTTCTCATCCTCATCCATTGTTCAGTGCAGCTGCTGCAGAAAGTGCACTCATAAATTGAACTGGGCCCATGTTTAATAAATTGAACTGGGGTTGTTTCCATAATAAGCTCCTGCTATAGGAGGGGGCACTGGAACTGGTTGAAGGCATGGCATATTTGCTTGAATTCCCCATCCTACACCAGTATTGCTAGGGACAACTGTTGCCTTACCTACCTGGAAAGGTACATAATGTTTTGTATTCCTATGCTTTTAAGGTGGTTTTTATCTTCAGGCATCACATCTCCTATTAAGTATAATTTCAAAGCAAATTAAGTATTGTTGTTCTAAAATGTAAAATATCAAGTTTTAGTCAAATATAGAATCACTAATTAATTTTTTAAAATACATTTTAAAATCAAGCTGTTTAAAATTATTTCCTTCTTCATTTAAATGCCAAAAGCTAATGAAGGTTCTTTGTTGTTCTTTCTTCTATCGGTTATTACTTGGGGTTTTTTTTAGTTTTGTGTTTTTTGGTTTTTTTCCAGTTGTAGTTGATGGCATCTTTAACAAGCAAAAAAAATATCAAGGACAAATTTGGATTGCTGCTTTTTTTGCTTGTGGTGTTATCTGTTACAAAAGAAGAGAATTGCTCTGAACTCATCTTTTGGCAGATAAAAAAGTTGTTTACAGTGTCTTGTGTCTTGCTTTAATTGTGCTGAGAAGACATGTTTATAAGAAACGTATTTTTATTTCCATCTGTTTGTTGTGACAACCAGTATAGGGTTTAAGTAGTTATTTGCAAATCATTTTTCCTAGATAAAGAAATATTTCTGATGACAGTGAATTTCACATTAGTTTTATATGTATTAATAATACCACAATTTACAGTTCCTTTCACAACAAAAGGGGAATTGTTTTCATGTAAGTTGCAAGATCCTAGCAGTAGGACCCAAATGCAACTGCGTTTACATTTAATACTTTTAATCCATAGAAAATTATTTGATACCACATACTAATAGTTCAGGGTGTAACACAAAAATATTGGCAGCAGTTACTTCCTGAGGACATTTTCTAAGATTGGTACTGAGTACTTACTGGCTACCCTCTACTGTGCTTCAGTGGTACTGGAAATTATCCAAGTTACAATGAAAATCTAAGAACTGTAACTTGTAAATCTACAGTACTATATAATGTACTTCTCTGAATGAGATATGGAAGACATAGTGTTCCTTTGAAATCCCCCGTTGTTATGGGTACAGTGCCTTTGGTAATGGCATCTTTTTTTTTTTTTTTTACATCAGCCCATTAAATTCAAGGAAGGTTGTGTATACCTGATGAAGTTTCTTTGCAGATCTGTTAAAAGACTGATGTAAAAAACACTGTTTATATTGATAAGTAATTTGAGATTGATTAGATGCATTGTGAAAGAAACAGTGAAAATAACTTATTGGTTTTTTTATCTGTCCAGATAATGTGAGACTGTCCACAAGTGAGCAGAAAAAATAAAGTAGAATCATCTTTTCAGCATTGCATTTTAGTATCACAATATTTTTAAATGTTCATGTACACTATTATGTCACTAAGAACATCATAATGGACACAGACTCAAACATGTACAGACCTTGGACTTTCTAGAGCACACACACATCTGACAATATAGTGGGAGACTTCTTGACTGTAATACCTATATATATATATATATATATAAATATATAGTGTGTGTGTGTTTATATATACATATATAAACACATAGATAATATGAGATACCTCATTTCAAAATATAGTGACATTTCATAAACAATAGGATGAGAGGTTAAGTCCCTACTCCTTCGAAAAGAAACCAGAAAAGTAATCTTGAACTTTTGCAGTTCATCAGGGTCAGAAGAGGAACTACAACTGAATTTCCATTTAAAAAGAAAAAATCAAAAATCAGAAACAAGGAGACAGAACTTGAGTATATTTTAATCTGGGTCATTGCTAATCTTTCACTCATGAGTACGAAACAGTATGAGTGAGAAGTTCACAAGAATAAAGACTCAAGACAGAAACATAAAAGAACTGGAATACTAAGGAATACCATTAGCATGAGATTGATAAACATGACTGATCTTCTACAGCTACACTAAAACTCTTGTGTAAACTGATTAATCATTGTCATTAATGTTAGTAGGTATGTATTTTTAAAATAGTAATTTGTCAAAAAAATATACTGTTTGTATATTTTTTGAAGAACAGTTTTACTGTAAATACATATTCTTCAAGTACTTTTAGAGCCATCTGTTATGACACAATTTAATGCCATGTTAAAAAAATGTACACTAAGAATTCCACATGAAGTGATGTTCAACAAAGGAGCTTGTTGTTCCTTCCTTTGCCTTATTAAAGGAAAAATGAATGGAGCATATTAAAAAAAAAATAATTTGGATAATTGAAATATAAGATATGTTTATTGTTAAAAAGGATCTGAAAATGTTAATCCAAGTTATGTATTGCTATGTGTTTTACATCATTAAAGTCACATACTGGGAATAAATGTTAACCTGGAACAAAAGTTATGCTTGTCCTCATGCAAACTTTGTATCTCAAGTAGAAAAGTAGATTAAGTGAAATAAAAGTAAGAATAACGATCACGAAAATATATGCTATTTTTCTCACACTCTTAAAGCTGGGAGGCAAATAAACTTGAATTGTTTAATGATGTTTTCATTATGCTGTATAAAATAACATATCTACTATTTTATTCTCTAGATTTCCAGTAACTAGGGTAATTAGAAAGAAGCATGTCTTGGAAAACCAGCTGCTTTTAACACATAAACTTTATTTTCCAAAACCTTTTTATTGGCCATGAGCCCGCCTTGCTGTTTTATGCCATTGCACCCAAATGTTTATTAAAAAGCTAAGTCATTAGGTCACCATGTGAATTCACTCACTAGAAGTTAAAATGGGGGCAAAGGTAGAAATTTCAGGGGACGATGAAGAGTATCTCAGGCAACACTGTTACTCTGAAATGTATATGTTTGGTTCTTTGGAGAGGTATTCTTTATAGCTATTTAAATATAAAGGTCATCTTTAAAACTCTCTTCTGGACTTAAAACTGAACTCCACAGAATGAAACAGCAACTCAAAATAGAAGAGACGGAAAATGCTGCAAATTATTACAGCATGTGAGAGTTTGGGCCCCAACAGGCTGAATGAACAAAGGTCAAGAAGACAGAAAAGATGACCTGAATTACACAATAGAAAAGGCTCTTCTTTCGCCTGTGATGCTTTAATTCTGTGAAAATTCTAACCAGACTATACCAGAATTCATCTCAAAACGATTCATACAGACTGAAACATACTCAGTGTGAGGTTTTTAAAGAAGTGTAACCCTTATTTTCATATGAACAACTGATCTCACCAGCTTCTGAATCCCTCTGAAGGAAACAATCCCTGCTTAATAAATGAATCAGAAATTCACTCTTTTCTCCATTAAAATTATAGGTTACACCCAAATGAGAACCTTCAAATACGTGTTTTCTTCAATCTGAGAAAAATAGAACTATGAAACTCCAGTTCTTCTTGAAATCAAGGCAGAAGAAGAAAAATGTCAAACCCTGATATTCTTAAATATGAGGAGTAAAAAAAAAAAAAAAATAGAATTATAGGAGTTCTATCTGCTTCCTAAACAAAATCCCAAAGTCTCTCATTTGTAAGTACCCTCTAAAAGTAATAGAGTTTACTTTACATATACATACAAGCACATTCACAGACTCTTATTAAAGAAATCAGTATAATAAAATAAATTCATTTTCACTTGCTATTACAGCTAGATAAATCCTTCACCACATTATTACTTCTCCAGTTTTGAAAGGAACTGAGATCACACATATTCATTCCACTATAGTAGATTTTTTCTGAAAGAAATAGAAATGTTTTAATTCTTTGTGAATTTCAGCCAATTACAGTTCAAATCTGTAAGGAAGAACTAAGTATAAAAAGCTTAGCCATATAATTCATTGATCCCACTGCTTCACTATACCATTCTAATAAGTCATTAAAAAAAAACTCAAACTCTAAAATGGTGTTCAATTAGGGAGATAGATTTTTAAGAGTCCACAAGAAAATCACAACTGAAAATGGATAAGAATCTCCATCTTTAGCATTATGTATAAATATTCATACATATATGTATATATATATATATATATATATAAAATACATCATCATAAAAGATATCTGAAATATATATCTATATAGAATAGTCTGGTATTGTCGAAATAGACTATATACTGGGAGATGTCAAGCTATTTTTAAGGATCAGAGTTTTCCAAATTACACAAAAGGCTTTTTTTGACCTCTGCAAAAGCCATGGAAAGCAAATCTCCAGCTGCCACGTAACGAACAAAACAAGATCACGATGATAAACTGACATTAGCAGCTGCATAGCATGTGTGAATAAACAACTCCTTAATAAAACAAATCCCTTTATTGTTATAAATGACAGAACACATATTTCATGCTGATATGACCTTGTAAAAAAAAACCAGTTTTATCACCATTTGTTTCAGCCACATGTTCTCGTTCACAATATTGCTTATAGAACTAAAAAATATTTATCTTATGGATTAGAATGCTGATTTCTAGCAGATTCCACAGCTTTACATGACTCTGATGAGGTGAAGTCATAACACTAAATATCATAGTCTCTTTACTAAATCTTCACTCAACCCTAGAACCAAAATACTTTTGAAGTACTATTTGCCTAATTTTCCGATCACTGTACTACTTTAGAAAAAGAGACAGAGAGAGAGGAAGTCATTAAAAGAAAGAAAGGAATGAAAAGAAAAGGAATCTTGTATTCTTTCTATGTCTGATAGGTTTTCACATCTTTAATCTTTTCTAGCCTCACACTTGACCAGGTTTTGGGGAATAGCAGAGCCCTATTCTGAAGCCTACAGGGTCATTTAAGAGGTGGTAGCTGATTTCTATCCTTTTTTAGGTACTGACCACTCATTTCACAGTGATTTTTAGGTTATTACTGGATTATGGACTTGCCAGACACCAGCTGAAAAACTGAAAGGAAATAGTGAATTTGTTAGTAACTTTACAAGACTTTGGTCAAGTGAAGGAGTTCAGTGTTCACTTCTAAAATATTTCTGTTTGATGTAAGGGAGGAGAAAATTTATCAAGATGAACTCTTTCAAAAAGAAAAGGGAAAAAAAGAAAAAAAAATGAAAAAGGAAAAAAAGGCAACAAACCCAACAATCTTTCAATTAAAAACCTGTAAGACTCAAAATTTTCCTTTCACTGAATATACATTTCAGGATGTGGCAGTTAAGACAAGTCCTACAGTAATTTAGCATTCAACAATCAAAGTCAACCAATTGTTCTAAACACAGCAAAACACCTTCATTCCTTCCTCTCCTCTCCCCAAATAAAGGATACAGAAGCAAAACTAAGCCTTACGTTTTCCAGTTTCCAAAACTTCCTCTGCAAAGACCAGGTGCACAGTCTGTAAATCCTAGAGATTAAGGAGTTCCTCTGATGTGATTCTACTGAGAATCACAAAGAAACGGTGCACAGATTAAAAGAGGGAATTAATAGAAAGAAAACAAAGTGAAGCCATGTCTAATATAAATAATTCCTTTGAAAACTGAAAAGTCTAAAACCAGACTCATGCCAAGGTGTTTCTAAATTTCCAAAGATATGTGATGCTTTAGATTGTACACTGTCACTGTATCCTTTGGAGTTCTGAAGTTCTGCATCTGCAGCTTCAATGGTGAAGAAATTAGGACATATAGGAAAAATATCCTGTAAAGCCTGTGATTTTAGTGAAACTAGCTATGGACTGAAGCATGGTATGGAGTTCAACAACTATGAAAACTCTGAGTCTGGCAGAACTTGTTTTCCTGATCTGTATCAGACCAATGCTTGTGACAATATTTAAAGAATTTATTAAACATTATAAATCAAAATGACTGAACTGGCACTTGTTAAAATTATCAGCTTTCTCAGTTAATGATATATAATAACATTATGATGAATTGCTGTTCACCTACTCTTTTCCAGTTTTAAAAGGCTGGTAATAATAGTACTGACATATATAATATCATTTACACGGTTATCTGATTCATGTCCTTCATTCTTTCATTGTCTAATTATCATCTAGACTAAATATACATGTGCAATTGAAACATATTTTTTCATTATATTTAAAATCTAAGATCACTGTTATAAAAATATTCATGAGAAGTGTCTAAAGACATGAACTTCAATAAATCTAATATTTTGCTATCAGCTATTGCAGACTTTTGAAAAATTGCTCTTAAATGATTATTTTCTTTTTACACCCAGCAGAGTTTCAAACATAGAAGTGAATTTTAGGAGGATAGGGAGAGGAAATGGAGCGGTAGTGGCAAAATTAGTGTTAGAAGTTTATATTCTGAGTTAAAATTTTCATTCAATCACAGATATTCAGTAGTTGGGATTTTAGGAAACACAAAAAAACCAAAATGCTGCAACATAAGGGTCATGTGAACTGGTAGCACTGCTATGTGTTCAAGATTTGTCTTCTAATCTGTTAGAGGTACAGAGCTTTCACTACATGTCTAGAATCCTGCGTGGAAGGCTGTGACCACCACCTGAAACGTGAGGAGCAGATGTGCTGTCTGCTACGTCAGGTCACTCCTTAGAGTCCTAGTCAGAAATAAGCCAGCTAAGAAAGTGCTCACTGGTGCTGAAGACAGAAGGAAACAAAAATAAAAATTATACCAAAAAAGAAGACCAGTGGAGAGCCAATAAAAATCATTAAAAAACTCAACACCTACAAAGCTCAGCTGTGGGACTAGGCCTGTCTTACACTGGATTAAATTTTCATTACTTTTTAACAATAATTTTTGTGATGAATTGCTTCTGCAGGGAAGTACATACTTCACCATTTTAGTGATTTAATACCTATCACTACTTGCACACTTGCATTGCCAGTAAATAGAAGAATGGTTGAGGATGAAGAGTATCTTTTTTTTAATTTATTTCTTGAAGTATCAGCTGCCAGCTGTAATATCTGAGTGTCAATAAGCCCTCAGCATAGTGCCATATACCATATAATGCATATGTACCATGTGTGGCCATCTGTTACATAGGAAATATCAAAATCATGGAAAAGTTATAAAATATATACACGTTATTAAAAATAAAATACAAATATTCGCTACACATACTTTCTTGCAATGACTATACCAAACCTTATGAGTGAGTTTTCAACAATTATTTGATAGTTGTTTTTCTTTGGTTTTTTTTTTTTTTTTCTGAAATGCAGCTCTTATAAAGATGGGCAAGGGGAAGGGAAAGAAGAGAGGAAGACAGAAAGGAATTTGACCAAATTCCCTAACTGCAAAGTATCACCCATTAGGAGGCTGTTACATGCTAAGAGCTTTATCCTGCAAAAACAGTACTAATTCTACATCAATAAAACTGTCTGCATGAATACTCACAGCTGGGTGATAAAAAGGGAAAGAGGAGAAGAGCTGGAGAGCAGCTCAGCCTTTCTTCAGTTGTTTATGGATCTAAATGCAACAGCTGGGGACCATTGATCTGGTATGTGCCGTATGGGTGCGGGATGTCAGACTGCTCTCCAAGCAAAGAGCACTGCACCACAAACAGCTGGTTTTACTATCGCATTCATGTGCTTCATTTACTCCATTTCAGTGCCTCTCTCCCTCCCACTGAGCTGAATTTCATAGAAGGAAGGTATGATCACAACACTTGTCTGGTTGTTAAACCGCAGATGGTTTGACTACTCTAAAGTTTACAGAGAAAGGAGAGTGGAAACAACAAAAATGCCCATTGCCTCATTATTTATGTATGCTGGTAAATATTATGTTGTATCATTGTTGGAGGCTGATAACATCACTGCTATCCCCCACACTGTCAACCTTGGAAGTCAGTGACATCTACAGAAACAGACAGCATCTGAACTGCTTGTTCTTCCAACAGACCTGTAAATTTGCAAAGGTAATAAAATGAACGTTATGGATGTGCAAATATTTTCCTTTGTATTTCACATGTGATATTTTGACAGATTTTTGCAATATGACAGGCATCAAAACTTCACTGCATTTCTTCAAATTTTTCCAGAAAAGCAAAACAGGTAGAATATGGATCAACTGATTTTTGGAGAACCTTAGCAAGGACAATAGTAAATAGAATGAAACTGAAAGTTCCACGTAAGAAAAATCCTTGCAAGAAACAAATGCATTTAAGCAAAAATAATTCATTATTTTTCCCCTCACTAAATAGGAAATATCTTGAATTCACTTAGTGCCAGAGAACTTCCTGACAGCCTCATACCTATTTTGTTCTCTGCCAGGATGCACAGGTGAAGCCCATGTGAAAGTGCTCAGTACACCTTTGCAGATGTTTAGGTGTACCCTGTCTAACAGGGAGACAGAAAGCTGGTTGCACTACGCCAATCACAAGGCAAGGGCTTTGCCTTTTGGAGGCAGCCATGATGAATACTGCAAAAAGAATCCAAGAATAGCAAAACAGCCTCCTGCAATATGGAAGACAGGAAATAGCGTACCACTTACAGCAGCAAAGAAATGCAGTCAACTTGAAAGACTGCACATACACATGCAACTATAAGTGTTGGACAGGAGGGTCAGATCTAGACACAGCAAGTCAAGAACCAAAACTCACAGAAGACTCTCTCCTGTGAAAGGAATCTGAGGCATTATTGACTCCCAGTCTGTATCTGTACTGGCTTAGGAGCCCATTTTTGGGCATCAGGCATCCTTTTAGAAATCTAGCACTGTCAGTGCAGGAAGTGAGAGTCCCCTACTGCAGGATTCCTCAGGTAGCACATCCTTTTGTGTCTGTTGGTAAAGATGTTCATCTGGTATTCCTTATTCTTTTTATCACTTTGTTTACAGTAGCAGAGCAGATTTCGTGTGAAGCAGGTTGTGTAGCTGTTGTTCCAGGATCTTGGATGGCAGGTTTAAGCAAATGGTACCCTCTAGTATGAATGCAGTGATGCACATACTTTCCTTTTTTCACAGTAAGAGAGCAAGAGAAGGTGGATGTGAACATATCGTTTTGTAATTCCCTCAGAAATAATAGTGATTTAAAGGTCTTTACAGTAAAATTGTTTCAATAACGGCGTGACTAATTAAAAATAAATATTAAAAACTAAACTAAAATCAACAAAAAAAAAAAAAACCCTCACGAGAAACCATAATCTCCCTGAGACACCTCCAGAATTTAAGAGGGCATGAGTTGCAAAACTGGACTTCATGATTCTACAGTGACATAAGAAGTAAAAGCTGGAAAGAGAACAGTCTTATTCTAATCATAAGCAACTACAGAAACTCTGTGTCCCAGCTGTGATCTCAGGAGAACCATGTTAACATAGGGGTGTTGCTAAATGTATGTGTCACAAATAGCTGAGACCCATGGAGACCAGCCTTAGATAATGAGCAAAAGAAGGTTCACAATTGCTGAATACAAGCAGAAAGTAACACAGCTCTACATGTATCTATCCCCATAGCACCTATAAAACTTGAACTGCATTGAACATAACATTTAACTTTGGCTGAACTTGATAAACAACTTGAACAGGCTAAGAAATGCTTAAGTAGCCTCTCCCGCTTTCTCTGCATAATTCAAACATTTTTAGGCAGCTTCAACTGCAAGACATCCTCAATATGTCCTTAACTATTCCAGTGCTAAATACTGTGGCTCAGTTCTACAGAAGTGTTTACGCACACAAGCCCTGATGAAGTCAATGATGTACAACTCTGAGTGTCTAGCTGCTTAGACACTTGTGTCAGTCTTTGGACAGGTATTTCTTTTTAGAACAGGCTTTTGAACAAAAGAGAAATCGAGTACCATACAGTGGTAAAATCACAAAAATCAGTATGATTTGCTTTTTGTCTAATGCCATGTGAATCTTTATATATATGTATTTTATATTTTTTTGTATAGATATAGGTATATGTTGTTTAAAATATTAAAAGGTTGTTTCATTCTGGTTTTCAGCTCTTCACTCACCCATCTACCATTTTATCTGGTCCTCCACATTTGCATATTTCATCATTGGGAGTTTATTATCTTCTTCTTGAAGAGGAAAGTAAGGCAATAACTGTGAGCTTCATAGTGAATGAGGGGAACATGAAAGGCAACAGAGCCCTGTATGGAACTGTGTCTCAGAGCTAAGGAGATTTGTGCACTGCTGAAGTGCTTTCTCAGGAGATATTGCAACAGAGGTAGGCCTGTGAATTTTCAGTCCAGATTTGTTCATAAATTTCCAGTTCATGCTATTTTGACTTGTTAACATGTACCTAAGCCCATTCAAAATAGTACTGTTGATGTCTGGACTGAAATACAGGACAGTAAATGAAAAAGACAGAATGGTTGCTCCTAAAGCATAGCCGAAAGCATTTTTTCAGATCTTTCTAACTTTTAATACTTCTTCTTCTTGGTAGTCAGGTGGAAGCAATTAGCAGCTTTAAGATAATTTGTTTGGCTTCGTACTAGAAAGAAGTGGAAGAAGAGATAAGAGAAGATAAAAACTCATTTCACTGGTGTGTCTGCACTAGATGCAAACAGGCAATGTGCAGCTGAAATCGATGCCCAAACTCTAACTGTTACAACTGATTAAAGTGAGTGACCTTGACTTTCCCCCTAAAGAAAAACTGTAAAGGCAGTTTTATCTGTCTTCACATTCAGTGAGGTGAGTGGCATTTTTTTCCTCTTACACCTGATGTTTCAGAGGGGATGTGGAAAAATTACTATCACTTGTATACACTTCAAAAACCAAATCTAACAGATCTGTCTTGGCCAGAAGTCCAAGGTCCATTTTATTAAGCTGAAAACTGCAAAATTATTTTTATTACTAGTTAATTTTGTTCCACAATTCCCTAAAATATTGGTGAAGTCTGACCTCACAGAGTGACTTCTCTCTTAGCTGCAGCAGTTCCTGAAATATAGGTGTACATAAATTTACTGACACAGTGGCATAATCTTTTATGTTACTGGCAGATTTTTTGTCATGGTATCACTGAGAAGAGGGGAAAACAGTTTACAAAAAAAATAAGGAACCCATTTTACCCCTCTGACCTGAACCTTCATTCTTTTCTCTCGTGCCAGACCAAACTCTCTTGCAGCCTTGGAAATGTTTGTCTAAGTGTTTTCTTGCCATTATTTTTCATTGCTGCATTCTTCTGCACTTGTGTAAGGAGAGCTTAGTGACAGATGAAAAAATTGTGCACTACAATATGTATGTCAAAGTTTTCCAAGCAGAAGAAAAGTGCCAAAAAGCTAGGTAAGATTTAGTGATAAACAAAAAAGCCCTTAAAATACTGCAACTCTTAGATATAGAAAATTATTGTTTTAAGAAAATTATTCTTTTAAGAAGACAATGTTAAATAGCTTTGAAATATATGACAAACATGCTTCTGTTCACAGTAGAAGTTCTTAACTATTAGGAGAAATTTCTTCAGCATAAACTGAATTTAGTGGTTTAATTTGTATTGATCCAGCTAAAAAGGCAAGAAAGAAGTTAAATTCTTAGGAGGTGCACATCAGTCTTCATGTAATTATTTATTTATGTTGTTATTTTGGTTTTTTTCTCAAAATTCCTTGCAGAGAACAATATTTTTGTATTTCTTAATATCTAAAAGAGTTTGTCGGCTATTATCCATGAAAAATGGGTGAAATGATCCACTCAGAGTCAAAAATTTTGAAGTGAAAGGATGCCCTTCCCTAAGATCAGCCAGGTTTTTTCCCCACTGATTTTGTGTTTAATCCTTGATGGGGATTTTTCTTTTTCTGATCCCAGTTTTGTATAATGGAGCACACCCTGTAGGATGTAGTATGTTACAGAAAAGTTTTGTATGACAAATATCCATCCCTTGGCTTTCTTTCTCTGAAAAATCATTTTAAGGAGGTTCAGTTGCATAACTAGCAATAAACAGTGAATACAAGTGATGTTCATGGTTGACCAAAGCCCCTTTTTTGCGAGTTTATTTCAATACTTCAAGTTTTGATTCTTTTACAAATTACTCAGCTCTAATTACTAAAACATTCAAGCTTGACTGCAGATTGGACAATCTATGAGTCACAGTGGTGACAGTGACAGTGGAACAGAAGGCTATACCTGTGGTTCAAGGACTGGGCAAGGCTGTAGAAAATGCAAATTCCGTTGTTCTTCTGCCCCAAACTTCCTCTGTGGTCTTTGACAAGTCATTTTAGCACTTGGTACGAGTCAGCTCAGCTCTAAAATATATTTAGCCTTCGGAGTTTCCATGCGTGTCGTGACAGCAGTGTGACTTGCACAAGTAACCAAAATAAAAAAAAGAATACCTGGACAAAGAGAAGTTGTTTTGCAGACCATCTATAAAGAGAAGCAAAAGACACAAAATTTTTGGACCCCAACCCATAACTAAACCCATGTGAACAAACCTATGAGCTGTCATGGAATTTTATTGTCTTCTTTTTTTTTTTTAAATTTATCTTTAAAGCATCTGCCTAGAAGCTTGGGACTCCACTTGTGATGCTCTGTGCTCTGAATCAGGACCATCAATGAACCTTTTCTTACATACAATAGCCATGCAAACAAACAGCTGAGCTATGGACTAAATTGCATTCACCAAGAAAATTACTTCTGATACTGTAACGGTGAAGACTATTGAAGAAGGCCCACCAAGAAAACTATTAACAGCAAGACTGAACAAAACAAAATATACTGGTGATGAAAAAAAGATAGTAGTGGTGAACAACTTCAGCTCAGATAGAAGGATGAAGTCAAGTGTAGTGCTGTAAGATGAATGCAGAAATACCGGTGAATTGTATGGAACAGCCCAGAGAAACCCAGACAGTTATTGTCTATGCTCTGGCTCACTGGGCAAACCCAAATTCCCCAGTGGCCGTTCTCCCAACAACAACTTTTTTTCTGAAATGACAGTAAGAGAGCTAAATGCTGTCATTTTTCTTCTGAAAGAAATCTGGGTGCAGAGATGGAAAAAATCATGACAAGTTCACTTTACTGAACAGTAGGGCATATATATACACCCACATATGCACACAGCTCTGATTATATACAGGTATAATTATTGTGTTTGTATCTTGTTCCAACATACAGGCCCTTTGCTGAAATGAAACACCTAAGAGAAAGACTGTAATTCATTTCACTGCTTAACTTTTGTTACATTTTGGTGTGTTGGCAGCCACCTCCATATCTCAGGCGAAAGCCCACAGAGCAGACTGAAAAGATACTTAACCTCTTAAATCATGTCTCTTATTTTCTGTTATCTTACAATTCTAAAAATTTCTTGGCAAAAGAAATTTTGAGGCTGTTAACATCAGAAGTTCTTGTTTGTATATTGTGGTTTTGCTTATGGTGAAAATAACAGCCTTTAAATGCAGGTTCACAAACAGTTGATTTAAAATTCAACTCTCTAGTTCCTCAGTAAGAAGAGTATTGCAGTCAGCGGGATGTGGCGACACCAGAAGAGGGTTTCCTTCCATAAAATCATTAGAAGTCAAATGTTATGTTGTATTTACCTCCATGTTCACTTCCTGTTCTCTTTTTAGACCTGTACACTTCTTCCTAGATGTATACATGGATTTAGGTTATGTTGTAAAGAGTTTACACACATGTACAAGAAATAGCTCAAGAAGCAGAAATACTTTCCCATTGAGAATGAGATCCCTCAAAAGTACTGTAAAATTTATAAAGCTGTCTTAAAGAACTTCCATCAAATGCAGTTTGGAGAACATCTGGCATTAAAAAAAAAGGAAACAAATCAAAAGGACAGAAATTTGAAAAATAGAGCCATCTTTTTAGTACACACTGACCTGAGACAATTTCTTCAAATATATGTTTTCCCTAAAAGCCGAATTTTCCAATATTTTCATTTATACTTCCTAGATTTAAATCATATCAGACTAGGGAACTCTGAAATAATATTAACTGTACTACTGACTTGAAATTGTATTTCTTTCTGGAAAGCCACATATTTTAAAACAGGCAACATGTTTGTTTCTAGGAAAAGATAACAGATTCTCTTGAATTAACTTTTCAGTTCACTTTCAGAATTGACTGGACATTCTGATTTTTTAGAATTTACCCAGTAGAAGTTACGTAGCGTCCCAAAATTATTAGAGAAAGGAAACTTTCCCTACAGGTTCATAAAGAGTAACTGATGGACTCCGAAATCTTTTTCTGCATTACTGAAAGATTTATTTATTTCTTTCACAGTGCACATAATAACTATGAAGCCAAACAGCTGGAAGTCAGGCCAAGTGTATATGTTACACTCCATAAGTTATTTCTACCACCTCTGTTAACAAAGTGCATTCTTTAACTAAATCCTTCTCGTCAAAGTGATATTTCTTCGGGTCTTTGACACAATGTGATCGATGTTCTGCCACCAAAAGAAAAACAAATGCTGAGGCTTTGGGGGATGGTGCCTGGAGAATAATTTTTTTTAAATGTTGATCCAAGTTATCTACTTTTTAGTTGATCTTGTGTTATCATTTTATCTACATGCTAGAAAGCCTCACAGTAATTTGTCAGAATAATAATATGGTAACACACTATATATCTAAAATGGACCTGCAGAAAATAAAATGCATACAGTATTTCCCTTTAATTTTCTAATTACATCATTGTAGGGAGGACGGATATACATCATTATATAGTGAGCAACTACTTCTACTTTTAGGTGGACTAAACAGGACTGAGTTTCTACAAAAAGGCCCAGAGGTTTACAGTGAGGTTTGCATCTAGAAAATCAGCAAGAAGAGTGTACCTCTAGATACTGTAAGGACTTCTTGCTTCTGGATGGGGCACAAGCTCCTGCTCCACTTTTTTGCTGGGAACTTTAGATGAATCAGGTGTGGAGGGCAATGAAAAGAGATGTCCAAGATGACCTTCCACCTCTAATTTTGAATGCCTCGATAACTTACCATCAACATTAAGACAGTAACATTTCAATGACAGAGATTCCTTGCACTGAGTTCCATCTTTGGTGGGTTTTTTTCCCCTATTTTAATTTATAGATATATTTATTTGTAGATTATATATAACATATTTATCTATCTACAATATATATATTATATTTATCTATATTTTTCAATTTTACATAAATATATATATTTATATTTATCAGTTTATACGTATATATATATATGTACATAGAACAATAGAATCCTAGAAGAGCTCGGGTTGGAAAGGATCTCAAAACACCACCTGGTCCAACATTTCGTGGGAAAAGGAGCCTAGATGAGATTATCCATTCTCCTGACTAATCATGTCACAGAATCTTCAATGATGGGGACTCCACCATGTCCCTGAAGAGGTTGTTGTAGTGATTGTTGTTCTCAATGTAAAAAAACCTCTTTCTTCTATCAAGTTTATATGACGGTTTACTGTTTCTAATTTATTCTGTGAGGCCCTATCTGCCTAAAAGGAAGCTAAGTACAATTAAAACTATTGCTCACTTAGCTAAAACATACCCATCAATAGTAGCTACCACTCAGGATGCATCACCTATATCTGCTTACCTCTTTTCCCTACTAGCTTCTGTTCAACAAGCCAAAACAGAGAAGGCAGAACTTTTAAACAATCTCTAGGACTAAAGAAGTGGGGTATTGCTAAGTTGTTTGCTTACACTTATTTTAAATAATTCCTTTAAAACAGAGACAGACAAGCAGCATGTCCCCATCAGTGACAAGCAAACAGTTTAGGATTAGATGAGCAATACTTCAGGGGTCATATCATTCATCTGGGAAGCTCCATCAGGATTTCAGAGAAATGGTGAGAGATGGGAACGCTCTGAGATAATAACCATATACATGTTCCTTCATCACAGTCTTTTTTGCGTGAATCATTCCATGTCTCTCTGCTACCTTCAAAAGGCAGTGCTCCAGAGTGCCTCATTTCAGAGAACAACCACACTGAGAGAAGACACCAGGCACCATCCAAACAATGGAGAGAGGTGAGAGAGAAACCACTTTGAACAGTGGAGGGGCTCAGAAGCCTGGAAGTATAGTAGAGGAAACTCTAACTTTGCAGGTAAAGAGATTATATTACTTTATCTGACCTACTGGGGAAAATATTTTTACAGATAGTGAGGAAACTGCATTTTGTATGTATGAAATTATGATTGCTTATTCATTTTGTTCTATTGACTCATCTTCCTTCCTCAAGAGTTGACAGTACCCTTAAAAATGTAGCAACCAAAGAAAGAGGCCTGAAGATGTTGCCAGTTCCTCCTTTTATTTCATTTCAGTTTGCATTATTTACAGGTTTTATATATGTCTGCTTCAATGTCTGCTGATAAATTTTACAGCCTTGTCAGCCAGTGCCAGCCTTTTTTTTCTAAATGAGTAATTTCTGACCCACTGACCTAAATCTTCAGCCATGGCACAGTTGCTAGAAAACTGCTAGTCTGGTATGACCACAGTTCATTAAAAGACTACCATATTCATGTTTTCTTCCTCACTTCATCAGCAAGAGAATAACACATCACAGTTCATTAAATAAATACGAAAGAAAAATATGAACTGCTTGTACCATGATTTAAGGCTTACACTATTTTACACAGTTCACATCTAGGTGAATTACCAGCTAAATTTTTAATACAGTAAATGAAAAAATCGCAACTGTTTTCATGCTGTCTGGCCACAGCCATCTGTCAGAGGAACCCAAATAATGGCCATGGGGGGAAACCTGAGTTGAAGAGTACACATAATTAAAAACCTCAGATACCAAGATCAAAGTAGAAGTCCACTTTGGACAACTGTCCTTAAGGAGTGGGTTATATTCTGATTTGATTTTTATTCAAAGAAAAAGAAAAGTTTATTATTTTCTGTACCTAAGGACGTTCAGTTAAGTTGCAGTGTTACCCTATGTATTTTCACCTCACTACACCATCAAGGATGTTTCAGGGAAGGTCTGCGCATGGGATTGGTATAATTATATTAAAAAAATGCTTAATTCAACACTGACAACTTCACCACATGAGGTCAAGAAGTGCTGACATAATATCCCCACAGGGTTTTTGGAAATAATGAAGGCGAAGACAAGAGAATGGAAACAGTATGTAAGACAGATAGATGGAACAGAAAGAACAAGAGACTATTTTGTAGAAGTGATTTCCAGAGTTCAAACAATTACTGCACATCTAACTAAAATCCAGTTGTTCTCATCCGTGATGTTTAAGGCATTTCTGCTTCTCACAAAAAGTTACACAGAATATTTTTGTTTTCTGTTTTATAATCCATTAAATCAAAAACATATGAATGAGGTTTATGCAATGACATATGGAAGTCATTAATGTTGCTTTCATTCTCAACTAAGTACCCAGCTCTGTACTCCTTAAGTAGGAAAAACTCTTACTGAAGTCACTGTGAGTTTTTCTTGCATAAAAGGAAAAAAAAATCGAGTAATAAACATAATGATCTGTAGGCTACTAAAATGGCTCAGTGACCCCTATGTCAGTCCCTTTTAATAATGGATACTCTTGTTTGCAAGATATAAATTCTCCCTATACAGTGAGTGATTGTTTTCTGTTCAACTGGGGACCAATTTGCTTTCCACAAAATCAAACACAAAACTCCAACCGACCTCTATAGGAAGCAGGATTAAGACTTTTACACAGTTCCTTTATAAGAAATCTCCTGGTGTCTCTGCAGGCACCACCTTCTCAGTTAGCTACAGATATGCCTGAGTGCTGCATCAGTGTCAGTCACACATTTCTTGACAAAGAAAGTGTGAGAAAGCTTACTTGAAGCTTAAAAGGCGAAAGTTGCAAAAATCTTCATATATTTTCATATATCAAACCTTCATATATTTTCTAAAGAAAGGCCCCTGTTAGCCTTCTAAGGAGATAAGCAAACAAAAAACAATCAGATACATTTTTTTTTTCCAATAAACAAATGCCTCAAGTACTATTCATCTTGATCTCAACTCAAGCTTATGGAAACCAATGGCAAAGGAAACCTTTCACAGCAGTAAATGGGAGAGGATTCAGGAATGCTTTTGCCTTTGCGAAGTAAAAAGTGTAAACAAGAAATTTCATAAGCATTCCCGAGTAAAGATAGAAATGTTGTTATGAGAAGTCTCAAAATCCAAGCATTCTGCATCAAATGCTGGTCACGTTCCCCTTTATTCTCTTCATCTTTGTGTATTATTCTTCCATAAATTGCTCACCTTGGTGATTTTTCCAAGGCATAAGATCTTTGACACTGGAAGCTAAAGACACAAACTGAAGACTAGAAATAATTTTCAGTAAAAAATATTTAGCAGTAATATGAAATGTCCTGACCTTCATGTATTCCCTAGTCTGTTGAACAACGGCGTCTACATATCTCTGATATAACACTGTATATTTGTGAAAATATATGTGCAAAGGACAGATTTATATAGACTTACATAGTCTCTACAATCCATTAGAGTATTTAAACATGTTTAATTTAGAAGATAAAATCTGTTCTTAGAAACTGGAAAGGAGAATTCAGATAACACTGCAGTACAATGATTACTTGTTCCAGTGTTTTTCTTGGAACTGGCTGATGATTCAGATCTCTGTACATTCTCTAGTACTTCAGAAATTCATTGCAAGATTTGATGGAAAGCAAGAGACATAAAAGAAAGAGGCAGAAAAATAGACACAGGGAGAGGGACAGGGAGAGTGAGACACAGAGGGACAAGGGAGAAGGAGAGAGGGAACTTAATGGAAAGTGATTTTGTAGGTTACTTCATAGTATGCTGATTTGATTCTTAGGAAATTCAATGTGGAATGTCAGAATTTCATGAAGAATTACGTCTTCTGTTTTCACTGGTACAGATGTACACCACAAATTATGGGAATTCCAATGTACATTTCCTTTGAAATGTTATTTAAGGGTATTCCTCATAGTCATTTCCATCACATATCATTCAATACAGTGTTCTTTGATTTGTATTTTTTTTAAGAGAGTCAGATTACATCTAGACAATATTTTGCAGGGTTCTGAGAAACTGAATGAACCAGCACTCCTCCTAATGGGCCATAAATGGCTTGTCTTCTTTTTCCCCTCAAATATCTCTCAACTGTGAAAAGGCAGGGCTATCAAAGCCTCCAAATATTTTACTATTCCAGAGTCAGATTTTAACCTAATTCTATGCTGTTGTGATTACATATTTACTTAGATGTGGACTACACAGAAATCACTGGGCGGGAAAAGGCCAACTCCAACAATTTTCCAGCAACCTTTCCAAGTTAAATCAAGGGAAATGTTCAGGCAACAAAGAGCTCTTTACTTTTGCAACCAAAGCTTAACTACCTTAGGGACTACTGACTAAGATTCCTGTTTCCTTGTAGGTTTCTTATAGATTTTGAAAATATATTTCTGAAAGGTCAGGAGGATGATTATTAATTTGAATGTAGTTTTGTCAAAGATGTAGGCATGAAATGTCTATGACCCGTATCCTCTTTCTACTGTAATGAAAGGATTAGCACTTCGCTTATCAATTGACTTATAATTAATTGTCAGTAGCATCAAATGATCTTATCTGCAAATGAAAGCGATAGAAAAAAAACACAGACATGGCAAAAGTCATAGAGCTAATGTTTCCTTTATTTTCATTTTACTAAATGGTGAGAAACAGGAGGGGGTGTCCTATCTCTGTGAACAGAAAGGCAAAACCTCTGCTGATTGCAGTGGTTCCAGAATTTTACCTGTGAAGATCAAACAGAGTGGTAAGAATTGCTGGATGTGCACACTCCTTGTAGCATTTCATAAGAAAACGCTATGGCACAGAGTTTACTTCTGCTTTACTTAAGATTTTTTAGTACGTTGGAACATTAACTAGTGTTGAATGGGAATAAAAGGTATAGAAATTATGATTTCTATGCCATTATTTTGTTCACCTCACACATTTAAAACCACTTCATAAAAGTAGTTACAATAAACATTGAAAGAGAAAGTCTGAAACTCTCAGGGTGGATGTCGTGTTGTAGCTTAGGAAAAGAAGTAGGCTTGCTGATTGGAACAGCATGAGGTTTTGTCACATCATGAGTTCCTTGTCCCTCTAAAACTGCTGCAGATGAACCTTATTATCCCTCCATGGAAACAAAATTAGGTCCCACGATTGTTATCCAGATGCAGTTGAAGAATATCTTAGTGATGCAAAACAGTCAGACAGAGCTGGCCTACTGCTCAAGTCTGTAGTTATCTTTGTATTTATATGCATATATATGTATAAAAATATCTGCAGGTATAAAAATATATACGCATGTACCTGTATATATGTATCTTTGTGTTCATATACATGCTCCCTGAAGCCCTAAGAAATTTGCTTTTTTCAATAGTTTGGCTCTTTTTCTCACATTTCCGGGACAAAGTACACAATTGTGTTGTGTTCTCTTACAGATTAGAGTACTGAGATCAGGTGTTCTGCTGCCCACTTAAGAAAAGGATTAAAACAACTTAGTACCCAGAAAATGAATAAATATCATCACATACCATTATCCATGACTCTTCCTTCTACTTTTTTCAACTAGTTTATATCCAGTGTCTTTCCTCAGATTTCTTTTTCATACAAAAAGAAAAACTCATGGTGAAGTGAATACTTCATTGTAGTAGCTTTTACTACAGACATGGAAAACATCCTATTTCTCACAATTAAAGAAGAATTTTTAATGAGTTTCATAACTTAAAAATTATAACAGGTGAAGACAGACAGCACGTCCTCTGTGCTAGCAAAGACACAAGGTGAATATTCAAAGATGCCATCAGAGAAAGTAATTATATTTTATATGACATGTTCTGTAGAATTACCATGGACAAATGCCATAGGAATACACGTACATATTATGTATACAGAACTACAGATAATTTTTCATGGCTATAGGAATGTGTGACACACCCATGGATGAATGGATTCACCAAAAAATGTTTCCAGTTCTCAAAGACTGAGCTGATTGTATTGTCCAGCTCAACCAGTGACATGTCATTGTGGTAACTTATCCTAAAAAGTATCAGCTCATGCCTGCTCTCAGAACCCACACAAAAGCCATTTAGGGACTTTAAAAAGAAAGGCTCTGGCTTATATTTCTGTGTGACACACAGAAGACAGAAACTTTCAAAGAATTTCAGTAAATGCAAAAATATGGTTAAAATCCATTCTTTAGCATCCTGGTCATAAGCATCTGTATGGTAGCAAAGAATCTACATAGACTATGGCAGACAGTTTATGAGACATATGTTTTAAATTGATTTCAATACTTACTGTAAATGACTTGAATTACTCCGTATGAATTAAATCTAATGTAATGCAGATGTTGGATGTGTTAAAATTACTGTTTTAGGGACAGCAGTCTCGGAGCACATTCTGTCAATGAACCTAATTCACACTCAGAGTTTCTACTGCTTGTCAAAAGTAATGGCATCAACTGTAACATTGGTATCCAGCAAGGGATAGTTTAATATTTTCTTATCAGCCCCTTGTCCTATGAGACATGTAATACAAGGTACCCTGCTTATTTCTGAGCCTTAGGTCCACTGAAGATTTCCTCTTCTGCAGTGCAGCACACCCTTCCCTCCTACTAAGCCTCATCTGGGAGGTTATCTTCTGCCAGGTACCTGCAGGATTGAGAAATATTCCCCCATTAAATCTCTATAAAAGAAGAAAGGCAGTTCAGCAAGCCAAACAAAACCTGTAGATATTACACTCTTTTATTTAAACAGGAAGTCCATCAGGAAATGTATAATCCTTTAATGAACCGAAAGCTTCTGACACTTTCTCAGGGATTAGCATTCCGAAAGTTCAATTTTTCTACTTTCCTTAGCTTAAGAACAAAATTATGGTGCTTCAGAAGGCTCAGGTGAAAAAAAAAAAATTCAAGTTTTACAGCACTTCCAGGTTTGGGCAAACCAGTAAGAATGCATATTCTACCAAGTCTTGCATATTAAGCATATTTAGCAAAAATTACTGTTTAAACTTAAAGAATATTATGCTTAACATTTAAAGAATTAAAGGTAAACCTCAGTCAATTGCCCCCATTAAACTTTTAACTCTAGAGAGGTAAATATTCAAATCAATTATGAACTTAATTTCCACTCCCCTTAGCCTTGTCACATCAATGGTTAATTTGGTTGTTTTCTTTGTCATAGGAGTATTCATTCTCAGTTTTGTGCCCTACTGAGTGATCCTATTAAAGATAATCCCATTTATTTAATCTCCTTTCTGAACAACTATTTTATTCATTACCTTCTCTGCCACGGTCCTGGAAGTCTTGCCCTGCCTAGGAGGGGTTGCAGCATAGGTCAGATCTTTCCAGGTGTGCTATTTCTAGGAAAAATGGGATTCACTGTTCTTTTATCCAGCTATTGAGGGAGACTATTAGTCGGCAATGACAATATTGCTGGGCATAGAATAGTGTTCTACTTCCATAATCTTCATTACCTTTGCTTTTGTTTTGGCACTGTCATTAGAAACAACTAAACTGTGAAGCATTTTAAATGAGCCCAATAACTGAAAAGTACAGGGATCAATGGTGCACTTACCAACTAAAAAATGATGTAGTTTAGAGGGAAAGACCACCCGGTCTCAAGGTCACTCCTTGTTAAAGGCTCAAATCCACTTAAATCTGTGGATATATTTACAACAGTCTCAGGGTGCATCCCAACACTGATAAATAGTGGCAAAACAAATCATTAGCAAGCCTATGAATTATTCTGTAAAAACCTACACCCTTGCACTGCAGCAAACTAAACTTCTGAAATAATTGATGTCTGATGCCAAATGCAGCCGGATGCCTCCCCACCACGTAAGGGGAAGTTTGTGCTCCTGATGATGGGAGCCCTTGGTGGGTTATTACAGTACCCCAGCCTGCTCACTCTCTCATTCTCTGGGAGTGGTGATCTACGAGCTGTGAAACTAATAGCTTTGTCATTCATTGTGTTTCCCCCAAAGCTGTGAAAAATTAATGAACTGTTCAACAAAATTCACATGTCCTCCACCTAAGGCTCCGATCCCTGTGTATAAATCTTTGCAGAGCTGGTCGGCTTTTTGCCTCCCTGGGCCCTGATGGTAGCAGTGGGATTCTGCATGGGTCCAGTGGAGCATGTTCATGAACAGGACTGAGCCTGATGCAGCCCCTCTCTAAACATGAGGCTCTATGAGTGCTCAGAAACTGTCTAGCAGGTGTAACTCTTGGGCAAAAGCTTTTTTCTTTTTTTAAAATAATGCTTACCTCCCTTGGGCCGAGACAGATATTTGCAAAAGACTTCTTTGATTATTTTCCAGATAAAGGTTTTCATGTAGTATTTTATTTTGGGTTTTTTTTTTTTTTTCTTGGTGCAAAGCAATGAATGCAGGCAGTTCCTACATATTTATTTCCGTTGTCAAGAACTTGAATCTAGAAGCCTGGAAAGCTATCTTGTATCTCAAATCTTTTAATGTAACTACAGATAAGGAATCAAATGCACAAAGTAAAATGGAAATACTACACAGTCAGAGGGACTATATTTCAGAGGTATCACTATCCATTTTTCTGAATCCTCCTGTGTGCAGTTATCTGAGTATCTATTCTCAAGGCATTACAGGACTCAGTTTCACTATACAACACTCAGATACTCTAATAGGATGTGGGAATATCACAAAGACCAGGTACCCATGAAGAATACAGGATAATAATATTTTTTTATATCTACCAAATAGGTTGGTGAGTTGAGATTTCAAATATATCAAACCAATTTAGTAAAGAATTTTAAATACCAGAATTCTTTTAATCTCATATTTCAGTATATCAGGCCGAAGTGCTTTCAGCAAAAACAAGGTGAAAGAAGCAACAAAGGTGTTACAGGGATTTAACATAATGAGCAAAGGGTAGTAGAAGCTGGCACAAGATATGCAGGAACAATTCCCTTGAAATTATTAAAGAGCATTAGTATGGTCAATCTGAAATGACAAAATAGCTAGAATGATTTTTGCTTTGGCATACGATGTCATTATTAAAACAGAATAGCTCTTACATATCCATATTTGATTACAGCAAAACACATGATTAATTAGCAAATTAAATATTGTATTGTTGTATTTATCATTAAAATACATTTAGCTGTCACATGGAAGTAAGTAATCAGTTAGGACAAAACAGATGAAACATTTTTGATCTCTTAATTAACCAATAATTTGTTAATACAAAAATAACATCACAATACTTTCATCTCTCAAATACCAGTTACTCGTTATTGTAAAGCGACTTAATTTGTTCTGCTTTTCAGTTAATGCTCTAAGCTAATTATATGGTAATGATTCTATTACTAACTGCTCCATTTTTTAAGTGTCTGCTGAAATTTGCAGATAAGGCAGAAAAAGAGTCCTGCTAAGTAGATTGGAGGCTAAATTTTTTGCTAAATACAGTGTCTTTTCATAGAAATCCTCATGACAGCTTTAGTGTTATGCTTAATATCTGCTATAAAGAAAATACTAGAAATTATTTCTTTGGATCATTTCTTCCAGCTCTCCTAACACTTATTTTGCTTTCCCTACGTAAACAACTTCATCTCCTACCAGATCCAAAGCTGTGATAACACCTCCTGCAGAGGCCAATTTTGAAGTTTTAAAATTAATCACATAAAAAGTTGATCTGTCCTTGTAACCTAAGTGTGTTTTGCCAAGATTTTCTGGTGGGACCACTCAGATTGATAATCTACTTCTGTTCTCCAGTTTTGCCAGACCTTCCTCCTGGCCGAAAGTGCAGTCTGTGATGATAAACAAAACTGCAAATAATTCTAAATGTTAGTTTCTGGGGTTTGTCAAAATGTCAGATTTGACCAGCTACGCTTTCCACATGCCTCTGTGGGGAAAACAGAGAGCCACAGGAACTTCTGAGGTATTGATCTCATCAGAGAAGAAGGCTGAAGGGTGCTGGGACTCAGCAGGGAGTTTGAGAACAAAAGTGCATCTGCTCTGTAGTGATATGAAGATCGCATCTCTGTTCTGGATCAGCTAAAATAAACCAAATTACTGTTTTTATATATTGTGTCACCTTGATTGAGAATATTGGCCCAGGCTCATATCTCAAAAGACCTTATGTTTAAGCCTTGCAGCTTTGCAACGCTTGTAATTAAACGGGCCTATTACTTCAGCTCAGTGGTCACTCTGACGAGTTCTAAAAATCATGTTGCAAATGTCTTTCCCTCATTTAAACTGTTATATTTCAGCAAAATGATTTCTTCAGACAGTGCAGAGCTGTGTGGCCTCCAGGGCTGCGGTGGAGAATAAATATTTTTCCCTTAGCTCTTTGAAGACTGATGGCAATAAATTCCCTTCAAAGTAATTCAAAGACAAGGGCTGTTAACTTTATTACCTTTGAAAAAACTTATTTCTGCAAGCAAGTAAATGAACTGTATAGGGGCAGTTATTCTCAGAGTTCAAGTAAATTGGATTATATCTATCTGTAAATAAATACTAAAAATTGGATATTGACATTATGTTTGTTTTCCACTATGAAGTTGCTAGGTGATACCAGTACCATTTTATTTATTATGCCTTTTTATTAATATTTACCCATGCTGTCTTCAATATAAGCTGAATATAATGTATCTGTCTCTAACACAATACGTAAGACCAGATATCATAGAACAAGCAAGATGTTGTGCTGTGTTCCTGTATTTCAAAGCATCTATGTAAAGAGGCAACATTCACCTGGTGCATCCTAACAGAACTGATACATAGACAATGTTCCATATTTCTTAATTGAAAAAGAACAGGTGGATTAAATACCGTTATATTTGGATTTGCATTTGAACATGCTTATATCTAGAAAGAGCTTTTGTCACTTATAATACTGCTTATTCAAAGACAGGTAGCTTCACAGATGTCAGTATTATAATCTGGAAAACAGTTAAAAGTTGTGGAATGCATTTGGAAAGATAAGAAAGTGATTTACATGGAATAATACAACAAATCATTGAAAGAACCAGAGGTAAAAGTTAACAGTGCTGATTGTTAGTCATGTGGTCTCTCACTATTTGTAACAAGTCCCACAGTTATGCTTTTATGTTGAAATCAATCAATCTAGAGAAATAACTAAAGGTCTTCAATTTTACTGCTGAAAGGGTCTCATTTGTTGTCTACATACAGTAGGTGAAGAAGTGGGTCATTTTCCAGATTAGAAAAGAAAATGGCATTAGTAATTTTGGAATCTATCCAATCTCTTGAGTGTTTATACAGTAGTTGGTAAACTGCAATAGCTGACCTACTGCTGACCTGAACAGGATAACTGATCTAGACATATAGATACAGATGACAGAACCTTAAATTACACTCTGCTAGTATGTATGTTGCATATTTCATACACTTAAACTGTCTAAGTAGAATTCAGTGAGCAAAAATGCTAGGACAATTAAAATATTTTCTCAAAGAAATCTGTTTTCATAGCACTGTCTTCTAAAATTACTTTTTACGATGTTATGCCTAAAGTAGTAAGCTTTAAATGCCACAGCACGTGAAGTCAGAGGGCAAGTTGTTTTTGTTTTCTACTGGTATCCTGTGCCCTCTACTGAGTCCAGTTCTTCCTTCTCACAGTACAAAAAATCTGGTCTTCAGGTGAGGATCTTCATCAGAGTCAGGGAGCCTCAAGCACAAATCTGTGCTTTCCAGCAGAGACAAAGAGGAGAAAGAGAAAATTGGGATGTCCTTCCTCACAGGGAAATTCATTCGTGCATTATAGGGTTTTATAACACTCTTTCAGTTAGTTTCATGATACCAAATATTTTATTAGATATTCAATATAAATAACAGATGAGTGAAAGGTTCAGAATATTTGTTGTTTAAGGCATTCATTCATAACAGGATATCCAAAATTGTCTAATGAATATTGAATTAGACAGAAAAGAGTGTATTTAAAAATATCGTAAGATTTATGATCTGAACACCATTCCTGAGGACATATGATAAGGTTTGTTTTCTACCTAAAAAGGAGGGGAAGATAAAAATGTTATCCTCCATTAATTAAGTCAACCACTACATAAAACAGTATGGTTGCTGGCAGCAGCAGTAGCACCAATTTGGGGATTTTAGATCTGGTCCCAACATATTTTCTAGCAGTTGGATTTATGTACTAGAATTAGCTCAGCTTCATTAATTTAACTCAGCTTTTCACATCTGTCAAAACTCCAGCTGCAAACTAGATCTGAAGACAAAAAAAAAAAAAGAGAGACTGAAAAGGAAAACAGGTAGAGGTGGTATCTCTTACAGGTTTTGTTTGCAAGGTGAAGAAGGAGATCATTCTAATTTAAGTTAATGTTATGAAACAAATATTTCCCACAACAGCTTAATAATTCAAAAGGGAATAGGTTGCCCATGAAGGCTGTGGAGTCTCTCTCCTTAGAGATACTCAATAACTGTCTGGAATAACTGTCTGGAAACCCCCCTCAGCAGCTGACTATGGCCTTGCTGAATCGGGAGGTGGTATTGCTGTTTTAGGTGTGAATTAGGAGGCTTGGACCAGATGACCTCCAGAGGTAAGTACATAACCCTGAGTTTAACATCTGTGAGGCCAAGGAGAAAGAGTAAGCAAATATGAAGTAAGTAAATGAATGTCAGCTCTTTGAGTAAAACGAGATGAAAACAAGCCAAATTGCAAACTCCATCAAAAAACAAATCATGTCAAGACAATCTCTCTTCTTCCTCAAACAGATTAATAGCCTCTTTAGCAAAGGAAAGCACTAATTGCATGTATTGGATTTGTCTAGAAAAACTATTGACAATGTTGCACATGATGTTATATTCAACTACAGAAGCATAAGCCAAAAGAAAACAGTACTGTGTAATGCCAAAGTGCCAGTTGTCATTGTTAACACACTGGCAACATAGCTGCCTTGAGCCCAGTTTCATGTCTGATTTTTAAAACATTCTGCCATTATTCAGACTATGAGGGGAAAAAATGGGGGAAACCCCCCCAATGTTTCTTAGATATACATCAAAATGAACGAAAGAGTAAGCATACCTGAGGAGAGTATCTGAAAACAAAGCTGCAAATTTGAAGTCGTGGTCTGAAAGGTTCTACTTACATGTATGAGTCTATAACCCTTAATTGTAACCCATAATTTATGATAGTTAGAACAGTTTCATATGTGTTCAGACACACATATATTTATTTGTGTGTATTTATGTATATAGAGATACTCACATGTGTATAGGTGCAAATATGCATGTGTGTGTGAATACTTATTTATATGCTCACGTGTGCATGTGTGTTTATTTGTGCATGTGTACTTAAACATCATCCAAGGCAGGTCTTCAGTTTAAAACAGAGATGTCACATACAAGATGCCCCAGAGAGGAACAGTAATTATTCATTTCCATGGGATCTTCTAAACAGGAGTTGAATCAACACTTTGGGAAGTTTTAGCAAATCTGCAAGATCCCTTAATTGAGTTACTAGCAATGTCTCACTGAAAAGGGAAAGGCTATGATAGATCTGGTAGGCATATGACCTTTCTGCTGAACATATCATTACTATAAAGTAAGATTAAGAGTTCTGTTCTAGTCTATCTGGAAGCCTAAGCACAGTGGGGAAGAACATATGCTGCAGGATTTGATTTACTGTTGGAAACAAAAATACTGTTCAAACAGTAATGTAAGAATAAAATTGTGTCCCCACCCCTCCCCCCAAAAGAAAAGAACTGAAAGAAACACTTGTGAACATGTCTGCAGCATTTTCACAGCCATACGGTAGCTAAATAAAAAGCATCTTAAAAATAATATATTGAAATAGTCTGTCACCTACATGTCTTGATATTTTCAAATACTTTTTTGTAATTTTCATTCTAATGAAAATCCTGGCCCAGTTATCCTCCCATACCATCATTTTGCAACGAAGTGCATGGAAATTTCCTAGATTTAAGTTCCATCAGGAAAAAAAACCACCAGCATCAAAACCAAACCAAAAACCTGGGAGTCAAGCAAGTATTGCTAAACCAAAATATAGTATGTGTTCTCCAGTTCTCGTTTACAACTTGTAGAATTTTGTTCATCCATGTTATCCATTGCTTTGGAATTATCAGTTTAATTCTTCACTAGAGGAAAGAGGGTGTGCATTTTCAAAGTTCAACAGTAAGCAGCAGCAGATGTATGGAACAACAGGGCAAGCTTGGTAGCTGATTACAGCTGATTAGTCCTTCATGTTACAGTCACTGCAAGTAATCTAACCAGGAAACTGGAGAGGTTACCCAGAATGGCAGAGTTAAATTATTGAATCAACTTCTGCCAGTTTACACGTTTAAATCATGTTTAGATGGTGGCAGCAGTAAAGGGAAGTGAAGTAACAAGTCGTGATAGCACAGAGCTTGAGGGACAGTGTGGGTGGTTACTGGAGAGGAGATTGATCCTTTTCCAGATTTCTCAGCTTATACTCTGCAAAGTAAATAAGCAACTTGTGAAATTCATTTTAAATGTGTTTCAACTGCTTCAGTTTTACTCAGTAATTTCTAGTGCCCTCAGTTATGAAATATATGAAATCATTTTTCATGGCTGACTCATCCAGAATCAATCCTATAAAAACAAAATGACATGCACAGACTGACTGCACCACCTGCAGCATCTGATAAGCTTCCCTAGGCTGTCTAGAAACACAACATCCCTTCCTTAAACAGGTCCAGGTGCTACATTACAGAAACAAGGCACTTGATTATTCACAGCATGTTTTTTTAGGATAATCAGTGCCTGGTGAGAAGTCAGGTCAGTTGGACAAACACCACAATTTTTCCATGTTACCATATGTCCTTGGATTCCTTCCCTACGGATCAGTACAATAAGCAGGTCACGTTATCTCCCTTGAATCTTAGCATCTCAATATTCCTTTCAGCCAGGAGGGTAATCATCTCTTACATACATGAAAATTGTTTAAAAAAAAAAAAGAAAGTAAAGAGTATTTTCCAATATTCAAAACCACAAGCTTGTCCTAACTTTTAGGTTAGTAAGACAGTTATCATATGTAAACGGCTTGGCAATGCCTGACATACCTACTGCATAAGATTTCACTCAGCCTTTCAGGAAGAAGCAGCTATGGCAGGAATTTAAAAAAAAAAAAAAATCAAACAAGATGGTCTTATTATGTTCGACAGGGAATGTCAGTATGGCCTTGCTAACTTTTACTTAGTCACAGCAGGACATGCTGCTGAGAGGAATGCTGACAGTGGGGGCTACTGATAGGTAAAAAAAATGTAGTAAGGGATTAAGTATTTTCACAGAAGTATAGAAATATTGTGAATTAGCCAAACCCTTAAGAGCTCAGCTGTTGCAGATGTCTGTCCTTTGGGAAGAAGTTTCCTCAACGCTACCTTAAGTACAAGACTGTTCTACTCGACTGAAATAAAAAGAGTGCTTGGAATTGCTTACTGGCTGGCGGTGAAACATATTTATGAGCACATATGAGGCCCAACTGAAACAGATAATAAACCATCATATTCAAGTACTGCAGATTTCTAATCGTCACTGTGATTCTTTCTGCAAAGTAAATACGAAAATGAGATATTAAATGTGTAATACATTACTCATTAAATAAGTAATAGAGTCACAGTAAAGAATTTTGTGAAGCGAGTATTGATATGAAAGGCATCTATAAATTATGAAAGAAGGCTAGCTGAAATAAAAGGAAATGAAAGACCACATGTTGAATCCTACTTGTCATTCCAGAAATTTACAACCTGAAAAGCAGAAAGCATCAAATGACCAAAACCTTTCAAGTAATAAACAAGAAAAAGCCCACTTGAAGAATAGATTAAGACCCTAAGAATACAGTCCATAAAAGAAAAAAAAAATCTTTGTTTCCTTTAGCACTGGTGTGGAAAAGCTGACAAAATACATCAAACATGGTGTGCTGACACTTCTCTATAACTTCTAGGCAACTGCTGAATTGCATCCACTTACTGAGGAGAATCAGCAAAGGTTTTCTTGTCTTTGAGTGTCAATTTGCCATGAATTCTTAACAAGCTAGCATGGGTAACGCATGGTAATTTATGAATTACTTAGTTCAGCAACTGCCTTCATTTACAAGTTTAAGGACATACTGTGAACTTGCATATGAAGCCAAATATTTAATAAATTCTAAACTATTTAATATATTTTTTTCCTTTCAAACAACTGCAGTTATCTATTCTTCATACTCTTAATGGACGCAAGACAGTAAAGTTGTTTTACTAGTGCTGCTCACAATTAAATTCACCCAAGAAAGATAAAATGTTATTGACAACATCTAGGGAGTTCCTTGAATCAAAGATCAATTTATTACAAAGAATTCACCAAAGAGAAATAAGTAAGAACACAATCTGAAGAAATAAAATATTTTATATAACTTACTAGCAGCAAATGGTAGAGAGGAAGCTGGGTTCCCAAAAATGTGGCAGACCCTGCCAAGAGGAACAGCTCTTGGCAGCAGTGTCAGGTTTATACATTGCAGCTACCTCTGAAGCACCAAGAAAGACACAAGATCTCTGTTTCTTAAAAGATGCAGCATGTAAAGGCACTGAGAGAAGTTATACATCCTTGGATGGCAATTGCAATATGCTGCTAAACCAGCAAAGCTTTCTGACAGATATGATACTAATTGCACATTATATGTGCATTCTGTTCTGGAATATTTTAAGAATCACTCTAAAATCATATAATTAATTTATTTTAATTCCAAAATAACCGCAGATAGTTTATAATGAAGTATTCTGTATGCAATGTCTGGCAGGGCAGCTGTATCAATTAAGCTGAAGCAGAGGTTATTTGTATAAATAGGTGAATACATCTTGCCATACAGATAGAACTTATTAACTGATAAATGAAGTCACTAAGAGCATCACTGCAGTTAAAATAACTTCAGCCAAATGAACTGTTTCAAGGTCCTTTAATTTGCTTGCTGATCATTTGCAGTATTTTACCATGGCTGTATTTAGATGGTATGTTATGATTAAATCATTCTATGTTTCAAACTTGTGAGTCAGATTTACTATATTCTTCTTTCTCGTCACTTAACTATTTTTTTTTCTCCCTGCTAAAATTAGAGGGGGTACAGACTACAAAATAAGTTACTGGAACTATTTTACACTATGCTGTAAGTTGTTTTCTATTTCTGTCATAACTATGTCCTAGCAGTCATGCTTTCCCCTTCCCATCTTGTGAGATTTTGGGTTGCCTGTTATGGAGAAGAGCAATGAATACACCTTAAATGCAAAAGGCAAGCCCTGATATGACAGCAAAGTCAAATTGTCATTGATGCCTAGTATATTTTGTTTCTCATCAGCATTTACAGAATCACAGAATATGCTGAGCTGGAAGGGACCCACAAGGGTCATTGAATGCAACTGCTGGCCTCGCACAGGGTTATCACTGAGAGTCACACCGTGTGCCCAAGAGTATTGTGCTAACACTTCTTGAACTCTGTCAGCCTTGGTGCTGTGACCACTGCCCTGGGGAGCCTGTTCAGTGCCCAACCATTCTCTGGGGGAAGAACCTTTATCTAATATCCAACCTGAACCTCCCCTGACACAGTTTCAGGCCATTCCCTGGGTACCTGTCACTGGTCACCACAGAGCAGAGATCAGTGCATCAATGCCTGCCCTCTTCCCCTCCCAAGGAAGTTGTAACTGCAATGAGGTCTCCCCTCAGTCCCATCTTCTTATAGGAATGTGGGCAGTTGTTGAAAGGATCTTAAACATACTTTGAATGCATTAATTGTAAACTCTTAAAACTGATGTCAAGACAGATATACTACTTTTCCTCTGCTTGTCATTTGGGAAATTCCATGGCTATACGCATCAGTAATTTCAACACAATTATCCTGTTCTTAGTGATTGTCTAGTATGGGCCAAAACTTCTTATTTAAACACTTATTCAAGTACAGATACCTTGCTACAGTGTAGATATCACAACATATTCTTTAACTGGTGTCTCAGGCATTTTTCAGAAATCAACTAGCCACTAACAGAGACTGTGTGTTACAACATTCAGAGCTCTCATATTGTTTTTAAATATTTATGTTAGATAACAAGAGTAGTTACAAAGAGATGATAGCATGAAGTGCATTTTTTCCATTCACTTTAATGACTGTAATAAAAGAAGCCAAATAGAATAAAAGGATAAAGCTGAAATGTACTGGAATTGAAGTGAATAGGAAAAAAACCCTCTGATGTGAACAGTGTCAAAACAATTTCTATGTTTTGTAGATGCAGAGGAAACAGTGGTGAAATGAGTAGGCTAATAATTCACCTTCTGACAAAAAATCGTAAAACCAAACCAAAAACTCACAATCTGTTAGTCTCATTTGACTATTACCCTGCACATGAAAAAAATCTTTGAAATGTCTTAAAGGTGTCAACTAAATGTCCAAACTTCATCAATAAAGATGGAAGAACCTCGCCATGAAGCTAAACTTGCAGAGGCATCGACTGTGTGGTTTGTACTCTGAAATATTTTCTCTATGTATTAGTAACATGCATGATTTATATATCAGTTGTAGAAATCTTAAACACTGCTACCACCTACTGGTTAATTTACATTCAAAACTACTAGCTCATCAGCAAAGCAAGGAAGGAAGAAAGGAGGAAAAGCATACTGCAAAACACTTTTCAAAAATAATTTATCTTCACTATTCTGTCGACATAGTCTAATTAAACTCTTTCTGTTGTCATAGATGAAAAACTTTAGTGTCACAAGCTGAAAAATCCTGTTATTATCTGCAGAAAGAGCCACTTCTAATAAGAGTGGCTTGTGATATTACTTTCCTCCATTTTCACTTTTATTTCCTTTAGTATGTCTTGTAACTAGGTCACCATTGTCTGCTGTGTAGAATCTTCCATGTTGAAAGAGACAAATATGCCAGTGCTCCATATTACTTTTTCAGCAGCCCAGATAGTGTTGAATTCACTTTTATGGTGCCCGTATTTCAGAAAAGAAAAGAGAAAAAAGTCTCTTGGAAAAGTTGTAATAAGCAGCAGCAATATTTTCTCTGTGTTAAAAAGATAGGCATATAGTAGTTGTCATGACAACTGAAGCTTGCAGGGTTTTGGCAGGAAAACTTATTATCCCTTAATGTTAATTAAAGGTAATGATGATCATTAAAAACTTATTGGATCTACCTTAGCAAGTAACATTTCATTCATAAAGGAAAACACTACCATCACTGAAAAGTAAACTGTTTTACTAGAAAAATGCAGAAAATGAGAGGCTATCTCTCCCAAAATAATTTCAAACAAAGTTGTGGTATCAAGGTGTTCCATCAAATATCTGCATAAGAGGAGCAGAAGCCCCTGATTAACTACTGGCTTGGAAATAAAAATAATCTGGTAGTGTCAGGTAGTGAAACCCATGTGCAAAAGAACAATGTGGAGTTTAAGACAGGCTGTTTGGATGGGAATTTACAGTCCTTCATATTTCCTTAACTTTGAAAGCTAGTATTACATTCTAACACAGATTACAAGTTCAAATCAGCATATCTATAGATTTCATGTGCTCTTGGTTGTCTCCAGCCATCTCTAAATGAGGTAGTTCTTCAAAAACTAGGAAAAAAATGACCAAGGATGGTGACGTATGTTTGTCTAGTTCATCACTGAAGAACTGGATTGCTGCATAACACTGGTAATAGTTTTTCTGTAACTTTTTCCAGAATTCTGTAAAAACTTCTAGATTTTAGAATTTCCATTAGGGAGGAATGAGGTGCTATTCTAGTTCCAAAGTAGAGGTATTAGTATTAGTAAGTAACCTTTCGAGTGTTATTCTCCATGGATTGTAATGCTAGTTTTTGGGACAAAAAAAAATCCACATGTTAAATTCTAAATTGTTTAGCACACGTGTTTGATACAAGTGAAAAACAATTGAATAATGCCAGCCTAGTCTTGCTGTGGTGTAATCAAGAAGAGAATTTGAGCCTTCAATTTCAGATCAGATTTAAAAGGGAGGATTTTGCCCCTACATTCTTTCTTTATTTATGATCCCATTAAAAAAGCCCAGGCTTGAGCTTACAGAAAAAAGTGCATTTAAAGCTAGCATTTTCAAAACATTTAAGTGCATGCTTTATTTTACCTCTTTAAGTTTTAGTTTTGGTGAGAAGAGAAACTATCAGCCAACCAAAAAGAAAAGACCAAAAGAAAAGTTTGTTGCTGTGATCCTTTCGAGCTGGGCTAAAACAAAGATATGATAGCAACCTCACAGAAATGCCTCACTGCATTTGCAAGATTTCTAGACCATTTTGTAGACTAGACAGCTCTGACCAATCGTCCTTTTTTTTTACACTTATCTTAACAGAAGTCCTGTATTTTTGTTGTATTAGTCAGTATGATGCCATGATGCATGGACAGCTTCTAAATTGCACAAATTTTTCCTACATTTCCTAAAATCAGCAAATATTTATAGTGATGAAGTAGCAAAAGTTACTTTAGCCACAGAATATTCCTGGCTAACCAATTTAGAGAGTAAATGAATTAAAAGTGACCATTAATTAGATAGGAGAAAAGAGGAATAATGAGGGGTCACATGAGGTGTAAGCTCTACAACAAAACGTGTTAAGGATAGCATTGCCAGTATGGACTTATTTGTGTTCCTGCTGATGTTAGAGAGGCAAAGAAAGGCCAGTGCTAGGCACTTTTAAAAATTCTACCCTAAAGGTTCAAATACACTTCTAACATGGTAACTTTTCGTTTCTCTTTCATTAATGCTAGTTTCAAAACAATAGAACCAAGAAACAAGTCAGATACCATGTAATAACAAAATCTTTTTGCTGTGATTTTATGCTCCGTGGCAGTGGCTGAATCTAAACCTGGAAGTTTCCTGTCTTACATCCACACATCTGTCCTGCTGAGGGATCCAGCAACATGTGGTTTACACGGGAACATGAACCATGTAAATAGAATGATGAATAGAACAAGCTCCAAGAGGGGAACCCTTTAAAGTTTGGAAAAGTTTATTCCACTGAATCAGTTGTTCCACATTTGCTTCTTTCCAAATAATTCCTGGGGTTGCTACTGTGCATACTAAATAACCAACTATTTCTCAGCTGAGCTCGTTCAGGGTGGCTTTCTTATTTTACAACTGGAAAAGAACCCAAACCCCAACACTTTAACAAGAGTTGGATTGTTTAGACTTGCATATCAAAAGAGACTTTAGAAATAAACTGAGCATACAAATGGCTCTATTTCATTTATAGCAACATCTCAACACCTGATTCATTTCTTTAAATAAATCTCTCTTTGGCACAATTTGCGCATATCTGAAAACCACCACGTAATTTGGCACAAAGTAATACAGTTGGCAGACTGTGCTCAAGAGAGGTCCAGAACTGGAACCAAGAGGGATACCACAAGCCAGTACTGAGGTCCATTAGGAGAGTTACATAGGGAGGATTTCACAGGGGCTGATTGCACTGTGTCTGATCCAAGCCGTTTCTATTATTTTCTCACCTTCAGGAGCATTGAAGTTATGCAGAAAAAATACATGTGTGCATCTAAGCCTTTCTTGCTCCACTCAGAGTGCCCCTCCCTACCTCAAGCTCACTTAGGAGCAAGAATTTTCCATTCCCCAGAAGAGATTTTCAGAATTATAACCTCCAGCATATAGAACTGTAAAAGTTCTTTTATTCACAAGTAGTCAAGACTAGAATTTAGCAAATTCAGGCATTTGGCATTTTGCTTGGGCATTCATCAAAGCCTATATACACACTGAATAAAGTCCTATGTCATAGTCATTGCTGAAGTTATGTCCAGCAAAAGTTTGCATGGTGTAAAATAAATTCCATTGATTGGGAAAAAAAAGTAATCTCTTTTGTGTTTTTATTACCTTAGACTAGAGAGGGGAAAAATAACAACCCTCCCCCCAAAACAAAAAAATGAACAAACAAAAAAACCACCATAACCAAAAACCACAGCAAACAACAACCTCACAAGCATTTAAATTCTACAAATGATTAAAAGTTGTCCTAAATAACTTCATATTCCAGTTTGAGGAAGGAGTATCGTTGTCATCCAGTTGGTTGGTCCTAATTTGCTTATTCCCAAGGAAAGCACAAAAAAGAAAGTAGGTAGAAGTGGCAGTATCCTAACACCAGTGCTGCACCACCACCCCTTGCTGGTGCCTGGTGGCACAGAGGCATTAGCCCAGTTTTGGCTCATGCAGAAAGTAGCACTGTTATTCTAGGAAGAGTATTTTTATTAAGTGAATTGCACCCCAAATGATGTACCAAGTGTGCTGTAATTTGGTACATGATAAAATGTTGCTAAACTGCTTCACAATAATTAGAGGCAAAAAACAGATAACAGTCCATATATTATTTAATGCTAATTAATTTTATATTAGTTTGTTGATATTTATTGAATTCCTCTTAGGTTCATCATAATTTGATTATGCCTCTTAATTGGACCCCTGAATCTTCACACTGATAATGTTGCCAATGGCAACATCAGAGAAATTCTTAAAACCTTTTAAAAGAGACAGGATTTCGAAAAGGGTAGGCAAAGGACACGGAAATAAACCCTTCTATTTGTGGTTCAGTGGAGATTCTGGAGGCTACTGAGGAAGAGGGATCAGTGGGGGAGGTGGTCCCTGGGCACCTGAAAACAAGACTTGAACATCCTTCTCAAATGCTGTGGTGAGTTATTTGATTTCAACCATGTGACACTTTCATCTCCAGCTGTGTTTTGGGGACACCTGCTTGAAAGAGGAGAATTCCTGTGCAGGTCAATTGGATGAACTTGAAAATGCAGTGTTTGCCTGGGAAAGTTACATGAAAATTACCATATTGTCTATGTTATATATTCTCCACTAATATTTTCTACTATTATTTCAGTGAAGAAACTACAATCAGACCACGCTAAGCCGTGTAGAATTAGGGATCTGTATCTCTCTTGAAGCTTTGGAAATGTGGATTCCAGTCCCAACAAATTGGTGAGAAACCATTTGCCCTTAGTAGAGCTGTGCTGGTTGCCCTGGATCACCTCCTTGTCTGTAATGTGCCTGAGCATATCTTCTTGGAGGATCTGCTCCATGGTCTTCCCAGGCACTGAGGTGAGGCTCACCAGTCTGGGGTTCTCTGGATCTTCCTTTCTCCTCTTTTTAAAAGTCAGAGTGATGTTTCCCTTTTCCAGTCACTGGGGACTTTGCTTGGCTGCCGTGGCTTTCCAATAATGGTGGAGAGTGGCTTGCACCCAGCATCAGCCAGATCCCTCAGGAACATGGGACACACGTCATCAGGTCCCATACGCTTGTGGATATTCAGCTGCATCAAGCAATCCCACACCCATGGGAGTTAATTCACTCCCCCCACACCCTCACAGAGGATCAGGAATTGAGACAAGTGGGAAACCTGGCTGCCAGTGAAGGCTGAGGCAAAGAACTCACTGAGTGCCTCAGCATTCTCCATATCAGCCACCACCAGTTCACACTTCAAGATTATTGGGGGGGTACACTCTCCTTGGCCTTTCTTTTCTGACCTATGCACTTACAGAATCCCTTGTTATTCTTCAAGTCCCTTTCCAAGTCCTGTTCCATCGTGGCCTTGGCCTTCCTGACTCCATCCTTACACATTCAAACTGTACCCCTGTAGTCTCCGGACATCACATGTCCCTGCTTCCACTGGCTGTGCATTTCTTTCTTATTCTTCAGTTTGAGGAGCAGATCCTTGCCCAGCCATGCCAGTTTCCAGCCTACCTTGCTTGATTTCCTGGGATAAAGAGCTCTTGTGCTGTAAGAAAAGTGGCCTTGAAGAGCTGCCAGCTGTGGTCAGCCTCCCTGTCCTTGAGGACAGTTTCCCAGGGGATGTCATTCACCAACTCCTTAAACAGCTGGAAGTTCACTCCTGCAAAGTTCAGGGCCCTGACTTTGTTCCTCACCAGGTTCATGTTCCTTGAGCTCTCAAACTCAGCCAGGTTTGGTTGCTACAGCCCAGGCTGCCTTGAGTCTGAATTCCCTTAATGAGCTGATCTACACTGCTGAGCACCAGGCCCAGTAATGCCTCACCTCAGGTTTGTCTAATACCTGGACAAGCAAGCTGACTTCCAGGAGTCTCCTGGATTGCTTGCATCCAGCTGTATTGCTTTCCCAGCAAATGTCCAGGTGGCTGAAATGACCCATCAGGATGAGAGCTTGTGAGTGTGATGCTTGGGCAAGAGAGCTCATCAACAGGCTTCCACTGACCAGGTAGACTATAGTAGACCCCCAAGACCAGTGGTCCTGTCCCTGATTTTCACCCACAGGCCCTCAGCCTGTTTGTGGCTGTTAATATGCCGTCCAACAGAATAATGAAATGAGGCATTTGAAGGTTTTCCATTTGTTTTGTAGTGGGGTAGGAGAGTCTGGTAAGGATTTTTTCCTCTCAGCACTTTAGTAGAGATTTACATTTGCACTCCTAAGATTGTTCAGCATATGGTAATATCTTTAGATCTTTAGAAAGTTGGTGAATAATCTTCATACTAGTTTTGTGCTTTGTACAGCATGAAATGGATTTTTTTCTTGCAAGCCACAGCACATTCTTTTGCCAGAAGCCTTCACTGGCAAGTGACTTATTTTTTCTGAAGGTCAGCCCCATGTTCCACTTCCCAATTTAAATTATATTTATTATCAGATTCTACTACTAAAACACCTCTTTTTCTGGCCGATTACAACAATAAGTGGGTATTAAAGTGGATCTTGGCCTACAAATGTAGAATGAATAACTCTCTAAAGGAGACAGGAGCTCATTTATAGAGCTTTAAACTAGCTTGGAAGGGGGAAAGGGAAAAATACCAGGCTCGCCAGTGATGAGTGATGGGATGGTGTGACAAAACTTGAGGAAACAAGTGCTAACAGGATCTATCCAATCTGCCTAACGAGGTGTTGGCTACAATGTGCCACACCTGAAATGTTCCTACACCAATGCACACAGCATGAGGAGCAAACAAGAGGAGGTCGAAGCTTTGGCCCAGTCCCAGAGATTTGGCATCACTGGCATAGGTGAAACCTGGTGGGATGAGACCTGTGGCTGGAGTGCCCTCTTGGATGGTTCCAGGCTCTTCAGCAGGGACAGGCAGGGCAGAAGAGGTGGAGGGATGGCACTGTGTGTAATAGAAGAGTTAGGAGGTACGGAGCTCACAGCTGGCAGTGGCACAGTTGGGAGCCTCTGGATAAGAATCAAGGGGTAAACAAATAATGCAAATGTCATTGTGGGAGTCTGCCACAGACCTCCCAGCCAGGATGATGCCTCAAAGAATTATTCTTTGAGGAACTAAGGGACACTTCCAAGTCCTTATGGGCAACCAGCTTGCAGAAATCAACTGGGAGCATCACGCAGCTGGACAACCCCGGCCAGAAGATTCCTAGAAAACTTGGATGACAACTTTATGGAACAGGTCCTATGGGAGCCAACTCGGAAAGATGCCATCCTTGATCTGCTGCTCGTGGAGTGGATCTCGTGAGTGAAGTGAAGATTGGTGTCTCCTTGGCCACATCAACCATGAAGTGATCGAGTTTAAAACCTCTGTTGACAGGAGGAAAAGTGCCAGCAAATCTCAACTCTGGACATGAGGAGAGCAGACTTCAGGCTGCTCAGGGAATCAGTAAGTAAGATCCCCTGGGAAAATCCTTTTGCAGGTGCTGGGTTCCATCAGTGCTGGTCACTTTTCAAACATCACCTCCTAAGGGCACAGGAGTAGCAATTCCCAAATGTCAGAAGTCAAGCAGCTGAGGCAGAAGGCTGGGTTGGCTGAGCAGGGATCTTCTCTTGGATATAAGGTGAAAAAGGAGGGTGTATAGCCAGTGAAAGTAAGGTCAGGTGACATGGGAAGAATACAGACATGTTACTTGCTGCTTAGGGAGAAAATCCTTGCAAACTAAGCTCAAGTGGATTTGAAGCTGGCCAGAAATGTGGGGGGTAATAAAAAGAGTTTTTTTCCAATACACTAATGGCAATAGGCAGCATAGAATGCCATCAGCCTGTTCCAGGATGAGGATGGTCACCTCACAAACAGGAACAGAGACAAGACAGAGGTGTTTAATGCTTTCTTTGCCTCTGTTTTCAACACGAGGACCAACGGGGTCTCAATGCCCTGAGCTGGAGAACCATGAGAACAATCAACTCCCAGTTGACCCTGAAATTGTGAGGGATCTGCTGCTCCAGCTGGATCCCTACAAATCTATAGGGCCTGATGGAATTCATCCTAGAATCCTCAAAGAGCTGGCTGATGTCATTGCAAAACCTCTCTCAACTTTTGGGCAATCTTGGGACTCTGGAGAGGTCCCAGGTCACTGGAAGATGGTGAATGCTGTCCTACTTTTCAAGAATGGAAAGAAGGAGGCCCTACAGGCCTGTCAGTCTCACTTCAGTGCCTGGTAAAGTCCTGGAATGGATTATTCTGGGAAGTATTGAAAAATACCTGAAGGACACCACTGTCATTGGTCACAGCCTGCTCAGTTTCATGAGAGGGAAGTCCTGCTTATCAAACCTGATTTCCTTCTATGACAACATGACCCACCCAGTTGATCAAGGGAAGCCAGTAGATGTAATCTTTTTGAACTTCACCTAAAACTTTTAATACTGTCTGGACTTCTGATATCCTTCTGGACAAGTGGAAGCGCTGGATTCAGCACCCTGGATGGGGTAAACCCAGATGTACAAACAGACTGTGGAATGAGATGCTGGAAAGTAGAGCCATGGAAAGGGCCCTGAGGGTCCTGGTTGATGGCAAGTTGAATCTGAGCCAGCAGTGCCCTGGCAGCCAGGAGGGCCAACCATGTCCTGGGGGCATCAGGCAAAGCATCAGCTGGAGGGAGGGGATTGTCCTGCTCTGATCTGACCTGGGGCAGCTTCACCTTCAATATTGTGGCAGTTTGGGGTACTGCAATATAAGAATGATACTAAGCTGTTAGAGAGTGTCCAGAGGAGAGCAACAAAGATGGTGAAGGGCCTTGAGGGGAAGGTGTGTGAGGAGCAGCTGAGGGCACTTGGTGTGTTCAGCTGGAGAAGAGGAGACTGAGGGGAGAGCTCATTGCAGTTACAACTTCCTTGGGAGGGGAAGAGGAGGGGCAGGCACTGATCTCTTCAGTCTCTTGACCAGTGACAGGACATGAGGAAATGGCAGGAAGCTGATTCATGGAACAGATATTAGAAAAAGTTTTTGCACCCGAGGGGTGATTGAGCACTGGAACAAGTTCCCCAGGTAAGTGATCACAGCACCAAGCCTGTCGAAGTTCAAGAAGCATTTGGATGATACTCTCAGGGACCTGGTGGGACTCTTTGGGTGTCCTGCACAGGACCAGGAGTGGGACTTGATGGTCTTCCTGGGTCCCTTCCAACTCAACATATGCTGTGATTTTAAACTGAAAACTATCAGAACTCAAGATAAACTTATGAAATACCCCTAAGACCTCCCACTCCTTTAACTGTGTGCACAGCACACACTGAAAATGCCATGCCTTAAAGGATTTGTGCTATCTGATTGTTTCCCACATACCTTTAATATTCTGTCAAGAAACCAAGAATAGTTGGCACCAGTTTATCGATTCAGGCACTGTTCAAACAGAAAAGCTTTGCTTTAGAGACCTTTGATACTCTCTCTGAAAATAGGGAGGAAACAATCACCAAGACAGTTTTATAAGAGTAGTTTGTTTCTACAAGCTAGCTTTTTGTTTAGGAAATGTCTCCCTAGGGTTGTTAAGCCATGGTAGATGGTAGTAGATTCCTATTTTAAATTGTCATCATGGTTTTACGGTCTCTGAAATACAGAAAGAAATCAAGGTGCTTCCACATTTCTGCACCCCGTGTTTACCAACACACTGTAGACTGACTTCACCTTAGCAATTAATGTCTTGTTTTCCACCAATATTTCTTTGCTAGGTCTAAAGTTAAATGGTTTCTCGCTATGTTTCATTGTAACAAGTCTGCCAGAGAGAACCTCGTCAATTTTGTAGTGAAGGCCAAGCCTAGTGGTAACAAAAAGTTTTTTCTTGATTTTTTTTAATTTCTGGTACACAGTAGGAAAAAATATATATTTTTTTTTAAGAAACCACAGAAAACCTAATCATTATGAGATAATAGACAGGGTTCATAAAGAATCTAAAAGTAGGGTTTTCTGCAAAGATTAATAAACACCTCTTTTTTCAAACTACTATGTACTACCAGATTTTCCATCTTTTCTCAGCAGGAAAAAAAAAAGTATAAAAAGTTTCTAACAGGGGAGAATTTAAGGACTGATCTTCTCTATGTGTCATCACTGTTTTCAGAAAACATAATATTACATCAAACACCCTGGTGTGTTTATTACTGCACCTCACATCAGAGCTCTGAATCTGGCCTTTTTGGCAGGGTCAGCTATAAAAATTCCCAAACTGAGGTCTCAAATATCTAGAAATCACACTATTTCATCTGTAAATACAGATGCTTTGTAAGCCTGGACTGGTTATACCTAATGGTTTAAGTGTATTCTCAGAATCTAAATTTAGCTCCGAAGCGTTGCTCGATTGTACTTTGCTCCATCTCTTCACTTTTCAGCATTTAATGTTTTCCAAAGTGCTGCATGTGTCTGTTTCCAGAGTGACTTGCTCTACCATTCACATGGTTACTGATTAACCTATGAGTGCATCTAAAGGTTTATCCTGAGTGCAGACACTTTCAAACAGATTTCATCAACTGAATGTGGTTTGCCTTTGAATGTCACAGTCGAACTTTAGTTGATTATGTAGCCCTGAGCATGTTATTTTTAATTTCTGGAAGTGTGTGCAAAATAGCTTTTTGATTGTCCACTCTATATATAGATTTCATGTATTGCAGAAATTATTTGTTGAAGTAACTTCTGTTACCTTATTTTAAAGCATGAAATAACTGCTTTTTTATATGTGTGGCCAGCCTAGGTTTTCATGATGAGAAGAACATCAAATGCTCATTAAACACCAAAACCTGTGCATTACAGATGGAGCATGTACAATCCTTTATATTAAAAAATGCTTTTTAAATTTTGTTTATGCCCGCTCCATCTGAATTTGGAGACGTATTATTATTTCACATCTTGTTAGGCATCTATTAAGTAATGGTTTTGAAGTCCCTAAGAGCACCACCAAATATATTGACAATAAGTAATCACTCTCAAATTCAAGAAGTTATGGTAAGTGAGTTACAATAACTAAGTGGAAGATTATCATAGTTGCTTGGTAATGAGTTCAAGAGACTGTCTACAAAGTAATGAGCACAATAACAACCTTGTCCCCCCTCCATTATCATATTTATGCCTATTTTGTGAAGTGGTAACCCCATGGCTACTGGCCCCTAAAACTTCAATTTAAACACAACATCCAGCTGTCCCATATTAACTCTTCGTATGCTGCCCCTGCCTAGCAAGTTTCCATCACAGTGTTCTGGGGAAGCTGGCAACTGGGGCAACTGTGCATTCCTCAGTTTGCTTCTGCTATTCAATACCCTTAAAAGATCATGTTTTCTTCAGGGTCAATCCCAAAGCAGAATTCATTCAGCCTGATGAGTATCTACCTATATCTTCCAGCTGCTATGTATCTGACTCACGTGTCTACCCCGTACTGCTGCCTAGTGAAGAGAGGCAGAACAAGCTGTTGCTCACAAAAAGGCTATGTGGACCCACATTTTCTGTGCTGTCACACTTTCCAATCAGTTGTGTTTCTGTAAAGGCAGCAGAAAATACTGTTATCATCTGCAAGTCCACTAAAGATGCATTAGCTTGGGGGTGGCAGACTACCAGCGTGAAGCACGGTACTGTGAATTGTTCCCAGACTGTTTGCTGCCCTGGTGATACATGTATAATGCCACACTGGAATAGAATAAATGTGTCACGAAATTGAATGGGATGTGAGAAACAGAATGTGTATTTAAATGTAAAGATTTATAATAGACATTAAGCTTTTTGAAAGTACTAAAGGCCTCATCACTAAGTTAAGAAATCATCCCTATCACTGTCAAGGTACTACAACTGAAAGCTAAACAATGTAAATGGGACCACCAATCATGAAACTTGCAAGCAAACTACACTAGAGATTTTCAGCATCGAGGTTTTTGTGCAAAAAGCTATGAAGGTAAGCGAGTAATCACAGAATCATACAATGGTTTGGATTGGAAAGGACCTTCAAAGTTCACGTAGTCTGAACCCTTGCCAGGGATCTATGATCTATAGGCTGCTGGCATGCTTGTGGAGGGGCTGAGGCTGAGACATTCTAGTGGTATTAAAATGCTATGAAATGTCATCAAAACCCCACAGTTGAGGCAAATGAATGTGCATGGGGGGGGTGTGCTCGCGTGCATGCTGGGGTGATCTAAAAATAGAATACACAGGAGTTTTATATTTAGTCTTGAACATTCAGAGCTTTCAATTCAGGACTGCCACAGCAAATAGTTACCTTTGCCAAGTATGCAAGCAAGTTAAGAATGAATGTAAAGAATAAATTAAGTTTACGCTTTCCTATGTGATAAACTACACCTGTAATGAGAAGTCCCAAAGAAATTCTAGTACTTACTGGAAGTGTTCAGGAGTACATGTAATTTTGGAATACGAAGAAAAAAAAGGGCTGAAAAGTGGTATATCTGAAATTTATTTGGCTTGCTTTAATATATAACTAGTCACATTCTGCTGAAAATTAATTCTTTTATCTCAGACCTCAAAATGTGATACCTTCATTTAATTATTACATATGTTTCCATTTACATGTGAAAAAATTCTAAGATGTATAACCCTGCAAAAAAAAATCTCTGCGACAGCATCACTGTAATATCATGGGAAAAACATATTCACACAGAATCACAGAATATGCTCAGTTGGAAGGGACCTACACAGATCATTGAGTCCAGTTCCTGGCCCCACACATGGCTATCTGCAAGAGTCACACCAGGTGCCTAAGGGTATTGTGAGTTGAAAGGTTAAAGACAATTTTGTCATCAAATTTTTGTTTGGTACTTACTCTCTATATGTATGGAATATTGTAAATGTTGATTACTGAACTAATTTTGTTAGGCTATGTGATAAAAGTTCATCTGCACACCCACCAAGGAGCACAAAGCAACAACAGCAGCAAGGGGACTCCCCAAATAATACTCTGTCCTGGCCACACCCAGGCCCACCCCAGGCCCACCAGCCCATAAAAGGCCCACAGCATGAGCCCTGAGGAGCCCAGTGGCAAGGATGGCAGGCAGGAACCCAAACCAAGACCTCCTGAGGAATAAACCACCTTCCATAGCCCTTCAGGGCTGTCGCAGGACAGCCCCAGCCTGCACCCAGCATGAAACCCATCACCAGCCATCAGGAGCACCCCCAGGTCACACTTATCACTCTAACTTCACACTCTTCTCACAGGTAAGAGACATTACTAGGAGACTCTCTGAACTGACTTGTCTCTCTGATTATTAGCCACTTCGGATTGTCCAGGTTGGCAGTGATGAGGTTGAGGGGAGAAGTGCTAGGGCAATCAAAAAGGACTTCAGGGCACTCTGGGGTTCCAGACCAGGGTGAGGGGCAGCGTCCTCACTGTCCCTGCCAATCTGAGGCTGGGTTAGAGGCTCCAGGAGCTGTGGGGTGTTAGAGTTTTCTCGGGCTGTTTGTGACTGACAGCTACTTCAGGGCTTCCCCAGGTAGGTTCCAGGGGCCTGCCATGAGGGATACGATGCCACTTCACCTCCGTGAGGTTTGACCCATCCCTGCCCCCTCCACACACACACACACTCCCTGCAAGGTAGTTCTGACCCAATAATTCAGTGCCCAACTGCCCTCTGGGTGAAGAACCTTTTTCTGATACCTAACCTAAACCTCCCCTGACACAGCTTCAGGCCATTCCCTCAGGTCCTGTCTCTGGTTACCCCTGAGCAGAGATCAGTGCCTGCCCCTCCTCTTCCTCTCCCAAGGAAGTTGTAACTGCAATGAGCTCTCCCCTCAGTCTCCTCTTCTCCAGCTGAACACACCAAGTGCCCTCAGCTGCTCCTCACACACCTTCCCCTCAAGGCCCTTCACCATCTTTGTTGCCCCCCTTTGGACACTCTCTAACAGATTCATTTCTTACATTGTGGTGCCCCAAACTGCACACAATATTGAAGGTGAGGCTGCCCCAGGTCAGAGCAGAGCAGGACAATCCCCTCCCTCGACTGGGCTGGTGATGCTTTGCCTGATGCCCCCAGGACAGGGTTGGCCCTCCTGGCTGCCAGGGCACTGCTGGCTCAGATTCAACTTGCCATAGACCAGGACCCCCAGGGCCCCTTCCACGGCTCTGCTTTCCAGCCTCTCATTCCCCAGTCTGTACAAACCTCCGAGTTTGCCCCATCCCGAATGGCAAAGGGAGCAAAAAGGGTTGGGGATTGGCCAGTGGGTACACTTGTCAGCCATGCCCTGCACCCAGCCAGTGCAACCTGTCCTGGCTGCTTGCCAGAGTCCTTCTTTGCTTTGTCCCTCACAGCTCTGTGTGTGTGTGGCACATGTGCACACATATGGGGTCTGAATGCAGTGGCTGGAATCAGAGAGTGAGTAGGTGTCCTGTGTCTACTGTGCAGTACCCACAGTGGGAGTAGGTGTGCAGGTGAGCGTGTAAGTACCAGCAAGCGTCACGCTGGATGAGACACCGGGCTAGTGAAGTGGACAGGAGTAAGTAATTGTGGGGTCCTCTGGGGGCAAGAGCACAAGGGGCTTGGCTATGGGGACAGCCAACTGTGTCTGCAAGTGTATATGTGTGTGTGTGTGTGTGTGTAATAGTCTCATAGCAGCCACTGTGCTGCTGAAACCTCAGGGATTGTAATGTCCCAATGTTAGCAACTGAGGAGACTGGGACCAAAGGGCAGCTGCTGGTCAGATGTAGGGTCTGAGAGAGCTGCAGTGTGTGTATTTTGTCACTTGTTGACCTCCTATGAGCTCCACTGTAGAGGGGAATAAAACAACACCCTCAGTGAAGGCTGTGTCTGTGTGAGTGCCTTGGTGTCTGATTCGTGTGGCTGGATGTGTGAATTGTGGTGTGTACATGCACTCTGTGTGTGTCTGCCTTCTGGGAACGCATCTCCAGCCGTGCTGCTGGTTGGACCCAGGGACAGCAGCCTTGCCTCTCCCAGGTTCTCGGATCCCGCAGGATATACTGTCCTGCAACCTAAATACAAATTTTTAAAAAATCAGTAAGTATATCCCAGTAAACAGGTTAATGACTTATCCATCCATACAGAAAGAAAAGTTTATTTATGACTGTGATATTTATTGAACCTATAAGGGGATTTGGATTCAGCTCCTGGGTCGATTTTTCTCTTATAGCTTGTTGGGAGTTTTGTCTGAAATGGTGCTGGCTGAGGGCTACGGTCTTGACCTACCAGTGATGTCAATGCAAACGTGAGGAGGCCTGCCAGCCCCAGGTGGTCTGTGCAGATGCAAAGTGCTCATCTCCATGAAGTGGCAAATATTCAGAATTTGGCTCACCATTTAAATTTTAACCAGCTCCCTGTTGGAAGAAACTATATCTTATATTCCTGTTTATTGGCTGGATTCAACATGCAGGTAACACATGCATATTCTAATTGAAAATAGGCAGGGTTTGTGCTATTTCCACTGAAGGAATATTTCATAAACACATTCTTCTGATGATTTGCAATTATTCTTAATTTCCAGTTTGAAGCCACTCATGGTTGATGTCTCTTTCTTTCATGACTCTTAAAGCACTGTTGGGTTTATCTCCCAATGCTCTTCCGGAGTGCAAATATATCCTTTCATCCCACTAGTTTAAATATGACAACCAGTTAAAAATTATGTTCACACTGCATATTTGGCCTGTGCCTGAGACTCCTAAATTTTTACAGCATCTAAACTAGGACACAGCCAGACACCAGCCTCTCGGACTGAAAATAACAGCTAACAACCGGGAAACACTATGGAACAGCTTTCCAAGCTGACTTTCAACTGTGACCAACTGAGCTCTCTGTTCTAATAAAGCTAAACCTAAACCTCACCAGGCTGGACCCTTTACTATACTGCTGCATATAGGAAGCAAATAATGCCTGTCTAGCAACTTTCTGTGTGCCCTTTTCACTGATCCCTGAATACTATCGATTTTTTTCAAGGATGGGATAAAATGCAGCGTGGTAATGCAGATGTGACCTTTCTGTCCTACAGAGCAGCAACAGGCAGCATTCTGTACAGAATTGAGTACTCCACTGAGTTTTGAAAAAGACTGAAAGTATAATCGAGTCTTTGCAAGGCCGCATGTAGCAATGACAAGAATGCAACTATCACTTTCAGGGAAAAAAAAAGCTTTTATTATTTTAGCAATAATAGTTGCTATATATTAATGATTATTCCGGTGGTGAGAATGTGTTTGCTTCTGTTTATTCCACACATTATTCAGGAAAGTAAAGATTATTTACTTTTCCTAGGAAAAGAACGTAGCTAACTATATATTGTGGAAACGGGAGGATCTGGAGGATTTGCAATGAGCAGTAACAGACTATTTTAGCTTGTTTTCAGGAACACATGGTGAAACTATTGCATTACGTGAAACTGCTAATCTCTTCGTAATCAACGGGATTACTCATGAGTTAATCAAATTATTAACCTAAATAGACTGGGATCATAATCTGGATTCCAGAATGAAATCCGCAAAGACACTAAGTACCAGCCTAGTGATGTCCAGCAATCTCAATGGGAAGTCAGTGGCCAAGGAGGAGACATCTTATTTGACCCTCAGCCACAGAACAAAAGATATTATGAAAAGAAGTCCTCTTTAATAACACATTGACTTGTGAAAGGGCAAAGATTGTCATAAACATTTACTTGTGTGCATATGCAGATAATAGAGTTAAAATACTGATGATCTAGACAGGATCAGTCCAAAACTGAATAGTTTGAAACGGCCCGTGTTTTTTAAACCATTTAATTTTTTTAAGCATCTAAACATAAAGTGGCTTCCTTCATCTGTAAAGTGGAGGCTTTCAATAAATTCTAGTATGTATTCATACTCATTACATTTGAAAATACTATCCTAAATTGTCTTCCATTGCATTTAAACTATTGGTATTCAGAAAAAGGTTGTGGTGTGAGGTAAGCAATAGAATACTGTCCCATACTTTTCCTGGATGCCTGCAAAACCCCTGCTGGGAAGAATTAGTCTCTCTGAACACAAACTTTTTCTTTCACCTTTTTATGCACTCTGAAATTTTTGGTTTTTTGCTTTTCTTTCAGAAAAGAATAATCTCTTATTGTTTCCTACACATAAAAAGAGAAGACATTCATTGAAAGTATTTATGGGGGCAGGGAGTTGCATAAAGCACCAATAATATCATAGTGGGGTTTCACTACAAACCTTATTTTGTGTGAATGTCACTGTAAAGTCACCTTTACTTCATGTTTTTTCCTCATTTCACATCAATTTCTTTTTATGCACAAATTAGTCAGGTGTGCAAGTACTGCATTCCACTGCTAAAGGCTACAAGACACCACTGGGACTAGGATTTGAATTCTGCACTACTATTCTTCTACTCTATTTGATACTTGCATATCCTGGATTTCTGACATTCAATGACAAAATTCCCTTTAAGATTTAAAATGTGAAATAAATAAGTGTATAATAGCAGAAATTCTTACCATTCCTACACCATTGTTAAGTTTTGGCTACAACAATTTCCACATGACCAGAAAGACATTTTCCTCTTCTGTACATCACAGAAGTTTTGGAGGAGCAGGTTAAATCAGTGTAATCCCTCAAATTCCACTTTGCCAGCAGGACAAGGGGGAATGGCTTTAAACTGAAAGGGCAGGTTAACATCAGAGATAGGAAGAAATTCTTTACTGTGAGGGCAGTAAGGCCAGGGCACAGGGTTGCCCAGAGAAGTTGTGAATGCCCCATCCCTGGAAGCGTTTAAGGCCAGGTTGAATGGAGCTCTGAGCAAACTGGTCCAAGGGAGGGTGTCCCTGCCCACGGTAGGTGGGTTAGAACTAGATGATCTTTAAGATCCCTTCCAGCACAAACCCCTCTATGGTTCTATGATATTTGAATGTCGAAATGTCAGCATAACGTTTAATATTAGTAAGACTCTAGGAACGATGCAAACAATGTGGTAGCCAAATACCCGGTTTTCTAGATGCCTGAACCATATTTGAAAATCCAACTTCAAGAGTTCAGCTGAATTAAGGCTGGCTCTAATGTATTTTGGCTCAATCTAATAATCGAGCCCCCTCCCTATGCTGCTAGATGAGTAGCACCAACTTAGTTTATCTCACTTTATTTCAAGTGCACAAAGAAAATTTAGGTGTAAAAATCCATGTCCTAGACAGGTCAAATCATTCTAATTATGATAAGCTATCTTTGTTTTCAAAAAATGTTTCATTTGTCCAAGTCTCAGTTGTATATTTTCCTGTTCTTGAAGTCAGAGTGCAGGTAACACCTACTACCTGCCTTCGGGATGTCAGTGACAAGTCTGTGATGATCTTCAGTCTTTCTACAACAGCTTCCCTTTCTTTTTTTTACTTTGATAGTAGAATATTTGCCCTTCCAGATGGCAATTTTTGTGATACTCAGGGACAAAAAAAGCTCAGCAGAGTCTGGTTTTTGGACAGTGATAATGAAAACAAGGTAAAATCAGCCTAGGAAGGGAATAAAATGCACAGCAAGATAGAGGCAATGACTGCTGTGACCTACTCAATTTTTGTATACTTAAAGTATGTAATTCTATGTTAACAAGTGTTCCAGCTTAACATCCCCATGCAAAAACAGCAGCAAACCAGTAATAATTAGAAAATGCTTTCTTTTCCATTTTGCCTTTGCACTTCACCACCTATTCTCTATTAACTGCTCTTTTCATTTGTTTGCTCAATCTTCTCTCTTGAGCAGATAAAAGGGTTTCATTAAAGCAAAGCCTAATGCTGTCAGTGGCAGGAGAGCTGCCAACACTGGCGGTTTTAGTAAGTCTATTAAGCCAACCTGAGCATGCTAGCACTTAATAAATTCCCTCTATTCACTGCAGTCCTTTGCAAATATTCCTTTATCTCATACGAAAAACTAAGTTATGCAACTCAATTAAGTAATAAAAGAGTAGACCCCACACTCATATTTATATATACACATAACTGTGTCCTAGGAGGAGCAGCACATACCATCAATCGTAATCTCTGCTGTACCAGGAGTACTTCTTGAGATTACAGAAACGACTAACAAAAGCTTCATGAAAATGTTCCAATTATTAGATGAAGACAGCACCAGGCAATCAGAACTTTTTAAATGGATTTTCTGCCACAGTCCATTTGCAGAGCAGAAATTCTAAACCTATTTGAAGGACATCTGCTATACCTATTTAGTCTATTTTATCTGTAATTTATCCAGAAGGCAAAAACCCCCAAACCCCAGATTCTAGAAATCACTGCCATCTTCTGTCATTACCATAGCACTTAATGTAGAAAAGTACTTTGAAGAACAAGTGAACCATATAAGAATACCAGTCAGCATCACTGCTTTTAAAGGAAAAGCCTTTATCATCCTCACCATCATCTGCCATTCTTCAGGGCTCTGCAGCTGAAGTATTTAACCTTTATTTCTTACATAAGAGAAAAAAAATTCTGTAGCAGTAGAAAACAACTGATCTGAATTCTTCTCCCCTGAAAGGTTAATAAAATTGTTTAAGTAACGTAATAAACACAAGGGCAGCGAGTGGGGTGGAGAGAGGGCACCACCCTGATGTCTGAGAGGAAACATACTCAATAAGCAGCATGATTTATTCAAGTGAACGTTTGCCTGAGAGCTACTGACAGGCAAGTGCAGAAATCATGGTGGAGCAGTCCCACAGCATGATTTCTCCAACCATAATAGAAAACATTGGCTCAGAACAGCTGATTTTTTTTCATTCTCTGTTTTCAGGTTTTGCAACCGTTACCGGAAACCTTACTCGTTTTAGTTCGTACAAAATTACCAAACAAGTGGAAAAATAATAAAGAGAACATGGTTCTGTGAAAAGACAGGATCATATTTTAAAAACTTAAGGTGTCCCAATAAGAAAAAAATTACTTGTCTTTGTAAGGGTTTAGCAGAGAAAAACTAATCACACACATAGTTTACTATACTTAGTGTAGCATTTACACATCAGGCATGCATTGAGGTTAACAATATATCAGCAATTTTGCATAGAACCAGAACTCTTATTGAGGAAAATAAACCAGCCTTCTCCATCAAGAAATGACTTTCTGCTTCCCCAAGAAAAAAGAAATTATGCTGAAGCCACCTGCAGCAAGAGGCAATTGCGTTGCTTAGCCACAGCTGTGGTGAGATCTTCAAGTAAGGGACATCTTGATGTACAGTGATGAATTAGGCTTCTTCTCAATCACCTGAGTATAGCCCTAACCAATCCTCCTCCACGTTATTTCACTGATTTATTTCCTATTCTTGCTGGGCTAAACAGCACTTACACTACATAATGCAACAGCCTGCAGATCTCTTCTCAAACAACTCAGTTCTGCTGTTCTACTGCATGGGAACACCCACTTGTCAGTGAACAAAAAATACAGATGAGTGAGAGCCTGAAGAAGCAAAGGAAATTATCTCCCATGAACAAACTTACTCTAAAGAGAATTATGGTAACAATTTTTTCTATTCTTTTAAAATAAACACTCTTACAATTTCATCTGAATGATCCATGTGATGCTTATTAAGGTACCTCTCTGAAAGAGGAATTCAATCATTATGCCCCTAAATTCACCCCTAAGAGCTCAGTTTTATAAGAGAACACTGGATATTTCGGAGTGCTAATATTTCAAGCTCATGGGGAAAAAACCCCACAAATTAAGGATCTTGAAAAAAATCTAGTGCCCACAGAAGGCTATGCAAATACAAGTTAAAAAAAAGGTAGAACTATCACAGAGAATATCATTGTATTGTATAGCTTCTTCTCTAGTGCCATCTTGCTATCAAATGATTCCCCTCATAGCAAAAAACTTAGGAAAACTGTGTGTAAAGGAAGATGTCCTTCAATTTATTCTTGTATAAAAATGGTAAAATTTTAGTAACCAATATAATTATTTCTTAAATATCCATGTATTAGTTATTGAGGAAATTCATATTGTCCGAAAAATAAACGTGTAAAAAAACGTTACAACTTTTCCTTCAATTACTCTCTCTTGGTATCATCAACACATCAAAGCAAGAAAGCAATGAAACCACTATTTCATATGAAATTTACAGTATTTTTGTGCATAGTTGTTGATTTATATAAGTGAACTTTATACTGCTAGGCAACTCGATTAATGAAGGTTAAAAGTAGGCCAGTGATATAGGACAGTGGTTCTTAACTCAACTTGCATCCCTGCCTCCAGTTAGAGACATAATGTTCATTCCTCATATTCTGGAGCACTAAATAACACTGTAACTAGATGCAGAAGACAAGAATTATTCGACTTTATCCACCCTTGATCTTTACACAAAATTCCCATGACATCCATAGAACTTCCACAGCTGTACAAGGTCCATGGCAAACACAGCTTTCAGGATTTGCTCTTCAATAAATATCACAAGCGTAAGAGAGACAGCAAATGTTAACTCTTTATTTGTTTTGAACATATAAAGGTTATATGAAACAATGGAAACAATTCTTATTTATGAAACAATTCTTTTAGAGCCATCTTGTGGGGAAAATAAGCAATTTAAACCAACACATGTACTCTAATTGGTTTTCTACCAAAAAGATTAGTGTTAAGTATGACATCTTCTAGTACTCTTTTAAAAAAATAAATGTCTCAGGCAAACTGTAAACTTTATACAACATTATTTAATCCCCTAGAACATGAAGGAAGTGCGTTTCTGAACAATCACATGTTAAAAGATTGGTTCTAGATAGAAAATATATGTATCATTAAGGTAAAGATGCTATTTTTCTAAAGAATGCTTTTAGACCAGACGCTATTCAAACTCCACCCAACTGCAGCCCACAAAAAAAGCACAAAAACCTAGAGAAGCTGAGGTTTGTTTCAGAGCCCACTTGAATAAATTGGATAGAATTATTCAATCTAACTAAAATGCGGTATAAAAAAAGAAAAAGGCAAAATAAATCTAAATGTAGTAGTAGATTTAGCATTGGAACCTGAAAAGTTTTCGTTGTTAAACATCCCCTTAGCGCTGCCAATTTAAAATTTTTGTAATATTTTCAGGTTCTGAAGGACTTTACACCAGTTGTTTATAAAGAACTCATGACGTGACAGATTTCTGTCTGTATACACTTAAGTAAAGTACAGTCTTGGGTAGTCAATTTCAGTATATTCAAAAGTCATGATGCAGGCTTCAGCTACCTAGGGCAATCAAACATCAGCTGCTGCTTGATTTATCTGTCTTGTCTATGAAGCAAAGTGCTTAAATTTTATCCTAGAGAACAAAAGCGCACGTGTAATCCATATATCTTACTCAGTTTTAATTTATGCCCTATTAAAATACTTCATTTACATAGAACATTAAAGCGTATCACATCACATTTATCCAACACATAATTATCTTCTATTAATACAAAAGTAAAACAGAGTATCACAGAACACTTTTAGAAAGCGCACAATCAAGAGGTGTCACAGAATTATGCATTTTTTGGATCTGTTACAATCAGTGTATAGTATGGACTAGTAGGCACCTCTGTTGGTTTTTCTCCTTTATTTTAAATAAATACGGAAATTTGACAACAAAAAGGGTCTTATGATACCCAAAACCCCCGACAGTTGTAACTTAACAGAACACACTGGCACTCAGATGTACAACCAGACAATTTTGCTAAGGCAAGCACGAGTATGTCAACTTTTATTTTTACACTTCTACCAAACTTTGAGCGAAAGAAGGTGTACATGTGCGCTTACAACTTTGCTTCCTCTTTGAAGAGGACAGTGAGATCCGCTTCCTCCACGTTCGCTTTAAACTTTGGAAAGGAGCCCTGACTCAGGGGCACTTGCCTTAATGAGATTTTGGATTTCTTTGAATTTTGGATGTTCTTTATCAGCTACCAGCTGCAGCAATATGGCTTCGCTAGTAGTAACTATAATTCCAGTACGAGCGAGACGCTAGGAGAGAAAAGAGCAGAGAGGGAATAATGTGAAATATTTGCAAATGTGAACGAGTATACATTTTGTAAAAAAGATGAATAGCATTTTTAAAAACATCTCCTACTAATGAAAGTACTGCCAATTCTATTCCGGCAATTCTTAGTGGTATAATTTATAAAGCTATTGACTGCTTTGAGACTTTCCTGAGGCAAAAGGCTGCCCTGGATTACAACAAAGGTTTCCTACTTGGATTGGATTCTTTCCCCACCTCAGATTTAATAGGCAGCAGACCCACATCTCTTAATGTTAACAACCCTTTCCCCTTGCATGGTTCAGAGGACAGCTTTCTTCACTCTAATGCAGATATGAAAGGCTTGTAGGAAAAATAAAATAGCCAGGTCCAAGATAAAATAATTAAGCGAGAAATTGTAACAATTTCTCATTCAGTCCTTGTTACTACTTTGGCTTTTGGACTACCCAGTGCACTCTTAAAAATAATCTCTGGAGGCAGAAGGAAAATCTCTTCTACAGACATTATAAATCATACTGGCATAACAGCAGCTCTTTTTAACTGACGTTTCATTACAGCCTCAGTAATTCCGGAGTTAGTTCTCTCATGCTGCAGAACAAAACGCACAGAAAGCAAAACTAAAAGAGGTCTGCTAGATCTTTTAAGTGTGCAACTCAACAGAGCAATGCTTCACACAGCCCGAGTCACAGGACTTATTGTAAAGTTTCCGGACTTTTAAGACTGTGGTTGTTGCTTACATAGCAAAGTTATCCTCAGCAAAGGCCCCCCATCATCTTCTCAGCAATCATACAGGTGCTTTGGCAGTAAAACTCTTCACAGACCCAGCTTTCCCTCCACCATCCTCTACTCAGCTGCATGCTCCACCCAGTCTAATGCGATCCTGAATGAGCCAAGCCGGGGTAAGAGGGAGAAAATACAGATGCGTACGTACAGGTTTCAACTGCTATCACTAAATGGAAGAGAAGCTGCAGACCTTCTAGGACTTAGATCACTGTTGCTTAGTCGTTCAGTTACAAAGCAATTGCTGGGGAAAAGTTATTAATTCATATCTGTGAAATGCTGATTGAAAAAGAGAATGCCTTCTCTTTAGAAGCAAAACAAACCATAACATGCCAAAGAGGCTGGCATTGGCTTATACCCTATTTCTAGGACTAAATACAATTTAAATAGATTGCAGATCAGCAGAAATGAAGAGATGAATGTGCTAAGCATCCTGGATGATTTTCAAGGAAATTACAAGTTTTCTTAGCACACAGTCTTTGAGAAGAAGAAAATTATCAAGGATATGTTGCACCCACACTGCAGAAACAAGTAGAACAGATAAAGAACAGGAAAGAAATGCAGCAGCAACAGACAAAGCTTTCTCAATCCGAGACCAAGCAGCGATACAAGATATCTTCATTGGATAGGAAAGAGATTCAGAACAGCCACCACCTTCAACAGGTGGGCTGAATTATTTCACCACTGAAAATTTCAAGGGTTTTTGGTTTCTGAGGATTTTTTTGACTGCAAGTTTTTGCCTGCTGTCATTTTTAAGTACACAACAGAAGGGGAGACAACCTGTTATCCAGGCAGACATGAAAGCTTTGGTTATAAATGAATTCAAACTGCAATTAATAGTATACTTGCTCAGATGTTTGTCTCCAGCACGATCAAAACACATGTTTATGTGATGGGAAATGTGGAGAACTGAAGGAGCAGGGATGGGACTTATTTGAGGTTCCTGGAGAAGCTGGTTGTTTTCACTGCAAGGTCACTCTTTATCATCCTTGAGAAGTCATTGTGAAAAGAGAAAAGCTGTGTTTCTGTGAAAAGACAAACACTACACTCACCTTCCCAGAAAGGTAAGGAGAAGGATCCAGGGAACCCAGCTTAATAAATCTCACCTCAGCTCACCAGGTGTGGTGCAAATTTGCAAGTGAGACAATGTCAGATTCACTAATTAAAAGAATATGACTAGGAACTGTGATCTGTACGGTGAGACCATGCACAGCAGAGAAGGAGTTGCTGCCACATAACTGGCTTGCTCAACGCTGCAGGGCAGCAAATGTTCCCTGAATCATATTGTAATGGTGATACATGGGGTACCACAGCAAAACAGTCTCCTTGTGCTCTGTATTTGTTTTGCCTCTTACTGCTGCTGCGCCACATTGATTTGGGAAGTCCATGATTTCAGTCATTCCTGTACTCTGTGTGGGTCACTGTGCTCTACGTGACAGTCGACATTAGGTTTCCACTTAATCAAAGTCACGTGTTTCATCAATCATTATATGTTGGGGATTTCTCTTTAGCCTTTAATTCTCTCATTCATGAGGAGCAGAAGAAATTAAGTCTTCTCACAAGCTAGGAAAAAAGTATAACACGCTGCAGTTATTATTAGTTTCAATTTCCAAATAATTGTTAGGACCTGAGGCAATAACTGCAATACTTAATGTCTGTATCAGTTTTTGATTTCCCACAGTGATGCCCGCAGGCAAGTTAAGAGTGCACCATCAAAAAATCATTTGCATGAATTTGCTACCACATAGTTGTACACGCTTTTAAATCTGCTTGTTACATTTATCTCCACTTTCTCAACGTTTAGTTAGGCTAAGCTCCTAGAAGCAAGGGGGAGGGGAATCTTTACTATAATCACAGAGTCTTGAGATTAAGCTTTAATTTGCAATGATGAGGGAAAGCACAGGGAGGGACAGACATACAAGAAGGAGCTTTGAACGGGATCACTTACTGCACTTCACTGCGTTTCAAGGAATTTCAACAGCTGAATAAATACTGTTTGGGACAACAGAACCAAAAGCTTTGCAGCACTTTTACTCCTGCTGTACAGATAACACTCCATAAGAAAATATCCTAAAATGCTGCTGTTTATATAGAGTACTCAGATTGCACAAAACAATCACTTTAAAAATCCAGACATAGCAAACTGGGTTATGTATATTAAATCATAATTTAAGGAAGAAAAATCTCCCTGTTGGATGCTATTCTAAGAATCAGAGCACTCATGTCTTCTCAAATCTACATTTGTCCACTGCTTTGTCTTTAGAAATTCCTTGTTAGCTTACAGTAAGGAGGGAAGTTAACATACAAACCCAAGGTGGAGAAAGCCCTGACTAAGAAACTTACCTCAAGAGCAAACATTCTGTCCATCATACTTCTTGATGAGGTGGCATCAGCTACAATATGAACTTCCAGACCTCTGCCAATCAATTCCAGTGCTGTTTGCTGGATGCAGACATGAGTCTACAGGGGAGAAATTATTATATATATTATTATTACAAAACGTAAGTAACCGAACACCAAATTAGAGTACATAATTAATTAGAGTTCAAATACATATTTTTCTACCCCTGACATTGCTAGGGAACTCAGTGTGCATTTTAAATACCAGCTAAAACTGAGACAAGACCCTGCAGTTTACAAATATGTAATTTCAAATTTTATTATGAGATAATATGAAAGACAACACAAGAATAATTTATTCTGTAGAGGATAAATGAGCTCTTGTTAATATGAATTGAGTTGGGTTTTTTAGTTACAGGGAGCAATGCTTAGTATTTCTGTGGGCCAAAAGACATTACCATAAACCAGTACAAGAATGGCAAGGCACATACTTCTACTCCAAACAGGACAACACTGCGGACTCCAGGGATCTCTGCTAATGCTGCTTCAACTTCTGGCAACACCATTGAAAATTTTGTCTTGGGAAGCACAAGTTTAGCTCCTGTTAAATCAATTTCTTGCACAGTGCTGCCAAGACCTTTGGGATACTGTTCAGTCACAATAACTGGAATTCCTAAGAGCCGTGCACCTTGGAGCTGCAAGGGGGCAAGGGGGAAAATATATTAAAAAAAGGAAATTGTTTAAGAACAATAATCACAAAGACACGGTTATCACCCGAAACTGAGTAACCACTAAACTATCTGTGTATAAAATAATAGTTTATGTGTGTGATCAAAAACAAGAGAAAAACAAGGGAACACACCAGTCGTTGACCCACGCTGATGATATCACCAAAGTACTTGATGGCAGGCCGGAATCGCTCTTGCATATCACAGCAGAAAAAAACGGTGCTTGAGGGCGTCAGGTTGCCCAAAGTAGTAATCTGAAAAAAAAAGAAATAAAGATAATGTTTTCCATGGCAGTGGAGACCCTTTCATAAAAGCAGCAAAACGAGAGAGAGTCTGCAATGCCTCTGCCAGGTTATGGATTTATGTTAGTTCGAGTGAAAACAGGAGAAACGTTTTTCAAGCCTGATTTTTGGCACGTTTCTGAATTCAAATGAATAGCTGATAATGAACAGTATGGTACAGTCATCAATAAGTAACAGAGATTTTATTAGGTGGGAGACACAAGTCAGTGTACATGAAAACTTCTCAAGCCTGATGGGGCTGGAGGAGCGTGCTGCCTAAAGCACAGCAAAAAAAAGAAAAAGTACCAACAGTGAAACTACATTCTTCAAATTCATTTTACAATCCACAACTCTGGGAACTGATACAAAATCAGGATAAATTAAAGCTAAAAAAAATTCAGACTTCCACTTGCTATCAAATATTGTATGCACACATATTTTCAACACTTCCAGTGTGTAGTCAATTTGATTGTTTAAAGACATCTTTTAGCACAAGCCTGATGAAAGTCCAAAGGCTAGAATGAAAGCAAAGAAACTTGTCAATATTACAGAAACAGAACTGAATACATTTTAATGACAAAAGTAATCTCCTAGAGTTTCCTTAATACAGGCTACCAAGTAGGGTAGAAGGGAGGGGATAAGAAAAATAAATCAAACATTTAATTTTCTCATACTTTGAAAGAGTGCTTTGCATTTGCATGAAATTACTTGCTCTACCTGTAGAACCCGGGGATAGAGCTTCAGGTGGAAGCTACAGGGAAAGAAAACAGCTATATACTATCACTTAGTTGTCAGGCAACTCGAGAGAAATTACATCCACTCAGGAGCTTTTCAGCAGACTGATAAGTCAAATTGAATAAACAGCTCCTGGGAAGTAGCCATTAATTATATACACTTCATTTACTGCAAACTGAGGTCGTGATGTTTTAAGCTAAAACGGAATTACAAAATCTGTAAAATAATGTATTTCAGAAGAGTGCAGATGTATTGGGTTTCTGTGGCAAGGTCTTGGTAGTGAGGGGAAGCTGTCAGGCTGGCTTTTGTGAGAAGATGCCAGAAACAGCCGCAGGTCAGACAATGCCTATGCCAGCTGAATCCAAGATGGATCTGCTGCGTCAGTGATGCTGGTGACACCTCTGTGATAACATACTTAAGAAAGGGTAAGAAAACCACTGTGCAGCAGGTGCCAGAGCAGAGATTCCCTTGCAGCCCACGGTGCAGCCCATGGTGAGACATCTCCCATGGGAGGGACCCCATGCTGGAACAGGTGAAGAGTGTGAAAAGGATGAGTGGCAGAAGGTGAAGGGTTATGAATTGACCACAACTGCGCTTCCCCCATCCCCCCATGCTGCTTGAAGGGAGGAGATAGAGAAGCTGGAAGCAAAGCTAAACCTGGGAAAAAGGAAGGGATGGGAGAAAGGTGGTTTTACATTTGTTCTTATTTCGCATTATTCTACTCTGTTATTGATTGGTAAAATATTAAATTAATTTCCCCAAGTCAAGTCTGTTTTCTACATGATGCTAATTGGTGAGCGATCCCTCCCTATCTTATGCACAAGCTTTTTGTTGTATTTTCTCCCCTCTGTCCTGTTGAGGATGGGGAGTGATGGAGCAGCTTGTTGGGTAACAGGTGGTCAGCCAAGGTCTACTCACTGCACGGAAATTGGAAATCCATAAATACTAGTTCCAAAACTTCCACTGATTCACCACATCTCCTGAGTAAAATGCTTTTTATCTCAATTCCCAAGGCTAAAAATCTACAATAATTGCCACACCATATGGAATGGCCTGTTCAAACTGTTGGGAAAATTACTTGTGTAATAATTACAAATGTTAAATTCCCACACCTCTCAGATTCAGCACACTACTAACGCTGAAAGAGCAAATATTCATAACCATGGTTCCTCCAGTCCTCATGGGCCAAACAGCAACACTATTAATACAAACAGCTAGAGAGGCAAATGCAGAAACAACCAAAATGTAGATGTTATAATACCGGACCCACTGATGCCACAGGAAGACAGAAGAGCATCAAAACAGGCATCAGGAATATCTTTCTCACCAGGAAGATACAGCTGCATTGAAACAGGTTAGCATGGTTGTGGGATCTCCATCCTTGGAGGTTTTCAGCATTCAGCAAATCAGCAGCTGATTTGATCAAGGAGTTAGGGAAGGCAAACTCTAGATACCCCCCCCAGAAGACACTTCTGCAATTTTACAGCATATAATAAACGACACCTGGGACCAAGAAAGATTTGACATAAAATTAAACATTAATAACTGCCTTGTTCTTGAACACCACCCATCTACGCACTTGAACAACGCAGAAACTAGTTGGCAGGAAGTACTGATGTAAAGTTCAACACCACAGGGAGCACCCACTGTGACCCATTCCAACTTTGGCACCTACTACCATAACAGAAGTCAATTATGACATTTAACTTTCCTACCACTCAGCAATAAAAATAGAATAATTGGAATAGACAATATTTATAAGTGTGGCTCCTACTCAGAAAATGTGTCATTTTGTCTTGGCATTTACATGACAAGCAAAGACTACTATTTCCTTCCAAAAATCCTTCCATCACTTTAAGAGCTGTACCAGGGGATGTTTAGGTTGGACATCAGGAAGAATTTATTCACAGAAAGGGCGATTAAATATTGGAATGGGCTGCCCAGGGAGGTGGTGGAGTCACTGTCCTCAAGGTGTTTAAGACTGAATGTACTATACAGTGCTATGGTCTAGTTGACATGGTGGTGTTCAGTCATAGGCTGGACTCAGTCTCAGAGGTCTTTTCCAACCTAATTGACTCTGTGACTAATTTTTTTAAGATCATTTTGAACTACCACAAACCATCGTGGATTACAGAGTAAACTGTGTGGAGTTAATTTACTCCCTTGACATACACCTTCCTATGCTAATGTAGCACATGGCTCTACCATCCTTAGCAGAGGAATAAATGTGAACAGATTAGGAAGGTCTTCAAAAAGCTGCATGGTCTCCTTCTACAGAAGGATCAAACGAATGCACGTAATCTTCACAGACAGCTACTTGGACCTATCAGCAGTAGAGCTACTATAAAACCCAACACACAGCTCTGTTATCTTTACCTTTTGGTATCTTCTCACCCACAACTCCTTCGCTGCCATATAAGAGTGTTATTTCCCGTTAAGTCCATGGTGAACTGGAAATGCAAGAGCATTACCATCTTCCTTCACATGGATAACCACGCACAAAACCTATTACCAAACCTCAGGATTCAGACTCCCTTTAGTCCTTCCCTGACCTTTCCTTATTCTAAAACATATCTAATTCTTTTAATATTTCTTCTTACAACTCAAATAATTTTCATAGTTCTCCCTGGGGTAGTTTTCAAATTGCAGTCTACAGTGAGGCACTCATACCTACTATCACAGCAGTGTTCCTCTGCCCATATTACTTCTCTGAACTAGCAGAGCCTCAGAGAGAGTCAATATACAGCCCTTGCAGGCCCTGTTTATTTTGTACTTTCCAATACACTATTTGCTCTTTTCATAATTGATGATACTTATACTGTTGAGGTGCATTTTAAACTTAATATCATCCCTTGAACTCTCCCTCATCTTTTGTTTGTGTAGCTTGTTATTCCTACATTTGTCGCTTCCATTTTGAACTGCATCTTATTTTACCTTGTTCCACAGAATATGCCAAGCTGGAAGGGACCTGCAAGGGTCATCAAGTCCAACTCCAGGCCCTGCACAGAACCATCCCCAAGAGTCACACCATGTGTCTGAGAGTACCATCCAAATGCTTCTTGAACTCTGTCAGGCTTGGTGATGTGACCACTGCCCTGGGGAGCCTGTTCAGTGCCCAACCACCCTCTGGGGGAAGAACCTTTATCTAATATCCAACCTAAACTCCCCTGGCACAAATTCAGGCCATTCCCTCAGATTCTGTCACTGGCCACGAGAGAGAAGAGATCAGTGTCTGCCACTCCTCTTCTCTTCATGACAAAGCTGTAACTGCAATGATGTCCCCCCTCAGTCTCCTCTTCTCCAGGCTGAACAGAAGAAGTGACCTCAGCTGCTCCTCACATGGCTCCCCACTTCAAGGCCCTCCAACTTGCCCTGAAAAGCCTGCATTCTGCTCGTTCAGATGCCTGCCGTTCCTCTCAGCTTGGAGCCTTCTGCAAAAACAGTATTTCTCCTAAATTTTGTTAATGACAAGGACAATGGAAAAATTACAAATCAATGAAAAAATTACAAACCAATCTTATAGAGCCAAATTCACTATTATTCTGATTTGACAGAGAAGTCCAGAAAACTGGCTGCCTATCCAGCCAGAAAGCATCTTCATTACAGACTTCCACTGAATCAATAATCCCATATGTTTATGTCAAACACCACAGGGAGCTGGAGCAAAAGCATTGTATCTGTTCTTCTTTAGTGTCATATTGGTTTACTATGATTTAATTTATTAAATCATACTCAGATTAATACCAGCAGCACTCTAAAATAAAACTTGTGTCAACTATATGTTTGCCAAATCGAAGCTTTTACAAAATCTAACACAAATACTTCTTACATTCATTTTCATATTTATTTCCGATTAACTTGCAGTCTGAATCATAGCAGAACATGAAGAAACTGAAAAAAATAGATGGTAAGATCAAAAAGTTGACACTTGCTGGTGTTACCTGGAATAGCAGATATGGGAAGGACAGAGTGCAGCAGAAAGCAGTTTGAAATTAATTTTCATAAACAGCAGCTAACACAGTCTATAAATAAATTCATGTATTTGCTGTGTATAAAGGAAAGGTTCCATTTACTGGTTCTTCAGTGTGCCACATAAATCCTACTAGTCACTGGCTTTCAAAGCCATCCTCCCCATCTACAGCAACACTGCATCAGGGACATGGGTCACCTCCACTTCACACATCCCCTGACAGTGAAAACTACTACCACCCACACTACACCAGTGCCACACCCTGCCAGTGAGCCAGGGAGGGAAAAAAACCTACACATGGGCTGGCATGCCAACACCTGTCTGATTTCTCTCAAGGCAGAGGCAGGCGGGGCAAGGATGGTGAACCACTACGGCCAGAGTACCTGTCTGAATCCACCCTGAATATAAGATCTACTCAACCACAACTACCTCAAAAAACTTGAATTCAAAAGGAAAGAAGAAGGTAACAAAAAAACCCCACAAAAGAACAAACAAAAAAACCCAAACCCACATCAAAACCCAAATTGCCTGAAGTTCCCCCCAACAGTATATAAGCATTTCCATTTGTTGCACTTCACCTCTCAGTCACCATGATTTTCTGTCCTCCAGCTGGAGGTTATCCACAGCACAAGAATAGGTACATCAACAAATGGACACGTAACCTGATGCAGCTCTTTTACCCAGCTAGAAAAGTCATCTCTAGGACCTTGTCCAGACCAGGATTTAAAGGTATGCTGCCATGAGTTACATACAGCTTTAAATCCTACTCTAGAAAAGGCCTAGGTGGGAAAGGAGAGGTATTTTTTCACATCTATTTCATCTCTGCTGGTTATTATTAATCAAGCAAAACTTGACTGTGATGAAGAACTATAATTTCACCTATACTGCCTCTTTATCTGTACTTTCCCTGTCCAAACTCCAGGAAATCATTACACATACAAAATGAAATTTCCTCACAGTATTCGTAACGAGCAAGAAACTGGAAGCAAAGAAATAATCCCATCTGACATCACTAGTCACCTCATAAATCTCATGCAAAGGTTACCCACTTAAAGGGCAGAGCAGAGGATGTTGCAGCCTTGGTATTTCAAGGATGGGATAAAAAAGACAACAAAAAGAAGCTATCATCTGTTCTTCTCCTATATTTCTAAGAGGAAATCTGTAAGATTCAGTTGTACTTTCCTGCCTATCTTTCAAAGGAAAAAAAAAAGAATAAATTCAGTTTAATGTATTTCAAGAGAAAAATAGGTTACAAGTGTTTCAATTTAGGAACATAAATATTTATTTTATGCGAAGCTAATATGCAGCCTTTTATATGCAGTTCAGCATTTACAAAGGACAGATTTAGTTGGATACTCATGTGATGCTCCTATAGCTAAGGCAGTATAAAACTCTTCAACAAAATCTGAAATTACTAAAACGCGTGCTGCAGAGCAAGATACACAGAGTCTGGATTTGAGAAAAAAAAAATCCTCTTTCAATATTTTCAGTCCTTTTTTTCCCCTTCTTTAAGGTTCCATGTGCTGCTTTTTTAAAAAATTATTTATTTAGAAATTTACTAATGTATCAAAATCTATAACTGTACCCTAAAAAAACCACAAACAACTCCCCAGCAATTAATGCGTTGGCTTTTCTCCATCTTCAGAAAATGAACTTAGGTTCCTCAGTTAATGTTACTTCTATTTCCAAAGCATCTGAACATAGGAATATTAGATACGTGCAATAAGAGTGAAATTCTGTGTATAAATAGTTCTATTTTATTTACATTATCATGCAGCAACAGTTGAGTATTGTTCAGTAAGCGGCTTTTCACAAGACAGACGTGCCTGAGAGACCAACATGTCTCAAAAAAACGTGCTGAAGAAGTGCTTTATGCAATGATGTCAGTAATTTTATCATTTTACCTTTAGTATCTTAAGGTTTAACAGTCTGTAAACAGAGAGCACAAGTGCTGCTGCAGAGAAGTCACCTTGAAATTATGACAGTGACTGTGAAATAGCCTCTCTTGGGTATGTATTCAAATGCTGCCCTAACTCCTCTATTGCACAGCTGTGATATGCATATAGCTGTGTTTTCTTTGGATATCTCCAAAGTGTTCTTCCTTACTGCTTCTCTTCTCCAAAGGCAGCTACAACATTACAGCAAACCACAATAATTTCTGTAGCACTATGTAACTGCATTTAGAGTTAGAAGAGATTGAAGTGGTCCTGCATCCCCCCAACCAAACTGTAAATATTTTCCCATTGAATCATTTAAAACACACAAAATCCACGAAAAGCAGATGTCTCCCTTCAGCTAGCACTAAGTCCCTCAAGGTGGGAGAGGCCAGAGGAAATGTCCCTCCTGGGTGCAAGCCTGTGGCTGGGGGAGTTTCAAGAGCAGCAGCCAGGCCGAACATCGCAGTGCACTGCACCCCATCAGCCTACCCAACACGGGGGGCCACTAAAAGTTTAAGTGGCTGTTTGGAGTCAGAACAGCCAAACCAAACACATGTACACAGATGAGGACAATACAAAGGCATAAAACTACAGGGGAGCGACCATCCCTGTACAGATCAAGCCTTGAATTCAGTTGCATGGAGTGGCTTTCCAAGGGCAGCAAATGGCAATTTCTCCATGAGATTACTGCCCCTCTCAGCTGCAGGGACAGGAAATTGAAACAGCCCAGTCAAACATCATTTGATGCTGACATTTCTTGAGCTACTGTAACAAAAGGAATCCTTCTACGACAGACCTGCATAGGAATCAAAACAGAAGGATACCTTTCTAGAGCTCACGGGCACTAGCTGCCGTCTAGGGGGTTAAACTGCCATCTCCAGCTAAATGCACACATATATTTCATAAAACAAATGTATAAAAGCACTGAAATCATTGTCTAAGCATACAGATCCTAGCATCTGTGCTCTTAACTTTAAACCAAATATATCTTTCCAAATATACAAGTCTAATCACATCAGTGAGCAAAAGTTGTCCCTCTTGAAAGATACATTCAAAACAGTGATTCAACTGACTACGCCACACACCGAGTTGACAAACTGATGTTGTGTATAACTGCAGATCAAATATCAGGATGGGAGGGAGGGAGGGAGGGAGGGAGGGAGGAAGAGAAAAAGGGCACATAACAGTGGCAATGCATGAATGAACATACAGAAAGAAAGTATAATATTCCAGCTGGTAAATCCTAAAGGTCTTAAAAAGCACAGCTGTGTCTGTATCATACCAAATGTTCCCCAAACAGGTGATCTCTGAGCACTTGCCTGTGGCTTAAGGCAAACTGACTGACATCATTGTGATGTCTTCATTGTCATGTCTTCAGCTTATTCACAGCTGCTGAAGCACATCAAGGAGTAATACAAAAATACCATCTTTTCACATCAACAGTTGCTACTGTCACAGAAATGCAACAGTATTGGTGTAAGTGGGCAATCAATGCACGAAATACTGGTTCATCCTCAATTCCTGCAGTCAGTTAAAGCTCTGTAGCACATGTGCACCCTGGGAGTGACATATCCTTCCCTATCTCAAGACTGACCTTTCACACCAAGACCTAAGACCTATGTCCTACTTCGAATGCTTGGGCTGCATTTACAGTTTCAGTGCAGAAGGCATCTGCAAGAGAGTCCTTGCAGAGTAGCGATGAGAAGAAAAATTCTGACCTGCAACACTATTACACGACCAGATTACACAGATTCTGTTTTCAAAATCCTTGTTTGAATTAACAGCCATACGAACTCTTTTTGCAAGTTGGAGAGACTGTCCCTTTCCAGATTCCCTGGTTGGGTCCCCATAAATTCTGTTCACAACACAGAAAAAAAGTTTTAAACTGAATATGATGAATGTATATGATGAGAATTAATAATAAATGACAAAATAAGTTATTAAACTAGTTTGGTCTTCTTATGTACGGTCTTTCCATACATAAAGTTAAGAAAAGAACAAGAGACTCCAAAAGCATCCTTATTATACAGTGTAAGCAAGCAGGCCACCTTGAGGGTTTATGGGTTCAAGACACTACGATTAACCAGGGTTTACAAACAGCACGAATTAGACCGTTTCTAAAACCATAGGGAGAAGACAAGCAATGTGTCAGGTTTCATGATATCACTTTCTCAACTATTTAGAAATGCTGTCTCGACAAACTAAAACTTCTTAATTATCAATTAAAAAAAGAATGCTCTGAATGAAAACAATAATGATTTGTTGCTGCGGGGATTGGGGGGGGGTTTAAGCTTAACTCTTAGACACTGGGGAAAGGAAGAAGCAATGTGTTTTGAGTTGAACTATTACAGTACAACCTGCACCAGCCTCCGGTGTGCATAAAGGTATCTGCATACGAAATACACGAACTGCATCAGTCTGGCTCCCCGGTTTGTGGTCACAAAGCCAGCGAGCTACAAACCCGTAAATCGGAAAGAGTTTTTTGAGGCAAAGAGGGATACAGAAGTCCTGGAGATCTACGAGCCAAGATACCGAGCTCCAGCAGAGCCCATTTTACCCATTTTACTTCGAGTTTCCACCTAGCAGCATTACCCCCGGTCAAGGCCGGGCAGCACCAGCCGCCTGTTTTAATGCAGCACACTGACTGCTTCAGCCACCTGACCGTTCTCCCATTCACGGCGCCAAGTTAAGTTCTGGCTCGCCGAAGGCAGAGCCCGGTTACCAGACGCGTGTGGCTCGGAGCGCACCTGCCGCCCGGTCCCAGGGAAACACAGAAGTTTCCTCGGAGAAACCTGTTAAACGCGGGGGCTGTGCCGCGGCCCCAGCCGGCCCCGGGCTGCCCCCTTCTCCCCGGGAGGGGCCGGGGGCTGCCGACAGCCGCGCCGGGACAGCGGGCAGGGACACGCACCTGCGGCGGCCGGGGCTCACCTGGATCTGCAGCGGGACCAGGCGCACCTTGCAGCGCTCGTTGACCAGGAAGCCCTTGGGCAGGTCGATGTACTGGCTCCACTCCTCGGCGAAGAGCTGCACCACGAACTTGCGGTGCATGTCTATCTGGTCCCCGTACAGGCTGAGGAACTTCTGGATCAGCAGCTCGTAGCCGGCGCCGTGGGGCACGCTGGAGGGCCGCGCGAAGACCGAGAAGCAGAAGAGGACGGGCACGGAGCCGCCGCCGCCGCCCGGAGCAGCGCCCGGCTCCGCCGCCGCCATCTTCAGGGACCGCCGCGCCGAGCCCCGCCAGCTCGCTGCGGTCCGCGCCGCTCCTCCTCCCGCCGCCTCCTCCCCCCGGCCGGCCGGGCGGTGCCGGCGGCCCCCAATCCCGGCTGCGGCTGCTCCTGCTCCTCCTCCCCGCCATGGGGCCCGGCCCTACCCCGCAACCCCACGGGGTCGAGCGCGCCGCCGGGGCGCCTCCGCCGGGCGGGCACAGCCTCTGCCGTGCTTCCTGGCAGGGACGGTGCCTGCCCTGCTCGGCGCGGGCGGCCAGAGGAGCGGTCCCACACGCGAACGTCCGCCCTCGTCCCGGCTCCCCCGGAGAGGGTCAGGCGGCCGAGGCGGGGACAGCGCCCGCTGGGGCGGCCCCGTCCCGGCAGGTCCCGGGCCGGGCAGAGCCGCTCGGGACGCGGCGGGTCGGGAGCCGCTCCGGGCGGGCGCGGCCGGGGCTGCGGCGGGGGCGGGCGCCTTCCCTGGAACCGGGGGAGGAACCTGTTGGTGGAGCCTGAAACGTGCCCGGGTTCTTCCGAGTCCCGGTCTGGGTCGGGGGACAGCTGTTCGCTCTCCCGGTACCGACACCGCCTGCTGAGTTTTCGCACGAGGCTTTCTTGGGAAATGTCAGGTTTGAGCAGCGGGACGTGCCCGAGCGGCTGCACGCCGCAGCTCCGAGCCTGCAACTCCATCCACTGGTGAGGAGAAGTGAGCAGGATACAATACCTCTCCCAGTTTTGTCCTTCCCAGCTTCTACCGTATTTTATTTTTGTTTCTCCAAGAGAGATGGCAGCTGGACTTGCTGACCATATTTTGGGGGGAAAGATCTAAGTAGTGTGCTACAAACATAAAAAGAAAATCTTCTCTGTTAAAGCCAAGTGTATGTTTTCATGCCCTATGCCAATGCAGTGGCACCACCATCAAGGTTAATGCATGTCTGCCTAGCTAAATACCAACAAGCTGAAGCACGAAGATAATAAAAAGGATGGAGCACCTCTATTATGAGGAGAGACTAAGAGAACTGGCACTGCTCAGTCTGGAAAAGAGAAGGCTTCAGCGTCATCCAGCTGCAGCCTTCCAGTACCTGGAGGGCCTACAAGAAAGATGTAGAGAGACTTTTTACAAGAGCATATAGTGAGAGGACAAGGGGAGTGGCTTTAAACTGAAAGAGGGTGGGTTTATATTAGATTTGAGGAAGAAAATCTTTAAGAGTGGTGAGGCAGTGGAACAGGTTCCCTCTGGAAAATGTGGATGCCCCATTCCTGGAAGTATTTAAGGCCAAGTTGAATGGAGCTGTGAGCAACCTGGTCAAGTGAAAGGTATTCCTGTCCAAAGCAGGGGGATTAGAGCTAGATGATCATTAAGGTCCTTCCAACCCAGGCCATTCTGTGATTCTATAAACGTTGTTCTCAGGGTTTAATGATGTCAGAAGTGTGGAGCTGTCACGTTAACCCTCATTACTTAGTTGGTTAGAGCGTGGTGCTAATAATGCCAAGGCTGTGGGTTTGACCTCTGTAGGGGCCCCTCACTTATGAGTTGGACTTCATGATCCTTGTGGGTCCCTTCCAGTTCAGAATATTCTGTGATTCTATTCTGTGATTCTATACAAATGTCAATATTATGTTTTCACTAGTTTGTTGGTTTGGGGTTTTTCCCTAGAAAATACACTGCTGGTATGATTTGATTTAAAAATTGCAAGCATAAGTAGTCTTTCACAATTACTTATTTACTCACCCATATATTCACCAGGCATTCACTGAAGCAGCATGAAGTGATTATTTCATACACTATCCAAGAAGCAAATGTGCAATGGTGCCTGCACATTACAGGAAAAACATGCAAGTTATACTGTGTCTAGGCAGAAATTACATATATTAAAGTTTTTAAAGGATTCAATCACAAGTCTAAAATGTACATGGATTCTACCTTCTCTTACTGACAGGGAATTCAATGTATTCATATGGAGTTTCCACCTTTCTGAAGGAGGTAGAGTCAAACTGATTGTATTCAGTCTAATGGAACACATCTTTGTGATTAAAGAGTCAAAACACAGGAGATCCTGTCTGGGTTCAGTTTAAACACTTAATCTTGTTCTGCGTGTGACAGTATTGAGCTGGGAAAAAAAAGAAATTTTCACCTCTAAAAATATACACTTAAGAGTATTTGGTGAATTATATACAACTCTATTCCACCTGCCAGCTATAAAAATATCCAGTAGACAGGGTTCAGGGCTTATTTTAATTTTTTATCCATGCTTACTGTTCTGCTGATTTAATTTATTGTTACAGACAGTCATTAATGCTGCTACAGTAGAGGCATACAGGGTGAGCAATTTTATGGCCTAGTCATTAGCTGACTTGAATCTGTTCAGTTCTCCGAAAGAAAAGGTGACAAATTGAATACCCACTGAATTCTGTTTATTTTCTGTGACTTAACCTGGTTTCCACTTCTTAATTTATACTTTATTTTAATTGAGTGCAGTTCTAAAATTCAGTATACTTTGAAAACATAGCATGGATAGTGGTTCTGTTGATTAATAGTGCCTTTTAAATGGGCTTTCTTTTTCCCTTATAGCAAGAGAGGTAGATCTGTATTAACAAAATAGGCCATAGCAAGTTCTTACCATTCTACCACTGCTGTCTACAGTGAATACATTTGAATACAAATTACCCAGTTATTATGCAGAATACATAACATATTTTAGTAAGTTGGCCAGATTCGGGTTTACTTAAAAAACAGAAAAAGTTTTTGCTAACAGGATGAGGTTTATGTAATGGCAAGGAATTGGCAAGGCAGTACTCACACTCATCCAAAATCTGGGGGAGAAGAGACTCTTCTACTGCGTCTGGCCATTACTGCCCCTGTTGCCCCTCAGGTCAAGGAACAAGCAGGGGGATGGACCCAGACACACAGACTGGGGGCCTGTCCTCCCTCCCTCCCTCCCTGTACAAGGTCTCTCAGGCAGAGGAGCACAGTTGCCAGATCCCTGCACACACATGAAGGCAGAGGCCACCAGCTGCTTTTTTACCATGCAACTCATCTCTCCTTACCGAGTGACACCTAATCCTAGCCTGTATCAGTGCCTTAACTCTGCTTGTGTCATGCTGTACCACCTTGGATCTTTTCACGTTTCAGTTTCTCTTCCCCTGCAACTCCACAGTCAGTCTTTTCACAGGTAGTTTAATTTTTCTTCTGAAACCGCTTAAGTCTTTTTGAGTAGCTGCCTGTTCTTGGATAGTACTGTCCCACAGAGGAAGATGCTTCTGATGCAAGCAGATCTCAGACTATTAATTTTTCCAGCCCCAACTCTGGTCATCTTCAGTTTTCAAGGTATCAACCTGAGACACAGACTTGGGAAGGGACACTTTCCAAGCACCACCAGCTGGAGGTTAGTTGGATTCACTGACCTTTCATGTGTCTCTTAATCATACAGCAGTGGCTGACCAGGCTGCCTTTAATTAAGTTGCAGAGTTATTGTGCTATCACAAAGATGAGATTCTAGCCCACCTACAAAATACAGCATAGCATTTTTTGCTTCACAGAAAGAAAAGAAAGTACAGTGCACTACACAGGAGAAATGTCGGATGATCTCCGTTACATTGGCCTAAAATATTTTAACTCAGTGTGAATAACACAAGTGAGTAAGAGCATTTGCAACACATCTCTTTGGCATTTTGCATTGCAAGTAATGTCTTTTATACAAGAAAGAAAAATATTGCTTCTAGTAGAAATTCAGTGTTAACTGATCTTCAACCATGTCTTTTTTTAAGAAGCTGCCAACCTCATGCTTACAAGCTAAGCATATGCTGAAGTCATGAAAAAGGGGATATAATCACAGCAAATACACCTCTTGGGTGGTGCGTACTATAAAGAAATTGATGGAAAACTACTCAAGTGTCGGAGATTTTAAGTGAAAGCCAAATTTCCTTATTCCAGGTCTGAAGCATTTATGTGTATATTGAAGTCTTGCTACCAACAAGTCTATTGGCATTCTGCTCAGACACAAGGCCCTGCCAGCCACACGGGACCTTCCCTTCCTGCAGCAGAACTGAACAAGGTCATCTGAAATCAGCCTCTGGAAATCATTTGTTTGTTTGTTTTCAGCTGTTAAGGAGCATTTCCATCAAGAGCTAGGATCGATAAGGTGAGAAAGAGGGAAGCTTATGCAATGCCAACGGTAAGGAGAGAGTCACTGTGAGTTTTCAGAGCAAAAGTTGAACTTCAGAGCATTAAAATGTAAGCTTCTTGTAAGAAAAAAACAGTTCAGTATTCTAACTTTCAAATAAGGGTTTATCAGTTTATCAGTTCAAAGTTTCAGAGGGGTATTTCTGCCTGATTTATTTTACTTGTTTGTTTCAGTCTGTCTTTGGACAGCCCATTATATGGTCATCTTTGTAGAATGAAACACAATGTCAAACTGAATCTACTAAAATTATACACTCCCCAAAGTACTCTGTTAAAAATTACAGTGCAATCATGCATAGAGAGAGCTCTAGAGAAAAATATTTACTCCTCTGGTGATGCCTTCTCAGTGAGCAAAATGTGAATGGTGAGGCGTGTCCTGCAGTAAACAGATTTGTGTTTTGAAAGTCCAAAGTGCACAGGTAGCTTTAAAATCAGAGAGAGCTGACAGATTTCTTAAAGGTCAAAATCCTCTTTGGCATCACCACTGCCTGGAATTTACGCATCTCCAATAGGAAGGAAGTCAAGGAAAAGGTAACAGCCGTACTACTGTGCTTCATAAACTCGTATGCATAAAATATAAAACTGCCTTTCTATGCAGATTCATTGACTTTCTATTGTGTTTGTGTAACCCATTCCCCTGTGATATTTCAGAATTATTTTCATCTCATGTCCAAATTACTGCTTTTATTCCCTATGAGGGCATGTTGCAGATTACACTGCTAGAGTATTGCCACAGAAACCTTTGTTAGAGCTTGCACCTTGTCCTGCAAACCTGTATTTAAGCTTACCTTGTCGTAGCAGTGTATCCACATTATCAGGCAGTTCAGCACCAATAGCTTAGTTTTGCAGTCCCAGCTTTGCAGTTTTACCTGAACTCTCTATTGACTTTAATATATCTGGCTAGATCTGCATTGTATTTTAAAACTACCCTTGACACTGGGCTTCCGGGCAGATTTACTTGCTGTCTGTGCTGCATACCTGAGGTGTTAGGTTTGCTTCTAATATCACCTGCCATGTGGTACCTTGAAATAAAAAGCACATTACTGGGATGGATCTCTGACCATCCTCCGATTTTGGAGCTTGATAGGTGTTTTAAAGCTCCTCTGTTAATAATTCAATACCGTGTCATTCAGGCCGTATTTTAATATCCTAAATTCCTGTCACATATAACAGCACTTACAATAGGATAATAAAATGTGACAGTGGTAAATCAACAATAAAATGTTGATTGGCCAGAGATCTAGGGATTTGTCAGGCAAGTCTAGGTTCCCCAAGTAATCAGGTTTTTCACACTTCGAACAGATTTTCTCCTGCACATGAGGTGTTTATTCATGAGTGAGTGGCTGCCAGATCAGATTCCTTCCCAGTTTTGTTTCCATCTCTACTCTTTTCATCGTGCTTTGGCATTCTGTTTCTGTCCCCAACTATGGTGGCTTTTGCTATTGTGAACAACAGCTGTAATAAATGTATACATATGTGACTTTCCATCAGTACACTGTGGTAGCCTTTTCCACAGTGGAAAAGGGACATTTGGTAGAATGAGAGTCTTCTTCCACAAATAGGAGTAGTTCAATTTATTGAATTCTATTGTCTTTTTAAGTGATGTGCATGGAATCACAAATACTGTTCATTTTCCCAAACTATCACTGTTTTATTATATTAACACCTAATTGTAAACTGTATGACTTTTTTGTAATAACTGAAGCAGTAGTTTACATATACTGATAAAAGAAGGAAAGCACTTGATGCATTTTAATAGTCAGAACAATGAAACTATTCTTCAACCATCAAAGATGAGTTGAAATTTTCTCTGTTGTCTCACTCTGAGAACAGAACCAAGCTTGCAATAACTGTCCTTTTTCTCTCTAGTTTTACATACTTCTTAGTGAGTTCCTTGAGGACATTAAATTCAACCAAATGGCATTTAAACTAAAAAAAAACCTCAAGGAAAAGTAACTAATGGTATGTTTCCTAATACACCTGTCTTTATGGGCTGCAAAACCTTCTGAGCTGCTTGTTTTGGAATTCTAGAAGTAACTGAGTGTACGTGAAGGGTTTGCTGTGTAAAAGCAGGATATTCCACCAGGAAAATACTGCTCAGGCACTGGGGATGGCAGCAAGCCAGTCGGAGGCAACACATCAACCATCAGGGATGCAGTGCTGCAGCAACCAGAAAAGCAGAGCAGTTCAGGAACAGCCCAGTCTCTAACAATGAGGCAGATCCAAGGGCAAGCCAAGAAAGCCAGGACAGCAGGTCAGGGTTAGAATCAAAGAATTGTAGAATGGCTTGTGTTGGAAAGGACCTTAAAGATCATCTATCTCCAGCCCCCCTGCCCTGGACAGAAACACCTTTCACTAGACCAGATTGCTCAAAGCCCCATCCAACCTGGCCTTGAACACTACCAAGGATGGGGCATCCACAGCTTCTCTGGCAACCTGCTCCAGTGCCTCACCACCCTCACAGTAAAGAATTTGTTCTATATCTAATGATATCTAATATCAAAGCTAATCCTACACTCTTTTCAGTTTAAAGCCATCACCCCTTCTCCTGCCACTACGTGCCCTTGTAAAAAATCCTTCTCCAGACTTCTTGTAGCCCCCCTTGAGGTACTGGAAGGCCACGGTTAGGTCACCCTGAGACTCTCCCTGCTCCAGGCTGAACAATCAGAATTCTCTCAGCTTTTTCTCATGGGAAAGGTGCTCCATCCCTCTAATCATCTTTGGTAACCCTCCTCTGGACTTGCTCCAGCAAGTTAATGTCCTTCCTATGCTGAGGGCCCCAGAGCTGGGTGCAGTGTTCCGGGTGGGGTCTCACCAGAGAAGAGGAGGAGGGCAGAATCACTGCCCTCACCCTGATGGCCACCCTCGTTTTCTAGTTAACATACCTGTAGAAGCCCTTCCTGTTACTCTTTCATCCCTTGCCTGCTTTAGTTTGAGCTTTACCTTGGTATTCCTCACCTTCCCCACCCCATCCTACACAACCAAACATTATGCCAGTACACTTTCCAGGTTACCTGTCCTTATTCCTACTGCCTGTGCATTTGCTTTTTTCCCTTTAGTTTGACCAGCAGTTCCTGACTCAGCCGTGCCGGTCTCTTGCCTTCCTTGCCCAATTTCTTGCTTGGAATCATCAAGGTGTCTGTCAGGGCTCAATGACACCTGTAACATCACTCAAAGGCCTGAGGTTAGAAGCAGAAGCAGCACCCTGGCAAAGGCAGGAAGGGAGGACCTTGAAAGGCAGCTTGGCTCTCTTCCCCTGCAGTTGGGTGCCAGACCCCCATGGAAGCAGCGTGAAGAGCCTGTTGGTGCACACAGAGTTTTGACAGGAGGTCTGTAGCTGTGTAGCATGAAGCATGAAGCCTAGTTTTGGCAGATACATCATCAGGTGAACAAATTAGCCTTTAAAAATATCAACAGATTCCTGTCGTGGTTTCACCCCAGCTGGCAACCAAGCACCACACAGCCACTCAGTCTCTCCCCCACCAGTGGGACCAGGGGGAGAATCAGAAGGGTAAAAGCCAGAAAACTCAGGGCTTGAGATAAAGACAGTTTAATAGGGAAAGCAAAAGTTGCACACAAGCAAATGAAACCAAGGAATTAATTCACTGCTTCCCATGGGCATTCAGGTGTTCAACCATCGCCAGGAGAGCAGGGCCCCATTACATGTAATGGTGACTTGGGAAGACAAACACCATCACTCCAAACACCCCTCTCTTCCTCCTTCTTCCCCCCACTTTTTATACTGAGTGTGATGTCCTATGGTCTGGAATATCCCTTTGGCCAGTTTGGGTCACCTGTCCCGGCTCTGTCTCCTCCCAGCCTCCCATGCACCCCCAATTTCCTCCCCAGCTTGGCAGTATGAAAAGCAGAAAAGGCCTTGGCTCAGCGTAAGCCCTGCTCAGCAATAACAAAAACATCTCTGTATTATTATTTCAACCCTGTGTTCAGCACAAATCTAAAACACAGCCCCATATTAGGCACTGTGGAGGCAATTAATTCTACCCCACCCAAAACCCAGCACAATTACTTAGAGCTAAACTCCATAGTGTTAGTTTAAATGCAATCAAATTCTTACCCTCTCTGCTCCTTTCTCAGAGTGAATAGCTACCCAAATAAACAAGGTGCTTCTATCACATTTTGCCTACACATTTTCTCTTGACATGCTTTCTTCTTTGTCAGGCTCTGACCTATGCTGGAAAGTGCAGTTCCACTCTTATGAGGTATATCAGCCAACTGTAAGACAGAGGAAAATGTTAGAGATTTTTGAAGAAATATCTTCTGCCTGCTCTTTTACTGTCGGCATTTATCTCCATTCTGTCTATTTTTAAATCAGTCACCCCACTCCTCAGTGTCCCAGTTCTAAATATTTTATTTTGAGGATGTAATTTACTAACTCAAGAGCTCTTTCAAAAGCTTTTGAGCTTGATTACTATCATTTGGAACATCTGCCTGACAAACTTCTGCATTAGCAGAATGTGGGTTTCATTTCTCAGGGGATTCATGGGTTTATTTCCAGGAAACCTTAATCCATGAGTGATTTTGCATAAAATAATTGTCCTTTGCCTTGGATGGGTAAAAAGGTAAATTTTTTTTTCTTTCATTTTTTTTAATGGATTAATGGAACATAAAAGAAAGAAGAGGTCCAGAGTACAGCTAGCTATTTTTAGCTAGCTTCTACTGTCAGAATCTTGAAGACATCAGAATGAATAGCCTCATCATCTCTCCAGGTCTGCCACCACCTGTGGAATTAATAGATTATATTCATACCAGCAAAGCTGAGTAGCAGTTGACCTGTTTTGCAAACAGATTCATAAATGTGTCTGAGACCTTTAGTAGTTACAAAACTGTTTCTTGAGTCTGGCTTTATTGCTGCAACATCCAAGTAAAAGCAATAGATGACAAAAAGTGAAGAAAAAAGAAATGCTTTTTCTTTTGCTTAAAGATCTTTGTCTTTGGGGGGATTTCTACCACTAGTAATAGGGTTTCTGTTACTGTTTGTTCCATGATGGACTGTAAAATAAGTATTTGTTGAAAGTTAGGGCTAAAAAAGTCATGAATTTGGACGAGATCTTATTAACAAAGAGCAATGCAATGGAATATGCAGGGATAATATTATCCCCCGTGTATGTTTCAGTGGGTTCAACTGAACAACATTCTGAGTGTCACTAAGAGTTTCAATAGCTGAAATCCTTTCCATTTTTCTGTATAACCTCTGGGGGTTAGTTCAAATGGCTACATGTTTTATTTGGGGTTTAGAAAAAGCACGGGAAAGCAGAACTCCAGGGCCAAATGCAAGATTATGGCTTTAAGCTGTATTTGTTGCCAGGTGTGATGCCCTATCCTCTGCAAGAATTTGCAGTAAGAACCTCTGTGATGACCAGCAGCTTCCAGATGTGTTGGACTAGCAGTTGTAGTACAAATTCTAATTGTTCAAAAAGTTCGTAGTAGGATTTTGAAAAGCTGCAGTTTTGGAAACTGGACATAAATTTTTCAAATAACTGCTTCTGAGTGACTCTAATCTTAATGTCACAGCAAATACCTCATTGTCTTGCATCTAAGTAGAGTTATTTTTATAACAGAAGGTCAACAAAATGAGTCATACGTTTTTGTTTTAATATTTTATTGCATGCAACAGACCTTTTATTAAATGCAACAATGCTGTCTAGTGTATTGCTTGAGTTGATTTCACTGCACAGTTTTAGGGTCCTGCTGGCTCCTCTACTGAGAATGTGTAACAATTTTATTTTTTTAAACAGATGCAGGATGGTGATGACAGAAATCAAGATACTGTGATTTATGGGATGCAGGCAGAATGATTTCCATTTAAGTGCTGAATAGGCCTAAACATAGAGGTTCTGAATGTAGTTCTGGGAATTTCCTACAGAACATGTACACTGCAGCTAACATGAGGGTAATTGCCACACCTGACTGTGTAAATGAAAAGCTACTGGTAGTTCCCTGACAGTCCTGAAAACTTTTTTCTCTAGAAACAGGCTTTAGAGAGTCCTTTTCTGACACCAGTCTTCATATAACAAAGCAAGGCAGAGATTATCTTAACTAGGTGACATGCTGTCTAAGAAGAACTTTTTCTGAACATCACATAGAGAGGTTCAAAAAAAATACAGACTATAGGATCAACATTTTAGTTAGGGAGTGTTTAATGTTATGAACTAGCTGAACAAAGTGAGTGATCTCAAAAATATTTGACAAAAAGCCTTCTTGTATGCCACGTTTCTCTGAAGAAATTCAGTTTTAATATAGCAAAAGAGGAAGCCAAAAGGTCTTTTAAAATAATCTGTGCATCGAGGCAAAACTTACTACCTCCAGCTAGTTCAGAACATGCCTGAAAAATGGCACAGGGACTCCTCATTGTAGCAGAGATATGCCAAAAACAGACTAAGACCATGGTGCATCATGCTTAATATTGTTTTGATCTGCGAATTTCCCAACAAAACCAGTTTGTTAATGGCAGATTATAGGCATTTGGGTAGATGTAAGCTTCTTTTCACAAAAAATTGGATTTTTGTGGCCAGCAAAGTGGAAATGGAGTTACAATTTCTGTAGTCCAGAAGAGGTTTTCCTGATCTTATGACAGAATATGGCTTTGTTGCCACAGTGATATATGACCAATTACAGAGCTTTCACATGTCATCAATAAGTAATTTCCTCTCTTTAATTTATGATTCTAATGAAATGCTTGGATAGAAACTGAGCTGAATGCGTATGGCTACTTTTTCATGGCCATCTGTAGAATTGCAAGCATTTGCAAAAAAAAATTGGTTTTATGTCATTCCAGGTGAAAGCTCAGATATCTCTGTGCTCCCAGCAAATGAGAATTAGATGCCTACGTGCTGGCAGGAGATGGATCTAAGACATAATCCTCTTCTCACTGCTCCCTGCTAGTCAATTTAGGCAGTTCTTGCTCTTCGAGCTGGCTTTTGTGGCTCTTACTCTCAGGCATATAACTCTCCCACTCACATTTTTTTAAGACTCAGTCATCCAGCATTCTGTCTGTGAATTTCACTAAGCATTTGAGCTCTTGAGCTGGGCTCTGAAACAGTGCCTGCAGCAACTGCATTTCCTTCAGCTACTCAGCTGCAAAATGAGCAACATTGCTCCTGAGGCATGATGGCTTCAAATGAACCAGGAAGTTGGATCTCTCTTGTTTAGTATCACAGAACTGTAGAATGATTTGCACTGGAGGGGACCTTAAAGACCATCTACTTCCACTTCCCCTTCCGTTGGCACGTGCACCTTCCACTGTCCCAGGCTGCTCAGGGCTCCATGCAACCTGGCCTTGAACACTTCCAGGGATAGGGCATCCACAGCTTCTCTGGGCAACCTGTTCCAGTGACTCACCACTCTCATAATAAAGCATTTCTTCCTAATATCTGATATAAATTTACCCCCCTCCAGTCTAAAGCCGTTGTCCCTTGCCCTACCGCTCCATGCCCTTGTAAAAAATCCTCTCCAACTTTCTTGTAGCCTCATTCAGATGCTGGAAGGCTTCTACAGGATCTCCTCAGAGCCTTTTCTTCTCCAAACTAATATATATATATATGTGAACACAGAGATACATATATATGTGTGCTTAAAACAATAAAAAACATGGTAACGGTAGAAGCATATAAGTGGAAGGGCTCTGAGTATTAGGACTTCAAAATGTGCCATACCTTTGGAATTTTAATTCAGACTTTTCCAAAATGATAGTCTCTTAGTCTTTTAGACATTTACCACCAATTTGGGTTTTCTTGGCAACTTTATTTTTAATAATTTAGAAAAGATATCAGAACTTTGCACCAAAAAATGCAACTGATGGAGATATTTAAAAGGTGTCTTTTTCAGCCCCTCACGTGATGTTCATTTAAGTAGAACCACAATAGAATTGTCTTCTAGAAGTATTGAATTTCATTGTCATTTCAGTGAAGACAAACTATGGCTCCTGCATGCTGTTTTTTAGAGGCTGACAAGTAAATAAATACCTTTTATTTTGACATTTGGATGAATGGCATCATTAGCTCTTCTGCACCCACTCAAGATGACAGCTGGTAGTTTTCCTTGACAAAAAAGTTAAATGTCAGAAGACAATCTTGATGTTCGTGTCAGTTTTGCTGCCCATGACTATTTTTCTACTGAGAAGTCTTTTAGTTCAAATGTAACTAGAGCAAGATCTGAGAGTAGCATCCTATGCCTACATACCTTTAGGACAAGAAGTTGTTAGAATGAGCTAATGCTTAGGCATTCCTCCCCAGAGATCCATCTTCAAGTTCATGCTTTTCCATACTAATAAAAACGAATCCTCATACATGGGGAATACATTCCAGCACAAACTAATTCCTCTTCACAGTTTGCTCATGACCTATGACTGGTATGGCACACGTGTTTCTGCCTAAGCTGCAAAGGTGAAAACAAGTCTGATAACAAAAATTAAAAACAAACAAACAAAACAAAACCAGGAGTATTAGTGATTGAGTCTCTTACTGTTAAAGTGCAGTCCACTCAGTGGAGATAATTATTAGTATATAATAGAAGGTACATGTGTTAATATGTTGTTAGAAAAGTGTCGTGAGCTGCCTAGTAGAAATTAGTTATTAAAAAAAAAAAGGTTTGGAAATACCTGGGTACTGCACACAAGTATTTAATGATCTCACAGTTAGCTATATTTTAGTAAACTCTGTTGGTGTTCAATTTTTTTTTTCTTTTTAAATTACTGTAACTATGTTCTGCGTTTGGAGAAAAAAGTAATTTGCCAGATTTTTGAAGGCAGCTACCTGGTAATGCCTGCATGCTTTAACCTCTTTGCTTTCACCATGAACTTAACAAGTCCAATGTTGTTTTAAACCCCCTTGAGCAGATTTTCATATATCAAGTATAAAACTTAAGTCATTACTAATTATTGGGTTCAACAGAGTTCCAATGTGACATGACTAGTTTCAGCATTAGCAACTTCCTAACTTACTGTTATGAATTTAAAAAAAAAAATTGGGGATGCAAGTATATTCTTTTATTAGCATGGAGAAAAGAGTGAACAGGAAAGGCAGGAAACATAGAAAACTGAATGGAAATTGTGCTAATCACTACAATGTATTTCTTCTTGAATCACAGGTCATTTGTCATTACTCACAAAGCCGTCAGTTAGTTTCTCTGTTACCCATCATCCTGTTGCCACATATTTTGGCCTCATGTAGTTAAGAATGATGCACAAATACCCTGCAAAAGCAGATTAGAAATTAATTCTGTCAGACAAATAACCGTACCCTGAAATGAGTTGTCTGGTTTTGGATCAAATCAGCTCTTTTAGACAGTATTTTAAAATCAAATATGTGCCCTTCCATACTATAAGCACTATAAAAGACAGACAGTTCTGTTCATCTGTACTCAGTAGGTTGAACTGAATGAGCAAGACTCTTTTCGTATTAGAAGTCTCATCAAGGCATTCACTCCTTTCTTGCACAGCGTGCTTCAAATAATTAAATACTCATTACTCGATTTGCTATAATGTGAGGTTTAGGTTTGGATTGCTTTTTTTGTTTGGTTGGGTTTTTTTTATTTGTTTGGTTGGCTGGTTTTTAAGTGGACTGAGCCATTTACTTGAGTTCTAAATCCAAAACTACCACAAAAAGCATCTTACCAAACTTGGCCAGTTCCATACTAGCAACACTGTCCATACATACTTGAGAGAAACATCATTTTTGTCAACATAGCAGTATCAGTTACTTGAAGGAGCCACAGTAATGAATGGTTTTGTGCCAGTCTAAGTACTGGTTTTATTTATCAGTAAGGATTAATCTTGTGTATGGTCCAGCTGACATAATGCATAACCTCACGATGCCAGAACAGCTTCAGTTGGAAATAGTTCTGTGTATCTCCTTCTGCAAGGCAGCAACAAAGCCTGATTCATTGTATTGCAAAAGCAATTCCTGAGTGTCTGATTTGAGCTGTGCTTATTGCAGTCTTTAGAGAAACTCAATTAAGTCTATTTTGGTAAAAGATTCTCAGACCTGTAGATTTGTTAGTGACACAGGAATTTAATTTCACTCTGATATGATCTAGTTTGCTTAGAACTAGCATTGCATGATCATATAATCCCTTTGTCTAATTGAGGGTACAATGTGTAAGGTATTATGTCCTGAATATCAGGACACAAGCAGATGATCTTCTGATGTTACCCATATGGCCAAATTAATTGCCAGATCATGCTGTCAGGTATTGACAGTACTGCTAATAATACATATCACACTAAAATTACTCTTAAAATTACTACTATTCACATGCAACTTTGTTTGGCTGTCTGCTGAATCTTTGCATGTAATGTTTTTGGCAGCAAATACTAAACAGAAAGACTTTATTTGCTTGAGATTAGTCTTGACCTAATGAATAAGTTTCATAAATGCTGGTACATGTCTTATTATTTCTGCTCTAAAAATGCATATCAAATTACTAGTTGAACTGTTAGCTGGGGACAGGGGGACAGGCTGCTGAAAAATAAACCATCACTTTTTTTTTTTTTTAAAGAAGAACTTCTTTTTTGTCTTTCCTCCCATAGCCCTCCAGTATTTTTAGATTTTAAAAATGCAGGTAAAACTTCTCCTCCTCCCTTTAACTCCTTTTTCTCCAAAAAAAAGAAAGAAAAAAAAAAAAAAGCAAAAGCAACAGTAAAAGATGTTTTCTGTACTTCATCTGCAGGGAATTTGTAGGTCAATTGAAATACATTCTTTACAGTGGCTGTCACAGCTATGGGAATTCTCTTGAAAAGCCCTATCTGTCCAAATTGGGTGAGGAGAACAAAATTCACGCCTGTGATCTGCTTAGGAACTTTTTGGGTTTTTTGGGGGATCCTGAAAAAGATTTATGAAAGCTAATCCAGATCATAACTGTACTGGCTGTATCAGATTAAGTGGGACAAGAGAGTGGATGTGTGTTCACCCTCTCAGAATTTTACCTTCCCTAAGTGTTAACTTCAATCTCTTCTTTTTTTCTTTTTTGTTTTTTTTGATAAACATTTCTTTCACCATTGACCCTCCTTAGACGCAGAGGAAAACTTCAAGATATATACACGAAATAGCAAAAGTAATTACCTTAATTTATTTTAATCCTTCTCTCTCTTCTTTTCTTTAATACAGGAGGTTGGCACTGCAGCTCTCCATCCACACCCCAGCCACCCCTCATCCACTTCTTTATCCCTACTGCATGAAATTAAATTTCCCAGGTAACTACTGGAGCATAATTTTGCAGCAACACTAAAGCCCTCAGACCTCAGCCATCCAGATATTGATCTGAGTGTGAGAGTAGGAAACAAACAGGTTAGTCTAAATATTTTCTCATTCTGAAAGGAAGACCCTTTGTGGTGTTTGGCATGAACATCATTATTATTCAGCCTAACTACACTGCTGGTTCAACAGTTTACATATCCATGGGAAAGAAGGCATTTTGCTGCAACATGCTTCAGTGCATCTGCTGGCACCTAACCTACTGGCTAAAAGAAATAAAGCTACTGGATTGAACATAATATACAGTTTTCCCCTTAGGAAATACAGAGCCTATGGTTCTGTAGATTTTCCGTTTATTATTTTCTTGACATCATAAGCATCCATTTAATGTGGAGGGGACAAAACTATTTTACTAGCCTTTGATAACAGGCAGATTGCCCAGGCTGTCTTGGTTGCACAAAGGAAAACAGGAGAGTAGCTGGGAAACAAATACCTGTAGGCTGCCCAACCCAGCTAAGTTAGTAGAGTCCCATTGCTGCTGAAAATGTGCTCCAGAGCTCAGAAACATCTACTGAACCAGCACTGGACAGAGCATGAAAGTTAGCATGCATACGCTGGTCTTTGATGTTTCTCTGACCCAACTACTCTTCACAAAAACAATCTTAGATACTTCACAAAACAAGTGACCAAATGGTGACATTCATGAACAGGGTTTTGCTTCTTTTCTTTTTTTCTTTTTTTTTTTCCTTCCTTTATGGAAGACTATTTTCTTCTTTTTTTTTTTTTCACTTTTTTTCCCTCCCATTTCTGTTGCATTTAAGTGGTAGAATCTTTTCACTAGTCATATATGCTATCAAATATTGCAGAGCAAAATAAATTTTAGAAGTGCTAAATATGACACCAAAGCTAAGTATTTGATTTCATTATACTTTTTTTATATTCTATTACAAGATTAAATGTGCTACTGTGGATCTCAAGGTACCGTTTTTTGGGGGCAAACATTTAAAAAAACCCCAAACAATTATTTTCCATAGAAAGAATGTAAAGTTTACTGTTGCAATAAAAGAAAAGGGATCCTGAATTATATTCAGCACACACTTATGTAAGAGATACAAAAGCTGTGATTTCAACAATCAACACTTTACTAAAGATTGCAGGCTAACTTGGAAAGTTGGGTTTAACTTTGTAGTAAATAGCTCATTCTTAAATTTCCTAGCTTACTAGGAAAGTGCCTCTGCAGAACAGAGCAACAATACTTCCATCTGTTTGAACAAGCCATGTGGGCACTGCCTAAAGAAACAGACAAAGTGGGACTGCTCAGGCAGTGCTGGGCCATAGTGACCCCCACCATCCTTATGCAGCAGTTCTCTCCAGCCCCCATTATGAACTTCTTATTAACATCTGCCATAATGCATGACGTTGGTGTAAGTACTGTAAGGTCTCACTGCTTTGTAAATTGCCAAGTTGTAAACTTGCTTATTTATATTGGCAGTCCCATAAAGAACATATATTAAAAAATATAAGGAAGCTTATATGTTATATATATATTTTTACTGCAACCTTGGTTTGGGTTTTTAAGGAGAATCAGTGAAAGTGATAATCAGAGATTCAAGAGTTGACACAGGTTCTAGTGTCTTGTTAGGTGTAAAAATTAGTAAGACACAAGAAAATGTAGTTATTTTTAAAATGTCTTACATCCTACTCTTTTATGAGAACCTGGTTTCATACCACTGTTGTGACAGAAGAGAGAAATATGATGCCCCGTGTTGAAGAGAGTCACCCTTTCAGTATTCTCTGATATTGCTTCTGGCTGATTCCAAGATCATCACGATCCATTAGAAGATGACACTGAGTACACAGTGTATCAGGAGAGGCTAGAAAACAGACTTTATGCAATCAGACTTAAATCAAACTGAGACCATAGGGTATTTGGTTTAAATTATCTTATATTTTATTTTAAAAGTCATAAAAAGCAATTATTAGGACACACAATTTAGAATTTTAAATTTTCTACTATATTTTATATTTATTAAATAATGATCTATAAAAGTCATTAATAAGAGTAAGGAAGCTATTTCTTAGTCAGTATGCATGACAAAGTCCTGCAATAATTCTTTTTACGCTATATGAACAATTTTCCCCATTAAGTAGGCAGATTTTCTCTGCCTATTGTTCATGCTGATAAACATTTTGCAAAAGTTTGCTTTGTCTTCAGAATTTGACAGTCCAAACAGCCAGTTTAACAAACAAAAGAGGGTGGATTATGACCAAAAAAAAATCTCAGCAGTGATGTTAGTATTTGGCTTTGTTTGGAGAGCTTTCTTCTGCTTCAGTTTCTTTCATCTTATATTCCATCAGAAAAGTCTCTGCAGAAGAGTTGTTTTTTTCTTCCAGCCACTGTGGAATCTTTACTTCTTGAAATACATATTGAGAAGTACATATAAAATATAAACTGCATAAAAAAAGATGTTACTCGCGTATTTTTTCTTTTTAGACACAATGTGTGACACAATATCTTTATATATTGAATATTTTTTTATCATTTTTTATCATTCATGTTCATTTAGTACTAAGAAAAAGTATCAGATTCAGCATTTATATTCCAAAGTTAAGATAAAATAGATTTCAATCATGTTTTACAGGTTATTTACTTAGAAATTTGTCTCAAGAGGTAAAAAGTGATCAATAAAAATAATGATAAAGTAAGTAAAGATATAAGATATATCTGAATGTAAATACCAAATATATAAAACATTATTCTGGAGATAACTATGTATAAATACTGGTAATTACTTTTATTGTTTTCTCATACAATAGGTCCTATGGACTGATCCTTAAGAGCCTATTATTTGGTTAATTAAAGCTTCATTTTCCCAGATAAGATCATCTCATGTACTTCTTTGGTTAATGAGACATATGCTTTCTTAGAATTATCTAAAAAATAAAGAGGATCAGTAATTGTAGATGGATTAAAACCTTCATCCACAAGGCGAAATTTTTGTTGTTTGAATGTTCCAGTCATTTCCATTTTTTCCTGTAGAAGTGAGGAAGATACATTATTCAGAAGGGAAGCTTCTTCTCTTTTGCTCACATTCACATGTGCTTTTCAAAATCTTACTTGATATAAGATCAATACTGTTTACTCTCATTGTGCTGGAAATCTAGAACTTGTGTGCTGCTACAGACCAATACAAGGAGGTGTGGTGGACAGAAGCTAGAGCTCATTTCTTTCTGCATCCCTGTGCAATGTCTCATTAGTGTCACATGTGGTGCAGCCCCAGCCTGCCTGAGACAATCAATCTCCTTCACCGTGCACATTATAAAATGTGTTAAACTACACATCATAAAGAACGTGTGAGTAAAAACCATCACTATCAAGAGCTCTTTAATGATAAAACTCAGAAAATTCTCTATATAATCATTTGTTGTCACCTTAAAAGAGGGGTTGAAAGAGTCACATACTATATTAGCCGTATGTATATTCAGCAAGTCCAAAGGAAGACAGACCTTGACCATACATTTTGTGTTTTCAGGCCACTGTGTACCTTGGAAAAGTAGTGGGAGGCACCTCTAGTAAGACTCTCTTCTTTATTCTCCCTACCTCTACTCAGCCCAGCTTTATGATCTCTCTTCATCATCTTCTGGAGGTCTCCTGGGAGGCCAATCAGCTGACTAGGGGCCAGAACCCAGCCCACCCAGGAGGGATTTAAACGGCTGCTGGGAGCACACCAGGGATCAGTGTTGGGCCCAGTCCTGTTTAATATCTTTACTGATGATCTGGATGAGGGGATTGAGTCCATCATCAGCAAATTTGCAGATGACACCAAGCTGGGGGGGAGTGTGGATCTACTGGAAGGCAGGAGGGCTCTGCAGAGGGACCTGGACAGGCTGGAGAGTTGGGCTGATTCCAACAGGATGAGGTTCAACCAGGCCAAGGGCCGGGTCCTGCACTTTGGCCACAACAACCCCCTGCAGCCCCACGGGCTGGGGACAGAGTGGCTGGAGAGCAGCCAGGCAGGAAGGGAGCTGGGAGTGGGGATGGACAGGGAGCTGAACAGGAGCCAGAGTGTGCCCAGGGGGACAAGAAGGCCAATGGATCCTGGCCTGGCTCAGGAACAGTGTGGCAGGAGGAGCAGGGAAGTGATTCTTCCCCTGTACTCAGTGCTGGTGAGGCCACCCCTGGAGTGCTGTGTCCAGTTCTGGGCCCTCAGCTCAGGAAGGACATGGAGGGGCTGGAACAGGTCCAGAGGAGAGCAACGAGGCTGGGGAAGGGACTGGAGCACAAGTGCTGTGAGGAGAGGCTGAGGGAGCTGGGGCTGTTCAGCCTGGAGAAGAGGAGGCTCAGGGGAGACCTCATCACTCTCTGCAACTCCCTGACAGGAGGGGGGAGCCGGGGGGGTTGGTCTCTTTTCCCAGGAACCAGCAGTAGGACAAGAGGACATGGTGTTAAGCTCTGCCAGGGGACGTTTAGGTTGGATATTAGGAAGAAATTCTTTCCAGAGAGGGTGATCAGCCATTGGAATGGGCTGCCCAGGGAAGTGGTGGATTCTCTGTCCCTGGAGGTTTTTAAGATGAGACTGGATGTGGCATCAGTGCCATGGTCCGGGAACCACGGCAGTGTTGGATCAAGGGTTGGACTTGATGATCTCGGAGGTCCTTCCAACCCAGCTAATTCTGTGATTCTATGATTCTCTTCTGTCTTTATATTTATATACATACATACATACATACATTATATATATAGCTTATATATATATATATATTATATATGCTAGCAATCTCTGAAAAAGAAAAATTAAGTATGATGTCCAACAAAAATGTCAAAGAGCTGCTGTATCTACTCCAGGTGTACCTCCACATTGTATGTACCTGCTCTGGTTGGTCTAAGAAACGTTCTGACATCTTCTAAAGTATGATTATATCAAGCTTAATACATTTTTAATTTCTTCCCTTGAAGTTTCACCCACTACCTTTTTTCTCAATAACAGCTTTGCCAACAGCAATTCATCTGTAAGCATTTAAATTTTAGTTGAAATTCCAGATACGTGATATCAATGCTACATCCAAGATTCAGATTCCTTCTGTCCAGCATAAAGGCTTTTTTGTGCATCTATACAGGAGTAAGTCTCGACTAGGTTATCATAATTTCATAAAGAAATTATGAAATTTCTGACTACTGCAACATTCTCAAGTCTAATCTTGCTCGTTCATATCAGAATGCTGCTGCAAAAGATATCTTCCTGGACTTATAGATAGAAATACATATATTTCAATTTCAAGGTCTTTCGCAGTCTTTTCCTTTCCATTCTTTATTCTGAATCAGTATTCAGTCTCTGGTTAGCCTAGGGAACCAAGTTCCATAATTTAGCTTCTCTCTTTAAATGATGATTACTTTTTTCATCTGCTCCTCAGACTTAGGAGACTCCTTCACAAGCATCCTCAAAAACATTTTTCTGTTCATCTTTATCATGATGTTTTCAAAACACTAACCAGAACTGAAGATTAGACTTCAATTATTGTGATTATCTGTATTTTATGTTTTCTATGCTCCATTTTTTCCTAGCCCTATGTAATCCCCTGTATTATATTCATATTTTTAACTCTTTGGGGAAGGGAGTATTTTTTTCCCCAAACTGGACAGTTACTAGAGGGAAGTAGTACAGAAATAGGGATGACTGATGATTACCGTGGTGACGACGATAACATACATTTTTAATTCACCTTTTCAATTTACCTAGTATCTTTTCTTTTAACATTTGTCGTTAGCTTACACAGAAAATAGCATTTGTTTTATTGTGCATGATCAATGTCTCCTGCTTTAGCTGTACTTCTTTATTCTCTATATTCTATTGAATAAAATGGATTTTAGATTATTTTCTCCTGATGCAATTTTTCACATTTTTTAATCTGGATCTCTTTGTTTTACAATGCTCATGATTCTAATCTCCCTAAATCCTTTTGTATGATCTCCGTCCTTCCTCATTTGTACAATTTCTCCTGTTTAAACATAATCTGCAAATTTATTGACTTTTTGTGTAATCCCTTTCCCAGAACTCCATTAATGAAGACAGAGAATAGGACTGGGTCTAAAACTGGGTTAAGTGATACATGAACAAGCAGTTTCTGTTATTCACTTAGCCATTTCTGCATTTAAATGATGTAGATGTTTGTATGTACAATGCAATAATGCAGCTTACCTGGACTCTTAAGAAAAGGGGACAAGCATAACTCGGTAGATAAGTCACTACTTGCTTATACGTTTGCTCCAGGTCTAATGATGTATTCTGCTTTAAAATAACAGAGGCCATTCCTGCTTTTCCTTCATGATCTGGGGAAAAAGAAGTGAGATGAGAATTTTGAGAAATGAACGAAGTTGACATTTTAGGGATGAACCTTACAAAAAAATACTGTAGCGCACTAGCAAACTGGCAGTCACGTTTCACCTTCTGAGTTTCAATAAAGATGCAAGATTGCATTCATATTTTATGTAGTATTACACATATTTGGAGATCATTCAGGTGATCAATTAAGCAATAATGCTGTAAATGAGTGTGGTGGGTAAGAGCAAATGGAGTCCCATGCTTGATATTAATCAATAAAGGGGGATAAACGTCAACACCATTCCTCTCTCAGAAACAAGAGTGATGAGCCTCTTTCCTGGATTAACCAATTATGCTTCAGTTTTAGTCTCTCTCTCTCTTGCCACTATCTTTTCATAAAACTGTAGATCTGCAGATTGTTAACAGAGAGAGAGAGATTAAAAGTTCTTAATTGTTTGTCTGGAAAGAGAGAGCACTTTGTGTCTTTCGGAAAGAAAAAAAATCGATAAAATATAAAAGCAATCAACTTTAGCAGTCAAAACTAACTGCACACTTTAACTATCAGCTAGCAGTAACAGCAGAGATGTTCTGCCTTATCTTTGTTTTGATTTGGTTGGTTGGTTGCTAATACTACAAAATCTGTAATGAAACTTGGTTTGTTTATCTTTTAAGTGCAATTATCAAGACACTCACATAAACTGTGTAGGTAAACAGATAAATATTGTACAGGAAATGAGCAGCTCTCATATTTTGGAGTCTGGTTTTCAGACAGCCTTCTTTACTACAATCTTTCTTGTTGTATGGCTTTAAAATACAAGTAAATTACACCTTCTTCACATTTTGAACTCCTTGTGTTTACCCATGCCAACAACCAAACATCCAGCCAGCTTCTCACTCCCTTCTCCCATGGGATGGGAAGGCAGCAGAAGGGAAAGCAAGACGTGGCTATCAAGATAATGGCAGTTTAATAGGGAAAGCAAGAGTTACAGGCACAAGCAAAGCAAAACCAGGACATCATTCAACGTTTCTCATCATCAGGCAGATGTCCTGCTACTTCCTATAGGGCAGGGCCTCACTCAGGGCATACAGTGGCTGTTTGGGAAGACAAATGCCACAGCCACAAATATCCACTTCCTTTCCTCCAGTTTTTATAACGAAGCACGGCATTGTATGATATGGAATATCCTTTTGGTTAGTTTCAGCCCACTCTCCCATTTACATCTGCTCCCAAAAGTCCTTGCCAATCCCTAGTATACTTGCTGCAGGCAGAAAGCCTGGTACAATGCAAGTTTTGGTCAGTGATAGCCAGGCACTGGTGAGTTATCAACACTGTTTTAGCCACCAGTGCAAAGCACAGCACCATACAGACTCCTATACAGAAACTTATTTTTATGCCAACAAAAACCTAGTATTCATTTTTTAAAAAGATTTAACATGAATAAGAATCGAGCCCATAAGATCTCATGAAAAATAACAAAACAAAACAATCATTATTAAAAATAAATTAATGGGTTTTTTTCTTAATAATTTATTTACTTTACTCTTTGTATTCTTTTTCACTTTGTCCTTGGTTTTGTAATATTAATTGTTTACAGTTATTTTATGAGGCTAAGTGAAAGTTGAAATAAGACAGAATAATGTCGTCATACATTTTCCTTTAGAGTTACTTTATTCTTACCTTGTTGACATTTTATTTGGACACATGGATGTCTGGATTTTCCACAGATGTGAATTTAATAAATCTTAAATTTAGGTTATGTAGCTCTCACAAATTCATGCATGATAGCTTTTCAAAAATACACATAACTGCATACAAATAAAAATGCATGATTCACTGGCTCATTCACAATCTGGTGGTATTTCATTACCTGCATTTACACTTTAACTAGGTATTAAACAGATGACTCAACCAAAAGTGATTCATGGGTTTAAAATATGAAATCAAAATATGAAATCATAACTCCAACTAACCTAGGAGAAGAAACACATACAACTAAAGCTTTTACCTGGCACAGGCACACCGTACACATTTGCTTCTTGTATGAAGTCCAGCATCACAAGGACATCAGAAACTTCTGTAGTTGCAACGTTCTCCCCTTTCCATCTAAAATGTGAAAAAAATAATCCCGTGGAAACATATGGACACCTCCTCTTTAAAAAGCATTAACTTTAGTAGAAGCTCCATTCATTTCAGACTAACACCACCTTGGATTTTTCACACTTGTCACATTGTTGTATTGATCTGATCACCAGATCATGTTGCAATTCAAATGTTACTGGGTATTAGAACCACTATACCGGACATCGAAAGTTTAAAACAACTGTTTCCAAAATTTTTACATGTATTTAAATGTATCATCTCTACTATTTGATACGTTTTTCTCCACATCAGTATCCAACTTGCTTGGTCACAGCAAAACCATCACTAGTTATATGCTTATGGAAAGGAGTGTCCAAAGAGCTGGAAGTCCTACAAAACCTTCTGAAAATGAGCTATTCAAATACAGAGAAACACTTGTGACCAAATTAAGCCCCTATCATCCACTTCAGGATCATTATAAACTACATCACAATATAATAAACTGAACACTTGTGGTCAAAAACAAATATAAAAGTATTATTCTATTCTGTATATTTTTAATGAAATGTGAAAAGAAACAATAATTATACCTGAAGGTATCTCCAATCCTGTCCCAAAAATATAGAAAATTGTCATGATCTTGAACCATTAGATCTCCAGTATTAAAATAAAGATCTCCCTTCTTAAATACATCACAGAGTAATTTCTTTTCTGTGTGTCTCTTATTGCCAGCGTAACCAAAGAAGGGGTTCTTCGCATTGACTTTGGAAATGAGAAGACCAGCCTCACCTATACGGAGAAGTTAAAAGAATACAAACCTAAGGTATCACTGGAAATTTCCTGTATTTAACATTAATATTACTTACAGTATTGTTCACTGAAATTCTGAGTCATTTGTACTTCTTCCTAGCGACTCATCAGTTTTCTCCCAGAACTGTCACCTATCAATTGTAAGCTCACTAATAGGTTTATTGTCCTCCCAAAGTGCACAATTCAAGTTGATATTATGTCTCACTCCTCACATCTTACTGAGTTTCCAAAGATGAGTCTCAGCTTCATCAGCTTCCTACTGAAAAACTAGTGTTAATAAAAAGTAGGTGCTCAACCCAGACATTAAGTCCCTATTTAGTCTCCTTTCAGAAGTTCTGAGAACACTTCTTTAAAATATTCATTAAAGTGATAAAGCATCATCATTTTACTTTTTGGAGTAAAATATGAAAGTTTTAATACAATTTTTTTTTCCTAAAAAAATAAAGAGAGACAGGGAAAGGAATATCCTATTAGGCATGTAGTGTATCAAGGTACTAGTTTGCTGAAAGTGGAATAATTGTAGGAAATAACCTTTTGGGAGCAAGTTGTGAAGAGTAAAGCTTGAGAGTTACATTACTTTGTATCAGAGACAAAAAATGAAAATATAAAAAAAAAATGCTTCTGGAAATATGCATAACTTTTAAGACTTCTTCCTCATAAAATACCTGTGCCTGTTTTCCAAAAATTGGTAGTGGTTAAAGCAGAAGTATTTAGTTCACTGGCAGTGTCACTGCAGCCGTGGTGCTCTGAAGACACAGGGCATGGGTGAGACAAAGACTATAGACAGAGATAATGCTTTTTATTAGTCTGAGTGGTATGTGTTCCCTTAACAGCTCAGTCTGACATCCCTAGAGAATAAATTCCTATAAAATTTCATGTTTCAGGGACTCATTTTCTTCTTCTTTGAAAAATCTGCTTCAACTCCCTGTTAAAACTGTCTGCCTGACCTTTAATAAGACTTCTTCTTGCTTCAGTTTCAGCTATTACCTTCCTATAGTTCAAGAGATGCTTCAGTATCTAATAAACACTTTGGAAAATGGTATAACCATGACGTATCATATATTTGATAAGCGTTTTGAAGACATCTATAATCAAATAATTTTGTTGTTATTTTGCCTTTTTTTTTTTTTTAATTTTTAAGCTGAATCACATCACTTAGTCAGAAACAATCTCTCATCGAAAACATTTGCTCTAATCCACCAGTGTTTCCTGTAGATCTCTTTGGCAACCATCTCCCTGTGCTAAACTCCTTTTAAAAACACAGATGTCACTATCTACGTATTCAAAGATAATAATATCATACCATCACTTTTGAACATCACTGTTCTCTGAATGTATCCAAAGACCTCCTGGGTTCTTCTGGTATCAGCACTGGTATGTTTAATGATGTTTTGTCTTAGATCAAAAATCATATTGCTTTTATTTTCAGAGCAAAGAGTAATAGTTGTTGTTGGCATATTGCATTAACATGATAGCAAGACTCCTTTAAAAATTCTCTGGAGTGCTTCTATTAAAATCAATAGGCCATAATATCCTGTTAATATAAACACTTACCTTTCTTAACTTTTTCACACCAACCATGCTTATTTCTAATTGGTTCATCTTTTTGGAAATCATACTTGATTAAATCAAATGGGAAAAAAAGCTAAAAAAGGGAAAAAGTCATCGGTTATTTATCTACACAGTGACATCTGGTGGCAGCAAATATAAGCTGGGAAACCTGTACTCCAGTCTTCCTCATCTAAAAGGAGAACGCAGTTTCATTTAAAACTAAAAATACTCTGTATGTAAACTTACGCCATTTCCTGGAGTTAAGCAAAATCAAAAACATTTTTATAAATGAAGACAAGAACTGTCCTTTTGTCAATTTTCTTACAAGTAAGTTATGGGATCCACATTATCAGTGGAAAAGCCTACACTAGTCAGGATAATAGACGCGTATCTGGTACTTAAGTGACTTTTAGTGGTGGTGACTGATATGTTTTTGGGATCCTCTGGCACTGAAAACAGCTGGCAAAGCAAAGGCCTAAATCTCCTCACAAAGGGAAACCTGCTTCCCACTGGGCTTTACCCTTGCTTAGCTAGCCTCAGTTCTTCCCTCTTGCTTTCTCAGGCAGGTGTATAGTGGTGGAAAGTGAACACCAGCAGAAGGATTTATACTCCTGTGGCTCCAAGGAAGCTGAAGGAGAGGACAAGATACTCTAATCAAAACCAGAAATCGCAATTGGGGTTTTTTTTCCTCAAATATACGGCATTTGACTCTTATTTTGCTTCATTTTTTCTACTGTGATAAAAATACAAGCTGGATCTTTAAGAGACACTGACTGATACCATATGCTTGATACTATTTGGACCACTGTGTTTGCAGTTATTATTCTAAGGAAATAGTTTGCCCAGTTTGGGATTCTGTTTTCCTTTTTCATAAAGGAATGTATCAGCAACATTTAACACCTAGTCAAACCAAAGGTATGTAATTATCTTCTCCTGGAGAAATCTTGGTCACCAGGGAAACAATTTTATAAAACATATGAATATACACCTGCACTCTTCACAATAAAGAAATGCAGTATAATTTAAGGACAGTTTTATGAAAGTGAATGAAGTAAAGGGTAGGATGCTAAAACATAAATATCTTTGCTTTTCTGCAACTAATTCGGAAGAAGAGTTGCATATTTGCTTTACCCTAATTTGAAATGTTGTTGTAACTATATCAAATACTTTTGTTTTCAAGAAAGTCTGAATAAATAGCAACTTGAATCAAACATTAATCCCACAAATTCAGTCTCATCTGGAAAAAATTGTTTCTCTGAGTCTTTTCAATGTGTTTTCCTTCCAGTCTAAGCCTGAATCAAAAAGATATTTTTAACAGTTGATCAAAGGAAAAAGGTCATAGCTTGCAAAATAAAGTAATGATTCAAGAATGGGACACAATTTCCATGAAGTGAATGGTAATTTTTTTAATTAACCTCAGACTATAGGCATTTACCAAAGCCAAGAATCTGAGAACCAGAAAGTTTGCCTCGATTAGAAAATAGTTGTGTTATCCTCGAGGATCAGAATAAGAGTAATTTTTCTCTTAGGATCTTTTCTTATGGATGCCTACATTTAAATGCTGCTCTTTTTTGCTTTCCTTTTTTTTTACATTGACATTACTTTAATACATTTCATATGACAGGCCAAATGCAATGAATAATATAAATAATAAAAGTGAAATTGTATAAAATGAAGTGTTATTTTGTTTTTGTGTTTTATTAGAATAGCTTAAGATAATGTATCATACAGAATAGTATGTTGACAAGATACAGCAATTGAGCTCTGAAGGAATAAAGAATTATTTTAAGTTGCTATAAACACTTAGAAACTGTAATTTATTATCTAAGATCATCTAAAAACTGTTAAGACTTTTACTATATATGACTATACTGTGTTGATGTATACAACTTTCAGTGCCTACAACTTTAGAGTATTAACTAGGCCTATTCCAGTTAGGTGTTCAAAATAATACTTGTGCAAATACATAATTAAAAGAAAATACCATGTATTGTATTAGATATGCATAATGAGTTCATATAAACTCTGTGCAAACAACTGTGTCTGTGCAAAGGTCTTTTCCAAGCTAAATCATTCTATGATTCTAAGCTTGCTTTTCATATTAAATATCAGAAAATGAAAGCTCCACTGTAAAGTATTTAGTCTGGGCACAGACTTACATTTGGTTCACCTCATTATTTAAAATTTAATAGGGAAGAAGACCTGAGCTGTTGAAGCATTACCATATTATTTTCACAGACTACTGCATGCAATATTCATCATTTTAATCTCCATTTTACTGCCTGAAGCACCACATAAATGTAGCAAACAAAAAGCATAATTTAGCTAGCGGAAATTTAAAATGAGTTAATCTGCAACATTATTGTCTATTACTGTGCTGTCTGGATGTAACCTAATAACAGCTTTCTCCCCCTCCTTTTTTTTTTTTTTTAATTGACTGGAAATATGTGAGTTTAAATAATGATTTGAAAATAATTTTGAAATTCCTAAAGCTTCAATTTACAGTGAATGCTCACAGAGCCTTTTTCAGAAAATAAAGATCACAAGCTACTGCTGTTTATTACTTACTTGTTTTAGAGATTAAATATTGTTGAATTCTCTGGAAGAATATCTGTTTATAAAACAAAGCATTACGTGTACTAGATTTAGTTTCAAGCATCTTTAAAAACTGAAATTTAAGAAAAAAAATTCTGGAGCATAATATCTTAGAGATGTTTTTTAAAATATACTTGTAATGCCTTATGTATGCTGTAAAGAGTGGATCCATATGTCCCCCACATAGTTTTGTTAGCCAATGTAAACAAAAGCAAGGAAAAAACCCTTTTAAGTTATGATTGATATTAACTGAATCGCCACATATAATATGTATTGTAATACACTTGTAGTACCTTAGACTATTTTAGCTCAGAACTAGTCAAAAGAGCAGAAACATTAATTTTCATTGGCCAAAGCACTTAGGAGCTGCCAGTGCTTAGATTCACACCTGCCAATATTCTTGCTGTGAATCCAGTTTTCCAGGGTCTTAAAAATTTTTTTAAAGCTAACTTTGTTTACATTTAAACTAAACAGTAAACATTTAAACAAAAAAGTATCTCTTCTGCCACTTCTATGACTGCATGAAGAAATTGCATGATACTAGTTCTGCACTGCTGTGGGAAAGACATTTTATATGCTGAAGTTATTTAAAATTTGTTATAAGATTTAAATGTTTCTCAGCTCAAAGCTGATTTTGATCTATAGAGTTTTGAATAAGAGATTTAGGTTGCTGTGATAGTTTGAATATGCTTAAGTTAATGAAAAATTACATTTACAAATACAGTTTATTACTACTTTTTTTTTTACATGCTGATATTCAGGTGTACTTGGCGTGGTTTATTTTTAGCCCTTCTTGTAAGCTTCCTCAGATCTCATTAATCCCAAGCTCCCTTGTTGTCTGCCATCACTCAGAATTTATTTTAGTATAAGAAAGAGATTTATATATACATGTGATGGACATGACTGAGGGTCTTAGATATTTTTTCCATACCACATTTTTAAAAGTACACATATAAGGTATGTCATACATAACAAAATTGATTAATATTAACTAAATATGTCAGACGTTAAGATTAAACTGTAGTTTATTACTTTATGATGTTAATCTAGGCACTATCTTCTTTGCAAAACATTTTAAGTTTTGCAAGATAAAAAGCTACTCAGAGGCTTCTACTTTTCTTTTTGCTGACTCTATATAAACATTGATTTATTCATATACCAAGGGAAGCTTTCAAGCACATGAACCAATCCCTCTTATATAAAGAACATAGTGTGAAAATAAACAAGTGCAAACAAGAGCACTGCTTCTAGTATAAACACAGTGACTTATTGGATGTCTGGCAACTGCTATAGCATTCATCTCTCTTCTTATTAACTTATGTCTCTCAATTTTTTTATGAAAATAAAAGTGTTCTGTAGAACCTTAATTTTATCACATTTACTTGTCCCCAACCTTTGGCAGTAAAAGAAGGAGAACAGCTACACTTCAGAATGCATTGTTTAATAATCTGCAACTCATAAAATGTATTTAACAAAAAACACAAATGCCTTGAATAGGTAAAAACTAACTTACCTGTAGCATCAAAATACATATTTAGTTTGTGTCACGTGAAAAACCCACATACTACTTGATTAAAAATACAGATAATTAAATAAATATATAGGTAGTTTCAAGTCTAATCCTTTATCTGCTGTAACCTTTACATGGTATTTCCAAAAGGGTAATGACTTATGACAAAACTCTGCCAAAAGTTCTGCAATACCAAAAACAAGTTTACTCAGGTTTGGAACATAACAAATTTCATAATAATATAAGACATGTGATTTAGAAAACTCTGAAACAAAAATTAACATCAACTCTAAGTTTCCTGGCTCACCTACTACTCCCTAAATTCCAGACTCCTGATTTCCTGTAGTGGATCTGTACCCTGCTAGAGATACCCATCAGCATCAGAGGGCCACCATGCATGCTACAGAGCATGTGGGGCAGAGAGTCAGTGGAGTCATCTGCTTAAATTCCTGAGCTCTCAATGGTTTCTGAAAAATCCACTAGCTCCTGTGGTGCTTTTCTGAGTGTTTCCATGTTCCTCCCTGCAGTCTGAGTTCCCAGACCAGAAGTGAAGAATTCCTCTGGCCCCAGCTCGTGAAGCAGCCTGTGGTGATTGTCGTGTGGTGATGCTGTAGTGAAGTTGTGGACCCTGAAACATAGGCTGCCTAGGAACCTATCTGCACATCTCGAGAAGATACCTCTGATGTATTTACAAACAATGCTTTTACAATATTCTCTGAAAATAATGTTGTCAGGACATTTTGCTATCAGTTCTCCTCAGGAGCACAAACGTCACTTAAGTCAGCAGGACTTGTATATATGGATAGGTATCTCAGTCAATTTAAAATTCTAGGCAATGCATGTAGTACTATCCATTTCAAGAAGAGTAAAAACTGGCATAAACAACAACAAAATGTAGTCTCCTTGCAAAAAGCCTTGCTAAATATTCTTTCATATTATTAGCTAAAGCTTGGGACACACATTACTTAGGGACTTCTCAAACCATTTAAAAGATTGTACTAATGGGACCAAAACCAAAAAAATCTATCTGTGAACTTCAAGTTGAAATAATTTCTGCATTTATTCAGAGGGATGAAGGAAAAGTCACCATGTGTAGTATAAATAATACATAATCCTTCTCTCCAAGACATATGAGTGCTGTTTTCAAGGCTAATGAAATACAGAAGGGCTTTTTTTTCTAGTTTTAGTACCCTAGTGTACTAAATGTGTTTAGTACACCAAACACATTTAGCAGATGGTAAATGAAGGGGCACAGCATTTTAAAATGTATAATCTTGGCGACTATGTCACAATTACTCAATAATATATGTATTGTATTATCTTTGACATTTCCATGTAATGATACAGCATAGATGTAGTTTGAGTTACTTGTTTTTAATGACACCTAGGTATAAAATATCTATTAAAGTTATATCTATATGCTACTGTATTTTAATTACTATTATTTTCCAATTATGACAAATATTTACATAGCAATATGGAATATAAATATTCTATCTGAAAACATCTTTAAATATAATCTGTAGAAAAACAAGTCAGAATAGGACATTTGTACGCTTATTTTACATGTGATGAGTTCTTAGGTACTGAAACAAATTCAACTTTCTCTTTTGTCCTCTAATGTGGTAGAGATTTGAAATTGTACTTGGAACCTACTCAGAACTGTCAGAAGAGACCAAGGCCTTTTTGACCCTGGTGAACTCTAAGAAAAGATGTTACTGCTGAAAATATAACTGGGGTAGGCACCCAGATATTATGGAGAGTCGACTAAACTTGCAATGACTGTCTTAAAAAATTTACCTTGGATTTATGACTGTAGTCCCATGTCCCAGCATCAAACTGAGAAATGCAATTTTTCAGCACTACTTTTAACCAAGTAAAATGTAAATAAAGAGTCACCTTATAAAAGAAATTGGTGCGTCCAACAGATCCAATTTTTCCGGTGTGGTTCATGAAACAAATGTTTCCTTCAGTAGCACCATAAAACTCACAGATCTTAACAGCACCAAATCTGTCTAAAAATTCCCTCCATACATCATTTCTTACTCCATTTCCAACTGCTAGTCGGACTTTGTGATTTTTTTCTCCTTCCTTCTGTAAAAAAAAAACAAACAAAAAGAAATAAAATTAAAATATAGTATACTGATAACTGCATTTAATTGTTGCATGTGTTGTGGGGAAAGTGTACCTTCTTTAAAATACATCAAGTATAAACAACAAAAAGAAAAGAAAACAACAACCAAGAAGTTAAATAAAGCTGGCATGGCTGGCATACAGCTACAACATAGCAAGCTGCAATCAAAAACCTATTATCTCGTTGAGCAAACAAATTATTTCCTGAATAATGGCTACAATGATTTATATAAATGCTTCCACATTTTCAAAAATTGTCTTGTCTCAGTCTATTTCTACCCAGAGGAATTAGAAAACTGGGAAGAACAGAGAAAGGCAGGAATTATTTCTGTCGTGGGATTAAAGTCAGAAGAGATGAATAGTTACTTTCTTCTGTCTTCAGACTGATTATGAGAAACAATCAGATTTCACACACTTGTTCCTTCCCACACATTGTGTATGAGTCATCTTCTGTATTTTTTTCAATATTAAGACTTGCAAAATTTTGTTCTGTGTTACTGGGAATACATTTCCTAGTGATCTTGAGACTTTTTGTCAGCTCCCATGTTTATCACAACAAACATAACAGAATGCATCCAGTTCAGTAGAATGCTCTAATTTTATTAATACATTTCCAAACATTCAGATTGCATGGACCACCTTTAAAATACAATCAGATTTAAGATGAAGTACCAGAAGGCAAAACATCTAAACTATTGCTTTGGTTTGTTTGGGGTTTTTTTATTTACACCTATTTTAAAATAAGACTCCCTTTGTAATTATTGCAAGTGGCAATACAGAATGCTCTAGAAGTGAGATGGCACAAAATAAATATAGGTACAGTTTGTTACCACACAGCTTTAGAACTGCATAGCACTCTGGTACTGCATCACTGTCTGTATATAGCTCTATCTATGTACACTTATGTATATATGTATGCAAACACCCCTCTGTATACAAATGCACACATATGCACATATTCACATTCTTTACACATATATGTTTCTATAGATATATACATGTTCACATATATATATATCACAGAAAAGACTTGCTATTTTCTATTCTTCTATTTCTAGTTTCCCTCCCCTCCCCGACTCTAGTCCAGTATGAATTAGTTATGTCTCTATAGTAAAAATCCATTTTAGCATCTTTAATCTCACACAGAAGCACAGCTAATTATTTTTGTGAAGAGATCTGGTCAGCTGAGTGAAACAGGAATCTTTTAAGTATTTTGGCTGTTAAAAGCAGTAACGTTTCTGAGTACACAGACAATCCTCAGAGGATTTTGTCTTGGACAAATCAAATTTTTCAAGAGAATGTAAATTTTGACTTCTATAACAAAAACTAGAGGCACAAAGACCAACAGAAAAAATCACAAAGACCAACTAAGTTTTTTTCTTTCCTCTTCAAAACCAGTAACTCACAGAAAGAGAAACAATTTCTTTGTTGAACTTCAGAATCTTCCTTCTGCAAAGTAAGTCCTCTTGCTGGAATTCAGCAAAGAATGTACCTATTTCACTAGGTGCAGATAGCTGTTGGCACGTTACAATCTGAGGCACTATCCTGCACTTTTACCTGAAAACTACATCGCTCACCAGCCTCCATCAGTCACTAACCATTCTGTTTTTACAATAACACATTTCTTCCTTTTTCCCTTCCCCTCTTCTGTCTTATTTTAGATGTGAAACTAATTTATAAATACAGAAGCACAGACTTCACTGACTTCCTGCTAAATCGTTATTAACAAGTGCTGATTACCTAGCAAAATGAATCTGACATGGACATAGCCTGGAACAAAGTGGTTTGTTTGTTTGGTTGGTTTTTATCTTCAGATACGATAACACAGTGCAACAGTGTAGGTTTTCATTTGCTTGAAAACCTCTGTTACATTACACATTCAAAGTCATTATACTGTCGTTGAACAACAAAGGTATTCCTATTTTTTAAGAGAAAGTATGTCAGTGTTACTTTGAACTTAATGTGGAAAGCTTTTGACTCTTTTTTTCCCCAAAAAAATTGTCCATCATTTTTAGGGTATTCTGTTAGCTGAACTTAAAACTTTTGAATTTTCCTTATAGTTTCAATGCTAAATGAACATGACTGTAGCTGAACTGCAGTTATCCCTTGCTGATGCCACTATATTATTCAAATATACTGATTCTGCTAAAATATAAAAAAATAGCTCAAAAGATACTTTCAAGGAAATCCTTTGTTCCACAATGAACAGAAGAGACAAACATGTGCTTATACACACACGCAGTAATTGAGACTTTCACCAGGCTAGGAGCATTCAAAACCTCTAGAGACGAAGCTAATAAAAAGGTGATTTTTCTTCTATTATTTTAAGAAAAATAAAAGACAGCTGTTTGCTGGAAAACAAACTAGGATGAACTAGAAATTTGTTTTTCTCCCCAAAAGAACAAATACCTCATTATTTATAAGTGCAGTAATTTCAGTTCTTCATGTTGCCTTGTCTGGTTTATATTAATACAGTACAAAGTAGTTTCTGTAGTGGAAAACATGCAGAGTAGACCTGACAGGTCAGCATCCTGCTTTGCTTGCAGTGTTAACCCCTATCAACAACATCAACAACACAACGTATGACCACTGCCTCACTTTAGACAGGGATGCTCATTCCTCTTGCAAAAATACAAAGAAGGTATATGATGTCACCAAGAACTTGATCACAGAAGGCAAATTTTCCTAAAAGGGGGGGCAGTAATTTCCTTTTTCACAGCTACTGTAAGTTTTCTGTTAGATTGCATTGCTGCAACTGCCGAAGTTGTGACTTAGTCAGCTTCACACAGTGGTACCTATCTGTTGATATAAGACTCCCTGAGGAGTACTTCAGGGATTTCTGGAGAAGACATTAAAACTGTCACTCATTTAGCAGTCTTTCAACTGAGAGAGTGGAAATTATATGTAATTTAATCTCCGAGTAGGTTTAATAAGTATGAAGAAAATTGTTACGATGAGGGAAACTTTAAGCAGTGAGTTTCACTTACATTAGTTTTACATGTAACTAAATCAGTACAGCTATATTTTACCTATTTTTATCTAAAATTTTTCACAACTAATATATGACTTTAATTCATATTAGCTTTACACATAACTAACTTTCAATGGAAAGTGAACTGCATCCTCACATGTATTATTGTCCAGATTACTGCCAGAGTCCAGATTTAGGGCAGGCATGTTGGTATCCATGGGCACTGTGGCTGAGTATTTTAGGCAGTAAATAAAATGCTACGGGGAAGGGAAGGGAAGGAAAAGGGATGACAGTTCCAACAAACTGTAGAAACATGGTTGAGTGATGCAGGTTTAGGCTGTCCTAATGGAAAAAGAAATAAAATAACTATGCAGGCACTTACGCTTTAAACTGACTAGACCAAATAGTCGTGCTTTGAAGTTCTGCCATGTTCAGATGGCATTTCATCACCCAGCTTCTTTTTGGTACAATTGATAGAATTAGAGGAGTAGGAGGAATTCCAAGGGGTCACCTAGTACACGTCTCCTGGGAGATAAGCTTTGCTATCTCTGTGCCATTCTGGACACATGAAGGAGCTGTGGCATGTCAGCCAGATACTCAGCAACAGCTGGTCTGCAGCAATTGTCTGCATGCATATTCTTAGCCTGCTGCAAAAGCACAGTACCAAGTTAACATTTCCTACACTAAAAGCTGTGTTTCCTCACAATACCTCATCTACAAAGGACTCAGTGCCTTGCCCTGGTAAGCTATTACCAATAAGTTAAACAGTGTGTGTCCTGTGATAATTCGACCATGATTTGTGTTTCTGAATGCAATTAATAGCTCTCTACAGATAACTAGGACAATGGATTTTAGAATAACAGAACATGGTAACATCTTTCCAAGGTTTTTTAAAATGTCCATTTATTTATTTTCCTGCGCTATGATTTTGTTTTCTTACAGGGTGATTCTGAAATAAAATAGGGGTTCAGTCTACACTCACTTATTTCTAACAGTAAAGGTGAAACATTGTTTCAATGCCTTTTTTGCATTGAAATCAATCCATCAATAAGCAAGAACTGTTCCTACAGTACACCTGGATTTCTCTTCCATTCATTCTGCTAAGTTCTTTGAACTATGTGCCAAACATCTGCATACATCATAAATCATTTCTGACACCGTATGTCTCCATTCTGTGTGCTTGTTTCTTTTGTATATTAATTAATTGACAAGTCAGGATCTGCCTTATCACATTAAATACCACATACTTGGAATTTTTCATCTGCCAGTCTTTCCTCCATAAGTGTTCTTTGTAAACTATTTGGACTATCTATGCGATTAAGTTGTTGATAAAAGCCTTTTAGAGTGCTATCAACAGTGTACTACTGGTCCAGGAAGGATTCATGACTGCAGCTGTATAAAAATGTGCTTAGCAGCTGCTTTAGAATAATACAAGAAGATGTGTTCCTTGTCCTACTTTTACTGTTTCTGCCAAAGGAAAAGCCAAATGGAGAGAAGCAAAGACAATTCAAGAAAAGGAGGCATGAAATGTCTGTACCATGGCCTTGATGAAACTGAAAGCAATCTCAGGGCCTGAAAAATACAAACAGGTGTTAAATATAAAATATAAGACTGATGACACAGGATTTGCATTCATGTGTTTACAAAAAATGGATGTAACAACATGTTCACCAGTCCTCTGTTGACACACTAGCCCTGAAAAAGGGGTATTAGGTAGCTTATTAGACTATATGGGAGATATCCCACTGTTACAGGTGTAATAAATTCTTCAAGATGCATCTCTACCTTCACTTTTCAGTAATGCCTAATTATAAACTGCAACTAGATTTTTTGAGCAAAACATATACCCAAACTTAAAAATACAAATAACAGAAAACAGGAAGTATAGAGAAGAGATGCACCATAAGAAAGGAACAGGAATTGTAGGAACAGGACACATCCTTCTAAATCTGAAAGTGGTTGCTTGCTATTTAGCACAGCTCACTCTCACCACATTTCTATTAATCCATCTCCTGATAATCTAATGGGATTAGACTCTAAAAGAAGCTTTCTTCCTTTAGCTCTTCTCATAAAAAGGTTTTATTTAGCTTCCATTTCCTCAGAAAATATCTACCAACAAAAAAGTCACCTTTGTCTTGTGTTCCACCCATTAATATGAAGTAGATTTTTGTACTTTTGGTTATTGCCCCTGGAGCACACTAGTCAAAACAAATTACACAAAACTTTTCAAAGGTCAATTCAGAGAACTAAAGCGTGCACTGATTATTTCTTACATGTCATATTGCACACAGTATTCTGTGAGCAATATGAAGCTTCCCTTTGTTGAAGTATGGTTCTGATTACCAGGACATTTTCTGCATGACTCCACTAGTTTAACCCAAAAGATGAGTATCTAGGAAAAACTGGAAGGTGGAAGGAAGGAAATTGGTCAAAGCTGTGTGACCAATGAGTCTTAAAGACTCAGGAAAGTCTTGGGCCACCATGCTACAACCAGTAGTTGACATTGCATCTAGCCTTCAGGGGTGTTTTGGATAGGAAAAACTAATGCTTCCTAAGGCCGAAGAAACTCTACAAACATTACAGAAGACTTTTTCACAAAAAACATCTGAAAACCTTTACCATTATTAGGGAGAAGAATGAGAAAACAGACAGAGGATCATCATGTGGATGGAGTCCAAGAGAAGTATGCCAGTACATTTAAGTATCACTAGGGAGTAGTCAAACTAGACAGGTTTATAATCTCTTTTTAAAGCCACTTTTAAAAAACAATGCTGGTGTTGTAGTTAAGGCAGCTGAAAGCACAGACAAAGTTTGTTGGTTTTATAAGATCAATTGACCAACTGATGCAGTCTGGATTGAAGTAAATGCAAGTTTCCAAATCTCAGGTCCATTTCTAAGCTTCAATTTCGGATGTGCTGAATATGCTCTTAATTTAAAAGTTCCATTTTCTCTGACAGAATGTACAAACAGTGTTCAATTCTCATTTAAGGCACTGTTAATTCTGTAATAACTTGGATTAAGAATTATGTCTGCTTATGACATATGCAAATGGTTGCTAATTTTTTTAAGGGACAGTTTACTAGACGAATAAATAAATTGCAAAATTCCCCCCAGTAAATTAAATTGTAATGACATGTAGAGATTATTAATGGAAGATACAGATGTGGTTGTCTGTAAATGTGTAACATTACTGGTTTGGGGTATTCAATAAAATGTTTATGCTGAAAACTTGCAATGGTGTTGACAAATTTCCACTCTACATTTTAAGGATATCAGAAAGAACGATTTCCAGAATTGAACATAATTTGAGCTAAACTTTAATGGGGAATAAAATGTGATTTCAAGTCAAACCTCCATTGTAGAGAAGCGCAGGCTAACTAATTTTTCCTTGTCTGTGTGACTGTCAAATATTCTTCCTTCAAAGAAGCCTGTTTCTGGGTGACAGACAGTGCTATCCAACATGCATAAACCCCATTCTTACACTCCTTCCCACAACACTTGAGTCAACTGCAGGAAAATAAATGTTCATTCTGTTTCCTTATCCCGGTAGCACTGCGTTCCTCGTAGTAATTCCCTGGGAATTACTATTGTTCTAACACAGAAGAGTTTTAACAAAATAAATCCTTAAGCATCTTTTCTAAAGTCACTTCAGAGAGCTTAATCCCATCCAAAGAACCCTTGGCCGAACTGTATCTAGTAGAGAGACTGCCTTGCTTCAGCTTATCAAAACTTAGTCTGAAAGCTGATATATGCGGTCTTATACTCTCGAGGTTACCCCAGGGAAATAGAAAATGTTACTGATGACGAAGGATAACACTGGCTCAGTTCCAAGTGGACATAAAGCAGGACGGATGCTGGGTGGGAAATTCTAAGCAATGATATAATTATTTGTGAAATCGACTTTGTATACAAGGAGAAGCGCACTCCGGTTTTAAATAGAGAGTTAACCCAGAAAAGAAGGAAAGAGATGCTGAATTACCATTTCTATCTGTCCAAAAGCTTCAGGATGTAATGCATTATTTAAATAGATCATGACATGAAATATATCTGCAAGTGCCTTTAGAAGATTTTGTTTACACTTGAAATGTTAAATTTTAAATTAGGTGCAAGCCTCTGAGGAAAATATATCCACAGAGTAGTAGAGAAGTATTTCCAAGTCTTTTGCTGAGAGAGGATATAGGGAGCTCTGCTATGCCATACTTCTGTAATTTTTTTAATCATGTTTAATAGAGACTTTGAGCAATGTCATCCAGTAAGACCAAGTTATTCTGAATATTCTTTTTCACTGGAGTAGTCATGCTAGTATCTTAGAGCAGGACTCATTTTGTAGCTACTTATGGCTATTAGCCATCAACGCTGGTTCTTGTACTTTCACTATGACCACAATACTGCAGAAGAAGAGTTTGGATGAGGGCAGGCATGAGGATTACTCACTTAGGAGCCCAGCAAAATCTATAAAGGTCACATAATGCAATGTCTTTGTACTTGTACTTAAAGAAGAAAGACAACTTCCTTTTCTAACAAATGTTCTTTCCAGACATCAGATTACTAAACCAAACTGCATGCAGAGCAGCTTCAGAAAAATTCTACTGCAAGAGTGTTCAAGAGCTGTTGCAGATGTGAGTGGGAGGCAGAATGATCAAACAAGACAAAACCAATAACGAAGCTCAGCCAGGAGTCTATATGCTACCACACAGACTTGCCCAAAGTTTAATTCAAAATCTAGGAAATAAGAAGCCACAGTCTGGACTCCAGCTGTAAGAAATATACTATTTATTTCAAGTTTAGTGTTAAAAAAACAAATAAGGAACATAGGGTAATTGCTATGGTTTAATCTATGTTGATTAGAAGGGCTTTATAGTGCTCGAACCATGAGAACGCTGCCCACATTTTCACAGAACTTTAGAACTTGTACTTGTCATATCTTTCTCGTGCTGCTAGCCTATACAGTACTTCTATATTAATGAGACTTAAAGAGAGAATCCAACTTGGCAAATTATTTTACCTACTTGAAAACTAAGAATGGACTGCACAACATATTTTACAACCTTCTACTTATTTGTGTGAACATATTTCTCTTCCAGATTTACCATGACAAATACTTACTATTTTTCTTCAAGTATCTAGCTCTTAAACAGATTCATGTTATAATTTTAATTTTTCTTGAGAAGGTTTAGCAAGCTAGCAAACCAAAAAAAAAAAAACAAACCTGTAGCCTCACAGAAGAAAGAGTTTGAACATGCCAGCTCCTAGGAAGTACGCACATAAAATCACAAATAGAATAGTTATATAGTTAATAGAGAGTTAATGACTGTATAACCACAGTATGTAGTATATAAATAGTTAATGATGGTATAAATAACTTTATTGGAAAAAACTTAAAACTGCTTTAACTTCATGATGGCTTGGTAAGGATTTAAAAACAAGAGATTTTGTTTCAGAAATGAAGTATATTAATCTATCATTCTTGCTTTAAGATACTGAACAGGATAAATAGGAGTGCAAAAACAAAAACACATGTCTCTCATATGTCTTGATTTTCCTTATGGCCTTTAACTTGATCTTTTGTTATCCTGTAATTTTTTGTTTATATTACTATAAAGTTCAAAAACCAAAACAAACAAAAATAAAATAATTAAATAATAATAACAATAATAATAAAAAGCCACCACAAAAAAACCCATAACCACAGCATAACAAAAAAACCCCACAACAACAACTAAAAAAACCCAGAGAATGAAAGGTATTACTATCCTGGTTTTCCACTGCAGTCAGTGGTGGTCACTGAGACATTAGCCATGCTCTCTTTAATTCAAGAACTTCCACTTCACTGAGGCATGTGTGTACAGTGCAGTAGGGTCTATGACCCACCCCTACATTGCTTAAACATTCTTCTGAAAAATTTCCAGAGGGAAAAGAAATCCAATGACCTTTTCCATTCTTTGGTCAGCAACTTGAAATATTAATGCAAATTATTATTCTACTGGAAAACAAGACTGATTTGCATTCTCTTATTTTAGAATACTGCTTAAGGAGGATGTTATTCTGAAAAACTGTAAAATGAGGACTTGGATTAGAAAATAATTTTCAGATTAAGTAATTTGAATTACTGGCACGTTTTCCTAAGACATGAGTCACTTTAATAAAATTCACTGAAAAGGAAATAAACCACTGATTTTTTTTTTTTTTTTTTGAAATAACAAAATGAAATTAGGGTAGAGGCAAAGGGAGGCTGATCAATGAGGTAACAGCTGCATTGCATCTAACTTCTGTACATATTCATAAATCACTTTATGTTCTCTTAAACATTTGGTTAAATTAAGAGAGGACACGGTTCCTTTTGCTTAATGTTCTACAGGCATTTGCAGGGTGTTATTTATTTTTATCTAATATTCAAAATAAAATCTGTTTAAATAATAATTGGGTGAAGTAATTCATTAAAATGTTTAACTTGGTAGGATAATGTAAGAGGTAACATTTGGGATTTATTACTGAAAAACAACAGGACAACCCACAGCTCATAAATGGATGGAAGTTGCCAGCAAGAGGAATTTCAGTTTATACTGGATGATTAATATTTTTTGTGTATTCATTTTGACACATTTAGGATAGAAAGTCAGTTGGATTTGCTACACAACAAGTTATATTCATTCCATCTGTATTATTCTATATATATTGAGTTAATCCCAACAAATTTTCGGCATTTGGTTTAGCCTGAACATCTTGGGCTCTCTCTATTATCAACCAGTAGGTACAGAAATATACCAGAAAATAGCCAGATCAAAAGTTAATTCAGTTAGCCTGAGTCAGCTCTACGTGGTAATTGCAACAGGTTCAGCACACTTTGTACTTGGTATCATGTCAGTAAACCATCACACCACTAGCTGCCAAGGGAAAAGAAGTATTTCAGGGAGGAAATGTCACTGTAACAAAACTGGATTTGTTGTCTAGAATAGCTTTCTCACTGGAACAAAAAGCAAACTTTTTTGCATTGGAACCAAAAGCTGCTATCCTAGACCAAATCCCTTCCAAATTTTAAAATATGATTTAGACAGTCTCAAAACATGCACATTCCACAAGGCATTCCACAGTGCTAAAACATGAACTGCAAAATGTGAGACCTCTGATACACTCAGGTGCCAAGAAACAAAGTTTTGAAAATTCAGAAAAGACACTGGACAGTAATCCTGGTTTTCTGAACTTACCTTGTGAAACTCTGTAAAATAATATTTTTTCCCCACATGATGCTGAATCAGTTTTTAATCTCAAAATCTTTTCTTTTAGTACATCTTCGTGATTCAAGCCGTTATTTTTATTAAGCCCCCTACAGATCCCCAAATTTTTGAAGAACATCACATAAAAAGAAGGGCAGAGGGACATTTCCAATACAATTTTGTTCCCCTTTCAACATACCCACATGAAGAACGATAAATGTACATATCACTTACAGACAAATAGCCATCACTTGGATTTCACTTACCACTGGCTGATTGCAAAGGTAACGGCAAAGTTCTCCAATGTACTGGATGACAGTCACGTTGTACTTTCTGCAGTCACTCCAAAACTGACTGGCTGAAAACTTCTTTTTCAACACACAGGTTGCACCTTTATGGAAACAGTAGAAAAGGAAATGAAGCAATTTCTCTGTGTGGCAGTTATGTTCACTGGTTCTACAAAACAGAACGTTGGAGGAGCTACGAACAGCCTTGTTTAGAGAATTATGTGGTACTTAAGCTGTTTTATTTGAAACCTGGTAGACAAAGAAGGAAACCAGCCTCCTGGCTAAGACAGTAAAAAAATAGACAAGAGCTTGAACACAAGAAGAGAGCTTCTCATTGTCAGTGTTGTAACATTATTTAAAAGAGTTTAACTGAAAATACTCAGAAAATTCCGCCTGATTAACAAATCATTTGGATATCACTGAAACCTCACTTTGAAAGAAAGTATTCAGCAATGCAGATTCAGACAGTTAATCCATATTACAATGATCTTTCCTTTGCTCTGACTTGTCCTTGATCCATAAGGAAACAAGAAATACTTGCCATGAAGTTCCAAAGAAATCTCTTATAAGAGAGTCATTGAGGACACATTGTCTCAGTAAAACATGTACTTTATTGTCCATGACAAAACAGTACACAAATTAAATGAAAAAGAGTTATATTTCATCTAATGGTATATGGAAAAGATGAATATGTACTCAAAATGTAATTGTCAGGTTTTTAAGTTCACAAAAATACATTTTATTTCTATTCCACTGTATAATGTTTAGTCTGTACAGATACCAATGCACTGTACACACTGTCAAAATATTGCAGATGTCCTTAACTTCATTTTTATCAAAATATAAAAGAAAGTATAAGCATTCATGACACAAATTACTCTAACTAGTTCTTCTCCATGAAGAGACCTTCTTGTAGAGTTCCCTTGTTATTATAACATGCTCCCTCTCCCCAAAATAAATATATAGCTATTCCAAAAAAAAAGACTATTCATTTAATTTCAGCAAAGCATCAGTTTTCCTAGTGGCAATGAACCTAAGTGGTTTTATACACTTTTATAATAATTAATTTTATATTAACAACACAATTAAATTAAACAAGATGTACCCAGTTCAATGCATCCCCCGATGCCAAGAAGAGATGCTGCACTGTGATAAAGAGGCAGAGTAATATAAATTATGTCTTCTGCAGTAGCACCAAAAGCCCACAGTCCAGCAGCTCCTTTAAGAACCTGCATGTGACTGATGACTGCAGCCTTTGGAAGACCTGTAATAAAAACACAAAACAATGCATAAAGTTTCTCTTAAAGAGAACTCAGTTGTTTTTTTCTCCTGTGTTCAAGTCTCTAAAATCATAAAAGAATCAATTCTTTGTTCTGCAACCAAATTTTCAGCCATCTGTTTAGATGGCCACGAACAGACAACTGCCTGTTTAATATAGTATTGCATGTTTGTTCTCTACACATAAAGATAAGCCAGTTTGTAACCCCATCTGTTTACTATTTAGTTGGATGTCAAGTCAATTCAAACAGGTGGAAACACAAAGAAACTCCATGGTTTGTCTGCTATCGAATTATATAGAGCCAACAAAGTGGTAAAACTATTTACTCTGCATATGGACTTCCTTTAACATAAAGAGGCATCACACCAGATCTTGTTCAGGCATGAATCATAGTGATTGTAAGGTAAATTAGAATGATATGGGATCTACGTGAAGTAGTGGGTGCTTATCCAAAAATCGTGCATCCATATCTTCCCATTTGTTTTAGAACTCTGTTAAGACTATGTAGAACTAAAAACAAACAAACAAAAAAATCCAGTGAAAAGTCCACTCCAGTTAGGTTCTTCTTTTTGAGTTTTCTTCGTGTTCAGCCCAGCATTTTTGTTCAGCAACATGCAGACTCTCCCGCAAGGGCTTCTTGGGCTACTCACATCCACAAATTTCAGGCTGAGTCAGGCTGATGATGAACAGTGAGAGCTGTTCAATTTTTCAAAAAAATTTAATGGTTCATAAAGTTTTCTCACCTATTCTAGCAAAGCTACTGTTTAATTACATGGTACATAGTAGAAATTCAATGTAAATTAATGTGATGCATACGAGGATTCAAAAATATATTAAATCCTACATAACTGAAATTTGAGACTTCACACAGATATTCTGAATGCAGTCATAACAACAAAAACATACTACCTGGATAATTCTGTATTATTTTTTAGCTAATTTTAACTCCTTACTTTTGACCAGCAAGCTCAACCATATTTATATTAGTGGTATTACAAACATAACCTCACCTCTTGACAATATTTATAACATCCTAATATTGTTTTTGACTGGTGTTCCTATTTACTATTTTTTCCCCAAAAAAAGCAAACAAACTGAATTATTGTTTGTATGAAGGAACCAAGCTATAAATCACATATTCATTTAAAATCTTCTTGTTGCTAAAACTGTTGTGTTCAACTGAACGGGAAAGTCTATCTGCCCAGCTTAACAACATCGCTCTGCTTTTCAGTGATCAGGTGTTTTTAAGTCTTAGCTTCTTAGCTGCTGGAGCACTGGTTACAAATTCAGACATCTGTTTCTAAACTAAAAGGCTATAACTTAATCCTATTTTCTGTCTCTACTGTGACTTGCATAAGACATGACTTAACGAAGGAAAAACAAATGTCTTTTTGCTTGTTTCAAGATTGTTTTTTAAAATCCTAGATAAAATCTTAGGTGTTTTGGCTAGGCAGGGCTACGTGATCACAGAACAAAGCAATGTTTTACAAACAATTTAGCTGTGAAGTAATGAGAGGTAAAGCCTCTCATAGTATTCGCACAATGTGGCAGGAAAAAAAAAAAAAAAGAAGAGAAACCCATACACCACTGAATAGAGTTACTGACAAGAAACACTCTTGTTTTCTGTAATAAAGCTTCTAGACGAGAAATATGACATTCTGCTGTTAAAAGATACACTTTCAAAAAAAATCAAGTTCCTGGGTGAAAGCTGAAGGAAAACATAGACCTTTTCAGCAGACATGTACCTGTTGTTCCCGAAGTAAATATATATAAAACAGCTGATTTGAGGTTGTTGGCAGAGCATCGATTAACTGGGACAGGGTCTTCAGATGCAGCTTCTATTTTGTCTAAAAGGGTGTGCACACTTGGAAGAGTGGAGTCTTTGGTCATTATCCAGACGCTGACATCTTTTTGAAGGTTAGGAAGAATTTCCTCCAGTGTCCCAAGCAAATCTTAAAAATTACCATGAAATAATGTTACTTACATTATGTCTTCACAAAACTAGAGAAAAAAAGTATTTTTCCTTAGAGTTTTGATAGTGGAAAGAGAAATTAAAGTAGCCTCCATGGATATAAATAGATGCAATAAAATAATTATGAACTAGAATGAGAATGCAGTGAAAAAAGGGTATAATGTGCTAAAAATACTGCTGACCCCACATAGTCTAATTGTCAACTAGCCCTCAAGGCAAAATTGTGAGCCTTGATTACTAACTCCTGCTTCCCACATGATATCAGATAACCCTTAGTCATTGCTAAGACCAGAATGAAGTGTGGTTGAGCTTCAACTTCAAATAAACCATGAAGAAATCCATTAAAGATGCAAGGCAATTATATTCAAACTGGTAATTACAGTGCAGGTTTCCTTGGATGCTGTCAACAGCAATCTCCCATTATTTTTTTTCAAAAGTGCAGACAGAAGTGACTAATTTGAAAACAAATGACACACACACACAGAAACTAATTTACAAATTAGTTTACGAACATAATTTACTATATCATGCCTGAATTTCACAGAATAGAAATATGATACAGGCCCGTGGCTTATTCAGAATAATAGAGTGCTAAAGAGTGCTAATTCAGTGCTAAAGAGCCATGTGGCTATTTATGTAGCACTTTGAATGTTTTAAAAACCTTAATGAATTTGATTTTGGGCACATCAGACGATGTTATTTTCTTAAAAGATCATGTTAATTTACTGAAAGCCACTCCTTCTACTGGTCTTTATCTATATATAAATACACACTTATCTTTATAAAATAAAACTAGCAGTCTAACTAAGATTTATTTTGTTGCCTTACCAGGAAAAAAATGAGAGAGATTCCCAGATCTAAAAAAAAGAGGAAATATATAGAAAGACAAATCCTTAATACATCCACTATTTATATTTTGAAGCATTTTTATAATGTCACTTTCTCAGAAGACTGCACAGTCTTTAAAGTACTAATCTGGGAAACATGGCAAGAGTAGGAGTAACACTGCTTTCAGTAGAACTCATTTACACTTAACTGCCTTGATACATCTCAGTCAATCCAATTAATCTTGCAAATATTCCTGTGGGTATAAATTTGTGTTATTATCTCAGTTTTTATAGATGAATAAACAAATAAAGCTTACAGGTCTCACAATGTGGCATTGCCAGAGCCAGCACTTGAAAGCCTGATGTCAACTCCAAGTTCATTTCACTAATATTAAATATGGATACCAAGAATGGAATGCATCTATTTTACAGCAGAATAACTGAAGATTTTTAAACTTTCAGAGAACTACTTTCCTAATGGCAGACTGCCGTATATATCTTAATTAATAACATAATAATCTGTATTTCTATTACAGAGGTACAGTCTACTATCATTAACTAAACATGTCTTACAAACCTAAAGCCTACAGAGGACAGGTTTTAAACATTCTAAACATTCTATGAACGTTGAACAAATAGATCTGACACAGTGCAACATTAAAATTTTTATGTTCTAACTTCCTTGTACTGCAGAATGGTTTCAAGAAGGAATCACACAAATAATTTTAAAAGTCTAAAATACAGATGATCTCCAGTTTGAATCATTGGAGCACAGTTCCCTTCTATTATACACGGCAATGAAATGAAAAAATGTGAATAAAAAATAATGTTAAAGACAATAGTATTAACTGCAGGAAACCTGATGTACTGAATGTCAAAGTTCATTGGCATATTAATTCTGTCTTGTTGTCTTATAATAGAATTACAGTATATTGTTCAACCAATAAATACGAAAATACAACAGTACTATTTCTAAACAGCTATTCATAAACTAAGTGTGACAGAATAACTATGTACTTATGACCCTCTAATGTGTCTCTTAAATATATTAAGGATAGTTTATGTAGGTGCAAGTTAGGCTGAGAACCTAGCAAAAGAAACACAAGTGTTAGAAGTGGCTGAACTCTCCGTTTCTGTTCTCAAAAACAGTAAAAGAATACAGCATTCTCTGTCATTCTTCATTAGTGCACTGGCTCCAGCTACAATACCAGCAAAGGTGTTCAGGACTGCTAAGAACTTCTTGGCTCTTCCAGCTTTCTGTAATTATTTGAACTAGACTTGGCTGTTTATCCTGTGTAGTGTCCTTACCAGGTAACAGAAGTGATGTACAAATATTGAGGAAAAACTGCCCAGTAAAACTCATCGTGAAGAATTATTCCATGTAACTAAAGTGGACTTGTAAATGAAATTTCACCTGTCATTTAATCACAAAAGACACAGCCAAAAAAACCCAAACATCAGTGAATACCATCCTGTTTAAGTACCACAGAAACCAAAGGGATCATTGCAGCATTTCCTTATTTTTGATGGCTAAATTCATTCCTTCTTTCAATTCCTTAATTGTTTTGCTTTCAGCATTTTTGAAAGTGAAGATAAAGATGTATCACCTACAAACTCTTAACTTGTCTACAGAAAATATTTTTTTTAGTGCTGCATGACACGAAATCAAAAACTTTTCTAATGTTTTAGTACTAATAAGTTCTAGATAACATGTGCACCAAGTTCTTTTTGTATTTGAGTAACATGAAGTGCAAGTCTGTCAAAAAGAAGAGGACCTACCTCTTCTTTTTCTTTTTCCTCCTTTTCTTGGTTCAAAGGGAGAAAGATGGCAACTATTAATTGCAGACATGATCATTTAAGATTCAAGAATGACATGAGGACACAGCTCTCTTTTAGTAGACTGAAACATATTTACCCAAGATAGTTAAGATCAATCTTCAAATTAAACATGCACACTGCTTATTTTTTCTCTAAACATTCACTCCTAGAACCTAAGGTTTTTGGTTTTTTTTACTACTGTTGAACAATTAAATGATTACACAGCAGAATTTTTCTTCTGTGCTTAGGAATCTAGTATGTGGAACAATACGTGAACAGCTTGTAACTGAATGTTGCCTTGAAATAAATTTCTTGGTAGATAGCAGAGAACAGCAGAAACAATAAATTATATCCTGAATAAAAAAGGCAATTTAAAACAGCTATATTCAAAGTGCCAGAAGCTGAAAGTTACTTCTGGAACACAGAGGAAACGAGGTGTTTGAAGATAACTCTCAGTTGTGCTAACATATTTACAAACAATAATTCTAATGATAGTCAACTAACATTTTGTTCCATGAGTGTTTCATTTCACAAAAAAGCTTCTGTGCCAGACATTGTGAAGATCTCTCTAGTCTTTGCATATCGTCCTGTTCACCTGTCAGGAAGAAACAGCCCTCTTGGAAGAACTATAATTCAATTATTTCTAGAAGTACCTGGTGTGTGCACTTTGCCATATAGGAAAGTAATTGCAGTAAAGCAATCCAGCTATTTAAACTTGTGGTTTCTCTCCAGTACTTGTTTACTTTTTATACTATGAAAGTATATTCAGGTTTTGGGTTACTTGATTTGGAAGAAATGGCTGCTTATATGAAGCATGTAAAGTTCTCTCTGTGTTAGTTACATAGTTTGTATACAAATATTCACCCTTTGCTAATTATTTGGCTCCTCTGGGACAAAAATATCTGGAATTGATCTTGAATGCTTCTCCACTTTTTTTGCTTTTCTTTTCCTCTTGCTTTTAAAGCAGTTCATTATTCAACAAATGTTTGAAAAACTGTAACAATTTACTCACATGAATACATAACTCAGTTACATCTTTTGAGAAAGCAAGGAAAATACGCTTTCAACTAGCAACCTAGGCTTCAAGTTGCACAAAGGTTTTTTATGTTATTTTCTAGCAGAGAAACAATGCAGGCTTTTGGCAAGGACACAGTCCCACACTGATGAAAGGAATACATCAGATTATGAGATCAACTTGTACTGAACAGAAAGTTACTCAGAAAGAAAGCTGTATGAAATGGTTCTTACAAAACTTTGATGTGTGCCCTGGCTGATGTGCTCAGGAAGCTGTGGCAAGTCCAAACTCTTCCCCACACTGTCTGGCCTCGGAAAATAATTTTTACTTGTACTTGATCCCCCAAGTGACTTGTTACACTCGGCACAGCTTCTCACAAAGTCATAATAACAGAAAAGTCAGCTGTGGCTCAGGATCAGTGTTGGTATCTCGAAATGCCACCGAAAGCAGTAAAGGTAATAAAACACAAAACACCTTGTGAATCACAGTTGGCCCAGTTTTTCCACTCAAAGACCATCTGGGACAAGACATAAACCAAGAACAAGTAATCAGAGAGATATGATGTCTAACAGAGGGGGGTAAGCATGTCTCCCACAGGCCTTCTGTAGTTCCCTTGTCCTAAATGTTTAGGTCCTAATAGTTTCTTATTTCATATAGATAAGAAAAGGTGGCTTTGATGAAATCCATTCTTTTTTTCACTCAGTGACTAACATGAGAGGTGATACTTCTACTTGTATGTAACACCATATGACCTTAACTTACAAATACCAAAAAAATATTTTGTTTAGTCTCTTTCTTGAGGATGTAGACGTGCTTTTGCCTAGTTCAGCAGCAGCAGAAAGCATTGCTAGTGCCTCAAGAGTAAGGAATCCTGCCCAGGAAAATGCTGTACAGCTGGGAGATGTGCTTCTGTACAGAACTGCAAAAATCACAGGATGGCTGTGGATAGAAGGTACCTCTGGAGGTCGTCTTGGTCCAGTCCCCCCCCCCAAGCAGACCCACGTAGAGCACGCTGCCCACACGTGTCCATGGCCATGTACACTCCCTGAACAGCCTTTGTTATCAAGACTGATACAAATCAATCTCATGGAGTTTAGAATGCAACCCTTTAACAGTTGAATCCTTGCACAGGAAGTCGTGATGGTGATGTGGGGTGTCCTACTCCAGGCTGAACTCTTCCAGGTAGGAACACGCTAGAAAAGTGCTAGCAAATAAATTCCACTTGTGCATTTCTGACGGGTCACTAGATTGTAAGTGTTGTTTAATAGCATTTCTGTCACTCTGCAGTAAAGACAACGATACAAAAGACACAATGTAATTCCTTCTTCAAGCAAGACTTCAATCAATAGAAATAGTCCCCAGAAAGGACCCAGTGCCTCAAAAGGTGTCTTCTTTTTAAGCAGCCCCTTACTCCTCTGTTTAAGCAGCAGTTTTTAAAAAATTAAGGGTGGCATGGTCTGGTAACAACCGTAATGAGGACAAATACCTTTTGAACAGGTCAGATTCCTGTTAGAGTAAGCTAATGCTGGCTGGCTGGTAAAGAGAGGAGTATTCAGCTTGTTTCTTTCTCTTTTACAAGTTCCTCATTTATTTTCAAGTTAGTTAACTACTGTTTTATTTTAAAATGCCATTTTAAAGTCCAACTTCTTAATCCCTTTCAAGAAACATTCCCCGGAATAGGAGTGGTGGTAGAGAGGTTTCTGGGAACGGAGTTTGACAATGTTTAGTAACAAATTAAAGCAAGGGCTAAATGCTCTGGGAACACAGCAGACAAAGGAGAGTAGTTAAAGAAAAAAAACCTCTCTGACACAAAGGTAAATGGAAATAATGGAAAGGAACAGAAAGACTAAATATTGGCAAATCACAAGATCTGTATTCACTTTTTAGTCAGAGGCTGGATGAGAAGGAAGAAAAGTTTACTAGACTGTGCTAAATTAATTAAAAGAATATTGCTGTCATAGAAAAAAATCAGCCTTTTAGAGATAGCCATTTCATATAAGAAACAACAAGACAGGGAAATTTTGAAGTTTTTATAATATGTCTCAGTCTTAAGAATAAAGCATTCAATTGCAGGGTTCACAGAATACATTAAATCAAAATCAAACCCACAAAACTCAAATACTACTGGAACACTCACATCTAAAGATTGAAACAGCAATCAAAATGTCAGAAAATTGTCAGACCAGAAGAAAGTCTGATTCCAAGTGCTGAAGCAAAGACAAGATGATACTAACTGGATGGGGTTACCAAACTGAAATGCCTGAAAAATATGCAGGCACATAGCAATAGTGAAGAGCACAAATTTGGTTAAAGAGAATGACCTTGCAAGAGGCAACTATGAAAAACGGGCCAGGGCAACGGAAGAAAATGCCACCATGAATAGTATCCAGCCTATTTGCACAGGAATATCACATTTGTAAAAAAATAAAAGCATTTTTGAAAATTGCAAGAGGTACTAAAGAAAGCTGCAAGGTGCAATCATCTCATACCAAGGGAGGGTACATCATCCTTCTGAGCAGGGAAGATTTAGCAAAGAACAGTTGTCTGTGGGAACTGTTTCAGATAGCAGGCAAAGGTGGAAGGTTCCCCTCAGCACAAATGGAACCTGAATATTAAGTAGATTTGAATGTGCCATTACAGACAAGAATTTCTAGAGCAAATTTGATCTTGCTGAGCAGTTAGCAGTCAAATTGTTAAGAGGATGATTTCTGCTGTGCTGCAGTCTATACATAAGATCAAAAGTCATCCATAATATTGAAAATATAGTTTTGTAACTATTCCAAGAAATAGAATTGCTAAGTGAGGTCTGTATCTGTTTGTGGAGGGTGAAAACCCTACATATTTTTGAAATTTAGAACTTCACTATGCAGAAATACTGCCATTACATAAAAATGCCTGATTTAAAAAACAATCTCAGTTGACAAAATTGATGCCTGACTATGGCAGTGATAGATATTAGACCACAGGTTGATTGGTTTTAGTGTAAATATTTTGTTCAAGCTACCCACATTCCTGTGAAAATGGGGCCACAAGGGCAAAATGCACAAGTAAGTCATGCCTTTTGATAAGGAAGAATCCCTTGAAACACACACTAACAGTGGACACATGAATAGACCTCCGAGAATTACATAACTGATTGTGTAACCTCAATGTTCAATGCTGCTCTGCAATTTTTTATAAACATTAGTGGGAAATTATTATCTATAATAATTAGGTACGATATGTTTCTTACAAGAGTGATGTGAGTTCGTCCTCAAAGTCACTGGACAGTGTACAAACCTTAAGTTGCTAAACCTGGGCTTCTCTGGAGAGGTTTCCATATGATGTGGACAATAAACAAGGACCCAGCAACTTTAACTTCTTTCACGGATACAAATAAAAGAGTGTCAAAGTCCTGAAGAAGAAGAATTTGTTGGTGTCTCTGCTTTATTATCTGTCTGCATACAGCTTTTCTTTTTGTGAGCAAAGGAAGACTCCCAGAACAACCTCGTTCGACGCAGTTGCTCTTACTATCAGCTGCTGGTAGCAAATTAAGAGTGAAGAAACACAGGTCCTGATCCTGCTTTGCAAATGGTGCTTTCATTCTTCAGGTAACCTCTCATTTACATAAAAAACTTCTCTTAGGTATAAGCTTTGATCAAAAGTTTTTCCTTCACTACAGTCAATGAGCAAGAAGTTCCTGAACATTAATTCCAGTCCTCAATCCATAAACTCAAAAACACATATTCATGAGAGGTGGCTAAACAAGTTTGATTTTTTTTAATTAAGTAAGAGGGCAAAATAAAAACCTTTCATTTCAGAAGCCTTGTTATCATGTGTTGGGATTATATTTAAATTCATTTTTGTTTCAAGAGCTTGTTTTAATTACCAAGCATCTTAAACCAGCCTACCATATAGATTCAGAATAATAAGATTTATAATTAAAAATAGGAAAGGGAAAAATCTTAAATAAATTTTTGAAAGCTTGTATTTGTAGCAGAAGAGAACAGATGGAAGGAAATTCCACCATTTGGCTGTCATGGATGCAAAATCCCATGACCCATGTAACAGGAGTAAGGCAAGAAGTTGAAAAACAGAATAAGGCAAAGTGGACTTGAAACAATAATTTTGGAGAGGCAGGAAAATATTAATATGAAATATTTGGAAATATTTTCCTCCAACCACATGTCAAGGCTCTATGTGATCTTTCAGCATTGCAGGCTCACTTGCACTTGATCATAAACGCTGTGGGAAGTTTATGTTTTGGATCTGTCTTAAGTTCATACATTTCTATAACTGAAGCCAAATTTGAGCATATAATGCCCAGTATGCCTACACTGAGATCTGAAATTCTTTTGAAGCATTTAATAAAAATGTAATACTCTGGAAACTTACACAACACACACTTTTATCCCTATTCAAACACAGCAATTTCTTCTACAATCCAACACCAGCAGTAAGTTGGTTATTATGAATCAACCTTCTATGTGCTGTACTATTAAAACTTTAGTTCCTGGAAAACTATCATACCTCTGCAAACAGTTGAACAGCAGAGGTTGTACAATCTGAGCTTAGACCTTCTAGTTTTGCAGTGGTTTTGATCAGCAGGAAGACAGGAGAGATGGTATAAGAGAATAAAGTCCAGGACTTAACTAGGATTAAATCTGACTGTTTGAGGAGGAATGAAAAATTATTCCTAATAGCTAATTTTAATATTTCTAGAGACACACTAAGCAACTACAATTAAGCAATTAAGCACTTGGAACAGGCTGTACTTAGATGTTGAAAACTCTCCTGTAATGCACATTTTTTAAGAAAAGGTTAAATGGGTGTCCCCAAGGCATGGATATGCTTGATTCTGCCTGAGAGGCTGAAACTTTAAAATTTCTTGAAGCTTCTTCCAGCCCTGGGTTTCTTTCATTCTGTGAACATCTGAAAATCAGGTTTTCAATAAAGGAGCTGGAGAGACAGATACATAGGAGACGTGGCATTAAAAGCTTTGGATGTAGGAATGAGGCATACACCCTACCTGCTCCCACAACCAGTATCTTGGGCTCACAGCTACTGACACAGTGCAGGAGAGATCTGAGGCGGACATTGAAGTTGAGGAATGCCACCACACAGCCCAGCTTGGCCAGTCCGAACCACACGTGGATGAAGTCCGGCTCGTTGCCCATCAGCAAGGCCACGGTGTCTCCCTTCTTCAGAGCCTCGTGCTGCAGGAAGACCTGTGCTATCCTGTTACTCCTCCGGTCCACATCCTGGTAGGAGTGAACTGTCCCTTCGTAGATGAGGAACGGCTTGTGGGGCTGCTTCTCTGCCAGCTTCACAAACTTGTCCAGGACGGTGACAACCCTCCCTTGCAGCCGGTACACCTCCACCCTCAGCCCATAGGTCACCACTTTGAGCAGGTACCTCAGGTCGGCCCAGAAGTACGGGAAGAGGAGCTTCTGGATGAAGTGCAAGGAGAGAATCCCGACGGCAGCCCCCGGCACCCAGGAGGGCGGCACTGGGAGCGGGTAAAGGTCGTCCCAGGCACGCATCTCCCCGCAGCCGGGCCGCCGGGCACACGGCCGGCCGGGGCGCGGAGGCGAGGGCCGGCACGGGCCGAGGCTCTTCCCGCCCTCTCCTCCCCCAGCCGCGCCAACACCCGCTCGGGGCAGGGGGAGCCGAGCTCCGACGGCGACCGCCGCCCTCCCTCAGCCCCGGCGGAGCCGCCGCCCGGAGCCGCCCGCCCGCCTCAGCCGCCGGCACCTGGGCACGGCCCGGGGAGCGGCGCGGGCAGGCGGGGCGGGAGCTCCTGCGCTGCCCGGGCACTGCCGCGGCCGGAGCCCTTCTCCCCCTCCGCCCCGGCACTCACGGACAGCGCCGAGCTGCTGCTGCCGGCGGGGCGGCGGCGGCCGCTCCCTGAGCCGGTTGCATAAGGCGCGATCTCCCCTCACCCCGCCCGGCGGCCGCAGCCCGGGGGTGGCTCCCGGGAGCGCAGGAAGCCTCGCCCCGGGACGGAGCGGGCGCGGGGGCCGCGGGCCGGGGAGGGCGGTGGGAGGTGCCGGGGTGGGGGGCAGGTGGGTCCCGTTCCGCCCCGGGACCGGTGACCGCGCCGGTGCCCGGGGCTCGGCCCCGCCCGCGCTCACACCGCTCCTCCGCCCGAGGCTAGGGCTGAGGAGGCCGGGGCTGCACCGAGCCCGGGGCCGCAACGTGCCTTCGGCAGCGGTTCTGCTTTCCCCCGCCAGGGAAAGGAGGGCTGGGCCAAGGCCGTGGGTCCGTGGGCTCTGCCGGTTGATTCTTTGCGCTGAAGGGATTCTCTGTGCCGCTGGCAAGAAGTAGGCACACCTGGGTGCTGGTCCTGCTGCTGCTGCTGAGCCTGTGAGCGCCGGTACCTCAACCCCCCTGCCATCCCGGGGTACCCCCTGCCTTGCCCTCGGTGAGACACGTAAAGTGGTGCTGAAGTGGTTCATTGCAGCTGAGTCTGGACCCCGATAAACTGAGGTTATATTACGAGTGACACATTTTCTGCCCTTATGTTGATCACAAGGAATTTGAATTCATGACTCCAGTGCATCACAAAAAAAAAAAAAAAAAAAAAAAAAAAAAAAAAAAAAAAAAATCAGAAGATACTTACTTAGTTTAAAACTGTAGCCCGTAGTAAATTTTTTTATTATTATTTTATTTTAGTTTTTTACTGGATATGAGTGCACTTTTGAATAGTTAGGAATTTTCTAAAGTTGTAAGACTGTAAGTACTGGTAGTTTCCAGCATGAACTCTGCTGTCTGCTTTTTGTCAGTATCTCATTAGAACAATCTAGCCTCTTGTCACGGTCCACATCCCATCCTATGGCATGTCTCACATACTGAGGTAGCAGTTTAGATTGTTATTTTGTGCTCCAGGGTGTTACTGAAATATCTGCAAGGATGTACTACTTATTAATCCAATTGGCACTTGATATTCAAATCTTTTTGGTCCACAAGATAGTATGTCTTAACTGTGAGGTCTGAAAGCTGACAGTGTAGACTTTGTTTCCACTGTCAAGCCAGCCCTCTGTGTCATTTGTGCACTTAGGAGTCAATGAGGGATGTCTTCCTTCTTTGGACAAAGAATAAATTCATATACCAGAGCATGCTTCTTCCAGACTCGTCTTGAATTTTGAATTTTGTGGATTGTGGGGAGAGAATCCCATTCTGTCTGGAAGGATATGCTAACCTCCTCCTTGAGATTGTCTAGCACAAGGGTTTGTAGAACCCCGAACAGAGCAGTAAAGCCTGAACAGTTAAATCAACTCCTCAGTCCGTTCTTTCTGGAATCCTCCTTTACTACATCCAACAATGCCTCACAATTTCTGCTCTTCAAGTCTTCCAGACTTTGCTTGTGCTTTTCCCATCAGAATGGAACAGACTTAGATCTTTGCTTCTTCAGACCAGCTATCTGATATTCTGTTCATCCAGTCTCCACCTAGTCTATTGGCCTTGTGTCCAGTTCTGCTAAATCTCCAGCCATTCTCCTTTGCTACCAGTCTATAGCTTCTTTTTCCTCTCCCTTTCCCTCTCTTTTTTCTCTCCTTAGCTAAGTTGATTAGAGCACTGTGTTAATAACACCGGGGTCTCAAGGGCAATCCCCACTGGTACTTATGACCCTTGTGGGTCCCTTTCAACTCAGAATATTCTGTGATTCTGTGATATAATCTCCTCCTCTCCCCTTCACCTTCTTCTCCCCTGCTCTGTTTGTCAGTCACTCTTTCAGCCCATGAACCAACCTATACTGTTTACCTTTCCTTTCTAGGGCAGAGACAGTTTGTGTATGGTAATTCAAAAGTTTAAATATTAGAAATAATACGTCAGAGATATGATTTCATACATTAAGCAAATGGCCTAAATTTGTCCAGAGTCCTCCTTACCAAACTTATATGCCATTTTACTTTGTGTAAATTTGGTGAGTTTTTTAGCTAACACAGCTCACTTCAGCAAAAACCTCTTGTCAGCTTCTTCCCAGGTCTTCTTTACGTCCAAGGATCTTCTTAGCCTCTTCTAGAGCCTTGTGACAAGAATGTCGGTATCATTGAGGTGTGAATGGAACATTGATAGATGAGGAAGCAAGAGCTGCAAAAGAGCTGGAAGGATGCTCTGTACTGATCATGAAGAATGCACAAAATGAACTAATGAAGACAGTGCAGAATGCATGCACTTTCCAGGCAATCAGACTGAGGAATGTATTGTTGCTGGCAAGCCCGGGAGGCTCATACTCTGACACAGCACAAATGACTAATTAAGGGACAAATCTACCCTCTCACCAGAGGGGGATGACAACAAGGTTGCAGCATGTCATGTATGCCATTGCTCTCCTGTTACCCAATAGGCGACAGGAAAACAAGGACCTGATAAAATTTTCAAGAGATGTAATTCAAATGCTGCAAAAGGATTTCTCAGATTTCCACGTTATTACAAGGAGACTTTTCCCTCCACATCAGATGTGATACATACTTCCGTTCCAGAAACTCAAAAATTTATAAATTATTCTAAATCACAGCGCACATTGCCTTCCTCAATGTTTGAAAAACATTACTGCGGAAGGACAGTAACAAAAGTCAAGGAATCTTTGAATCTTGACATCTGCTTCCTGCAGTTAGATAATTGGTAGTTTATTAGTAAGAGAAAGACTTGATTCAACTAGACCTTTTGAAGATAGATTTCCAGCACAAAAAGAGGAAAAGCTCAGTTTATTCAGGTTTTTTTTTTCTGCCCTTGAGACTCAGGAACACTTCCTGCCCATGGGAAGTAGTGAATTAATTCCTTGTTTTGCTTTGCATGGCTTTTGCTTTTCCTATTAAATCTTCTTTATCTCACCTTATGAGTTTTCCAGCTTTTACCCTTCTGATTCTCTCCCCGGTCCCGTTAGCGGGGGAACGAGCGAGCGGCTGTGTGGTACTTGGTTGCTGGCTGGGATTAAACCATGACAATAAGGAATAACAGAAATTCAGTTCTGGCCATTTGACTCAAACCAAAGCCCAGCTTCACGCTCACTCCTTCATGTCACTTGAGAAAACTTCGTAACCCTTAGCTTGGAACCCTGAGGACCACGTGACCTGTTTTTCCCGTGACTCCACGTGCACTAAGAATTGAATGGGAGGATTGGGAGGGCAGTGGGTGAGGCATCAACAAACGCATTGAGAAGTGGCAGGCAACAGCTTCTCACACTGCTTTTCGTTTCTAGGAGTGCTCCTTGCTACTGGGACATCTCTCCTTTAGTCAAACTAAAGTGGTCGTGAGTGGTCTTTGTTCGTCAGCTCCAAGTTGCAGACACAATCAGTTTACCTCAAAACCCTATGTCTTTGGCTATTTTTTGCCACTAATCACCGATTTTTGTAAAGTTTTTAAGCTAAGTTAACTCATTTGGCTTTGCCCCAAAGAAATGGAGCAGAGCGGACACTCGAAGAGTTGAATTGCATTCCCAACGGGCTCTAGTAATGTTATTTTCTGTTTTAGCACTAAGACAGTGGCCTGACTAGATCAAAAATATACAGAGACAGCTTTGTTACATGAATGCTGACTGAACAACCATTGGAAACAAATTCCAGGGAATTAAATAGTGCAAAACTAGATTAAGAGTGGATTTCATGGCTCTTTATAGGCAATACTGTTGGGTTGACAGTTTTTATTGATACTGTAGTGCTGCTTACTTGAAAAGTGCAGTGGAGGCACCTGTATATGTTCTCTCCTAGCGAGGTAGGAGATACTTTACAGGAAGACAATAGTATTTAGTTCTTCCACTAAGAAGTGAGAATCACTTCTTCCAGAGAGACATTCTGTGAGAATACAGAGTTCTAGCTTGCTTTTCTTAGGGTAAGGTAACTTAATGGGCCACTGTTTTAAATTTATAAAAAATAGATAAGTAAATTAAGTGCTGCATGAACCTGTGCTTAACGTAAAAAAACCCATTGTAATTATTTGGTTAGCTAAACTTTGGTGTTGTTAACTGCTAGGTAAATGTGCATAAATAATGAACAAAGGAAAAGGCTGTGACCATTAAGGAAGATTTATACTTACATGCTGATTTGAGAGAAGATAGAGGTTGAAGGATACTCTTGTTTGCAAAGATTGCTTTGAAGAAGGCAGAAAGATGGGAGAAGGGAAGGCAGATGAGGTCTATGAAAGGCTCTGGGTGTGTGGATGTGAGTGAAAGGAAAAGAAATAGGTGATTAACAGAGTACAAAAGGAAGGGAAGTACTGAATTGCCAATGGATGATAGAGATGCATTTTAAATATACTGTGCTGTGAGCTAAAAATCAGTCAGGCAAAATTGCATTTACTGAGGGGACTAATGACTAGCACGTCACCAAAGACATGTTGTGAGAATAGAGAGGTAGAATTTTGTGCTTTAGATGTTATCTGTGCTGCTAATACCCAAGAACTGAAACAATGAGCAAAATTCTAATATAAAGACTACAGTATTATGAAATACTTAGTTTTCAAGGGAAATTGTGGGTTTGTGATCTCTGAATTGTCCTTGTTCCTCTTAGCTCTGCGCAGAAATTATATCAACCTCTCCACTCAGTATCCAAGTTTCTTTAAAAAGTAAACATTAATTTACTTCTTGTATCCTCCTGAAGGGAGGCAGGAAATGCCTCTGATGCATAAGTTGTTTTTCAGCAATTTTCTGATTTTTTTATAAAAATGGATGAGGCCAAAAATTTCAATAGGCGACGAATTTACAGAAAAGATTTGCAGAATTTGGGTGAAGCCATTGCAAAATTGCTTTTAAACCCTGACTGTGTCAGAATTCTTCTGGGATATTGGATTAATCTCTTACACTCTCCTCAAACTGGATGATTTAGTCAAGCTATGTGCCTAATCTTAAAGGCCCTCTTGGACTGTTAATTTGGTGGTTACACAAACAGCTCTAGATCAAGACGTGGGGATCTGCAGTTTGTATACTATGCTAAGTGGAATGGAGAAAAATCAAACACTTAAAAATCATCAGACACATTTGACTAATTTTTCTGAGTCAGATTCATCTCACAGGTATCTGTGAGGTAGATGAGAGTGTTGGTTATAATGGGAGCTTGCACCAAAGAAGTCTGAGTGTGACTGAGGAAATCTAGAGTCACTCGTCTGATCAAATGCTGCTGTCTAATTAGGGATGAGTGGATTGTTTGCTTGAATTACCTTACAGCGTCTCAGCTGTAATAGCAACATAAGAATGTGGCTTATACTCAGGCATTGTCTGTACCTCAGGCTTGAATCAGTTGCTTAGGATTAGGGATCTAATTCTATTCTAGATTCCTTGGCAATATATGTGCATATCTGACTTTATGTGCCTTATGCAGAAGGTGCTGAACTTTTGATTAACAGTTACCAGTCCCAAGTAGTCCTTTCAGTTTAGGTAGCTGGTCTAGCTCCTAAAGTAAGGACATGGGTTAGGAACAGGTTAAATTTACCTTCAATATTTTTGCTCTCTGCAGTTTCAGATTTTTAATCCAATGGAAATATATACACATTTATTAATATTTTTTAAAGTAAGCAACATAGAATTTGAATGGCACACAAAGAAATTAATAACTTTTCTTCTTGCTGACTAGTTAATATCACTAATGAAGATACAATTATCTGTATGCATGGGTCCTTGAGTGTAACACAAACTACTGAACTGTTGGTAAGTGAATATGAATTGCATTGAATAAGGCAATAGTTGTCTGGGAAAAAAATATATGTTATGACAAGATTAGAATTACTAATGTAGTGCACACTTGCAAATGCTAAATGCATAGTGGAAAGAAACCTTGATTAAAGCTATTCCAAAGGTCAGATCTTAAAAACCTCTAGATAATTCTCATATTTAAATTTAGTGATATTTGTTCTTAAGTAAATAAACTCCCAAAGGAATAGCAAGAAATGTACCTGTTCATCAGTTTCTTGCTAAATGTCATGAGGTGGAATCTATTTTACTTTTGACATTATGTAGAACTCATAAACTCATACTGCAGACAAACCACTGAGCCCTGAATTATTCAGTACACTGTAATTATTCTGCTCAATTTCCCTTCAACAGAAAACATTTTAATGCCTGAGAGTATGCTATGACCCAATAACAAAATACAAAGGAGTTTAATTTTCTACTAGTGGAACTCAAATGTAAGAATTTTTTTTAATGTGGTTAGATAAAACTAAAATATTTCCCTGTAACAACATCTCAGTATAGCAGGAAAATACACATCAGTTATAGAAATGCTTCTGTAATGTAAAAAAGTTGTAGTTTTGATGCTATCACTTTGATACCTTATGCCTTTTAATATCCAGATAACACAGCATGGTGCTGAATGTGTATTTTTATTAAATCCAAACCTGGTTAATATGCCTAAGGGAATTTACTTGTGCTATTTTAGTGGCATAAGCATCAACAAAGTGAACTACTTGAATTTTTTGGTGGGGGAGGAAAGTTGTTTTAAGTAAGGTATTTTAAATGTATGGAGGTTTTAGGTTTTGGTTTAGGTTTTGGGGTTTCTTTCCCTCAGGGAAAACAATAGCATAAATTCTGAAGTGTCAGCTATTTTTCAATTGTTTATTGAAGTAATTTTAAAGCAGCGGATTTTCATCTGGAATAGAATTTTTTAATTTTACAACAGAAAGAGGTGAAACAAGCATTCCTAGAAGAAAAAAATGTCTATGACTTAAACATAGAGAGCTGTTTTTTCAGGTTGTCAGAATGCTGCGATATGGAAAAAGAAGAAAACAGCATCATATTCTGAATATCAGCTTGCAGGTTGTCCCCCACTATTGAATTCTGCCTTTTTCATATTCAAAAAAATAGAAACTTATAATCTAGACTATGTAAAAATAAACATACCTTGAAAATGCATTTTTCAGCTCTTCACATCTCACTCTTCAATTCCATTCCCATTAAAGTAAAATAGTAATTTCTAAGTAATTGTGCCTATTGATTTCCACAGGTTAGCTGTGGAACTTATGTCTAGCAAAGTCTAAAATCCTAAAACTGGAAACGGACAAGTAATAAGCAAACCAGGGTTTGATGTCTTAGTGGCCAGTAAGAAAGTCATAATGCTGAAAAAGCTGCACAAAACTAACTCTTGACTAAAAATGTCCCATGGGGATGTGGGGAATGAATGGTGTAGACATAATAGAGTTATTGCAGGAACCTGAAGAGGCAAAGTCTAAAGTTGTCGTGGCGTGGACTGGACATTATGGAAGTTTTTCATCATCAGAAAGCATTTAGTATTCAAATCCATAGGAAATGAAAATTAATTTTTATAATATTTTGGGATGCTTCCTTATTCTGTAGTTCTGTGAGGATGTTACTTTGAAATACTTACACTGTATGAAGCATCTTGTCTCAAGTCATTCATTACATCACGTCAACACTACAGACTTGTGTCAGCCTTTCAAAGATGTAGAGAAATATATCATCTCTGGTAGATGGAATTTTATTAACAGATGGCTTTAGTATTAATGTAATAGGTCATTAAACCACCACCACCATTACAATTTACTGTTTATTTTAGTTAGCTTTGAATAAGCTCTAGAGGTAAGTATGTAGTTTTGCCTGAATTCATGAAACTGTGTTAATACTGGGAGCCATATGCCCTGTATATGATGCCAATGCATTAGTAATACAATAAAATTTAGCCATAAGCTTCCAGAAAATCATATTGAAATATTCAGATTTTTGCACTCCTATAACAACTTTATTGAAAGTAGATGGAATAAGCTCATAACGGTGAGTCTTTTGATGCTGAAAAGATAGAGTTGTGGTTCAGTCTTACTGTCATCCAGAAGTGATCTGAATTAAGAACCAATAGTAACCCACAAGTTTATGCATTTGAGATGAAATGATTGTATGGAAGAATTTCACATTTTCCTCTGATAGACTCAAACCAATATTTTTGATTTTGCTCATTACACAGCTCCTGCCTTGCTTATCAAGTACAGGACATGGCACTGACCTGTCAAATGGGTGCATACTTTACTTGGCTCTTGAGATACATAATTGTTTGCAGACAAAGAACAAAATAACCTCTGAAATAAGAGTCAGATGAAGGTTTGAATCTGAATATCAATCCTTTATAGAGGATATTCTGGTGTAGTCTCAGGTGTAAGGCAAACAAGAAGACTAAATCTTTAGAAGACTAAAGCATATGGAAACCCCAGCAGGACATGAATTCAACAGAGAAAGAAACAGACTTCTTAGTATGAAGTGCCATCATTTTCACAACCTTTAAGGTATTTTCTTGACCCCTAGTTTAACTTGACTCACGTTGTGGGTGCTTTGGAAGTACCTAAACTTTTCTTGAAAGTTTTACGCCTTAACTTTTGGCTATTCCTGTTATTGTTGCTTTAAATTACTGCTGCAGAGCATAGTATTCAAATCAGGTTTTTAAGAGACGTCAAATAATAAAGCATACTTTTATATAATCTTATCTTGACTTGGAATAGGATAATATAGGAGTCTACCAGAAATCTTCCAGTGATTGTCAGGGAAATTTGCTGGCGTGTTTGCCTGTGTGAAAGCAGCATGGAGCAGGTGAGGCGTGAAGATCTTGAGCAAAACTTCAGCAATGCTTAAATGTGACAAACTGGCTCATATCTGAACTAGATGACTACCATTTCCAACATTTGCTTCTGCTTTGTTGTTATATGCTGGGGAGACGTATTTTAACTTAAAAGCAGATTTTTTTTTTTAAAAGCATCTTTCAGATCAGGGTGTTTTGAATAACTACCAGTTGGAAGTGTTTAGTGTTTTTATTATCCCGGTGAATTTCTAGGTGAAAGGGCTGCCGTAATCATCCTTCAAAGGATTAGAACAGGGTGTTTGCTTTCTGTGCCTTCGGGCATGCATAAGATAGTTTTCAACTTGCCTGTTTTCCAAGCTTTCATGTTTTCATCACAGAATCAAACCATATGCCAGAGAACATCTGACCCTTATTTGTGCTTTAATTTTGTGCTTTGATTGCATTAGCAATTTTATTTGATGACTGTGATGATAGTATTATTGATATTAGCTGATATAACAGATCATTCCTGTCACCTCTGCTTGCTAGACATACTTGTCTGTGCTTGTATTCCATTTCTGATACTGTCTATGTTTAAAAAAAATTCCTCTATATGTCTTCTGTATAGAACAACAGTTTCAGAAATACTTTGTCATCTGGTATAACTGAACTATATTGTAAAATACTGACTTCTTTAAATTCAGTAGCAAAAATTTTTGCTCATTTTCTTAGCTTTTTCCTCACATACTCCTTTTCTGTTGTATGGAAATGAAGAAAGGAAATTACTCTCTTGAAAGTCCAAGAAGCAATTTACACGGGGCTAGGCAGAAAATAATTTTGGGTACTTGAGAGTTACAGGTACAGTACATGTTTGGACATTAGTGAATCCTGAAACCACAGTCATTTTGTGGTGCAAGAGACTCATTCCTCAAGCATCTTCTATCTGGATCCCGTTGAGTGTGATTGTAAACCAAATTGTTTTTGTATTAAGTCTCCTGGATTGAGTGGATGTGTTTTTGTACTAAGCTAATAACAGTTTCTGGCACATTTGAATTTTGCTTGCTTGAAGCAATGTTTGACGTGCTCTTTGTACTCCCTTTTTTATCTGGTATTCCCCTCCTCCCCTTCACAAAGCAGCTTACTTTAAGAGGTGATGGGGGGGAAAACTCTCACTTCGTCTTCCCTTGGCTCCATTTCACATAGTCAGTGTCACCAAGCAGCAACAGCAGAACTACTCAACAAGCTCGGGGACAAAACAGGTGCTGAGGATGCTCCCAACACAGGCAGTAGTACCTTCCCTGAACAGAGGGCAGTCCTGCTGAGCACACCCAGATCTGGGGTACTTCAGTATAGGGGCTGCAGTCCCAGACAAGGCACAGTAATGAATCAGGTTGAGGATTCATCCAGTCACTCCAGATGGGAGACGAGGCCAGAGGCAGGACTAGAGACAAGAATATGGCAATGTCCATCCCCAGGGCAGGACAAGTCAGTTCAGGTAAGAGTGGCTCCTAGCCCTTAGCTTAAACAGACCTTTTGGAGCCTTTGGGTAGAGGGGAGGAGGTCCCAAGTGACTGCTGGTCAGGGCCACCAGGGTGAATTTATGTCACTGCATGGTACTTGACTCTCACAGATTCTCTAAGAAGCTATGGCACCCTCTGACTCCAGCTGGAGTCTCATGACTTTAGCAGTTTTCTGAAAACTTTTCCTGAAAAAAAATTCTTTTATGTTCATTCAGGTAACTTGTCATATGAACTGCAGAATTAGATCTGTCATATTTAATCACCTTGATTGATAAACCTCATGAGGCTGAGACAGAACAGACATGGAAAAAAAGTTAATGAGGAACAAATAAGGTGACTCAATTGGATACTGTAATATCATTAACTTTACATTTATTTTATATAGTCACTATTACATGTGAGGAAAATATCTTTTGTATGTGTCATTTTATGGTGTTTGTAAGCTGTAAGCCATGAACACTTCAGACAAATTGGCCATTTTCTTAGTTTCTAACTGCCTGGGGTGTGTCTATATTATTAAGTGCTTATCTAAAAAATGAGGAGGTAAGTATGTACATATCTTCAAATACTAGCCTGGTAATAAAAGATAGAAAGTGGTAACCACAAGGCAAGTATAGGCAACTTAAAACCAGCATTATGTGAGTAAACAGCTATGCTTTTGCTTCTGGGGGAGATTCTCCTGCCAAAAACTTCATCTGTATAGAGTTTAATAACTTTTCATATCTATATGAATGATCTTGTTGCAAAATGTCGCTTTCATGCCAGGGTGTTGAAAAAAAAATTTCAAGGACCTGTCTGTGTGCAGGGGCCATTTCTTTTTTTAAAGGACTTGCTGAAATCTACTTTAGTAACCTCTGTTGTACTCCAGTCCATCAATCACCTAATAATTGGCCTACTGGCTATTTGCAGCTTCACAGTCCTATCTCAACGGTGTTAACAGAACCCCTGTAGCATGAGTGTTAGCAGTCAGTGAAGTACTGATGCATGCCAAGGCAATCACAGTTGTCTTTTGTCAGCTAGCACACTCTCTGCTCAGGTGTCACTGCGTTGACAGCACTGCAAATGGCTTTCACGTGAGGTAGTCAGCTCCACTTTCCCCTGGAAGCAAAAGGGATTCTGGAAGCTTTGACAAGGTCAGCTGACCATGGAAGGGTGTACAGAGGTGACCAGCCAACATGTTCTGACTGCAGTAACTTGCCGTTAGCGCGTCCTCCTGCGTTTCCATCTCTCTGTAAACCATGATAACTGAAAACTAACAGCTTGGGGAAATTAGTTGCTTTTGCAATTGCTGCAGAATGCCAAGGTAGGAAAGTTTTTGCCTGATTAGCTTGTGTAATAAGCAAAGCAGAGAATTGCCTAGCTGGAGCAAGAGAAAACCACAAACTGCAGAAAAGTTTCACATCTGTGATAGCAGTGACTGCAGCACTCTGCCTACAGAGCACTGGCTTGGCCACGGGCAATCAGTGCCTTCTCTCATGTCCTCTCTAAGTAATTCAATGAAGACCTCTCACTCTGTTAAAACAGCAAGAGTTGGGGTCTTGTTGCCTTTTTTTTTTTTTTTCAGACTTCTTCTGACAATGGGGTAAGAAAGGATGAAGATAAACACTGGGGAAGGGGCAGTAGGAAGAACAGGGAGGCCAATGACATGCTGCACATTCCAGCACCTCTCCTGAGCTCTGTCCCTCAGCATTACACTGCTGTCCAAAGGTTGGGTATATCCTCTCTGTACTGTGAGAAGTCAAGGAAATGCAGTGGTGGTAAGGAGAGAAGCAAGTTATGTCATGAGACATGCTAGTTATTCTGACATTCATGCTGACTGATTGTTTTCCTGAAGCCAAAGTTCAGAAGTCTTTGCTACGCCTGTGTACTGCAGAAATAAAGTGTTTGTATCACTTTTTCTAAAGGGTTTTAGAGCCTCGTTATTACTGGGCTCTTACTTTGGAAAGTGAAAAAGGTTGTGTCTGGAAGTTGCTAAAAATCCTTTTGTAAAGGAGTGCTGAGTGTACTCACAATTTGGTTACTCCATCCTTCTTTCTGTTTATTTTATAACAAAATTATTTAGTCTACATGCTTTGCAAACACCATATTCAGAAACTAGTGTTTAGTAAACTATTTTGAGAAAGGCTTCCATAGTAAATTTAGTAAAAATTCGAGAATAGTCTCCTTGCAGTTTCAAAAACCGATCAGAAAAATTATGGGTGAGGTATTGCTAAAAATAACCTAGGTAAAGGATCAGCCATTTAATAAACTTCTCTATTAAGGATTCCACAATCAAGAGTTCCGTTCCTTTTAAACTGTTTTTCAACACAGAGCATAAACAATTTTTAAAAATTATTGTTGATCGAAATACTGCTGCTTGTGTGGAAGAGCCACTTGACAGGCCTGGCAGAAGACAAAATAAGGACCTATTGCTAACAATACCATTTTCCATTCCTCCACTCAACAGACTCCAAAATTTCATTTACTGTCTCTAACATTTAGAAGGAGCATATTCCACGTATCGTCATCCCTTTCAGGTCTCTCACAAATCCCACTGTAGGGTTGTGTATTTCTCTCTCTGAAAGCCCTTAATATCTTTGCCACATTGTTACTCTTCTTTCTGAAAAATATCTCAGTCTTCAAGGCACACTATAGAATGATTAGGGTTTTTTGTAATGGAAGTAGTACTTGTGTTAAGATTATCCAACTCAGTTAATTTTTACCGTGCCCTTGTCTTAAGTATTATATTTTATCTATATCATAATCATATATCTATAATTTTTGGCTCAAGGTGGAGAGACTCCTAGTCTATTGATATCGATATTTTTCTTCATTATTATTTTCTTGTTTTCGTGATCTTCTTATTGAGGTAAGTAGATCTGTCCTATAGCTTTGGCTTTCTTTTTCTTTATGTCCTGAGGTAAAAGTACAGAAGTGTTTGGATAAGGGTTCTCTATGCTCTAATTCACATAAAATGCATATGTATTGTTAATATTCATGTGGTGGTGTAGATGTCCACTTAACAGGAAGTAACAAGTATGTAGAAAAATAAGCTTCCATGCAAAGTGAGGATTTTATATCATCTGCTTTGTATGAGTAAATAACAGCAGCTTTTGTCAATGTAGTAAGTTTTGTACTTCTAATTCTTGCAGGTTCCATTTTTAATTTAGTGGACTGCAGCATATTATATGTCTTAGAGTAAGAAGAAGTCTATGCTGGAGATTGTTTTAGAACATAATCTACATTTCTTCACCACTTCTATTTCAAGAGCTACAAGTGTCACCATATGCAGAAATGTATGATCTCTAAGGTGCAGACAAAAGAAAAGTTTCAATGTCTGTTAATAAATGGGTCCATAACTTCATATGGCAATTGTTATTAAGATAGTGGTCAAGACAGATATTGAAATAAATTGAAGAATTTTTAAACTTGATGACAGCGTTGCTTTCAGAAAATCACTGTTTTGGGGAAACTTTTTAATTCCAATGTGAAGGATAAATGAATATGAGAATATACCTGTGTAGTAAAAAAGTAATAGAGGGCAGTTTGTTATCAAAATTCTGGTATTTAAAACACTATGAATTACTTTATAAATACTTTGCTTCACTCATTAGTCCACATTCAAGGGGGATCTATGTTAAAAATGACTTTATATGTAGTTATTTACAATACAGCATGCCAACATTGTTTATTTAAATATACTCCTTCAAGGCTTTTGATAAAAATCTTTGGTGAGCTACATTGAATTTGATAAAAGTCAATCAAATGCTCAAAGCAAAACCAGAAAACTCAAGCAAAAACAACAAAAAAGTTGTTAAAACAAACACTAAAGCAAGCATTATCCAACACTAAGCACACTGTAATATTTAAAATACTGCCATGGTTTTCAATTACTGAGAGAGGTGCTAAGTCCACCTAGCAAGAAACATGGAACAGTCTAAAACTCACATTTATCCTTCCCTTTGACTTTATGGGTTTCCTAATTTTGATTTATCTGTAGGACCTCTGAAAATAATATAACTATGATTCTTGAATAGAATTTATAGTAAAGGAAAGCAGTATTGAACACTTTACTTTGAAAAATTTTTCTGTATGCCCATTTGGGATTAGCCCATTTTTGCTATCATCTTAAAGAAAGATGATTCCTTGTCTTAGAACTTTTATTTCTCTTGTTTGTACTATTTTGGTATGTTTAGGTATCAACAGGTCAGAATACTAGGACTGAAATTTGCCCACCCCTATTCCTCTCCCCTATGTGTGAAGGACATTAACATATGTCCAGCAACTCTTGAGTTTCCTTTGGTTTTTCCCTTTGATTAAACTGCTGAAGTTTAATCATGATGCATGTGGTAAAATGTTAGTAGTTTCAAAACAGCAGTTATATTTTTTAATATTATAAGATGAAGAGGAATCTTTTAGGTTTTTCTTCCTAATATAAATATATTTTTCTGCTTCTAAAATACGAGCTTTCTTTTTAGGCTTTTGAAATCATCTGTGTGTGTTTTGGTTTTAACTTAAAATAGTGTATTTTGTATAATGCACCAGCAGTTACAGAATCCTGTCATTTGATTTCTGTGACTGTTCTTTTAATCAAAACTCCTATCTGTAGAAAACTTTAGAAGACGTCAAAGTTGGTTGACATGTGTAAAAATTTAATCTAGTCCTAGTGAAGAAAACAGACAAACAAGTGCTTTTAGGCCTAAGGGGGCACTGGCAACACCAGATAAAATTAGCAGTGCCACATTAAACCAACGGGATATTTTAAAATCAGCATGTAGAGTGGGAATTAGAATGCCATGCAACCCTTCAGTTGCCCCTGAACCTCTATGACATTTGTCTGCTGACAGTTTGTTTCCCTGCTTGAGGCTTGGAGCTCCTGCACTGCCTGATATCTCCACAGGTTAAAATCATCTCAGGTTTCTGGATGTTCAAGGTCTTCAGGTTCCTGCACTGCCTAGCTGTCAATACTCCAGACATTTGTGGCTGGATATTAAGAAACTCAATTTCTTCTAGAAGAATAAGTGAGAGGTCTGGTTTTGCTTTTAATGCCCTCACTCCCTTATGTAATATTCTCTCTTTGAGTTGATCTCCCAGAGAATATTTTGGATATTTAACTTGCTTTTTCAACTCAAAAAAAAAAAAAAGAAAAGAGCAGATTTATTCATAGGTAGGGATGATTCATGTTCAAGTTAAATCATGTACTGGAAAAGTGGAATGATGAACTTGTGGTGCTACACATCAGCCCAAACACAAGGATTCTCTGGAGGCTGCAGGGCTGTTCTGTGCATGACACCAACTTGGGCAAGAACCAAGTGGTGGTAGGAAATGTATTCAGCTGCTGAGTGGAACAGACTGCAGAACTGATCAACACCGAGGTGTTATATTTTAAAAAGTGATCAGTGACAATAACAAGCTCTTAACCCAAGGCAGCATCAAGCCAAAATAGACTGAATCACTTGTAGTATGTACATATACATTTCTGTGTAAGTACAGCTGTAGCACATGTGTTCAGATATTAGCAAACTTACTTTTGAATGTCTTTCCAGAGGTTATTTCTTTGTGTTCCCATAAGTATCACCCTCTTTCTTCAAATCTTAAAAAAAAGAGGCAGCATTATCAGCAAATGAAAGTCCTGGTATCCTTGTAGCTATAAGGTTTCCAGGTTTTGAAGAAATTATTGCCATCTTTATTTATGGTTGAAATAGTAAATGTGCTAGGGATTTTTTTTGTACTCTGTAGGGCTTTTTTCCTATTGCCAGAAATATCATGGTCTGCATATGAACTATCCAGTCCCTCAGTTTCTTTAAGTGTTTTCTTATTTGATAGGTCACTGTTGTTTTCACACCCACCTGTGACAGGGGTCAATAAATCACATATTTAAAAGCTTTTCAGTACTAAAAATTCTTATCATAATATTTTAAATTAATTTTTATAATAGTAATTTGACTCTGGTTTAAACACTAAGTTTCAACTGTTGTAATTATTTTAAGGCTGTTGTACAATCCCTGGTGGTATTCCTTTATGAAAGTAAATTTCCTAGGTAATATATTTTTCCAAAATTGAGTGCATGTCTTCCTCCAAAACAAAGCAAAGCCATCTATACAGGAATTTGAAATAACAAGTGCAGAGATGTTATTGATACTGTTTTGCTGATACGAGAAAGAAACAATGCAAAAGACCAGACAAGATGTTGAAGCCTGATATCATTATGGAAAGTACCCAAGGAGAAACAAAAAAACATGAAAGAAAGATTAACACTGGGACATGACTGAAGGCTTTGAACTGTGAAGCAGATGAAAATGTATGGAAAAATACCTGACTCTGCCGTCTGTTTCTGTTCTTACCACAATAACCTTACGTATCTTGAATTTTGGCAGGTCACCTAAACCTTGCTGTTGCATACAGAAGGGATAATTTTAGTTCTGCTTCTGAACAAAAATACAAAGCATAGGGTGGGGAGAGGCCACAAGAAGTCATCTAGGACATCTTCACTGTAGAAGTCAATAAAGTAAATAAAGTATACTGATATTTATTTCACCAACACATACATTTATGAGAACAAATGTACAACCAATCCCTGTGCCCCTGTGAAAATATGTGATCTCCTGTGAATGTTAGTCACAACTGGATGACTGCTTTTTTGAACTGAAGTATAATGGTCTCAAATAAGTCCATAGCAGGCTTTTGGAAATATACCAGCCAGAAGCTTAGGGTACATCTGAGCCTAATTTTTTTTAAAAGCATCTCTACTCAAAATATTTTACAGCTTCCTCAGCAGCCTAAGAATCTCTGTTAGTGTGTGGAAGGGTTTCACAGTACCCAGCTGCCTTGTTCTCTTTGGTCACCTTGAAAGTGGCATTCTGTTCAGTGTTCAGGCATTGCCAGCTCTTCACCCAGAGATACCTCTATGCTGCAGCAGTCTCTATTGCTCATGAAAATGTGTGTAAGTAAGAGGGGAGAGTGCAGGGAGACCTATGTAAAAATGAAGTTGTCTTTGAGGACTTGTGCTTCGCTGTTTTCTGTACATCAAATTTAGGCGCAACTCAAAGCACCCAGGTTGGAAATCTTTATCATTAGTAGGAAGAGACAGGCACTTTCAGAGGCAGCTTCCGTGCTTAATTATGTGGTTGGCACATGCTGTTGCTGCTAGAGGTCATTAAAATTGCCCTTTAGCACTTTTGGTTGTATCTTCATGGGGGAATGCAAACACAGCTGGATTCCCTCTCTCTGGTCTCTAAGCTGTTCTGGAAGCTCTTAGTGTTTCAGAAAGAACCAGTTTTTGTGCAGGACAAGTTATCTTGGCCACTGTGCTTTGTACCCAGGGTACCCTCAATGGTTTTGTGTTTGGAGCTTGCTTTATGTGGTCTGATGGAGACTATAAGCAGACTTGGTCTGCCTGTGCCTACTTTGGAAGACACCCTTTGATTTGATCACTTTAATCAAAGTCTTCTCTTTACAGAGTTGCCGATTAATTATTTTCCTTTTTGTGTAGGTAAAATTAATTCCTTCTTGCCTTTAATTCTTTACATGCTTTCCATGTTATTACTTCCCTAGTTTATCAAGACTATTTCACATTCCATTTGTACTGGTAGCTAAAAAAGGTACTGGTACCTTAATAAAAGTACTTGGTAGCTCCATCACTGATGGAGAGAAATTTATTAGCATATCTTTTGTTCCTTAAACCAGAAATTAAATTACAATTTTGAACTGAACTGTAAACAAAATAGATGTAATTTCTTTTCCAGGGCATTTAGAAAACATTAAGGATAAACACTTTTAGGTGAAGTGAGGTGGGATATAATTTGCTATCTGTAAACATGTGCAAATGAATGAGCTACTGACTTTTAATTGTGCAGCCAGGGATAGAATTGTCTTGTTCTCCTCTTTATTTTAACTTCTTATGAAGATTGAATGTTGGGAAAGAATTGCATACAGAGAGGAAAAGAATAAGGAAGAACAGAGGTAGCAACTGCAGACAGTGTTCTGTAATATATCTCCATAGTGAGAATAAAGTCAGACAGGTGACCAGACTTTTCTCTGGGCTTCTGGGACCTCTCTAATATTATGCTTATTATTAGAAAATAATTACATCCTGGGCTGCTTTAGGAGGAGTGTTGCCAGGAGGCCAAGGGAAGTTCTCCTTCCCCTTCCCTCAGCACTGTGGATGCCACATCTGTAGTGCTTGTGTCCAGCTGCAGGCACATGGAGAGAGTTGTGTGTACTGTAGAGAGTTCAGGATAACATGAAGGTCTTTATGGGATTGGAGTGTGTCTCCTTCCAGGAAAAGCTGAGTAAACTGGGACTATTTAGTCTGGAGAAGAAGGGCTCAAAGGGAATCTCATCACTAGGTACAAATACCTGAAGGCAGTGTGTGAAGAAGGTGGAGCTAGATTATTATCAGTAGTGCTCAGTGACAGGACAAGAGGCTGTGGGCACATATTGAAACACAGGAGCTTCCTCCTGACCATTAAGAAAAGGTTTTAACATCAGGGAAAAAGTCTTTTTTTCCCCTCAGGGTGACCACACACTGGTGCAGGTTGCTCAAGGTGGTGTTGATAGATAATCAAAAGCCATCTGGGTAGCTGGCTCTAGGTGTTTCTGCTGCAGTCAAGGGGTTGGACCAGAAAATGCCCAGAGCCTTCCAACCTCAACCATTCTGTGATTGAAAATCAGGCTACTGCTGTTTCATAGAATTCTGGGCATGGAAGCACTAGAGAAAGAAATCAAGTATCAGTAATGTTCAGAAATGCTACCATCTTGTGGTGACTGAAATGTCTGAACATACTGATAGCACTCTGAAAGTCCCTATCCAACCAGTATGTGCAGTGTCTACAGGCCTCCTGAAACAAGCTTTCAAAGTGCTTCTGTGATTCCTTAGTACTATTGTAGTAATTTCTTTTGGTAGATTAGGTTTCTTTGATATAATTACTTTCGATCACCTTGTAGCAAATTGTTGGAAAAGCATCTGGATTATGTTCTTAGACATATGGTTTAGATAGTCCTGCAAGGAGCAGGGAGTTGGACTCAATAGTCCTTATGGGTCTCTTCCAAATTGAAATATTCCATTCAATGATTCTATTCTATAATAAATGATCTATGGCTTAGCGTCACATAATAATTTTTTCTAAATGAAACTAAAGGCTGTTTTGAAGGGTTCTATGACCCTCAGAAAGACCCTCAAAGCAGAATAAAAATTATTCTTTGCTGTGGAGAGCCTACAACTGATATGCTATACTATATATATATATATACAACTGATGTGTATACTATATATATATATATTGACTGCTCATTTTGTATTTTAGTAATTCCTAAGACATTATTAATCTAATAATTTGTGCAGTTCTGAAAGCAGAATCAGTATTACGATCTAAAGGAGCAAAATATTCAACAAACTTAAGACACTGGTGTCGTAGACAAACGTAATTTGAATCAGTGAGAAATGTAAAACAAGGATTTGCATGTGTGAGCCCTGGAGGTAATATGAGAAGATGCAGTGCCACTTACACAATGCACATAACTATTGTGGCTCTGTCTTATGAAGATATGAGTTCTATCACAGTAAGACTTAATTCGATTACTTTATGGTTTTAGAACAAATATTGCACACTACTCTTGTTTAAACAATTGCAGTAGTATATTTGAAATTTACTTTCCCTGTTGTAGAGTAATTGTATTTGTATGGGGTTTTTTTTCAGCAGAAACCTTGTTCCTGTACATCTGTATTGTTAAAGAATACAACAGTTTGGTTTTGGTTAGAAGGGATCTTACAGATCATTTGGTTCCAAGCCCCCTGCCATGGGCAGGGACACCTTCCACTAGACCAGGTTGCTCCAAGCCCCAGCCATCCTGACCTGGAACACTTCCAGGGATGGGGCACCCACAACCTCCCTGGGCAGCCTGTTCCAGTGCCTCACTACCCTCTGAGTAAAGAATTTCTTCTTTGCATCTAATACAAATCTACCCTCAGTTTAAGCCATTTTGCCTTGTCCTGTCACTACATGCTCTTGTGAAAAGTTCCTCTCCAGCTCTCTTGTAGGCCCCCTTCAGGTGCTGGAAGGTGCTATAAGATCTTCCTGGAGCCTTCTCTTCTCCAGGCTGAACAGCCCCACCTCTCTCAGCCTGTCTTCATAGGAGAGGAGCTCTGACTTTTGGATCATCTTTGCGGTCTCCTGTGGACTCACTCCAACAGGTCCATGTCCTTCCTGTGTTGGGGGCCCCAGAGCTGGACAAAGTACTCCAGGTGGGGTCTCATGAGGGCAGAGTAGAGTAGGAGAATCACATTTGTCAATCTGCAGGAAGGTGACTCTCCCTGCTGCAACTCCCTCACACTTGTTTTGATACAGCCCAGGATATGGTTGGCCTTCTGGGTTGCAAGTGCAAATTGCCAGATCATGTTGAATTTCTCATCCACCAACACCCCAACTCCTTCTCCTCAGGGCTAGTCTCAATCTATTCTCCTCCCAGCCTGTATTTGTGCTTTGGGTTGCCCCAGCCCAGGTGCAGGACCTTGCACTTGGCCTTGTTGAACTTGGTGAGGTTCACACAGACCCACCTCTCCAGCCTGTCCAGGTCCCTGTGGATGGCATCCCTTCCCTCCACTGTGGCAACTGCATCACACAGCTTGGTGTCACCAACAGACTTGCTGGGGGTGCCCTTGATCCCACTGTCCCTGTCAGCAGCAAAGATGTTAAACCACACCTGTTCCAGCACCGACCCCTGAGGGACACCACTTGTCGTTGGTCTCCACTTGGACATCGAGCCATCACCTGCAACTCTTTGAGTGTGACCATCCAGCCAGTCCTTTATCGACTGAGTGCTCCATCCACCAGATCTGTGTCTCTTCACTTTAGAGACAAGGATGTTGTGCAGGACAGTGTCATGCTTTGCACAAATCCAGGCAGATTGCATCAGTCGCTCTTCCCCCATCCACCAGCATTGTAATAGAGGAATGTAACAGGAATGTGCAGGTTCTTACAGGAAATACATAGGTTCAGATCCAATTTCTGGATGCAATCCTTAATTCACCTGGTGCTTTAAAGATGCAGTAATTTGCATAACATCCTAAAAAAGAAATCATTCAAGTAAAGTGCAGTATTCTATTTCAGCCTTTATCAGTGAAAATATTATGCAATTACTGAATAAAATAGATCACAATTTTACTGTAGAATGTCTTCAGTTAGTCAGAATTATCTGATTCACAGGTTCAGGGAAATCTAAATCTAAATGAAGCTTTTATTTATTCATTTGTCTATCAGAGGCACATATAACCTTGCAAGTTTTGAAATATATGTTTTCTTTTACTCTCATTAGGTCAGCTGACTGCAAAATCTGTAGTTCATTGGGACACTTGGAGATGCTCTGCAGAGAGCTGGCTGATTTTGTGCTTCTGACTCTCTTCTGATTTCCAGGTGCTAAACCTCACTGAAGACATTAAAACCAAAAATGTTAAATGCTATTGTGTGTTATCTGTGTGTGTAAGCAATTGCTGTCCAGCAGTTTTTCAAGTGCCAATTCATGAGCAAGTTGGTCTGCACCCAAAAGTCAGTGTTTTGGAGCAGAAGTGGCATAATATAATCTAAAATGTGGTTTACATTAAGGGAAAAGTTTGAAACACAATGTTCCCAAGCATCATTATCATTTGTACAGTGTTTTCAATGTAGCAAACATTATCTTTTTGTTCTCATGCTGAAACAGGCCACAGTTTAGCTCTTACATGTTTTTCTCTCTTGATCTGTAATGTGCCTGATTTCCTCTTCACACTGCTTTCCACAGCTCTCAGATCATTTAGGTTTTGGCTTCTGAGACGAGGCTGCTGTTAGGTTTGCCAGTTCATCCTCTCTTTTGGCAGCACTTGTGATACAAAGCACACTCAGACCACCAAGTCATTTCATTCAGACCCTGAATAGCTGCCAGATGGTGATAATGTTCTACCATTACCAAGCAAGATCATTGCAAGCTGAATAGCTAGCATGAATTTTTCTCAGTAACAATCTAAAAACTTGCAATAATAAGATTAAAAGTTAATAAAAAGTTATTAATTATTGTAAGTGTGTATTATGAATACAGGTTGCTGAGATTTTTATGTTTAAATTATTCCCTTGTGTTATTTTAATAAAGTCAGGTCTTTTTACGCGGAAATACAAGCTTGGCTGGGGGGGGGAGGGGAGGAGAAGCCAAAACAACCCCAAAAACTGCTTGACATAACAGAGCAGAAATAATGTGAAGCTGAAATTGCTCCATGCATACTCTTAGAAACCTCTTCCTAATGTCTTTCTGGAAAGAAGAAAGTAAGTTAGCCAAAATCAAGTGAAAAAAACAACTATCTAAGAGCCTCTTTGTGTCCTCATCCCTGGGCCTCTGCATATCTTCCAGAGTCCAGTCAGAGGCTGAGAAGAATGACTTTCAGTGTGTCTGGTTTTCACAAACCCAGTTAACCAGGGTTGCAAGTCATATTAGCAAGAGCCTACTTATGGACTGTTGGAAACTTTTCAAGGTTGATTTTATCTCATATCCAATTTTGCATGAGAATTTAATATTTTTTTGTCACATTTGATTAGGGTTAATTTTTTCTCAAGAGAAGTCTTCTTTTTTTTTTTTTTTTTTTTTTTTTTTTTTCCAGAAGGGACTTAATTTTGTATCTGTATCAGTTTTAAGTTCAGCTTTCATCCTATTATATTCCCCTAAGATGTTTTTTAAAGTAACACCACGTTTTTATGATTTTGATTTTTTTTTTTTAAATTAAATTGGGTTTATCTCCTTTAATGAGAGTTTACACATGTGTAAATATTCATTAACGAGTACTTATAGCCTTCAAGTAGCCCCCCGGCGTGGTCTTCCCGATAAACCCTGGCATACGGGAATCTGCCTGGCAGACAGTGCCTCAGGAAGGGGAATCGGTGTGATCGGCAGTTCCCATGACTCCTCCTCACATACCAGCACACGCACAACGAAAAGCGGATTTATTCAAAACGTAGCCAGCTGTTTACTACAAGAATAGTAAATAAATGCTGGTAACCAAACCACAGCCCATTTTAGTGCAATTCCTGTCTGTGCTGGCAGGCCAGGGCTACATCTCTGAAAATATGTTAGAAATAAATCACAACGAGCTCCATCCAAATGAAGCAAAGCATTGTAAACGTGAATTAATCAAGCGTGAAGGACCAACAAACGCTGCTCTGAGGAGTGTGTCCCCGTCATGCAAAAAACTACTTGACAGAGCCAGCTCCTTCCCCCATTTCTCTTAAAACTACATGAATTGCTTCTGCTTAGAGATAAATGAGGGGATTTACGCTGAAAGCAGCTGAAAAGAAGTCAGGAGGAGGGAAGGAAAACAGTTCTGTGATCTGTACGGACAAGTGTGAGCACAATCCCACCCCACCTCCCAACTTGCTGCGCGCCTTTAGAGGATTTCGATGCTGAGGGTGGTCTGTTTTAGCGGGGAGAGGGAGCGGGACAGCCAGCACGGTTGGTCACCTCTTTCTCGTGTCCTGTTTTCGAGAGCCCGGGGCGCTGTGTCCCTCTACGACTACCTGAAGGGAGGGTGTAGCCAGGTGGGGGTTGGTCTCTTTTCCCAGGCAACCATCAGCAAGACAAGAGGGCATGGCCTTAAGCTGTGCCAGGGGAGGTTTAGGTTAGATATTAGGAAGAAATTCTTTACAGGGGGGGTGATCAGACATGGGAATGAGCTGCCCAGGGAAGTGGTGGATTCTCCGTCCTTGGAGGTTTTTAAGATGAGACTGGATGTGGCATCAGTGCCATGGTCTGGGAACCACGGCGGGGTTGGACCAAGGGTTGGACTTGATGATCTCGGAGGTCTCTTCCAACCCAGCTGATTCTATGATTCTATGATTCTATGATTCCATGATTCTCAGGGGCAGAGCCGTGCGATGCCGGTCAGAGACCCGCACCTGTGCGAAGACCCTGCGGGAAGCACCGCGGTGTTCGCATCCCCGGCTCGGGCGAGCTCTGGGAACCAGCTCGGGCAGCTGGTTCTCCAGCCGGGGAACTCCAGAGGGCAGCATTGCCTTTGCCGGAGCTCCCTGGGAACCGAGCCGCTGCTCTCCCTGCGAGGGGCGGGTGGGACCCCGAGCGCCTGCATCAATTCGGAAGCAATACGATACTTTAGCCTTGCACTGCTCCAACTTGACACAGACAGCCAGCTAGGTTTTTAGCTAAGATTGTAATTTACCTCCATCAGAGGTGCGGTATACTCCCATTCTGTCTGGAGCAGGTATATCAAGAGTCTTGGATTTTTGTGTTCTGCTGAAAATGTGGTTTGCAGGCTGTTGTTGATATGGATGCACCAGTTTGAATTAAGTCTTTCCCAGTCAAATTTCCCCAGTTTTCTACTTCTTACTCCCACACTGTGGGGTCTGCAGTCCTTCAGGCTCTCACCTCTCAGTTCTGCTGTCCACATTCAACAGCAGTGTCTCCTACCAAAAGAAATACATTTAATTAATATAACTAAGTGTACCCTACAATGCTTTCCTTACAGGTACCTTTTTATTTTAAGCCGAAGGCTTAGAAATATAAAAATCAGAACTATAAGAAAGAAACATTTCTGTACAAGAAAACAGAATATAAATATAAAATATATTCAAATAAGACAGGTTTTACTTATGCTTTTTGACACAAGACTCATTTAACATTGATTCTCATTTAACATCAATTCTCATTTAACAGCAGTGAATGTCAGTCACTAAGAGCTTTGTAATAAAGAGCTTCAGAAGCAGACTTGAAGACGCTGCAGGATGAAATTCTGGTGTTATATGCACAAAACCACCTCTGGGAAGGACAGCGTCAAGCACACGGTCTGGAAATCACAGAGGGAAATCGCAAGTTTTCCCTCAAATCCTCGCCTAATCTGCCCTTCCACAGCATTACACCTCTAACAGAACTGAAAAAGTTCAACTTACCCAACACTGTGTATGATTCCTCAGCAAAATTGCCTCCACTTCCCCTCACTGAGGATCTTGTGCTAACAGATGTCTTCTTCGGATACTCTGGGGACTTCATCACTTCTAAGAATCATGAATCAATCAAGACTGGGACACAAGATTTCTAATAAGTCTGGTAGGTCAGCTACAACTATCAGGTAGGTATTAATACACTGATGATATTTCATGCCAAAATGCCTAATTTTCACTGGCATTTAAATAACACCAGTTGTGTTACAGGTAGGTTTTTCAGCACATGTATGGCTTGCATAATCAATATCTGAAATCCCAAGAAAAAGTGTAGCTCAATGAAAAATGAAAGTAATAAAACTGTGATGATTTCATTTCAAAATACACTCACCTAAGACAATAAATACCCCAGGAGTATCAAATCTAAACACAATTTATATTAAAAAAAAAAAGGGAGACTTCCAGAGTTTAATGCATCACAAGTCTCATTAAAAAAAACCCAACAAACAACAAAGTAATAAAAACCCCACTAGAAGTATACTGAAGGGTGGGGATTTTAATTATGTTAACTCTATCAAGAACTACAGAAAACGTTGTGCTGAGAAGCACATGGCAACTCCTTGATTCATTATAAAATTTTAAGAGTCTAATCCCAATCAAGAAAGGCTTATATTTCCTAATGATACTTTTCAAAAGCATTCTCAGGATGCAACAGCAAAATAAATGGAGACGCATTTCATTCTGGAGAATATTCTAGAGAGCAATCAGTTGCATAAAAAAATAATTTTAACCTAGCAAGGTTTTCAGTGTTTTCTTTTACCTCAGTTAGGCTCACAAAAATAATTTCTAGCACTTCATGCATTAAACAAACTGAAGGCTATTTGCAAATCACAGTGAATATTATTCACTGCATATTGCTCAGTAGCCAGGGAAACACTTCTGGTTACTATAATAAAGGCAATCAGTAGCAAAGAATTCTAACTTCTTAGCAATAATTTTGCAGTTCACAGTTTCATTTAATTGACAAAAAAAAATTAAAAGTACAAAATAAGTCTCTGAAATACACATGTGAAAAGTAATTTTCAAATTTTCATTCTCTGTAGTTTATCATACATTAGTCTTAAAACAATTACCACACACAAAATTAAGTTTTCTTTCCAACTTTTCCTTCAGCTACAATTTGGCAAGGCTAATTGCTACTTAAATGTCCACTAATACAGTGAGGTTTAGATTGTTTCCTTTCCAATTCATTCAATAATTATTTCAAGGTTTCTCGAATTGCTCTCAAAAACTGTTTCAGAATGGGTTATAAAGTGTCCCTTTTGTCTAATACCTTCAGTAAAATAAATCACACGAGAATCAAAAGCTGAGTGACATTAAGCTGTCATACATAAGTATGCTAAAATTTCTAGTTCATCTTCCCAACTAAGTTTGTTTTATTTCAGTTAAAGGAATCCACAAGAAATCTCTGATGAAAAATTTGTCTACTTTAGCGTCACCATTTATGAATTTACCAGTACTGGCCAGAAGACACTTAAGCTTCTAAATTGCTTGCAAGAGTTCCACAATGGGGGTAAGTGTATGCTGTACACAGGGATTACAACAGGTGCTTTTGAGTTTTGTTAAGGGGGAGGAAGCTGTAGTTTACTTACCGAGGAAAAAGGAAACAACTGCTAGCACAAAAAAAAAATCAGAGTCAAGAACTGAAACATAATTTCAGTAGGAAACATCACTCTTTACAGATTCCACCCTGCTTCAAGTGCATCAGACATAATCCACTCAACTCTTCCAATGGATAGTGCTGAAATTTTTCTATTACAGAACCAGAGGACCATTAAGGTTGGAAAAAGCCTCTAAGATCATCAAGTCCAACCTTTGGCTGATGATCAGCTGGCACTAAGTGCCACATCTAGTCACTTCTTGAACACTTCAGGGATGGTGACTCCACCAGCTCCCTGAGTAGTCCATTCCAATGTTTAAAAGCCCCTTCCACGGACAAATTCTCCCTGAATTTTTATAACCTTTTACTACTTAGATTACATTTGATTGCTAAAACACAAGAGAAATATTTCATCCTTTCACAACATCCACAGTGAATGTCGACACTATGTCCTGTATAAGTAATCTCTCCACTAGTCCTCAGCCATGATGGCTCCTGTATCTTCCAAACCCTTCCTTAGCAGTTTCCAACAACTCTGAAATGACATATTTACTGGTACTCTGGCCCACTGGTTGTTTGCATAGCATCACGCTCACGAAGTTAAACCACTAGCAAAGTACTGCTGTCCTGCTGCTGTACCACTCTGTTACATCATTTTTATAAATCCAATGCCTGAGGCTCTGCTAGAGGAAACCTACATGAGCCAAAAGGGACACCTTCCAGCTCACAGGAGCCACCTGCTGCCAAGGGACTTGGGTCCAAGCAGTGACTGTCAGTGGCGGTGGGAGTGCTCAGGCAACAGTTACTCCTTCAACACATGGATAAGTAGCATCAAGTGCGAGTGCACAGACACTCAGGTGAAGTAGCAAACATCTGTGATCACAGAATCATAGAATCATAGAATCAGCTGGGTTGGAAAGGACCTCTAAGATCATCAAGTCCAACCCTTGATCCAACACTGCTGTGGTTCCCAGACCATGGCACTGATGCCACATCCAGTCTCTTCTTAAAAACCTCCAGGGACGGAGAATCCACCACTTCCCTGGGCAGCCCATCCCAATGCCTGATTACCCTCTCTGTAAAGAATTTCTTCCTAATATCTAACCTAAACCTCCCCTGGCAGAGCTCAAGACCATGGCCTCTTGTCCTACTGAGAGCTGCCTGGGAGAAGAGACGAACTCCCACCTGGCTACAACCTCCTGTCAGGGAGTTGCAGAGAGTGAGGAGGTCTCCCCTGAGCCTCCTCTTCTCCAGGTTGAACACCCCCAGCTCCCTCAGCCTCTCCTCATAGGACTTGTGCTCGATCTGTACATTTCAAGCCATGGGTAGTGCTATTTACGCAGGCTCTACTCACAGACCGGCTTCAGAGCTAAGGAAAGCACAGCCTTCACAGAGACAGGGACAGAAGCCCTCCTGGACAGCTGGACTGAAAGCAAAGGGCTGAATCAGAACTTCGTGCAGAGAGGGTAATTTTCGGAAAGCCCAGCCCTTGGCCAAGCACATCTCTGCCCCTCAGTGACTTCCCGGAGGGGGCAAATGGCAAGTAAAGGAAGGAGGAAATTATAGCAGCCACAGGAGAAACAAACAAAACGCTGTTACGATTTAGATCCCTTCAACGCCGGGGAGGGGATGGAGGGCCCCCCCCTGTGACCGGGCCGAGGGGGTCAGCGCCTCTGTCCCCGCACCACAGCGGGGCACGTCTGAGCCTCTGCCCCCGGCACCGCCAGGAGCGTGGTCCTCAATGTCGGATTCGTCACCCGGAGTGCAACGAGCCACACACCCGAGACAGACGCGGGTCATTCGTGTCAGAGCTGTGCGAGCCTGGGCGCCCGGTGGTACTGCACAAATCAAGCACAAACACTGGACTTCTCCTGCCATTATTCACACACAGCAATTCAGAGTCAGTGACTTCCCCAGTGCAGCCCCTCTGGCACAACTGGACAGTAAATTTCCATGCGAGTTATGTAACCCCTGCCAAACTTCTCCGCCTGTCAGGGGAAGGGTCTTCACCTGGCCAGGGTTCTTTTTGACCTCTAGGTGTGAGTTTAAGTTTCATAATGAACATAGTTCAGCTACAGGACACATGGACCGTGAGCATTTTGCCAAGTTAGCAAGGTATACACAGACACACATCAGCACCTTCATTTACTGCATCCTTAAAGCTTGTCAGTTCCTGGTGTCCCAGATTAGGGAATGCCGCTCCCTCTTCCACTGATTAGGTCTCCTCTCTTGCTGATTAGGTTTGAAAGTATACAGGCACAGATGTCATGCTGTGCTGCCCTGCCGTGTGATCCTTTAGGTCCCTTCCAATCCCAGCTGTTCTGTGGGTCTGTATTGTGTGCATATGTTAGGTCAGACATCCTGTAAGGCAACTTTTCTTTATCTCAGAGCACACTAATCCAATTTCTAAAGAAACAAACAAAGAAACAAACAACCAAACAAACAAAACCACTGCAGTGTCGAAAGGAAACAATAATTTCTTTTCGCAGTGATGGTGTTTTGCAGAGATACAGGTACAAATGTAGCCTTATGGTTTTACAGCAGCTTTGAGCACAGTGCCAATATTAAAATGCAACACCACCGAGCTTGGGTCGTCTCTGGGATGCTGCCCCACTCTGAATTTTGTTCTTCTACTGATTCCTTCTGTTGGCTGAGGTAAGTTTCAAAAGGACCCAGTTCACTAGAATTTGGCCTTTAATTTCATGTAACTAGTGTGAATTTCATTCTCTGCCCCACCCCTGCACCCTCTGGCCCTGAGACAGAGAGAGGAATTCTTCAGAAGACAGGATATATTGATATAGGCAGGACATACCCATATACACCACTCAAATAAAGCAGAGTCAAGGGAGGTTATGAGAGCTGCTGCAAAGAAACAGATACTTTGTTTATGTGAAAAGAAAGTATATTCCTCAGGAGGAATCTATCCACGAAGATGAAGGCTGGGTTCTTCAAATCTTATCATTCTGTCAGTTTCTGAAGTTGCTCCTCTCATGCCAAAGTGCCTGTTGGAATAAGCTTTGGCCATGTCAAAAGCAGTGAGTAAGTACATTTTCTCAGCCACTGCCTGTGAAGGCTTGGCCCAGAGCCACAAAGTCCAGAAGTCACTTCCCATTTTAAAACCAAATTTTGAGAAGCCCTGCAGCCAGCCAGGAGCAGAAAGAAGACAGGCAGAGTGAGAAGAAAAAAAAAATGGGGCAGGAGCAGATGCAGCAGCAAAGGAAGGAGCAGAGAAAGGGAGGCTTTTCACATGGCATAAAAGCAAGCACACCTGGAAACAGGGTCCGCTGCTGCCTATTTTTCCAGTGGAGAGTGAGGGAGCAGGAGGGATGAGGAGAGGAGGAAATACGAGCTCTCACCTCCAGGGAGAGATGTGCTGGCGTACTCCAGTGAAAAGTCCACTTACAGTGTGGAAGAAAAGGAGCATAATTGAAAAGGTTTTCGAGGCTGTCTGCACTTTGCGGGGTTGTGCAGTCAGCTGCAGTCCTCCAGCTGTTAAAGCTTAAGGAATACTGTATCTTCAGCTTGCCACTTGGACCTCCTCTTTCCACACAAGATGTTCCCTAAGCAAACTGCAGGCAAAGGCTTTTGTACCCCTGGCAGACTGCTGCTAATGCCAGGGGCACCACTGCTGCCATGCCTACCTTCATGTAGCAAGTAAGTGCTGGTGGATGGAGGGGTGCAGCATGGAGGACAAAAGGCTCCCTAAATCTGCTTCATAGCAAGAATTATCTGCTGCCCTCCTAGTGGGCTCAACACCTTCTAATCCTGGTTTTGTTCTGCAGAGTGGTTTGCCCTCCTTACCTACAGCAGGCCTATGCTCTGCACACACTGTTGTCTGCCACAAAGCTTGATGACCCCAAAAGGTGAGGTTATATGAAATCCCTGCCTTCTGGTAGGAAAGTGTCCTGGACTCCAGGGAAGTGGCATCAAATGCCCAGCTGATGGCACTGTGTCTTTGTCAGTCTGCCTGGCTAGAGGAGAGTAGTGGGTTACTGCCTGTGACCAGTGCCTAGAAGGAATGCTGTAGCACCAAATGTGACCCATGACCTGTCATTGCTATGTGCTGGTGAACACTGGTTTGCTGAACAGGGTGCTGGAGACTTTGCAGAGGAGGAAGCTCCTGTGCCCACAGATGTCACAGACTGGGTGCAATGGAGCCAGAGGTGGTGGCATGGACAGCAATCCTGGCTCTCCTCTTAGGAGCTGTGGATGGCCTGAAAGCCTGAGGAGCAGCTGGTGACAGCCCCACATCTTCCTCCCTAGGACAGCCAGCTCTGACTACACCCCAACATCATCAGCACGTTTCTGTAAGGGAAGAGATGAACCCAGTCCTGTTCCCCTTCCCCACAGTGCCTGCCTGTCCTTGGGGGCAACCTGAACCACGCTGCAACTAGCTGGAAACTTCCCATGCCCGTAGTGTCCTGCTGGCTCCCTCCACAGGCACTGATCAGGGAGGCCACCCTGATCAGTGAAGAAGCTCCACAGCATGCTCTTTTAGAAGGGTGTGCGTGTTGTCAGAGACCTGCAATGGAAAGCAGACAGCTGTAGTGCCCAAGAAAGTGCCTGTGCACTGTGCACACCTTCCTTCACCGAAACAGGTGACTGCTGCTATTGCAATTTGTATGTGCCTGGTTTGAAGAGCCTACCATTTGCATATGACTGTGTGTCTGCTTCAGAGAGCACTAATGGATGGAGGCTCTGACCCTTTAACTTCTCAGATCTTGCAGTGAATTCTGTCTGCACAGCAAAAGATTTGCAGCAGGAAAAAAAAAACACAGCACAGTTGGGCTTGATGAGCCAAAACTCTCCTTAAGCACAGGAAGCTGGTGAGCATAAAACAGGTGTCCTAACCCTGACCTACACTTATTGGAACTGAAACTCAAAGGTAGCAGATCACCTTTGCCCCAAGCACTAATTTTCTGCTACCTCTTGGAGAGCAATAACCTCTGGTGCATCACCTTGGGTTTCAGTCTGATAAGCTCACTGGAGGAGGCAAGGACAGGGCCTGGGGGAGGTCAGGTACCAGCAGTGCCAGTGCCTTCTGCACCATCTGCTGACTCTGGGCTGGGCCAGTCGGGAGGGGAGCTTCTTATCTGTTTGTGCTTCTGGCAGCACCCATAGGTTGGCTGCATCCAGTGCAGAAATCATGCCAGCTGTGTGGACCAGAGGCTGTGGTGGGGGACAAATGCTGACAGAAGTCAGCCCTGCCTGGGAGGAGGAGGGAGGTGGGAGGTACACAGTGTTGACATCTGCCAGAAGGTCACCAAACTGGCAAGGCTCCTGTAGGCAAGAGAGTAGCAAAGCTCACAGCAATCCTGGCACAGTGGGGAGTCGACAGGGCGGGCACCGAGAGAACAGGTCACAGGAAGAGTCACTGGAAGCCACACCACCCAGCTGCAACACCACATCTCATCTTAGAACAGGGCTGTCCAGAGCTGGAGCTGGCCCAAGAGGTGCCAGTTTGGACAGTGAGTACCACTGCTGGGGAGCTTCCAAACCCAGGGAGCGCTGTGCACCCATGTGTGCTGTGGGAAGCAGGGCACTGTCACACTGTTGTACATTGCCCTGAGCTGCTGGTGGGATCTGGCAGCCCCTGCTACCTCCATTTTCTAGGAGCTCACTCAAACAGTCGAGCACGGTCAGTTTGGTTTCCTGATCTTTATGCACAGGGGAAAGAGCAGACCCGTAGTGCCCCACAGGAATAAACATGGCTCAAGGCACACCGAGCTGAAGGCACACCGGGTGGAATTATTTAGAGGATACTGCAGAGCCCATGTGCTACTGGACGGCCCTGTCGCTTCTCCCGGCTGAGATCCACAAGGGGAGCTGTGGGCAGCCTAAAACCTTCACAGCTGGCATTTGTAACCATGCCCTCCCGGCTGTGCTTGGGGGCAGGGTATGACACAGAAAATTTTCTCATCAGCACAGGCCTGAGCACAAACATTCTGCAGAGAAATTGCTCCCACTGACAGCCCCTGGTGAAAATCGCTTGCTGGCTTTTTTGTAATGTTGCTTAATAGAACACACAATGAGTTTCAATGAATATGCATTTCCTGTGATGCTATTTTGGTGTCAAAATTACTCTATCAGCAGCCCATTTAAAATGGGGTTATGATGAAGCACTGATCTTATTAGCTAATTGTGCTTGCTAGTCTGTGGTTCTGTATCTCATAGCCACATTACAATGGTAAGCTGATGGGCTCTGTGGCCAGGGCACTTTTAATTCCCCCTGGATTTCATTATTGTGACTGCAAAGGAAGGAACGGAATAGCAGATGAAGCTGTTGCTGTTTAGGCTCATGATGCTGCCTATGCCTTGTACCGAGTTGTGCCCTTAGGCTGAGCGAGTTGGCAGGACTCATCTGGAGGAGTGAAAACAAAAATTTCGTATTTGCCTAGGATTTTGTAATAAGAAAAAATTAACCCTTTGGCTCAGGAGCAGCTGCTCTTTTTTTTCCCAAAAAGTAGGCTACTTCAGTGTGAAGTGCTTATCATTTTTAACAGTTTCCTCTAGGCAGTCTGCACAAGCACAGCACAGGTATATCTCCACCCCTTGCCTGATATGTTACCACTATCACAGCAAGATGCTCTGTGTCCTGGCCTGCAGCACTGCATCCTTTCTTGGAGACCTTCTTAACCTTTGGTTCTATCAGAACAGGTAGCAAGGACAGCTTTACCCCCTTGCAAAAGTAAGACGCCCAAGGGAGGGGGATCTCTCTGAAAGCTCCTTCTGCTGCAAATCCAGTAATGCTCAGACTGCAGGGGCTCATTTGTCTTCATATGACTTTCCCAAACACCTCCATGCAAAATGCTTAATTCCAGCTGAAACCAACCTATTTTTAATTGCCAGCAGGAGCAGTTGTGTTTATTACAGCAGTTGTAATTATGAGCACAGATACTCACCCTGCAAAGAAACACACCACTGTCATCCTACCCCTAAGCATGGCTTGGGTCTTGGATCTCCTCTGAGCTTTCCAGCGGCCCACTTTTGAGGAGCTTCTCCGAATTCTGGCATCTTGTTACTGCTTATTGCTTTTTCCGTATTGGCTTTTCCATTGCCTTTCCCCTACTGACTGCATTTGTCACCTGATCCCTCCAGAAGGGTTAGCTGAAAAAACATCTGCAGGACCTCAGTGGGGGTGGGTACAGCTACAGGGTGCAAATCCAAGGTGCCCCACAGCAGCCTGGACACTGAACAAGGCTTTGCCATTGCTGGGACTTACCCTGATTGACTTCCTGCCTCTGGCTGGGCACGGCATCGGTCCATTCCCTCCTTCCTCCCACTTCCTTCACTGTGTCATGGCTGGGGCCCTTCTGGAGGCCAACCACAGCTTGTGGCCGCCTATCAAATGTTCAACTCGCTTCAAAGGACTTGCTTTGCCCCCACAGCTCGAAAACTCAGTGTGTGCTTTTTACTTGCCTTGTTATGTGCTATTCTTAAAGCAAGTTCAGATGGTGGTTATGCACAGGTGGGGGGCCCTGGCCCACGAACATAATTATGTGAATTATTGTGTATAGTTCCCCTACCCCCTTCCTTCAAGATTTGATTCCTTATTATTTCTTTAAGAGGCTTAACAGCTTTTCAAGCTGTGCATCTTCTGGGAAATTCAGACCTGAAAACTCTTGTGCTGGTTTTTTTTGGGGGGAGCAAATTATATTTTGATAAAGCTCTCAAGCTTCCTCTTCATCATAAACAGCGTGAACCTTACATGTACTTTTGGCAGGCTGGTCTCCTGCTGCAATGCAATACAGACCCCTCTGAGGTTTTCTGGCCTTTGTGTGGTCTCATGATGAACAGATCCAACACCAGAGCTTTCAAAAGCAAGCTGTGGTGCTCCTTGCCTGGAGACAGTGGACTTCTGTGCCTGTAAGAAGGAGGCACTCCTCCGCATTCCTTCTACCAGGCCTTACAGAACAGGCAGCAAACTCATGCTTTGAAATCCCTTTACTTCCTCCAGCAGTGTTCCGACATTAGGTACTACAGTCAGGTTTTGTTGTTGTAATTTGTGGTAGTGCAATTTGGAGAGGTTTGAAAGAGACCCAGCAGTGCCTTTCAACAAGTGAATTTTAATTCTTGCAGAAAGCAGGCACTTCTAGTGGTGTTCCCAGCCTGGGATTTGAGAGATCTTGTTTCTGATCTGGTTCTTTCACAGAGTGCTTTGTGCACACTTTGCTTCCAGTTATCAGAGGCTTAAAAACCAAAATAAGATTCTCCCAAGACACTCTTCTGAGACCTCTCTACTTCCCTGTGACTGACATTGCTACTCTCTCCTTCTGTTGATGAAAAGTAAGGGCAATGAATCCTGACACAGAAGACTGTGGGATACTGAATTGCAGCCAGTGCCAGGAAAGCTTTCACTGAAACCAGAAATGTCATAAACAAATCAGTAGATGACTTATGGTGAAAGGAAGTCAGGATGACTTCACATATTTAATGAGCTACCAAGACCCACTACAGGAGCGGAGGGGGTTGGCTAGCAGAAGATTGAGCTTTCAGATATTTTACCTATAAGACGAGGAATGAGTCTGAGGTGTTCATGTCTGCATCATTTCCCTTGCACCGGGAAACTTCCACTCAATTCACTGCCTCTTGCAGCTGCAGAGAGGTATAATTAAATCCCAACTTCACACACAGCCTTACCTGCCCGTTTAGTTCGTCCGTCCTCCTGCAGAATCTGAGCGCCGACTGGCTTTTAATGTACTTGGCCTTCATGGCATCCCCATCTTGGAGGAAAGGGAGGCACAAGGACAGCACATGATGAGCCCCACATGGACCAGCAGTGTGTTGGCCCCAGGCAGGTGTCCACATCTCCCTCTCTTACCTGGAAGCCCCTGGAGCAAAGACAGGGGGACATGGCAGGCCCTGCAATCAGGAGAGGTGGCTTCATCTGGCATTGCCAATGCCTACTGGATGTTTTTTGCCCAAGGTTTGTATGTAGGACTTCATATTTATAACTAGAATACAACTAAGAGCCATCAGAAAGGCAATTAAAACCAGGAAATATCACTATTTCTGGAATTGTGGCAGACTCTGGATTGGTTTTTTGTTTGTTTGTGGGTTTGTTTACTTGTTTGTTTTTTGGTAGGGCACAGGGTTCAGGCCTGTGACTTCTTCTTCAGAGGACTGCAGTGTAAAATACCTGCTCACCCATTTATTTGTCTTCCATTTGATTACTGTCATCTGGGATAGTGAGATAAAACAATTCAGTAGCTTCTGTCATAGGCTTTATTTCTAGATTTGATTGCTCCAAAAAATCAGAAAATCTGCCCTGGTGCTGGTTTTTCTTCCACTTTGTTTTTAGTGTACCTAAGGTAGAAAATAGCTAAGCATTAGAGGGAGATTATGGCAGTAGGTGTCAGAAAAAGCTTTTTCAGGTGTTCTGTGTGCGGGACTGCAAGCTCCATCCATTTCTCACATTCATAATTTAAATAGTAATTAGAAATTCTAAATAATCTCTCCCTGGGCACTAGCTAATCTTCATTAAACATCTAAATACCAGCGACTAAAACTGGGTCAGCTCCTCAGTGGCCTGCGGTGGAGGGAAGGAGCCGTGTCAGACTCCTGCAGCACAGGATCTGGCCTCACTGGCTCGGAGAAGGAGCCTGTTTGCTGCACACCAAATGTTGCACACAGAGGGCCCCATCCTCTACACGAGGCAGGAGAGCTCCTGCAGTGGCCAAGGAGCTGTGCTGTCTTGCAAGCAAGGAGACTGGTCCTTCATCTCCAGTGGGAGAGCAGGGCTGCTCAGGGATCTGAGGAGGCACCTGCCTGTTCTGCAATTGCCGATGCCAGGGAGTGAGTCCCGAGGCTGGTGTTCACAGGTACATGCACACTGCATGCAGAATGTCTTGGCAGTGGGAAATGCTGTGTGGCTGAAGGACAAATCCTGCTTTTGCAGCTCCAGACCTCTGTCTCTAGGCCCCTGCTCTCCCACTCACAGTGTGAGCAGGATCTTCTTGCTCATTCCACCACCGTACCCTGAGGTTTTCCTTTCAAGTCTTGTGTCTCATTCTGTCCTCCCTACATATAGTTCTCTCCCTAGCCCTCTGCAGCCCACTTGTAGCCCACCCCCACCCCCCCTTTTTTTCCCCCCCTGGAGGTCATGAAACTCTTGTTTCCGAGCTGAGGGAATCAGCACTGATCCCTGCAGACAGTGCTTCAGACTCTCACTGCTACAGAGGGTGAGGAAAGCTTCTGTTCTACAGTTCTGACACATGCAAAATCCAGTGGAAACCAGACAGGGTTTTTATAATCTGTATGCTATGTTATGCTTCCTTCCCCTAACACCTCTAGTGCTGAAGAAGGGTATCTCCAGAGTCCTTTCTGCTCCACACAGCTAAACGCACCCAGCCAAGCAGATTCACCATTAATAACCCATGAAACAGACACTCCAAGCCAAGGGGACATACCTTCAGAGGAACTGTGGAACACTGACATGCAGTAGAACTCTTTGGGTCCCCAGCATGGGACCCTGCCTGTGTGCAGAGGTCCTGTCTGATGGGCTGCCTGGTCCTTTTCATCCTGACGGTATTTACCGAGTGGCCACAACAGCATCAGTCTCCAGTTCAGAAGTGGCAGTGGTTTCCAGACAAAGTAAACCATCTCATGCAAATGCAGTGCTGAAGTGGTTTGCAGTGAAGAGTAATAGAAGCAAGAAAAGATGGTTCAGCTTGGCTTACTAGTGTATTAAAAAAAAACTGGCAGCAAAGAAAGCAGAAATTTGCTGTGCCCATGGGATGGAGAGGAGAGCACAAGAAATCTTTGTGACTGCAGATGCCTCTTCTGGTAAGATCACACGGGTACTATTATTGCTTCTACTCACCATCCACCTTTAGCTATCCAAGCTTGTTAGAACGGCTCTGCAGAGTGGGGAGCAGGTACAGGACCTTGCAGAACAAGGAAGTTGTCCCACAAGAGGTGCTGCACTGGGATGTGCAGTTTGCATGGCTCGTAATACATAACAAGATTTCCATCATCCCTCCCTACTCTGCATTCCTCCATAGCTGTCCCTGTGAGGCAAAGCATACATTATTAGCCAGTCTGCTCCAGACAGCATCAGCAGTCCTGAGAGTCCTGGGTATGAGCAAGGGACTCCTGTGCATGTGTGACTGCAGCCTCTCCTTTTCCACAGCAAAAGCTTCTCAACTGCTTCTGTATGTGACTGACCTTCAGCACACCCTGCAGGCTAAGGAACCTGATGATGGGTGAAAATGTTGGCTTAGAGGGGCAGTTTCCAACGTGCTGGAGAGAAGCTGAGGAGCAGATGATCAGTGAGAAGAAAGACTGTGAAAAAACCCCCACCTTTGCTCTACAGAACTCCACTGGCACACCCACCTTAGGAAAACATCAAGCATCACAATACTTCTCTTGGCACCAGGACAACATGCCCATCATTACTGCTGCTACTCAGCTAAAGGGCAGGCACAGAACAAAGTGAAGCCTGGGCAAACACTTGCATGGGCTCTGCTTGCTTCTCAGGAACTTGAGATTGTGTTGTTAAGAAGAGTTGGACTTAAGAACCCCACATGGAAGACAGAGAAATTTCTTTCTTACTTAAAAGGAAAACTTTATTTTGATACATTAAAAAATCTATACATTTCTTAGACTAAAATACAGTTTTGCATCAGTATCCTGGCACAATGTCAGTTTACACAGAAAATCTAAGATTAGATCAGCACTGTTAATTTTTCTTCTCTTCCTGCATTCACAGCTTGCAGTATAAAACATTTTAAGTTCCCAAGACAACAATAAACAGTGTCACATTTACTTTTCCCATTTTCAAAGGAGGTGGCATTCCACTGGAAAAAGGAGCACTTGTTAGTTGATCTTGATTCAATGTAAATCACTAAGTCAGTTCAGGGATTTGATTGCCCTGTTAAAAGTATGAGTGAAGGAGGATGAAAAATTCGTTTTCAGATGAAGCTTTGATGGACTATGACAATGCAAGTACTGTCAAGCCTTTAAAATATGTTCAGAAGATCTTCCTTAGGGTAGTTTCTGTAATCAGCAACACAATCCATCATACAGAAATAATTCTTTTCTATAGGTATAGATAACACCTTCATTTTTTCTCTGAAGAGCTCCATGGCAAAATAAAAGCAGGACACAGGGGATGTTGCTGTGAGATGTCTGAATTGGAACATGAATTTCCTCAACTATTGTGAAGATTCTGCAGAATATTTTCTACCTATGAAATCCTACTCTCCACGGCTCCACCTAACCTTTGGCCTTTACTTTCTAGCCCACATTAGAAACAAAGCCACCTTTCTATTTTCTACTCCCTCACTCCCCCAGGACGCACTACAACATTGTCTGCAGCACTGTTTTCCAAATGAGAGATATTCCTCCTTTTCGGTTTGAGCAGCAGGGAGGGACCCAATTAATACTAACATGGACCACACATGGTATTTGAGAGTTAAAAGCTGTGACCTCAGTGGAAACGTCAGTGCTCAGTTTCTGCTGGGTTTCACAAGTAGTCAAAATTGCTAATCTCACCAACTGTTTCTGGAATAACTCCCTAGCTGTCCCTATTTCCACTCAAGCCACAGAGGTTGTTCACTTGAGGAATGGCAGCTACCTATGCTGCCACATACTTAGAAAGGTCATAGCTGTCTTTAACATTACTGAAATAAGACTCGTTCTGTTCAAGTCAGCTGGTACTTTTGCCCAGAATTCTTCCAACTTTTGTTCTAAGTGGAGTCCTACGTTCCTGCAGAAAAGTACCAAATGCTAAAAACACCGAATTCTGCTCATCACGCTCACATTCAGTGACCTGACCTCACTGAGACAGGGGAGTAGAATCTGATGGGTGTTTGCTGGTTTTCTGCTAGTTCCCTTTTAGCAGATCTCTGCCAAATGAATGCCTCCAATAGTTTAGCCTCCCTCCAAATGGGTATTTTCAGATTGATTCATGCTACCAATTGTCCCTAGGAATATTTTCATAATCCTAAAGTCTCTGAGGAGCTTTGGCTTGATTGCATCAGCTTGTGAACATTGCAAGACACATCACAGCTCCATCCCAGACCAGAAATTCTGCCTTTTATACGTGACCCATATCACAAGAGATAAGTTTCATCTCTTCTCTCACTTCTTTAAATATAAAAGAAAAAAATACCTTGAGAACAGTATCCGCTACAGAACACAAGAAATATAGATTTACTGGTTTCCATAATCTTGTTATGTGATGGAAATAACAGCAGAGATGAAATAGTTGAAAAACCATTTGGAAATGACATATTTAGAGTAAACTTTCATCATCTCAACAAAGAAGCTGAGGGCAAGAAATGCTTCAAATAAGTCTGTTGGGTCTTGTGTTGGGAAACACAAGGTTGGTGTGTTGTTTTTTTTTTTTCACAAAGATGAAATAGGATTTCTGTGTTGATAATGTGACACACAAGCTGTTCAAGAAACAATGGGCTACTGATACTTAGATTTAGTAAACATTATCTGCACAGGCAAAGCCATGATTTAAAAAACAGGAATGCTGTCAGGTATCTACTTATAAATCTTACGATTGTTTCTCAAAACGACTGTGCCATGTTCAATATAGCATGTAATATGCACTCTGAATCAAATGCTCACTGGATGACAAGTATATGTCTGCTACATGCATTTTATTCTGACTCTATAACATACATTCATAGAATACATCATAACCACTCAGAGCAAACCGCTAAAGTGCATGCCCTGAGGGCACATTAAATATGTTGTCTCCAACACTGGCTGCTCAATTGCCAGAACACTGATACAGAAAGGGCTCATTTTTGCGTTATATCCCCATTATGTGCTGAAAGAGTAAGAGCTAACATCCCCTGCTCCCTCCATGAAAGGGAGCACTGTGGAGCAGGCTAATTGCCTGCTGCAAAAAAAGCCCTTTCAGAAAGAAGTAACCACCCTGAGAAGATGCTGTACAGAAATGCAGGGAGCAAGTCTTGGATTAACTACTAGGTTAGTGGACCTGTGTACTGGGTTAGGCTGGATGGAGTTAATTTCCTTCACAGCAACCTACAAGGTGCTGTGTTACAGATCTGCAACAAAAGGAGTGTTTGATAACACAATGTTATCAATGTTACCTGTTGCTGAGCAGTGCTTGCACAGGGTGAATGGCCTTCTCTGTTTGTCACTCTGCTACTCCAGCAGAGTAGGTTGGAGCTGGGCAAAGAGGTGAGAGGGTGCACAGCCAGGACAGCTGACCTGAACAGACTGAAGAAATATTCCATAACATATAAGGTCATACTCAGCTATAAAACTGGGGTGGTTCCAAAGTAGCCACTGCTTGGAGATTGGCTGGGCATTGTCTGCTGGTGGGAGATGGTGATTGCCTTTGTATCACTTGGGTTTCTTTTTCTTTTCTTTTTTCCTCTTACTTAATGAACTGCCTTTATAACAGTGCTTTTTGTCCTTTCACTGCTCTCTCCCATCCTTCTGTGGGGACTGAGCAAGCAACCGAGTAGCAGCTTATGTGACAGCCCAGTCAACCCACCACGGCATTTTAACTGGGTTTTCTACTGTTAGTTCTCCCTTCTCCCTAATGCAGAAAGTCCTTCAGAAAGGCCAAGCTAAGGCCACATTTAAAACCCCATCCTGTTTTTGGCAGCTGGGAGCTACGAGAAGGCTGAAGATGCAATTCTAAGCTGGCCATAGCATTTAGCCTAGCTGTGGAACAGCAGTGAAACTGCAGAAGAGATGGGTTGCACTTCTAACACAGTGATGGAGTGATATCATAAAAAAAAAATCCTATCTTAGGACTTTAGCTCAGCACCTACTCCCCCTCTCATTGTCCAGGTGACATCCTAAATCATTGCCTCAGGAAGGTGAGAGGGAATGTGGTAAGATCAGGGGAGCTGACACTGCCACTTGGCACTCCTTTACTGAAAGAGCAATACAGAAATGAGACCTAAAAGAACAACAACAAAAAAATCCTCTAGGGTTGGAAGAAGCAATAAAGATTACACACTGCTGTTCAACTTCCAAATAAAACAGTGACTAAAATAATGTGTAAAAATTTTAGCAATTTAAAGAATTGTATACTTTTTTCCCTTTGTAACCTAGCTGGTCAGAGGTTATGATACAGACCATCTGCGGAAACCAATGGCTGGGAACTAGTAATCCCACTGATTGTTTCTAAACCCAGATTGTCCAGTCTAAATCTCCAGTCCTCAAGCAGTACTTGGTTTAATGGACTTGCCAAGGAGATGATTTCTCTGTTTCAGCTGTCTCATCTTGCTCCTCCTGCATTGTTATTCTCGCTGCAGCATCGCTCTCTAGTTAGTCTAGACTGCTTCCCACAAAGCAGTCCACATACTGGCTTTAATAACCAACAGTCAAAAAAAAAAGTATTGAATCCATCACAACTGGCAGAGCCCAGTACCCCTACTGCCAACATTTCTATAGCAATTTACATGCCAAAGTGTCCTCTCACTCCGCTATCCCCACTAGGATAGGAAAGCAGAGTCTCAATTTCTCCTGAAAAGTTGTCTCTTCAGAACTCTGTCTTCTGCTTATCTCCCTGCACAAGACAGGGCTGGAAGAGGGCAGCTTGTAGTTTGGTTGCAAATGAACTTCAAAGGACATTCAGAAGCTTTAAAGGGCCACTGGAAAATCTGCATGTGGATGGAATGCCTTTTTGGCATGACTTAAAAGCTCTGCATGCCAGATATACACTCAAGAGTGGTGCACACAATTTTATTAAGAACTTCGTAATGATATAGATTTCTCACTTAAACATTACTACTACCCATAGAAAAGTGTTGCCTGTATCTTTTAAACACCATGTAAATAAAACAAATTTATTTTTAAGACAGGATAAACTGCTATAAAAATGGTGCACAGTCAAGTAATACAAAAATACAAAATTTGTTTCCAACTGCAGTCCTAGTTGCAATTACAGAGAAAAGTCCCCACTCAGGACTTCCAGTGAGCAGGGAACACAAACTTGTGGGATCAGTCATGGCAGAACTTTTTTATCAAAATGCGCAGAATACAAGGCTTCTTTGATTAAGCACCTCCAATAGCCCCCAAACAAGAAGAAAATTAATTTTTCTGGAAGCAACTGGGTACTCAATAAGTCTTTTAGCCTTGGAATCCAGTTTCTAGGATTCATCTAAGCCAGTTTTTAAATTTCTGGCGTGGTTAAACCCTCCTGATCTACACAAATATTGGTGTTGAGAGCCACTGCTGTCTTAGACACTGGTACAGCAGGAAGGTCTCTTCTCCACAAAAGTAAGACTGCTCCAGTGCTTCTTCTAGGCAAGTCTGACCTCTGACTTGCACTGAGAGGCCTCACCAGTGCTCCAGTCTGAATCCCTAGGTTGAAGCTCTAGCCCAGTTAGCACTTACACAGATGTGTAAGTTACAACTTCAATACTTAGAGAGCCCTTCTGATGTTAGTGGAGGTACTGATATGGTTCACTTAAATGAGTGTCTAAGTGCTTCCAGGACTGAGTAATTCTGTCTCTCTGCCTCCCCAGCAGCTATCCTTTCTACACGTACCTTTATTTTCACACCTCTCACATAGTTTGGGGTCTGTGATATGAAAAGTGTAAATCCTTCTTTTAACTGGCTTACCGAAAGAAAACCTACCAAATTTAAGTTATCAAATGCCTTCTGGAAGCAAAAGTGAAATATTTTACTATTGCCAAAAGATAAGAGCACTAGTTAGCTACATGATACTACATAATTTTTTAAATCTTCAGCAGCAATTTGGAAGTCTGATCCTCTGACAGGAAGCACAAATAACTGCTTATTTACTAAACCTTGATAACATGAGTTGTGCATGTCTCTACCTAGACATACCTCTCTACTCCATTACAAAGCTTCTGTAGAAAGACTTTTCTCTTTCAAAAGATTTTCTTGAATGGAGTGATTGTACCATTGAGGCATCGTTTATTTGTAGAGAGCTTGTATTTAGTGCAATAAGTTTAAAAATTCTGCTCTGAAATATTAACTTTACATTAACAAAAATATTTTTCTTAAAAAAATTGTAACAAAAGGAATATATAGCATAGACAGATCATGAATTCTTAGCAAATACACTTAAGCATTTACCATTACAATAAGTTGAATAATTGAATATTAGCATTCATATCTGGCGAGCTTCCAGACTGAAAAGAAATTTTGTACTACTACTACTAATAAAAAAGCATGTTCTCTTGTCATTATTTAATAACTTCAGATAACTATCCTGGCAGCTACACTTCCAAAGAAATGTTTCTCTGCCCTTTCCCGTTTTAGCCACCCACTACAGTACATACATATATGGATCAAACAACAGGCAAGGAATGAACCCTTCTACCTCCCAGAGCTCTCTGGCATTAAATGAAATGAAGCATACAGTACTTTTTTTATGTACAGTAGTACAGTTCATTTCTCTTCCCCTCCTCAGCATCTTTGTATCTAGTCATGAATTAATCATGAGTATGGCTAAGACTGAGCTTTAACAATCTGTTATTTCAATTGCCCATATGCAGAATCCATACCCTTCAAAGGAACACTGCTGAAGTGTGAAGGAGGTTACTGAACTCAAGGGGAGGATAGAGGGCAACGGGTATGAGGGGCAAGTAGGGTAAAGCAGGAAGTTGATTGCATATAAAAATTATCTGTCCCCATTTTGTAGGTTCTGTTTAACAGGAGATGCAAGGGCTCCCACACACCTGAATACCTGAGGAGTTGGTTATTGTGATGTCTGATACTGGTAAACAAAACTGTGCCCTGCCAGGGTTATAAAGTAAAATAACTGCTTACAAACCAATCTGAACTGAATGAATTCTCACTGAAACCACCTTCTGAAAAACTAAATTTAAGACTTTTCTTGATTTCAAGGTTTTCTGTACATGTGACTGTCCCAAATTTAATGCAAATTGAAAAGAAACTAAACAAGTAAAAGTCTCAGCAGATTAGCAATGTCATGGGAAATCTGTCTCTAAACCCAGTCATGATTTCAGATTATCTTTACAACGATACCTCCTCCAGATTGTAAAATACCAAGCAGATAAGAATCAACATTTCCATGACCACAATCAATAATTTAAGAAATGGAACAATGATAAAGCTGCTTGTAAAAGCCACCCGTATGAAAAGAGTACATGTTTCACAAAAATAATTGTTAAAAAAAGTTTTAAATCCCTGTTCCTTTTCTCTGATTTTGGCTGTTTATTTATATATATATATATATATATATGTATATATGTATATATATACTGTTTTGGAATGTCAATGGGTTCCAATATGGCTGGCTAGTTTCAAGATGAACTTGCTCCAGAGGCCTAGAAAACAAAGTCATACAGTACAGTCTTAGACAAATGCCAAAGGACAAGTAGAAACTGAGTCAAAGGGGTCGCTGGAAGCCATAAAGAAAAAAGTGTGAAAAGGTGTTTGGTTTTTTTTTTTCTTGTGCCCTGATACAAGAACAGAAGGTCCTAAATGTTTCCTCGTCTCTGCTATTATTACCTACTTTAAGTACAACTCCACTTAGGGTGTTTCACTTTTAGAAATAATTGTCATATTCTAAGAAATATCTGCATTTCAAGGGTACTGAAGCAAGACAGTAGAGATTCTATTTCTAAAAGAACAGGAAAAATAGTAGTAGTAATCTAATTTTCAGACATGCAATTTTGAGACTATGGGCACTACCATTACAGGATAGACTTATGAATGGTTCTATGCCAGACATAACTGAGGCCTTTATTGACACTTTGGGGAAGGTATCAGAAATTTAACGGAGGTAACCACTGTGTCCCATCCTTGTCAGGAAGTGAGATCCTAGTATTTCAAAACCCACTCAACTGGAGCTGAATGCCCAAAAATGGAAAGCCACTTGATAAAACAAGGCCCAGTCAGTTCCAAACAAAACAATCACATGAGCAGCAGAACTGGGAGTAATTCAGCAGGTGACTCCCATGCTGAGCCCCAGGTGCTCAGCATCTTCTGCAGTAGTCCTACGAGGACTTTCAGGCAGTACCAGGCTCAAGAGCCTAGAAACAAGTTCCTACAAGAATAACACCACCCTTGACTTGCAGGTAACTTTGTTTGCCCTTTTGTAAGGGGCGGGGTGAATAAAGGTTTTTCACATCCAAGCTTTAGGCAGTCAGGTACAAAAGTATAAGTAGCGGTCTGTGACAGTACCGACAACAGTGTAAGTGGAAAACCACTACATAATAAAATTTTGAACTGAAATTTTGTGCATGTGACTAGAGGGTTTGCACACCCAAAGTCTCAATCATTTTTAATGGCACATTTGCATCTACAGCATTTGGATCACTCTGAAAATCCCAACATTAGTGTCTGTTTGAACAGCTAGAATTACTCCCAGAAGAAACAGTAAATGAACATAGAATTAGTTTTTCATATGTATAAACACAGCAGCATTTAGGCATAAGCAAATCTAGAAACTGGAATGCCATAATGAAATAGCAAAACACGCAAAGCTACACATCAGTCTATAGCAGGAACCCATTCCAGCTTGTTCAAAAAGTGCTCATGCAAAATGGCTTCATGTACATTGTTGAAAAAAAAGAAATTCTTCTGTTAGCATACACTTATTTAGATTCCATTTGGTTAAAAAATTATCCCCATAGTATGGAAATGACTCAGACCCCAAACGCTCTGAGGAAGTAATGGCAGAAAAATATTCTATTTCACAAAATCATATTGCACGATGACAAGTCATACCTTGCCCAGACTGGCTCTCCATTAAACGCTCTCTGTTCTCCACCTTCCAAACTTATCCTCCTATCTGTTATCTGTACCATGTATAGTGTTCCTTATTCCAGGCTACTCAGACATGCAATGCCTTCCTAACAGGCACACCATAAGTAAAACAGGCTGCAAAAGCATAAATGATGCATTGTTCACTGTCTGTGCATCTGACAGTGTGAGATGGAAAGAGCACACAAGAGACAAGCAACATAAGTAGTTCGCAATAAAAACAAACAACTGGGAGAAATGTCATTTGAGCAGGTTGAAAGGAATCACTGTATCCAATTCCTTGGCATAGTGTAAGATAATTTGGTGAGGGCTTTAAATGCCTGGTCCTACTTTGCAACAATGGCTGCGCTCAGTAGTGTTCTTCAGGCTTTTGCAGTGAATGTAACATGAGCAAAAATTGTTCATCTCAGGGCTGAGAAGAGATTAAAGTCAGAATAGCCCAATGAATTTCAGAGCCATCTTATTTTTAGACTAAACAGCAACTGGGGCTGTCTGTGTACACCACATAGCATGCCTCACGAATCCTAATGAAATATACTGCATTTGTTTCATATGAGACAGTTCCTTTCATCTTACTTTTACAGGAGATGGTCTCAGCTGTGACAAAAACTCTGCCATCCAGGTGATAGGCAAGCTCACAAACAGAAAAAGCAGAACATCTTGAGTGATACAGAGAACAAAAACTTCTCCTGAAGAAGTGCAGTCAGTAAAGACAAAGAGGGAGAAGAAGTAAAAGTGAAACTCTTGGAGGACCGCCACCTCCTCATCTGCACCTACCATTGGTTTTAGCTCTCTGCTCTCAGCTCCACCTCCCCGGCCAGCTTCTTTCATAGATTTCCTACTATTCTCCACAAACTCCTGAAAAACAGTAATGAAACGACAAGTGCTCTCTTAGCACAGACTCTAAAACATCAAGTCTCAAGACAGAACTTCAAGATGCAACTGCTCAAAACATCAAGCCCATCTGCATCTCTTGCTCAGACTTGACCATGAGGTATCAGAAAAGCCTGTCAAATATCCACAAAGGCCTCCCTCATTTAATTCTGGAAGCCAGACAGGTATTTGCCTGGTGTGCTCTTACAACTTTTCCATGTACCACGCAATGTTCTCCTTTATGGGGAAAGAAGGTAAAAGGCTGGTTGACCAAAAAAAAACCAAACCCAAACCCACAAACCAAAACCAAAAATCAAACCCACAACCAAACCACAACAAACCTCCCCCCAACACCATCCTAGTCTCAGCTATTACATTGTAGCCTGTGAACTGTGTGTAATTTCAATCTTTTAAATTTTTCACCAGTACAATCTCCCATTTACGAAGATTAGCAAAGCTAATTCAATTTTATACAATTTTTTTTCTCTTGCAGGTAAGTATTCTGCAGCAAATTTCAGTAAACTTTAGCTGTTCGTGTTTTGTGATATTGACTGCCGACTAAAGAAACCTACAATGCTTTTATGGTTTATTGGTGTTTCTTGCTAAAAAGTAACTCATCAGCCACCACTTTATTTATTATATACTCTAGATTCTGTTGTGATTTACCAAAAAATCAGCACCAAAATTCTCAGCATGGTTTTCCCACAAGTAATCAGAAAAAAAACTTTTTCTATGATTGAGAAGTCATAAGAATCTTCCTCTAGCCCACGCATGGGGGGGGGCATTTTACAGAGACATATTCTACAGCTGCTACTTAAAAACACTCTCAAGAAAACTACCTACTCAACAACAAAGTGAAGGGTTTTGGAAGCAGAACTCTTACAACTTTGTAAGAATTGTGCTTTCTTAGGAAAGCACAAAACCAAGCCTTTCCCTCTTGTTCTGCTTCTTTCTAATCTGCAGTGTCATTTACAAGACATGATACCCAAGAGTATGATTCTGCAAGATGACTGTTCATCTAACAGGCAGCAAATAGAAGCCAATAACAGTGAAACCAAGGGAAGGAAGCATCATCATTTATCTGATGCTCGTCAGACTACACTGTTTGCAGGTCAAGCCATGAACAAGGTGGCAAGGTAAAAAAAAAAAACCCAAAACATTAAACCCAGCAAGTGAATTCATTCCACTGTCAAAATACCTATTTTATGGAACCAGATCCTTAGACTTTGAGAGCAAGAGGAAACTTACCATGAGAACTTTATCCATGTAGAATTCCCTCCCAGGACTCCCATCGTTGTATTTTGTATCGATGGCAAAACATAAGAAAAGGACATCAACAACCATTTCATAAATAGAAAGGAAGCAGTGAGCAACCAGGAATGCAAAGAGGCAGACAATGATGAGTGGCAGCACCCAGATGGTGTAATCTCGTTGGTAATTCAGCAACATAACGCCGGCCAAACCTGTGCTGCAGACAATCAGGACCTGAAGAAGAAAACAGTAGACAACTCTAATGGCAGAAGCCTTTTGATGTTTTTTGCTTGGTTTATTTTTTTAAAGCCAATGTGCTTCTTGGCCTGCCAGGGCTAGAATTAGGGGTTACAGATACTAGTGGTAACAACATCTTTACCTCCCGGATTCCCCACATCCCCGATTATAAATGACATTTTATCCATTGATATCAGAATTGTTACACATCCTTTAACACAAAAGGTATTTTTCAGAGCAAATCATATTTATATTCTGCTGTCATAGTTCTAGTTTTATAGAACATTCCTGTAAAAAGGAACTTTATCCTGTAATCTCTAAAAGCCCCACAACCTGATGCTACCAATCCCATGCAGTTGTGGTTTTTTTTGGGTTTGTTTTTTTTTTTTGGTTGGTTGGGGGGGAGAACTTAGGTCTTAAGAGGATGGTACATTTTCCATTTTGCTGCTGGAAAACTGGAAACAACTTCCAAACTTGTGTAGTCTTTATCTCACTTCCATACAGGAGAAAGCAGACCAGAATTCATGTGAGGCACTTCATGTAACAGTCTCCACAGAATTGTACTTCATGTGAGGCCCTAACAGACATTTCACCAGGTACCAGTTTGATTTTGGCAAAACCAAATGGACTAAATTGCTGTGGCCACTTAACTTTTTGAACATTTCTGACCCTATTATTATGAACTGGAGCTAAACATAAAATTGTAAAATAGGTCAGCTTTTATGGAAATACCATTTTGGACTGGTAGAGTTGATGCTGGCAGCCTAGCATTGACTTAGCTGATGGTATTTCTTACATGCTGGACACTGTTCATTTTAACATTTCTGTCACCTGTGCATTTTTCTAATAATCTGAGAGTCTGGGGGGTGTTTCCGAACTCCTCCACAAAACTGCATTATGTAATTCCTGTTCTCCCAAGCACTTATGTCTCCCTTATGTGTTTATTCCTTCTCACATCTTACTGACTTAGTTACTGGATTCAAAGTTCAGCCCACTGTACTCTGACTTAACAGAAGTAGAGGAGTGTAATAAGAAATACAGATGAGTTCAACCACTGTCTGAATGCTTAGGCACAGGTGATTTAAGTAGATTGGTATTAATTGTTCTAGTAAATAATGGCATAAAATCCTTCAAAGGATAGAAATATTACACTTTCCATAAAGTATATCTCCATCGGTTGGAGACCCAAAAAGCTGACTGACCACAGCAACTATTCTAGTCTCCTTTTAATTATCAGAGCAGAGGTAACTTAGTTGCTTAAGCTGGCAATTTCTCATAGCAGGCTTTTGTACAGTTTGATCATAAAGGTCATCAGTAATGTGTCAAATTTTCAACATAAGCTTGGAGAGCCCTTACTGAACAGAATTTAAAAGAAATGCTTCCTCTCCTTAGAATTCTACATTTTAACCACAGAATCAAACAAAACCCTAGAACTTCTAAACACTTTTCTCTTGACTCCCTAAAAAATAAATCATGCAAAAGGTGTCATAATCTTCAGGTATTCCTCTCTAGTCACTTTCACTCCATGTGAGTACATTATTTGTTTATCCTCTCTACTCTACATAGCCCCTCCTAATGGGATGCAGCTGGACATGATAAGTGCACACTAAGAAACAGGATTTCTAAGGCATTTTGTGTTTGGGGTGCAGCCATTGCTAAAGAAAGCTTGCTTGTATGTAGGTCTGTAAGCACTGTATACAGCAGACATACCTTTCCTAGGAACAGCATAAAATCTCCAACTGTGTTTATGGCAGCCACTCGCAAAGCGTTTTCCACCAGGATAACAAAGGCATCCTTTGCTGAGGTGCAGAAATTGGTGCTGTTGATAGCTGTGGCTGTATATGCATTCTAGGAAAAGGAGATTGAAGACTTATTCATGGAATGATCAGGTATTTCAGATGGAGGGTGGGGAAGGTGAAAGGGAAGATACAGCTCCTGAGTAAGTCACATTCGTCATATGATGTTAATGAACCAACATTCCCCTGAGAGTTGTTGAATCAAGCAATATATAGCAGCTGACAGAAGACTGTATGAGGTAAAGAACTGCTATTCTTCTTCTCCTTTGCTTATAATTTATGCATTAACTAGTTTTTTCAAAAAAACCTCATTAAACAGGATTTGCAATTTCTCTGCAGAAGGAGGTGAGCAGTGGCACAGCTACAGAAATTAAGTAGTTAGAAAAAAATCTGGAAATACAAAAGAGTCTGAGAGTCATACAAGTCAAACAAGATAATTTTTAGGTACTGCATTCAAGGTTAGTCAGGACAGTTTTCAAGGACTACAATGGGGTTTATTAAATGCTTTCTTCTGATTTTATTTTCTATATCTCCACAAGCAAAAAAAATTAACAGTGAAAGAAATGTTAGCAAGATATTTATATATATACACATGAGAGATGGACTATAGGCCTATAAACCCATTTTTACAATGGGTCTGACCAGCCAGCATGTTGCAACTTGCAAATTTTCTTCCACTTTGTAGATGATGCTGACGATTTGATGTTCTGTACAGTTTCTGCATTGTGTGAATCTTAAATATTACACCTAAAAGCTTCATTCTGTTTTCACAGGAGACACATTTTGAAATTCAGACGTGGTTTTACAGAGTAGACATATGGGAAACATCTCCAACCACTACACAAATCGTTATAAAGTCGAGACACCATGTTCACAAAGACGAGTATTGGCTATTCTTTTGTCTTTGTTTACATTGCAAAGGTCAATGTAGTATTTGCAGTGTAATTTCAGTAATGAAGACAAGACTGAAATACTGTCATTCAAGTTCAGTTCCCAAGTACAATACATTATGCGTCAGCCTCAGACTGCAGCCTGGGAATATATATACTATTATCAGCCCTTATATAAAACATGAATATTGAAAATCTTACCTGATTTAAGTATGTCAGGCACTTTTCTAGACACCAAAGGCAGCAGATGCAGGCTTTAAGCATACAGCGAGCACAAGCATTTTCCTGGGAAAGCACAAAATGTGGGAGAACAAAGATAAAGAGTAAAAACAGCAGATCTTAAGAAAATAGTATTCCTTCGTGTTTCAGTAACTGATACTCAGATAGCTAAATTAAGCAATCCATATCAGTCCCACGGTCTTTTAAAGATTCAATATTCACAGAGCCATAGAATGGTTTGGATTGGACGGGACTCCCCCCACCATGGGCAGGGACATCTTTCACTAGGCCAGTTTGCTCAAAGCCCCATCCAACATGCTTTTGAACACTTCCAGGGATGGGGCATCCACAACTTCTCTGGGCAACCTGTTGTAGTGCCTCACCACCTTATAGTGAAGAATTTCTTCATTACATCTAACCTATTCCAAAACAAGACTTCAAGCCTCCCACACCGATCAAATTAACAGGTCAACACACCAGGCCTTAATTTTCAGTAAGAAAACGGAACCTATTTCTCTTACTTTTCCTTTGAGTTGTGTTTGAATATACATTAGAATCATTCGTGGTATCTTCACTAGTGTGATAATGAAAGACCCCTTTGCTACTGTTCCTAGGTGGTAACAAACAAGGCGATTAACAGATGCCAGAATAGGAGTAAATGGCAGATTTCTTTTCTCCCTGTTGAAAAAAGAAAAAAAAAATGAAATAGAACAATCAGTATGTATGTGGTACCATCTAGAAGTGCTACAAATTTTCAATAAAATAAGGTGCAAAAGGAATATATTATCCTCATACCAGCTTTCAGGGTGTATTGTTCACTCCACCTTGTGTAACTCACAGATTTGTCTCCAGTGGAGAAGTAGGACTAGAATAAGGAATCAGTATGTCATATAGGTAGTGTGGTGGTACATCCCATTCTTCCCCACCCTCTTTGGGCTGCATTAGGATCTCAGAAATGCTCGTTAGGCCTAGGCCTTGGGCTCAGCTCCTCTTGAGTATATCAGAAACACTGTCTGCTCCCAGGAACCTGTCCTGTCTAATGAGCTCCTGTTTTTTAATGAACAGCTTTAGAAACTCGCTTTTTGCATCTGAATAACAACCTAAGTGGAACAACATTTTTGTTATTGAACTTTCCAAGAAAGTTACCGACCCAATTTGCAGCAAGGATGGAAGATTCCTGTCACTAAAGCAAATGCTCTTGCAACCCTACAAACTCCTGTGCCACAGCTGTCTGTGACCAGCAATCTCCCTCTGAGTGGGATGCTTTTCAGAACCACAGAACTCCCAAGTTTGGTATACTTGGAGGACTGATGTCAAGCACTGCCAGTGGAGCCTGGGCTGATATCTCCACTCCTCAAAGCTCAACCTTTGCCAGCTGAGAAGATGCAAAGGCGTCTGATGTGAGAACTTCAGTGAACTTGGGGGGAATTTTTCACAGGTACACCTGGTACATACTGCTTTAGGTCTGTGCGTGTGCAAGTGTATGTACTATGTACTACGAGCGTTATATTGGTCAGTAAGTTAGGCCTCTAAATGAGCTACTGTTGTGCTTATAATAATTGCTAAATTGTTGAAATTGGGCTACTGATTAAGTGATTTTAAGTGCTGTTAAAACCTCTAGGCCTAAACTGCTGGTTAAGTCCAGGGCTAAATTTGGCAAGGCGGTCTGCTCTGAACCTTGTGACTCAATGGGAGGGTCTCCATCATTCCTTTTTATCCATATCCTTTCCCATCCTTATACTTTTTCCTTCCCCAGCCTCTGCATAAATAATTTTAGGTTGATTTTAGTTTTAGTTTGATTGATTTTAGATTTTTTCCTATTTTTTTCTCTGTGTGCTTTAGCCATCTAGTAGAGTAGTAGAGTGAACCTTGTCAATGATTTATGTCACACTTTTACCTTTATATTAAAACTACTTTTGCCAATACCTTTGCTGGTGATTCTTCAAGTGACTTAAAACACTAACTGGTGATAGTTAGTTTTACTAGCATTAGCTGCATTACCCACTATTAACACCTAGCAGTTTCTATACAGTTACATTGCAATTCAAACCTTACAAGGAAGTGAGAAACAATGCCTTCTACTTTTCTCCTGTTCTGTTGGAGATCTTTATGTAGACTTTGGAGAGGATGTAACTAATTTATTAGGTAAATTCTTTTTCTCAGATTTTTTGCATTTCTGATTTAGCTGTTATATCCTCAAGACACCAAGTGCTGGGCCTTAAGCAAGTTATTTAACCCAATGCAGCTAGAGTATTTTTAATTTATCAGAAGAATACTCACTTTCATGGTTTGAAGCTAGTCCTTCTTAGAGTGTTTATTTTTCTTTCCTACCAAGGAAGCCAATTCTATTTCTCTCTTAAAGAACAGCTCTATTAACCATTTAAAGAATTGCTCTTCTTTATTAGAAATAAGAGCAGGATAATAAGCATATTAAAGGAATATGTGCTACACATTACAAAGATAAAGTATCTCCCCAGCTCGGGAAGAGATGTGAGTTTCATTCAGAAAAGATAAAAAAGTACAGCCTTCATTCCATGAAACTAATATCTGCATAACTTAATCCTGAGAAGTTAATGATTAAAATAGGTTAACCCTGTATTTTCTTTCAGTTGACTTTTAGAGCTGAAGGGGTGGAAAGCCAAACTCTGCTCCTTGTTGGGAGTAGAATACGCATAAATAGTTTGAGTCTTACACCCTGACAACCTAAACACTTCCTTTTTTTCAGGTAAAACGTTTCAGGTTCCTCATTATCAGGACAGAGTCTGTAATTCAGAACACTTTGAGCTCTGTTATTGCCTGAGTTGAAAGAAATCCATCTGGCTCAGGTGAATGAACAGTGAACTTATACAAAACATTTCTCCATGCATAACTTCATCTCATTTGCAGCAGAAAGTTGCTCATATGCAAAATAATGGGTCCAAATTAATGCCTTTTCCCTTCTTACTAAGTCACTTTTTAGATTATGATTGTACCTTAAAATGCAAAAAGAGGATAACAGTAGAGAGAAATAAGTATTTACTAACTTAAAATTAAGATTCCTGTTATGGAATTATAGGGTATGGTTAAAATAAAAGTCATTCACCCTCAGGTGTCAGAAAATACATAAACTTACAGATGAAGCATACATGTTGCTAAGCAATCTATTTCAATGCAATGTCTTTCTCCTTCCTCTGTATTTTCCTCACTCTTCAATCTATTTTAATTATTCACAAGATTACATCCCTGTAACATCTTGTAATAATTTCATAGATGTATTTCATTGGTATACTGGAGGACTTAATCATTAATAAAACAACAGAATTTCTGACAGCACAGTAAATTTATTCCTTGCCTTTGATAATGTTTAAAGACTAGGGCAGAAAAAGGAGTCAAATGTAATTCAGGTAACAGCCTCAATTAAAAAGACAAACCAACTAAACACTCATGATCTGAATTATGCCACTTGAAAAATACCTGCATACATTATTTAAAAACATCTATTTTTTTTAAAGAACAGACTCTTAAAAGCACATGGCAAGAACAGAATATGGTTGCTGGACATCAGTACAGCATGAGTTCAGGATACTAATGCTCTTTTTCACTTGGGGATAGCATCACTCCAATATCTATACGGTTTTCCCTTTTTCAAGTAAACTACCATTGCTAAATACCTTGCCAATGTATTGTACTCATGCTGTTCTTTATTCAGAGGAGTTGTATTCATATTGTTTGGAAAAGACTTTGAGAACATCTGAAAAAAAATTAGTTATCTAGTCACTGAACAATGATGTAGTGGTTTGTGGGGGGGGTTTTAAAGAAACATATGAACTACTAGAATCTACAATGACATGTGGAGAAGTTTCATTCAACTATATCTCTCCAAAGTAAGTAATGGTGTACTTTCTTCTTTCCCTTACCAAAAATAATGCCATAGTTCTGCTCCACATACCAAAATTTAATATATCAGATCACCAAAGTACCATTTATTCTCATGAAACACTAACAAAGCATCTGATACCAATCTTTTTTTTTCTGAAAAACCTGAGTCCTAAATGGCTATTTAAGCCACATATTAGTGACTTATTAAAGATAAAGTTTTAAGCAATATTAAATTCAAAATGTTTTCAGATACTACAGGCTAAATCTAAGTTTGAATTCTGAAATTAGCTCTGTAAAGCACAATTCTTGCTTTGTAAAACCATTGCCTAATAATTAGTATTTCTTTCTTGGACAGCCAGCAGATACATCCAGAACAGCCAGCACAAAGTATGCCCTGATACAGAGTTTAGTTCACAAATTTAGCAATGAAATATGGAGCTTTAATGCACATATAGTTCATATCATTTTTTATTTTTATATAATCTTGACATAATCTATATGTAAGTGATGAGTCTAATAAGACCTCAAGTAATCCTGTGAAAGAAAGATTAATGAAGATTAATGAAGCACTGTAAATAATTTAAAGGGCACTCTTTTGCAATTAAAATAATAATCAGATGCTGTCAATATTTTTTAATCTCTACAGAATTTATCAGCATTAATTATTAGCAACACAGATGACCTTCCAGGTGCATCCTGCTTTGTAAACAACCATCCATGCCTGTACAATGTGCACAAGTTACAAGGCAAATGAGACTTCAAGTCCTAAATGTCAAGAACACCATCTATAATCAGCAAAACACGTATTTTAGGACTTCATGTGATTTAAAAAGAGTCAAGGTAATTTAATGGCTCCCCAGCTTTCACGACAGAAACAAGTATTCTCCCCAAGACCTCTGTCCCTCATTATTTCTGCAAAATCAATGTCTAGGCAACTCCTGGTAGAGCTATCTAAGTTGTCCTTACCTTGTAAAATAGTATGTCACAACAGCCCCTGCTACTGTCATCTGCTGACAGGCTAGGATAAACTCGCTGATCCAGATGAGTCCTACTGCATGGTACCACCACATGTATTTCAAAGGACCTACCATCCGAAATTCGACAAATCCTTCTTCATTTGGGACAGGACTACCTAGAAATAAATGAGGGTGAAAAAAAGAAGATGGTGCTTACATCAGTTCATAAATAAGGAAGCATGTGGCATTAGCAGGTCACAAGCAGTTACAGCAGAACCCATCCAGCTTCTACTAACAGTTTTAAATGTCATGTTTAGGAAGATTCTTCTTAAGAAAGATACAGCTTTTGAGACAATCAGTATAACGGCACTTGAAAAAAACCACAAAAAAATATTCTGAGCATGCTCAAAATCCTGCAACACTTCCTTTAATTTTCAGCCACATGGTGAAAATTTCCACAATGAACCACCATCACATGGCAAAACTCCCTATAGTTAAACATAATAGAAGCCTACTTCTTCAGTCATTCTTAATTTGAGTTTGCTGCTCTATCAGTATTATTCACACAGCAAGAATCAATATTGAACTTCATAGCTCCTTACATCTATATGTCAACACTAACAATCACTTTTGCTTTCCTTATGGTAAGTCTTTGTACAAGTATTTCAACAATGTTTGCAGTTCTAAAGCTATTTACAGACATATGGAACAGCTGTAGAGATTCTAAACATACGATTTCATACATTCAGAAATTCACTGACTCTTTGTCTAATGTGAATAGCAGTATCACATACAGAGACTGACAGCATGCCAGAACACTCCTAACTGATAACAGTGAAGTGATAACGAGTGTATATAAGCTAAAAGGATAAATTAGCTTTTACAGAATCAAGGCTAGTTGAAGGGTTCTGTCAGTAAAATATAATATCAGACTAAATTCTGCTACAAATTTAGTGCCCGTGCAGTGACCTGACTCAGAGAGTGAAGCACGGGGCTGAGACTTTCAGAGGCAAACATTTTCTGCACATCACACAGCGTGTGATGAAAGCTAAAAATCTCAACAGTAACGAGAACAAGAACACATGAAGTGTTACCTCCGACCCTCACTAAAGAACTCGGGATATGAAAAAATACTCACATATTGTATTATTGTGAAATAGCTTTGTGACCTGAAACACTGCTACTTTTGGATCGACAGTAAACAACACATTTCAAAACGCTTAGATTTGAACAGTGAATGACGGCCTGCATCGCCTGCAACGCACTGCAAAATAACGCAGACATCTCCCATCTTGAAAAGCAACCGCAAAGTTTCTTTGCTGAAGTGACTAAGATTTGGACCTATAGGACTGACTAATTCTAGAAGGTCGTCAGACCCCGAACACAAACAAAGCTTTCACCTTTTACGGTCTTCACAGCAGGCTGGAATTAAGAATACATTGGCTAGTCTCAGAATACAGTGTACAAAGAGCAGAAGAATCTCCCTAATAATTGTGGAATAATAATGGAAACCTAAGTTACAAAAAACTGAAAATGAATTCCACTATATTTACATTGTGGGAGACAGTAATTCTGTGGAACAGTCCTTTCGTTACTATGCCTTCATCTGTGTGAGCACTGGCTACCATACAATTACTTGGAGAGATCAGCTGCAAGATTATGCTGTTTTTAACTTGCTTGTGTAAAATTAGACGGAATTATTGAAAAAAATTGTAATAGAAGTTGTATTAACAGAGTCTTGTGGTTTGCAACATGTCAACTTGCATCACAATAAAAAGCCAGTCTAACACACAAAGTACGACGTGAGAATGCAGACTCAAATGCATAATAACTTTCTTGGAATAAGTGTTTTGAAGTCAGTGAAGCAGGTGAGAACAGAAGCACAACAGGTGGGCTTTTCTTCTTAGAGTTTCCCACATGCTTTTTAGCCAACTCTGCTCGAAAACATACAAAAGTTAGGTGAAAATTATTTAAAATAAGCAACAGATGCTCACCTGTAGTACCAAGGAAAAGCAGGACTGTGATCCAGTATGCCCAGAAGAGGATAAGCACAAAGAATGTCCAAAATGGCTGGAAGACTAGCAGTGGCAGGTGAATGAAGACCTTGCCGGCCACGTGGAACAAGGCAATGGTGAGAGCTACTCTTTTGCGCATTATTAACATGATCAAGAATAAGATAACCTAGAGGGAGAAGTTTCCAAATCACATTTTAGAGAACTGAAAAATAAGCGAGCTATTATTTCACAAAGCTAGGATATTCAAACACGCTAAATTAAACACATTTATAAGATCACAAAATCAAAATGTAAAACCGCTGTTAGCTTCTTCTGGTGATAAATTATTTTCCAGGTTATACTTCCGTGGAATTCCAATCTCATAATTACGTATTTGAAATCATCATCAGCCTTAGGCTGATGAGATTAGACTAGATTCTATCCCCAATTATGTTGTACAAACCAGTGAAATCAGCAAGTTTTGACAAAGAATACAATTTAACATTTATATCTGACCATGGTGTGGTGGTCTTGTAGTATGTACGTATCTATAAAAATGCAGGGAGTTAGAATGTAGGAAGGGGAAGAGAGAGGGACCTTTTGATTAGGATGTGAAACAAGAAGAAGAACAAAAGAGGGAGTCTACAATTCCTCGGAAGTTAGTCAAACACTGTCAATTTTTAAAAGTAAAGTCAGTGACTGTGAAATTAACAGCAAGGCCCAAACAAGATAATCAGTGTTAGCATTTCAGTTCACAATGATCCTTCTGTAAACAGAACAAATTTGGGAACAACTAATTTCAAGAAGTAGGAATGTCCTAAGGACTTTTAGATACACTAAAATGACTAAGTACCTCTGAACTGGGAACCTAAGAAAAATCTCTTTGGATTTGCAGTCCAATATTGTACCTATTCTTGGAAGTCCCTGTGGACATTTTACAGTAGTTGAAAGTAGCTGCAGGGTTTAGAAGGTCTCTCCTGACTCAAAATCAGATATTAGGGAACAGTTCCTGAAAGTTAAAAAAATAAAATAACAAAATAAAAAAAAAAATCACTGCAACAGAACTTGTGGCAGAAATAAACTGTTCAAAAACGTCTGCAATAAAAACCTTTCCCCTGAATAAAAAAAATTAGAGACCAAAAGGAAGTCAGAACAAGAAAATAGTACACTCATTAGCAAAGCATACCGTGAAGACTGTAGCTGCAATGGCATAGATCAAGAGAGCCTGAAGATTGTCTTTGGCTATTTGAGTCTCAAGAGCACTGGCAGACATTCGTTTCTTAGCATAGAGCCACCACAGGACTCCTGTACCACCTGTGTTTTAGTGAGAGAGAAAAAAAGGATAAATGAAAGACACCTCCTCTGTATGACATAGTCATACTACCTAGTCCCAAGGAAATGAAACAGTTCCTTCTTGTAAGTTTAGTCTGGTACAGAATACTCAAGAGCACTCATGCTCAACCCAACAGGAACTTCAGGGGAGGGAGAAGTGCTCGGTTCTCCTCTGTTGACCTCCTCTGAAGTGAATATACTCTTTTCACAGTCTCACCCCACTACAACAACTTAAGAGACTTGCAGAACCTTGGCTCCATGTTTTAGGGTGAAGTGCATGAAAGAACTAGTTCATGAGGAGCCCCAACAATGAAAAACACACCTCCCACTAGACAGGTAATAGAGGAACAAAAGGAATAAAGAATTATATGGGTGGATGTATGTACGTATACAAGTGTATAATAATGCAGGGAGTAAGAATTTAGGAGGAGGAACAGAGAGGGACTTCTGGATTATGATGTGAAGTAACAACAAAACAAGGAGTCTACAATTCCTGGGAAGACTAATCAAAACAAGAAGGATCAGCCTAATGCTGGCAAAAGCACCTCAGGTTAATGATATGTAGGTACACTTGTTTCAGACAATGTCAAGGGCAGTGGGACAAACATCAGTAAAAAGCACAGGAGGCTAATAATATGTGAGGTACTATCTTCTAACCACTGTTACAAAATCCTAGCCTTATTGCCAGAATATTATTCTCCCATTCTAGCTGTCTTTCCGAGACAGAACTTTTCTAAAGGACAGGTCTCCAGCCCCTCAGGGATATAACCTCTCCCCTCTGATACACTTTTTTCTCTTTTGAGTAGGTTCTCTTGTTATTTCTGAATCAAATGCATAAGCTTAGCAGGGGGGTTGTACCAGATGAGCCTCTGTGGTCCCTTCCAACCTTACACATTCTGTGATCACAAGTTTACGCTGAAGCTACCCTGTTCGGGTCTGAAATGAAGAATGCTCTTTTGGCATCTCCTAAACAAACACTGAAGACAGAACAAGCAGTATGTCTCACAAGTGATTGGTTCTTATTCAGTTTCTGTGTTGGATGAAACTTTTTAGAACATAGTAACAGATGCCAATAAGTCACTCAGCATAGCTGATCAGTTTCTAAAAAGAATATCAATGAAAAAAAAATTATTTTTTTCTTTTCTGTGGTCACAGGCCCTGAGACCAACAAGCAGAAAAACAAAGCAATTGTGAAAAAATACAAAAGGTCTGCTGATTTTTTTTCATCCCTTGCAGACATGAATTGCAAGAATTAAATCACTAGTGCTTCCTCATATGATTATTCTACTTTTATTCCTGCCCTTCAGTCATCTGCCCATACATTTTGGCTTAGCTACTGAGTAACAATAATAGAAAACTTCAGTTTTACAAATTTTAAAGTTATTGTGATAAAATAAGGCTATTTTCATGCAAACTACATCATCTTTGGCCACTTCCAATACAGCATGGCATTTCACACGCAGGTCTTCCTGAGTCATATGGAAATACAGAGATTTTATTAGGAATGCTAGAAAAGCACCTTTGCCTTCTCTCTTCAAGAACAGGTCTTAAAGAGCTACTCAGAGGACTGAAGGGGCTGATGAACATGTCAGGGTTGTAAACATGTCAGGCTGCATAAACAGCAGCTGCCCTTTGATTCCTGCATGCCTGAATACACCCATGGGGCGGGTGTGCCACCAGAAACACCCGGACTAGATGCTGTGCTGACATATTTAGAAGGTCGGTTAAGAACTGCAGGCAACATTTAGGGCTGTGCTACAAGTGCTGTGAGAATATCCCACACAGACTGTGTGGGCTCTAGTGAGCTAGGCTGACATGAAGCCTGCCTGCCAAGCAGGGAGTGCAAATATCCAAGGAGCAACATAGTCTCTGGGAGAGGACTGCAATTACTAAGGTGGCATTTTTGATGTGTGTCTTAAAAGGGACTCAATCGAAAGCTGAAGGGAAATGCATGGCCCAAGATCTGTGCAGGATGTAGCTGGCCTGATGACACAGAGCACAAAGATTAGAACTGGGCACTCAGAAACTGGGAGACAAACGAGACTTACCAAGTGATCCCAGAATGACAAGAATTGTTACAATCCAGACAAGTACTCTTGAAATGTACCTTATTATAACCATCAAAATCATGGACAACACTGCAAAAGAAGACAAATAAAATAAGCAGAGCTTATTTCTTCAAGTAGAAACAGCCTTCCAAATTTTCCCACTGGGCTATGGCAACTGCCTTCCAACAGAATTCTTACTCAAAGATTTCTTTTCCAAGGCCTACGAACTCACTGAACAATAAATAAAATTAGGCACCTTTACAACTTCTGCTTTGATACTGTTGATTGAAACAAAGAGAGCATAAATACATTTACATGATACATTAAATACAAGACATAATGCGTGCACACAGACAGGGGGGTACTCAGACAATGACCAAACAGACAGCAAGACATGATAGTAGTTCGAGTTTGGTAACATGAGCACACCTCCTGAGGACCAGAGCAGAATTTGCACTCAGATACACTTGTCAAACAAGTGCAGTTAATATGATGCCTGTGTATTGCAAAATGTCACGCCAGGCATGGGTAAGAAAACTATCACAGCTAACTAAGGTTAAGGGAGTGGTGTGTGCAAGTGCACATTCATGTTTTTACATATACATGTCTGCATTCAGCAGTTACATGAAAGCCACTGGAACCTGGCTTTCTGAATCACAGTCTAACCCATTGTTTTAAAATAAATAATTTCTGTTTAACTATGAAGTTATGCAAACTATTTTTTAAATTAACTGTATGTAAACTCAGTACTAACTTCTGACTCTTAACTGAAGAGTAGCACTGCTAATGAGCCACCAGCTTTTAGATTCTGAACAATCTTTCTACCATTAATATCAAATACTGGAGCTATCAAGATAGAAGAATAAACAGCTTTCCAGTTACAGTTGAACACACACAATGGTCTTGTGTGTGTGTCTTTTTTTTTAATGGTATCTACAATCCTTTTTTTGTCCCCTTTCTTTTTCCCTTCCCCCCAATTCTTTTTTTTTTAACCACAAAGGCAGACTGAAAACAAAGGACTGTTATATCTAGCAGAGCTTTGCAGTGTTTCTATCTATACCACACACTGCTCATGTACATGGCTACTATCTCGATCCTCCCATTTTAGTATTTCAGATTTTATACTTGGTATGAGTAAAGCAGGCTCACTAGGTAAGCAGTTTATGTGGGTGGGTAACATTCCATCTTAAACAACAAGACTTTGTTAAAGCAATACTTGGTCCAGTGCAAAGTGTCACTCTATAGGCATCTCACAACTACAGAAACTATTCAGCACCTCTATACCGCTGGGAATTTCCAGCTCTTCAGAAAAGGTTCAGATTTTAAAGGCCTGAAGTTTTAAATTTTGAGGGAAAGGGAAGAAGGAACATACAATACAACAAATAGGCACCTAACTTTCTTGTTTTCACTCTGATAGTTCTCATATCGCTGCACAAATATGTTAAACGAAACAAACTACATCCCCTACATTCAACAGGAGTGTGCTGTTGTGGACTTCTCACCCTGTTCTTTTTATTTGGAAAGGGTTTATTTGGACCTGGATTAGCAGAAGATGACTACTGCAAATGGGAAAGGGGAATATTATAATAAAAATTAGGAAAATGGAGATGCTCTCTTAACCATATCAAAACTAATGTTAGCTAATCAACAGCCACATATCCTCTATCTTGTAATCAGTGGAAGAGAAATAAAAACAGGAATGCATATGTATATTGCTTCTGAAAAAGTTACCCAGATGTCAAATAAAATTTTAAAGAAGCATTCTGAATAATTTCTAAGGGCTCATTGCTATTATACATGGTTTTTGCTCATATTGTGGTAGAGGGTGTTAACAATCTCCTAATGCAGTACACTAAGAAATAGCTAGTAATGAGAAAAACAATTACCTAGTGATAACAAGCAAAGTCCCATTATAATCTCTTTGCTGGTCATAACTCCACTAATCAGCCTGTGTAAGACACTACTGTCACTGACAAAGGTGATCAGGGCCTCTGCAAACTTGGCATAGCAGGAAATGTTCACAGGAGCACAGCGATGGAAGAATGGAATAGGTGCACTGGTGACACAAGAAAAAAAAAATCAGAAAAAAAAATTACTCCTACTTAATATAAATGCCACATCAACACACAAATGAAAGGTGAATAGATGCAATCATTCCACCCTCATAACATCATAACCAGAAACCATGCGTTGAATGCACAAGTGCCACTGGAATGAGGATGATCATAATGGGAAGTGATGCAGTTCTTACAAATAACCCTGTGAGACTGGAGTATACATTCCAATAGGAAATTATTACCCTCCCACCATTAAATGACAAGGCTCAGAAAATGTATGTTCCTATTTCCACTTAAACATCTCTCATTCAAGTGTCGGGCAGTGAACCAGCAACTGAAAGAATGCCTTTCACTCATGTTTGAATAAAATACTGGCCCTTACATGCAGCAAAAGAAATCACAGAATAACAGTACTCTTCTTGGAAGCATACATTTTGTGCTAAAGGACATCAGCATTTACAACTGCTGCCAAGAAAAAACAATGTATTTATTCCTAGTCATTCCCCATATTAAACTCATTCTTGTATTAAAGATTACAATCACATGGTTTACTTTCATTAACTCTGTCAAAATTACGCAGAATATGCAAGGATGCTTCTATTGTTTTCAACTGTTTTGGAAGCATCCTCCAAACAACTACTGAGACTATGCACTAAACTTTGCAGAATGCCAGGAAGAACCTGTAGTCAAGTACATCAGGGAAAGATACAAGACAGTAAAAACTTCACTTTAAAAGTGGGTAATTTTATTTTCTAAATGTTTCCCACTAAGTAGCTGTCTTTCTTGCTCATAAACTATGTCAGATCTCAAAGTGGCCTATTACATCATTTGATCAATTCCTAATTACATTTCAGACATGAATTACATGTTCCTTCCTGTAATTGGATCTCATGAAAGTGTCTTTCATATTATGTCAGCCTTCTCTTCCAACCTCTGTATTTGTTGCACCCTGCCCAATTTTCATTACTTAAAAGATTTCAGTGGACTGTAGCAGCAAAGCACATAATCTTCTGCAGTTTCCCTATTTCAGTAATGACCTATAAACCAGCAATTTTCTGTACCCAATAACTATTTTTCAAGCCCATGCCTTTCCAAAATTTTAACCATTTTAAACACATAGTGAGTAAAGCAGCTGCCTTAGGCACATCTTTTCTATACGTTGGGGTTTTTTGGGAAAAAGGATAACATGCTGAAAACCATTCATGTGTAATTATTCTGTAAAGAAATTGGGAGAAATTATGATCACCTGCTATACCTCAGTAATTAGTAGATCCTAGGTTTTTGTTTAAAGTCACTGATGATTGCAAATCTTATTGTTCTAAACTTACTGCGCTGAGTAGGTAAATGCATTCCAAAATGCTCACACTGATGGTCTACTTTTGTAGTAATGAAGACAGCAGTTAAGCACAGCAAAAAAGTAATTGTGGATTAGTCACAGTTGTTAAAAAACAAATTAAATTCATAATGATGGCTGCCCCATTTAAAAGGCAGCCCATGTATTCTTTCAGCCTCTTACAACATAACCTATTTTGGAATATGCAGTGTACTGCAGCTCATTATATGCAGTATTACTGGAAAAGACTGAAATTTGAGAGGTTTATTTAATTGTTAACTGCTACAATTTTGCAGGAAGCCTAGAGCATTTAGAAGTTGTCAATATCAGTAATAGAACTCAAATTTTGAGCTGGATGTAGGCAAAAGAATGTCATTCCTGCATCCAAACATACAACCATCCATTTTGAAAAAAGAACTAATTGGATTAAAGTACTCTTCCAAAATATATTCCAACAGAGGAAAACATGCTTTTTGCATGACAGTTTATATTATTGCTCATCTAATATCCCTTAACCTATAGCAATTTTACTAAATATTTTAAGATACTTATTTTCATGTGCCGTGATTAATTGCTAACTTTGTTTTAATTAATAATAAAAAAATGAGATTAGTGGTTTCTACAAGCTTTCTTGAGCAAATGGGACTCCTGAAAATCCACCTGAGATCTGTTGCTGCTTCAGTGGTTCTGACTGAATGAGTATGTGAGGTGAAGTGTCTTAATAAAAAATACAATAATAGATCTATTCTCCATGACCCATGCTATTTTATATGGCCTCTGGATTATATCTTGGTATATTACCTACTGAAAAGGAATTACAAATTTCTAAGAATAGCAACACGATGCTTATTCATAAACAAGAACGAATAAAGTTCAAGCCAGCACGCAATGGTCTTAGAAGTTGTATTTTTAAAGCAATATTCAAATTAAGTTAGGAGTTCCATCTGATTATTCAAGTACTAGATTCCAGAGAGTTTTTTCCTCTCACTGCTGCCCTTGGGCAAATACAGCAACCTGTGTGAGGGGAGCCTGGTTGGAATGCCACTGTTAGCTGCTGTTTATAACCTCTACAGGGCAGCCCCTTGGCACAGCTCAACACATCTGGTTGCTGAAGGGACTGGACAGGTTTTCCTCCAGGGTCCTCAAAACAGTGAAGTCACGCTCTCCTGAGGCTGATATGGGCTGGGTATGGTTTCTGGAAGAAACATGTATCGCTGACCACACTGCTCTGTCAAAGTTGGACATAATGCCTTGAAGCTGGACGGTAAGAATCCATTGAGAGCCTCAACTGAAGGGTGTGAAGAAGTCTGGTCATCAAACAGAAAACATCAAGGGACAGTCCTTACACCAAATGATACCTCCCTCCCATGGACATCATGGGAATCAGATGGTTCATAACTCCTGGCAGATTGTGCTGGTTTCAGCCGGGGTACAGTTAATTTTCTTGGCAGTGGCTAGCAGGGGGCTGTGTTTTGGATTTGTGCTGAACACAGGGTTGATAATATAGAGATGTTTTTCTTATTGCTGAGCAGGGCTTACACAGAGCCAAGGCCTTTTCTGCTTTTTGTACTGCCACAGTGGGGAGGGATCTGGGGGTACATGGGAGGCTGGGAGGAGACATGGCCAGGACAGGTGACCCCAACTGGCCAAAGGGATATTCCAGACCATAGGACATCATGCTCAGCATATAAAGTGGGGGGAAGAAAGAAGAAAGGGGGGATATTTGGAATGATGGTGTTTGTCTTCCCACAAAACCATTATGTGCTATATACTGACCGGGCCCTGCTCTCCTGGAGATGGTTGAACACCTGCCTGCCCATGGGAAGCAGTGAATTAATTCCTTGTTTTCCTTTGTTTGCCTGTGTGGACCCACAGCTTTTCTCACTTTCACCCTTCTGATTCTCTGCCCGATTTTACTGATGGAGGAGTGAGTAAGTAGCTGTATGGTGCTTGGTTGCTGGCTGGGGTTAAACCAAGACACAGATCAAATCTGAGTGTTAGGTAAGTTCTCCATGAGTGCCTCAGTCTACAAGGTGTTGGGTTTTCATTTGGTTGTCTCAACAAACGACTGATTTCATTCCTCCTCCAAATTACACTAACTTACTCAAATAATTTAACTATAAAAACCTGAAGAAAGGTGCTTTACAGATACAATGTTGGCCTTTTTTGTCTTAGGGTACTAAATTCAGACTTTTGAATCTCAAAAATACTCAAACATAGTGTACATTTTAGTAATATCACATAGAAAAATGGAAAATACTCCACTTTACACAATAGGTTTTTTTAGAATAACTGAGGGTCATTTCTGTGAGGAATTTAAATAGCATCATTAGAGCTCTGACACATTGTTCTATCCTTCTGTTTTCTTATTAAGCCATATTCATTGAGACTGAATGACATGGGAACACTCAATGAGAAAAGTCAATATCATTCTGGCAAAAATTAAGACTAACAAGCCTTTTCAGTATGCAAGCTGGCACTGAAGTTTTCATTTGGTTTTGTATTACTGCTATAACAGCTGGTTAGCTGCATGGAACATGAATCTACTGTGGGGAATAGTAAAAAAAAAGTTAATATTTCAGATGCCACTAATTGTCACTACAATATAAAAAAATATTCACTGGAGACACTAACATGTAAACAAGAAAGACTTCAAATCAGAGTTTCTAGAACTGACACGAACACAATATTTACTAAAACCATAACAGAAAACTATTCATAGGAAAAGACTTGCAGTTACAACCCACTAATGAGCATGTTTGAGAAGCTAAACTTTGAGAAAACACAACATGGTTCTTCTTGAGTTAGTGGAATTACTGACAGAAGGGTGTGCACAACAGCTTACAGATCACTTCTTTTCTCAGCAACACTCATCTCCACAGGTCCAGCAAGCACAGCTAGAAGAGTTTATTAAGCTATCAACTTTTCTATCCTATTTCACAAAAAGCAGTCTAACATTATATTTAAAACAATAAAATTCAAAATGATCTGTTAATAAAATACAGTCATCTCTTTGGTGCTTGACTATCCTCTAATCATTTGGGGACTAAAAGAGTAAAAAATGAAGCCATTTTCATCTGACTGGCTGAGGCAAGGTAGAAGTGAATGCTGCAGAGAGCTGTGTGTCCCTATATACTTTCTCCTCACGAAGATTAAAAGTGTTTCATAATTGTCTCTGATCTGCATTGCTGACAGGCAGCTGGCTATGGGTAGGGTGAAAGGCAGTAAAGCAGCTGATACGGTACAATGTCAGTCACACAAGACAGAAGAGAACCTGCAGATACCAGCTCAATACCCTCAGTAACACATGAACAGATAGTTTGGGTTTTTCTTTAAGAGTTACTTTCACAACCTCTAAAAAATACACTAAAACATCTGGTAAGAGTAAATGTGTGCTGTGTATTTTCTAAAGAACTGTCACAATCAAACCAAATCTCTGCTCCCTCCATCCCCAATCAGACAAGATGTTAATATTACCTCTCTGGAACAGGATATTTAGGACATAACTTGGCAGCCCTTGGGTCTGTAGTATATTCTGATGACTGCAGTTCATAGCTACACAGAGTAGATCCTGTTGAAAAGGAAAAAAAAATATTGACGTGGGGAAAAAAATAAAAATCCAACATTCACATTCTTTGCAAACGGCATTAAAACTGATACAGGTCCTGATTCTGCAGCTCTTCATGTTATCACCAGGAGGTTTTGCTGCAGTTCCTCCTGTAATGTAGCAGTGAATCAAACTCAACACAGTCTTCAGTGAAACAGAATGACACTCTCCACCTAGCTTAGGGTTTTCGTAAGTTTGGGTATTTGAGTGAAAAAGCCTAATTCACATTGCAGTGTAAAAGAGAAGGAGACAAAGTACTTTGAAGTCACCCTCCCCTGCTATTCCACCATGCTTTTTTTGATCATTTTTAATGCATGAACATTGCATGACACAACAGTCACAACAGAAAGAAAATATTCTTGACTTTGGGTTGGGGTTTTTTTCATGTTTTCACAATACAACTGGTCTAGAGATTTCAGGGAGAGGAACAAAGAACTAAAACTGATGAAGTTAGAAAGCTGGTTGAAAAATAACAGAAGCTATGCATTAGATATCCAGATCTTCTAACAAAGCTGAACTCTCTCCATAAACAAATTGGTTGAGCACAATAAGGATCAAGTTGCCTATAACAAAATTCAAACATAATTTAATTTTTTCTTTGTATCTGACTCTTGCCTAATGGCAGTACCTTAGCTAGGAGAGATTTCCTTTCATTTATCTACAATTAAGACACTGAAGGTCTGACCAAATGCTTCTAGGAATATAGCAACTGCTAAATCAGACTGTAGCACTGCTATCTCAGAAATTGCAGAGCTAAGAAAGTCTCCAATGATATAAGCTGCCTATCCAAATATGAGTTTCCTCCCAAGCCCTGAATAAATAGTTTTTAGTGTCCTTTTTCCCTTTGTAATAAACTAAGGACTTATCTTAATAAGGACTTATCTTAATCTTGGTCATCAATATAAATATTCAATTCTGTCCATTATTAAATACTCCTCTTCAGAAATACTCTGTAGAAGAGAGTTCTACAAACCAGGTCCAGATAATACATACACACTACTACCCAAAATAAACCAAGACTTCTGACAAATAGTTTTATCTTAGCCTGTGTTACACTAAACAGAAGTATTAATTGTAGAAACTGTAGAATATTATTTGCAGAACCTTTGTTTACCATTGCTACATTTCTACCTCTATGAAGAGACCTTTTATATTTACAGACTGAAAGAGAAGAGACAGAGCAGCTGAGCAGGCTATCTCATGCAGTCTCTGGAACACTACTTAAATACCACTTCTACAAAGTAGTTTTTGAGAGCCAGTGCAAAACATCAAATGCACCACTGAAGAAAGCTAGAGTTCCTGCAAAGAGAAGGTATCGGGTAAAACACATGAAATAGATTTTCAATTATACTATTTATATGCCTCTACTTTTTTATGTGGAAAACATGACGTCAGATAAACAGACAGACAAAACAACATTCCTTACGTAGTAGTTTTACATGTAATAACTAAAATATTTTGTTAGAATTTGGAGAGAAGGCTGTACAATGCTGCAAAAAAATCTTGTAGGTATGAAAACTTTTGGATTAAGTGAATTTGCTAACAACTCCATAACTTGATGGAGAGGGAACAGTAGGGAGTGTCACAAGATTATTTTAAAAACAGAAGGAAAGAGAAGATTGCAGATATTTACATTTATTTTGCTTTGAATATAGGCCAACACCTAAGTTATAGAGATGGTTGACAGCTGGCTGAACATGGGCATGCACGGTGCCCAGATACAGATGCCCAGACAGCATCCTGGCCTGTATCAGCAATACTGTGGCCAGCAGGACCAGGGCAGTGATCATCCCCTGTACTCAGCACTAGTGAGGCTGCACCTTGAATCCTGTGTTCAGTTCTGGGCCTGTTACTTCAAGAAAGACCCTGAGGTGCTGGAGCGTGTCCAGAGAAAGGCAGTGGAGATGGTGAAGGGTCTGGAGTACGAGTCATATGAGGAGCAACTTAGGGAACTGGGGTAGTTTATCCTGGAGAAAAGGAGGCTCAGGGGGACCTTATCACTCTCTACAACCACCTGTAAGGAGGTTGTAGCCAAGTGGGGGTCAGTCTCTTTTCTGAGGTAACAATCAACAAGACAAGAGGAAATGGCCTCAAGTTGTGCCAGGGGAAGTTTAGATTGGGTATTATGAGAAATTTCTTCACCAAAAGGGTCGTCAAACATTGGAATAGGTTGCCTAGGGAAGTATTTGAGCCACCACCCGTGGAGGTATTTAGAAGACATGTAAATGTGGAGCTTAAGTACAAGGTTGACAGTGCTGGGTTTCCTGTTGGACTTGATGATTTTAAGGCTGTTTTCCAACCTAAATGATTCTATGGTTCTATTCTGTGAATCTATGACTCTGTAACGAGAACAAGGAGGAATCAGGATGTGCTGCATGTGTTTAAGTATCCCATGCAAAGGCTCCCACACCCAAATAAGCCTAAGGGACAGGGCTGATCTGTGGATGCCCATGCATTTCAAATTCCAGCAGTTCAAGCAGGAGAGAAAAAGGGTAGGATTTGCACAAATGTGTATCTGAAGACTGTTTGGATCACAAACATAAGCCAAGCAAAACCAAATGCCAGACCTTGATCTGCATACAGGTCACAACCCATTCAAGTAGGACCTGCAGACCAGTGTAATCCAATATCACCCCAGCCTGTGGAGGAAGCTGGAGACAGCTTGTCAGGTCCCTCTGGAACCCAATGGTTTATTCCCTGCTGCCATGCCCTGGAGCAGTGGACAACTCAGGCTGCCACTCATCTTTTGCCTGGGAACTGCTCCTGAGGCTCCTCTGGACCTCTTCCCTTCAGCTGCCTATCTCACACAGTGTGCTTCTTTAGACTCACAGTCAAGAATAAAAACATTTTCATGGAGTTTATCAAACAAGGGACATTAACCACCCCATATTTAAAGAAACTACCAGTCCCATAGCTGAAATAGTACCCACGAGATTTGTCCTTTTGTCCTACATAATTAGGCAGAAACTATCCCCATATCTTTCTTAAAATTTTGAAAACCTTCTGCCTTCTCTAATACTATGTATGAGAGTTTTAGAACCCAAATATTGTGCTTGAGTAATGTCCCCTTTACATTAAACTTCAACCAATTTTTTAAGAAAAGAGAACCTTCGTTCTCTTTAAATAACGTTCTTCAGTAAAAAAAAGTTTGCATTTTGTAAGGTGAGAGGGGTGAGAATGAACTGCTTTGTCAAACCTTCCACTCCATATTTTTATTCTGGGTTTGTAGAGGCTGTCTTAGCACAGCCAGTCTTATTACTGCTGTTCGAACTTTCAAGGCCTACAAAAGTTTAAAGAAGCATTCGAGTCTTCTATCTTGCAGAGATAAATAGTTTACCAAAGACATGACTTTTATTCCTAAATTATTACCACTCATAAAAATTTCAAAAACATTATGAGTAGGACACAGAGAAACTGACTAAAAAAATGAAAGGAATACATTCTTTGCATTCTACAGCAATGTACATATTTCTTCTGGAGAAACCATTAGGTAAATGACAGCAAACTGTCCTTCAAGGAATGGATTTCAGATCCCAAAATGTAACCTTAAAGAAAAATACCTCTAAACTATGCAGAGCATCAGTTGTTGGGATACTGGTGAGCACACAGAGTCAACTGGTCCCACAATGCTGCATTTGGTGGTTTCACCTACAGAGTGGTACCCCAGAGATACAGCACAGCTTCTGTTCCACAGTTTCTTTTCAGTGAATAGAGTCGCTCCAGTCATTAGAATGTATTGGAGCCATGACTGGAGAAAAGTATCTCAAAAGACAAACTTTGAACCTTAACCTAGCCACAGGAACTTCTTTCCTAAGTTTCCTTTCCTTTTTGCCTAGGCTTGGATTAGTGAGGCGTTGAACAGCCATTACCTCTGGCATTCCTAGAAAACAGCTATATTAAGCAAAAATTATATAAAGATGCTGTAGAAAGCCAGGACTCTTACTTCAAAGATTCTTTCCAACTGAGAAGGCAAATTTTTAAAGGTCTTCTGTGCTCAGAAGACACAGCACACAGAACAAGACATAACACCCTTTCCACATCAGTGCAGTAAATAGGAAGGTCCAAAACAACTTGAGGTAGTTAGATAAAAACACTTCTAAGACCAGAGCTCCAATACAGCTCTCCTTCCTGTATTTGCTGTGTTGTAAACAAATACACAAACCCCTGCTAAAGAAGCATCACTATCAAGAGTTTACAGCCTGAGAAATGGCTAAGACTTCCTAAGTCATCCAGTAAGAGAAGCAGCTTCACAGTGGGAACCACTGACATTTACTGCCTGAATTACAGTAGTGAAAAGCACACCGGGAGTTTTGGATCCCATTCTGGTAGCTCAGCATTGTCTACCCATCTATCAACACTCATTAACGGGGACTGAAACTGTCCTTACTTTCAGATCTAGAAACATGGACTCATATTCAGAGTCAAGGATTTAAGCAGAAAGATAAAGAACTACGCAGAGATACCTGGGATAGCTTCAATACCAGGAGCAGAACAGTCACCTTAGGAGTTCAGAAGTATCTTCTCTTTAAGCCTGTTTAAGGCATGGCTCCAAGCAGCTCCATAAACCCCTCTTCACAGACACACAGCAGAGAGAGACTAGAAACCACAGTTTTGATAACATAACTAATATGACCTTTCATATACAGTCACAGTCTCACCACTCTGAGTCTGACTGATACTATGCATGTATTGTGCACATGTGACATGAGCACACATCTGACACGTTTAATGTTTCTTTGCCTCTGTCTTCAACTGATGATGGGCTAAGAGGGTCTCAGTGCCCAGAGCTAGAGGACCATGGCTGGGAGAATGATAAACTCCCAGAATGATAAACAGTTGCTTATCATTGTGGGATCTGCTGCTCCAGAGTCCCTATAAGACTATGGGGCTTCAGGATGGGATTCATCCAAGAATCAAAAAACTGGCTGATGTCATTGCGAGGCCTCTCCTGATGACTTTTTGAACGGTCTTATGGATGGGAGTACCCAGTCGACTAAAAGCTGGCTAACATTGCCCCAGTTTTCCAGAAGGGCAAGAAGCATGGACGACTCTGTAAACTACAGACCTGTTAGTCTCACTTCAGTGGCTGGTAACTGGAGAAGATTATTCTAGAAGTTATTGAAAAGCAACTGAAAGACAATGCATTTACCAGTCACAGCCAGCTTGGCTTCATGACAGGAAAGTCTTGCATGTCAAAACAAAATAATTTCCTTTTATGACAAAGTAACCCACCTAGTTGATCAAGGAAAGCCAGCTGACGTAATCTTTTTGGATTTCAGTAAAACCTTCAATACTGTCTCTCACAAGATCCTGCTGGACAAAATGTCCAGCATACAGATGGACTCAGGACTTGAAGTTATGGTAAGGAAGTTTGTTGGCTTGCTCAGTCTGGAGGAGACTGAAAGATCTCATAGCATCTACAGCTTCCTCATGAGGGGAAGTGGAGGGGCAGGCACTGATGTCTTCTCTGTGGTGACCAATGACAGGACCCAAGGGTCCTGAAATTGTGTCAATGGAGGTTTAGGTTGGACATTAGAAAAAGGTTTTTCCCCCAGAGGGTGGCTAGGCACTGGAACAGGCTCGCCAGGGCAGTGGTCAAGGCACCACATCTGCTGGAGTCCAAGAAGTGTTTGTACATTGCTCTCAGGCACATGGTGTGAGTATTGGGGTATCCTGTGCTGGGCCAGGAATTGGACATGATAATCTTTGTGGGTCCCTTTCAACTCAGGATATTCTATGATTCTATGATGACTGATAATTGACTTCCAAAAGAACAGCAGAGATTATATATAAAAAACATAATCTTATTCAATTTTAAAAGTTCTCTCCTTAGCAAGTAACATCCTATTAAGCCACCATTACCTTATGTCCTCTAACACAGGAATCAAATCCCAGGTAATCACAGATACAGAAATGTGCAGAAATGTTAGCAGGAGTGAGACTGTTTGCATCGTGACTCTTCACCTCCGACTTTCAGCTCAGTCCTAATTTTTCTTGAGTTCTGGGTGTTTTGTGACTGTTACCAATGAGAACTTAGCTAACATTGTGAATACATGACTCACAGATGATTATACTTGACCAACCCATGCAATATAGGTTAGAGTATGATATTGATATCGACAGAGGTGGAGTTCACTGGTATTCAGGAAGGCTCACAGACTCTCACAAGGGTAAAACTTCATAACTCTTTTCTACTTTTCTCACTCCAGAGCTTACCTCAAATCTGTCTGTCAAACTCTACCACCTCTAAACTCTTAATCTGAACCACATTACCCCTTCAAAGCTTCATGCAATGAGACAACAGACAACTTGGTACACTACCAATAATTGGATATTATGGACCAGCACAAAAAAGTGGGAGCTTAAGACATGGTGTCATGCATCTGGCTGCTGCAAATTCCCAAAACCACAGAACTGGCAGGATGCCAAATGCTACTTCCACAGAAGTAGTGGATGTTCTGCCAGTAATAGAGAACACTGCTGCATAATCTCAGAAGAAGTGTTCCTATGGCAAGTAACAACCTGACCCTCTCTTCATGAAAGTGTAAAAAAGTTCAGATCATCATAAAAGGAACTACACTGATGTTGACCAGACCTTCTTTGTCCTTAGACTGCTATGTCTGACAATAGTAATTATAACATGTCTACAACTATAGGAAATAATTCTACTCAACGCAAGCATTAAGCACATGTAAAGTTTAGGCTTGTATAAATTCCCTGTTAACATATGCGTTTTCAGAACTACAAAAACATTCCAAGAGCAGACACATTTGATCATATTTGATGCTTCATTTAGGAATGAAGTAGCATTTAGTTATGTACAGATTGGCACCAGAGCTGGAAATGAGCGAGAAAACAAGAACTCCACTTCTTAGCCATAAGCTTGAATAGGGTGTTAACTAGCAGTAAAATAGAAACACCAGAGGACTGCACAGACATAGCTAAATGTGGCAGCTATGCCTCTCACAAATCGTGCAGGAATAGCACCAGAAGGCCAAATAAGGACAGAGCTGAACCTTAATACCTAAAAACCTGATTTCTAGGCCCTAGCAGAACCTAGCAAAATAGTGATGCCTTGAGATGAGCAAAAAGGCATAGGACAAACCACTCTGCAGTCAGGACTTCTCAGATTAGTATGACAGAGTTGTTCTCAGCAAAAGAAAGCAAGCTTCATTCTCTAGATCTATCCACTGGTGCCTTCCAGAAACACAGTGTGTGTTTTAAAGGAAGGAGAGTAAGGTTTTTGTATATCTATACTTCTAGTTGTTGCACAGAGACATACTACCACTTTTTTAAAACAACAAGCATCAAAGGGCAGGAGAAATTACAGCTTGCTTTTATAAATTATGTGGGACTGAAGTGAATGTATTTTCTAGCACCTGCAAGTGTGTTCCAAGAAAGATCCAAAATAAAACCCCACTAGTTAGATCCTCAAATGTCTCTAGAATTGAAGACCACAAAGAGAACAACTGTGATGGCTAAGCACAGTTGCTCTTACAACAAACAGTATGTAAAACAAACAAACAAACAAACAAAACAAAACAAAACAAAAAAAAAAACCACAAAAAAAAGCCCCTAGATTCAGAATTTGAATGTGTCTTTTCAATTGTAATTAAAAAACCAAGACAATACTGTTCACTTTTCCCCATTTGTATTAACAGTACAGAAATGTGAATGCAAATATTAATTTACCAATTCCTCCACTCATATTTCTCCCTGTGCTAAATAAAACTATCTACTCTGGAATCAAATTAAAATCCATCTAGTCAAGTAGTAGATGTTTCTCCTACTGTATCTTTAGCTCTGCACCACTTAGAGGTCAAGGACATTCTTGAGTACTAACCTGCTACTAAATATCTAAACAGTACTATTCTAAGAGTTTATCTTTTATGTATCTAAAATATCCTCATGGCAATAAGTTTTGTAAATCAACCAACTTATGTGGAGAAAAATCTGGCTCTTTCATGATTAGTGACTCATTTTTGACCTCTATTTTCACAATAGTCAGGTTATGAGACCATAGAATAATAATTTTTAACCTTCTTTTAAGCTATTCCTGCTTTCAATGACCTTATTGTTCCTGATAGTTTTCTCTTTTCCAGGCAGAAGAATCACTGGTCTTTTTTTATGATAATCCTTGTTACCCTTGTATACACATACAGTATGTGTATACATACTGGAAATATACAAATATGTGTGTTTGTGCATAAGTTTAAAAAAAAAAATTGTCAAGGAAGGGCCAGAATCCAGGCTTTATGATGCCAACAGAGCATGAGTTTACACAAAACACAGTCCCTCTTCACAATTAATAAGCATTACACTTTTGGACAATGCTGTGCCTTCATCTAATCCTCTTGTGATCCTCGGTAGCTTCACCATCTCTTTCCCAAGCACAAATAGCCATTTTAAATTTAAACACTATAAGCATAATGATGGTTGTTTCCCACCCCTTCATTCTGGGGGAATTCCTTTTGATTTGACACCTTATTCCACTGCAATTGATAAATAGCAGGGTTTTTTCCATGTAATTCTAAATAATTAAGCAGATTATTTATTACCTCAATGTTTCTTCCCCTTTCCAAATGGTTTATTAATGTCATGAATAACACAACACAGTACTGGAGGACTCCACATGCAGCCACTTTCTATCAAGGAAACAACTTCATTCTAACTAGAGGATCCATTTCCAACACAAGGCAACCCTGATGGACATTTCTGGTAACAAGGTAGAACAGAGGTGGATGACTATCTCAAACTGGTCATAATGCACTTTTACTCAAGTCAATCAAAAAATGACATTCAACAGTAACATACCCAGGTTCCCAAAGACCTGCGGGTACAGAATTGCTTTAACCATAAGATGCCTCTAACTAGCATGGTACAACATGCTTCAGGAAAATCATGAGCAAAGGATTAAGTTTTAAATAGAATACTTTCAGTGAAAACAAAGGCGGGGGGAAGAGCAGATGAAAAATACCAGAAGCCAGCAGCAATCAAGGGAATAGCTATTTCTAAGGCAAGTACCAATGGGAACTGCAAAGATGTATTTTGACTACTGCACATGAAGATGTCATTATCTTCAGATAAAAGAAAAATCCTTTTTGTTTCCCCTGTGGTTCCTCCTAATAGCTCAGAGAGATTACCTGCTCTGACCTAACCAGACTGATTTCCTCTATTGGTTTCTTTCAGGTCAGTCTCTGTAGCAAACTTAATGTAGCTTTATCTCTGGCTCTAAGTCCACCCAGACCATAACTAGCCTGGTCTAGCTACAGATCTCAGACAAGAGAGATGCCTGTTAACATTCTGTAAAAGAGAAATTTAATTTTAGGTTCCTAAGTATGCATCCAGATATTTACATAACAGATAGGAATACACTGAACAGACAGTATAGTTATCACTGAATTAAACACAACAGAAATTATGGCCACCTTCTAGTGTTTCTTTTTAATAATGAAATTTCATTATTCATTTGGCACAGTCACAGATGAATTATATCTTCAAGGATATTTCAAAATGCTTTGGCAAGTCCTTGAAAACACCATTGCAATATTTCATGGACATTAAGTTTTGAAGCATCAATCAGGTTTCTGGGAAAAACAGCTTTCAGTCACACTCCTCAAAATACACATTTTTTAAGTGCCAAGACCGACAAAAACATTGAATCACAAGTACTCCCTGCCTGAGGTGTTCTGCTGGGTGAGAAAATCCTGGGGAGAGCAGCAGCAGTCACTTCACAACATACAACATTCTCAGTTTTGTCCAATTCATAGCTCTACAAACTCAAGTATTAGTATAGCTCTTTGAGAACAGCATTAGAATGTTTCTTAGACAACACTGCACCTTTCTGTGTCACTCCCAGGAGCACCCCTGCATTTTACAACCTGCACCTTTGCACAGGGCAAAGATCTTTTCTTTTTCTTTCCCTTTTTCCTCTTCTTGTAAGAAGTCTCAGCTGGTTCCCAGTGTTCTGGATGTCAATTGTTCTGAACAGATTAAAGACACACACTTCCTTGTTTTCTTAAAATCAGCCTGGCTTTGTAAGGGATGTGCTTCTTCTCTTCTTAGGAAGGAAGGCACAGCAAATGCCTGACTGTGAGAGAGCAAGTGGGGTAGGAGTGAGAGTGAAGTTACTGCCCTGAAATGGTGCTGTGTTATTCACAAAATCAGCTGCTTTTCTCAAATTATAGCAGAAGAGCAAGTGCAATACTAATTCAGAAAGCTTAAAGGCTGCTTTGTCATAAAATGATCTTCACGCCTCAAGCAAGCATTTTCCCTGCCCTAAATGCTTATTTATAATCTTGCTTACAGAAAAATACAAGCTGTACTGCTCGATGAATAAGAGCTCTGCCATAACTGCTCTGAACCTTTGGGACTGGCAGTTGTGTCCTCTTGTGTAGAGCCAATCAAGTGTCTGTCTTGCTTCAGGAAAGACACCATAAGTACTAAGCTGCAAGATCATATGTGGCACGGATAAAATCATTAGTCAATACAAGGATGTTGTAGTATGTTTTACTATGTTACATCTCTTGACGTTTAGATTAAAAAAAACCCATTCATTTTTAACTTACCACACCACCTCCTGATGGGCTGAGTCACAACAGATGGTTTCTTTGGGTTGTGGAAGGGCTCTTAAGCAGTAATTTATGAAAGAACTTCAAGGTACACGGACAAGTAAGGTGATTTCAGGGATGGCATATGAACCAGGTGAAAATGGCCAACTCTACAAAAGTACATGCAACAACCTACACAGATTCTGTCTTCAGCACAATTGCTATTTTCAGGATGCAGGAAGAGTTAAAGCTTTCAGAAAGGCTCAAAAGAGCAAAACCAAGAGTTGCCTGCACTCTTTACCCATATATTAAAAAACCATTACGATGGTTTTCTTGTTGAACGTTAGAAGTCACGAGCCGGTGAAAATTCAGCACTGCTTATCACAAGCTTGCCCTCATTCTTCAGTTTGACAGCTGAACTCTATATTCTAACTATAGAACAAACAAGGAAATTGCAATTAAGCTCTTTGCAGTCATGTTCAAGGTCCTCAGATTTCATCATTATCGTTTTTACACTGGAGTCAATGGTCACTTAAAACAGACTGCCAAACATAATCCTAGTGCTAATTAATTTAAATCCACTATCATATCTTAGAAAAAATATTCTGCTTACCAAGTACTATAGTTTTGGTACTAATTCACTGGTCTTGCTCAACTATGAGACTGAATCACACTTGAACTTCTACTATACATATGCAGCAGTTAAGATAGTCAGCAATTAAGCTGTTCATTTGCTGTAAACCATCCCTTTTTGGAACCTGCAAAGGCTGGTGAACATTTAAGCAGAAATATAACCATGAAGATGACAATATTTCTCTGAATAGTGTGATTCCAGTCTTGCACAGAGTTCATCTATAAAAGGAAACATCAGTTTAGTATAATACCTGTTTTTGATAAGCCAAACATTATATAACGAAAATTCGGAACTGAACTCATTAATGATTTTGTTCTGATCTAACATCAGGTTTCATACTTTTGACCAAGCTTCTGGAAACTGAAAATACTGTTCTGTCATGTCAAGTAAAAAGAATTATATCTTTTAAAATCTAAAGCACTAAGAGAGATACAGTTAGAAGAAAGAATGACAAGGAAAGACATAGCATGGCATGTTTTGGGAAGAGTGGTTTTCGTTGTACTTTGAAAAACAGTTACATTAAACATATTTCAGGCACAACTAATAAGAGACTTGATTTATAAACATGGAAACAGTGTTGGTGATAAAACAAGACATGGCTGCACTTCATTACTTCAAGAAATACCTGAACTCCAGTACAAATGACCTTAACTTCATACCAACAAATAACTCCCCTGCATTAGTTAAAAGAAACACAACATGCTCAGAGAAGGAGTGAAGAATACAGCTGCAGATACTGAGTAGTTTCCCTTGTAATTGACAAGGCTGCACAGACCACATGAGGAGGCTCTCACTGACCAGCCACACCGTGCAGACACAGCTCTTTGTGCAGCTCCACGGAAGCTGCGACGCCGCGCGATAGTATAAGGGTCAGACACCCAGCTGTGTGGGCACAGTGCAGTGGGAGAGCCAGGGGCATTAGCAGTGACCCCAGGGACACTTCCACTCGCCCTGCTTTCAAACAAGAAGTACTCAAATAACCCGTATCAGAACAGAAACAGACATTTCAGTTTCCTTTATGGAAAGTAATCAAGCGGTTTCACCCCTTCGAACTGGGTCGTCCAGACTGACTCATCTTTAGTCGAGCACCTCGCAAAGAAATTTTACTGCAGCACTTTAAAAGATAAGAAGGTAAGTTTAGGACGAAATGTTCCCACTCAAATAGCTGAAAACCCCTGAAATTTCCTTAAATTAAGCTTTTATCTTTACTTTCTTTTGAACGTCCAAAAGTTGGTTACTTCCTATGCATTTTATTCCATAGACTGTTAAAACAGGAACTGAGCTAGCAACATCAGTGTCACTGCTACTGTGAAAAAGTACTACTCTTGGGGAAAACTAAAAAAAAAACAAAAATAACAAACCAACAGGAACCAGACTGCAGAACTGAAAAGAAGCAGGAATATTTTCACGCACACACACAGTCATTCTCTGTGCCACAAGTGCCATTAAACAGCAGCACTGCTCTCACTAACCCCATATACATGAGGACATTTCAACAGCACTACTGTTGAGCAGCAATGTCAGCACATTTCCCTAGGAGCTGAGACATTCCTTCAAGTGCTTGTTACACTTTGTACCCCTGTTTTAACAACAAGCTTTCAATACTGCCCAAGACATGACGGAACACTAGCATACTGTAAGATTTAGTAACATTTTAGCATAATGAAAAGAGCACATTATTTCTATTCGTATTTCTTCATACATATTTCATTTTTAGCTCAGCTAATGCATGAGCCTTTTTTTAATCCTGTGAAAATATCTGGTATATGAACAAAAGCAAACATATTTTTTCCATACCATTAGTTTCTGCAAATTTCTGAATATCAGCCAGAGTTTTTAGTTCTTTCCTTGGGCAAGCTGATACACACAAGGCAAGAGACTTGATTTTCTGATGTACTATATCGATATTGCATGGATCCAAGAAGAATACATACCTAGGGAAGGAAAAAAGGTAAATAATTTCTATTTGAATTAACAATTACGCTGAACAAAATTTCAAATTATAGGATTCAGTCAAGACTGACTGATTCAGTCTATCCAGAAACACAGTAAATTTCATATTATCATAACTGAGTGGATCAAAAGAATTTATGTACTCAACATATGCGCCACAAGTATATGAGTATTTATATACCTCCGGATTACACAGAAAGGATGTTTAACTCTACCTGATTCAAGTCCATTCAAGTGGTGCTATTCCTAAAAACAGCAATACTCCTACCATGTCTTTTCATAAATATGAGCCCAAACATTCACAAACCTTCACTCCACCCTTAAACTTGACAAATTTTTCTAGAAAGATCCAATAAACCCCATAAAGTTACCCTTATGCTGCAAAAGGACAAAGTCCATGGCTGTTTTAATGAAAACACATAATACCAGCAATCAAGAACAGCTTTTTAGTTTAGATCAATTTTCCACACCATATGACTGAACAGATTACTTTAGTATTTGCTTTGAAATAAAAATGGTTCAGATATTTCATTACAACTATCTCATGTTCAAGTGCAGTATTTTAAAGAGATTCTGTTTTCTCACTTTCCATGATGAGTCATTGCCATTTGAAGCACATATTATAGATCCTTAGCTAACATCTCCTGGCTATACACATTTCATCACAAACCCTAAACCTACAGAATTGCCCACTGATGGTATAATACAGATGAAGAATGCCTTTCTCTTTGGAAGTAGAACAAGTCTTTCAAATTCCTACAATTCTGGTGATACACTATACATTGAAATACTCTCTACATATTTTCTAACATCATCACAGGAAATCAATACCAAACCACCATATAAAATGCCATTTCTATTTTTGCAGTCCTCAGGATGGGAATTCATTCTGTAATTAGTAAAATCCCTTCTATTGCTAGAAAGCATTTAGGTCCTGCCTGAACAACTTCAGTCTGTACACTAATTGCTGTCTACTGTTCTATTACCCAGTGTCAGTATACTAGAATGATAAGTATGTAGTACAGTCTTACTTCCTGAAAGTCCATCAAACCCCATGTAATCTAAATCAATTGTAATGTGGTAATTACCTGCATTCTTAAAAACATTCCCTCTGCTTGTCCACATCTCACTGAAAATCATCCACTGCTATTTCTGTTTTTTTTTACTTAATACACACTACCCATCTCAGGAATCCATAGACCACTGTCTGAGAAGCAAATGCAAACATGAAAATTCTGTCCCATAGACACAATCAAAGTAACTGTATGTGAGCAATAAGTCACAGTCTTCCTTTATTTCAAAGAAAATACTCTTGAGTTAATACCAAGATGTTCAGTAGTTGTCTCAACTGAACACTCCTGTCAAAGCTTCCACTGCATGAGGGCAAGTTTCTACAGTTGCTATTCTATACTCTAAGGGTACATGGAAGAAGAGTGTCTGCTCAATTGAGGTTATTTCGTCAAAGAAGCCACGAACAAGAACTTACAGATTAAAACCTGACTGATGTGGTAAGGGAGGTTAGGATGGGAAGAAACCCAGTCAGTCACATAAGTTGGTAAGGATATGTGGATTTTGAAAATTATTAACTTTCCATAAGACTATCTGGCTAAGCACCTTGACAAACTGAGATAATAAGGAAAAGGAGGGAGACACTCAGACATAAAACTTAACCACTTAGTGTTAATATTATATTAATAATCAGAATATAGTAATCAGATTATTATATTAATAATCAGAAACAAACCCAGTCAATCACAATAATTGATGGGCTATCAAGAAACTGCAGGCAGGGACTATGTGGCTGAAAAGGATGCAAACCCACAGATACAGAATGTAGGAGTGGTCAGTGGGACTGTGCGAGCTGCTGAGAGGGTGTGCATGGGACAGGGTGGCAGACAGAAAGGGGTGTAAAAGGGACAGTTGCATGCAAGCTGGTGTTGGTCAGTACACTGATCCCAGCACCTGATCACTGCAGTCTGTCATATCCTATTACTAAATCCTTTAACTCTCTCTCTGCATAGTTCCAGTCTCTGTTCCACGTGTATGGATGCTGCAAGTCCTGCAGGGATTAAGTGCCAGCTACTGGGGAGACTGGCATGGGCATGAAGGATTTGGTGCCAGCAACTAGAATCAGATCAGGGGTTTACAGGCCCCAGGCCTGTGGTGCCAGCTACAGAAGTGAGTGGGGTCTCAGTGCCAGTGACTGGGGCAGAGAGGGGTCTTGGCAATGGGCTGCTGGGGTGGGAACAATGTGCATCCACAAAAAAATGCAGCTACAGAGGTGAAGGACTGAGCACAAGTGGTCACAGCCCACATGGTGCTGGTTGTTGACAGGGGCTGAGCCAAAGCAGGTGTACACATGTTACAGAATCACAGAAAATCCTGAGTTGGAATGAACCCACAAGGATAATTGAGTTCAACTCCTGTTGTAACTCCCCAGCAAACTCCAGACTTCATCAGATGGTGCATAGGAGGCTCTGGGTCCAGGCAGAGGTGCCAGGTAGGCAGAGGGTCTGCACTGGTCTTTGAGAGAACTGAGAGCACAGGGTGCCTGTGGGACAAGTGTCTGAGTGCTTGCTAGTTAGCACCAAGCTGGATCAGCTGCTGAGCAGGAGGAACTCAAGAGACGGATACGGGGCAGGGGTGCCAGGTGAGCAGAGGTGCTGTGCTGGTACTTGAGGGCTCCACAAATGTATGTGAGCTTGTGAACCTAGAAAGTGTCATATGTGTGCCTGCACTAGTGACCTTCTGTCTCTGTGAGCCCATGAGGAGGAGAGGACGTGGCTGTCTGTGCTTCTGTTTGTGAGTCCCGCTGTTGAAGGCAGCACTTTGTCAGTACCAGTCTGTGTAACCAGCTGCATGAGTGTCCCATACGTGTCAGTCCATCCCCATCCCTCAGCCTAGGCAGACACCAGGATATATAGGGCTGGACTCCAGTTCCTGGACGGAAGGCTTCTTTGAATGTCCCTTAACACATATTACCTACGGAAACCAGATGAGGAATGTTGCCACTGACAAGACAGAACTCAGCCCACTTCCACAGTAATTTAAATTTCAGGGCCAAGTTGTAATTTTAATTGCTGGAATATTTTGTAAAATACTACTGTTTTAACTTAAGCCTGGAAGTTTAGAAATACAACTCAACTACAGCGTCACATGCAGTTTTGACACAAGTGTGCTGTGCTGGCATACACTTAAATAGACACATGTAATTCAAACACTGCACTGCAGTGGCAGAGGCAGTTCTGACAGAAGTAAGGGAGTTGCACAGAAAATTCCAAGCTATCAAATCCGTAGTCTTCAATCTGTAGTCTAGGAAGTAAGATTTTTTTTAAAATTTCTAGCAGTTAAAACAAGAATCAAAATGCCAGGCACCAGCATTACAGAACAAAAGGTTAATTTTATTTTTGTTTATAAAGCTTACTTATAGAAAATAAGTGATTTTACTGCAGAAAATTCCATACTGTGTCATCACAGACCAGGTTTTGTTTCTTCCTAGAAGAATGTACTTACATGCTTTGTGCTGCAATTTCAGTTATTTACAATCAACAATAGACTAATTTGTTGATAACAGAATCAACTTATATCAGCAACACAAAGACTGAAGTAAACAAGGCAATCATACTGTTAGAGATGCTTCAACACTGCAAATGAAAATACGTTTGCTATATGAAAATCAGTATGGCAGAATTACAACATTAAGTGTCTTTATGCATCTTTATGTAGTATCAGCTCTGCAGAGAAGGACTTGGGGGTACTGGTGCATGAAAAATTGGACATGACCCTGCAATGTACACCTGCAGCCCAGAAACCCAACTGTACCCTGGGCTTTGTAAAAAGAAGCATGACCAGCAGGGCAAGGGGGATGAATTTTCCCCTTCTGCTCTGTTCTTGTGGGTCCCCCACCCAGCACACTGCACCCAGCTCTGGGACCCCCCAGTACAGGAAAGACATGGATCCATTACAATGAGCACAAAGAAGGTCCACAAAAATGATGAGAGGGCTGGAGCATATGAAGACAGGCTAAGAGAGTTGGAGCTGTTCGGTCTGGAGAAGAGAAGGCTGTGGGAAGGCCTTACAGCAGCGTTCCAGTACTCAAAGGGGGCTTATGAAAAAGAGGGAAAGTGACTTTTCACACAGACAAATAGTGACAGGACAAGGGGGAACAGCTTTAAACTAAAAGATTTAGAATGATAGAATCTTTTAGGTTGGAAAAGACCATTCAGGCCATCTACTCCAGCTGTAAACCCAACACTGCCAAGTCCACGACTAAACCGTGTCCCTAAGCACCACATCAACACGTCTTTTAAATACCTCCAGGGACGGTGACTCAATCACTTCCCTGGGCTTGATAACCCTTTTTGACAGAGAAATTTTTCATAATGTCCAATCTAAACTTCCTCTCAACTGCTACATGGGAGAAGAGATTGATCCCCCCCTTTCCACAACTTCCTTTCAGGTAGCTGTAGAGAAGGTGAAACCTGGAGCTAATAATCTGAACATCAACAATACTTAGAACAAACAAAGCTAGCATCCTAAATATTGCCTAAAAATTAACAGCTAGAGTGCACAGCTCATAGAGCATGGTATACGAACCGTAACAACCACATTACAATGTGGACTACAGAACACTGCCATTGGTACAGACTGTCATGTGAGGGATGGGGAGTTTGGATTGAAAGGGAATAATTACCCAGGTTGTTCTTTGTTCAGGTTCCCTTTTTCAAGGCATATAGATCAAGCTACCAAATATCATAATTGATCTGTGCCAATAAATCTGTCGAATGAAGATGAGAGCCTAGTGTCAAAAATGTCTTTAACTGTAGGGCACATGCAGTTTCACTCAACCAAATTCTCTGCATGCTTGCTTGCAAACTCTCCCTGGGTTTTCCCCTTACCTAAACCCCATTTTCTGGGGTCAAGGGCATTTGTTAAGGTGGAATGCTATATTCTCTATAGCAGCATATGCACATCTCCTTATACTGGACTAAACAGCAAAAACTGAGTTCTGTCCAAGCAGTATTGGTGATCAAAAATCAGACTGAACTAGAATTTCAGGGACTTACATTTGTCTGCCATGGTCATTATATATTTGCAAATAAAACATCTTTTTTTTTAACCCCCTTATAACTACCAGAATTTGTAAAGCAAGGAGCTTACTTGAAGCAGATAGATTTAATTAGAATTCACTGCCATGTCTGACTCTAGACTATTAAAGTGTACTGTTGTTTCTGTGGTAAAAATAAAAAGATGCCTGATCCACTCTTTGTTGATGAGACCAAATTGTAGAACCCTCCTTCCCAAGATTTCATCTCAGTGGTTTCAGCATATCTGACGTACAGAGAGCAAATCATATCCCTGTGAGGACTGTCCTCTTCACCCTTACCACCCAGATTTCCATATCCACACAGGCCACATTCATTTCATTTCCACATGACAGTGCCTATGGGTTGCTGTCACGTACAAAGAAGAAAATGTTATTTTTACAGATGATTTAGCTTTTCTGCCTTTGGATTGGGAAACGAAAACAGAATTACCCTGCCAGCAAAATGAAATAACTTCATGTTTCCAGAACCGCATTTGTGGATCCTAAAAGTCCTCTTTCTCTACACAAACTGAAATGTACAGGCAGGAAGAAAAGCTTATTTTTACAGGCTGTCTGAAAAGTACTTTTATAAAAATAGCATGAAATACTCCCATGAACTGTACCTCAGACGCTGGAGAAACTCCATCTGCTAGAGACAGATGCAAAGCAGATAGCTGTTTAAATTTGCTTGGCAATTTTTCAGAAGAAACTATAGGGTGTGAGAGAATGAAGGATTGCTCGCTTATATAAGAACCAATCTCTTCCAAAACTCACTACCCTGGACTGTACCAGGCTCTTCATGTGAACAGTCTGCCTTGGTAGAAGGTTTTCTCTTACTCTCAGGCAAATAGAGATGATGATATTCCTTATAAGTGTATCTGTTAATTTGCTTAGGTCATGCCTCAAGCCACAACATCTTTGTTACAAAAACATAATCCTTCTGAACCTCATTAAGACTTCTTAATAAACAACAGTCTATCTATTAACTGTGTTAAAAATAGTCTCTCATTTTATTTGCTGTCTTTTGAGCTTGCCTTCACAAGAGGAAATCACTAAGCAGTGGTAGATGTTTCTCCACATGATGGTGTGATTTCTGGCACATGTAGCAGTCTATTACAATAGTAATTATTACATTTCAATAAGGTGTCTAAATTTCCCTACCTTCACACGAACTCAGATACCATTTCTTTCTTAAAGTAAGTTTAAAATTACGATTTTAAAATTTGCATTTTATCTCAGAATGCCAGAATGACAATTTTGTATTGAATATACACAGATTTGGAAACCATTAAAATGTTTATGTAAAAAAACAGGAAAACTATGCTTCATGAATTTTAAGCCTTTCAACCCCCCTGGAAGATGGGATTAAATTAAGAAGTGGGGGGTTTTTTGACAGAAGAAATCTGTACAATATTTCAGGCCATTTTATTTATCTCAAGTCCTTCTGGTAACCACCAATTACCCAGCCACATTAAATCTTAAATCAAGTATTTAGAAGTTTTTTGTATAGCAACTCCAAATAAGCAGATCTTAGAAAAGCAAACCTCCAAAATAATTTATGGAAATCATTGATTTTCTGTTACTCTGAAAGTGGGAAGCAAAAGGTTATTATATTTAGAAATTAATAACTTTTTAATTCTTTGAAGGAATCAAACAGCGAAAGAAACATCTTTTTTTTTTTTTTTTTTTGGTCTGTTAATGCCACTGTTCAATGGTCAGGCTAAACAGTTTACTCTCTTAAGTCACCCAAGTTGTACAGATGTGCTCTGGGCACTGACTGGCAGGCAAACCTCAAGAGATGTTTTAAACCTGTAAGTCCAGAATTTTTGTTACTTCTCCAGTACTGCTACTGCAGTGGGATGTTTTTGGGAAACAGATGGGAAATACCTGAACTGTAAGTAAGGGTTTTAACATGACACTGCTTAATAAGAGCTGTGAGCCTCTTACAAGTTTTGTGCATTTTCTCCACAAGTCACTTACGCACATTCTGCTTACAGTTTAATGTGTTAGATATATCTCACCTCCCCCTACACCTAGCAGCAGAAACTGAGCATAGAACATCAAAAGCAAACCTTTCTAAATTAATATTGAAGGTCAGCTCCTAAATCTGAAAATACTTGTCACACCTAAAACTCTAACAAACTAGACTCTTCAGTGGCCTAATACAATATCCTACATGAAGTGGATACCAAGAAAAGGTAATTCCTCAATGTCTTTAGCTATATTCATATTGCACATCTCCAAGTACTGTTGCTGGTTGTTACAAGAGATTGTTGTCCTCTAGGTGAGAAAAGTGCCAAATGATAAGCGGGAATGAGTTAGCATATCCCTTTTCCCATTTTATTGAAAACCACTCTCAAAGGAAGAAAGGTTTTGCCTTTCCTGGTTTACAGAATGCAGCAACTGAATTACATACTTACTTCTTGTGTGTAAGGTCCAGACCACTGTTGACTATTCCCTCCACCTTGACATTTTTCTGTCCACAAATATTTCCATAACTGTCATATCCTGAAAGCAGTCTTGCAGCTGCTCCTGTAGCTATTGAATAGCCACAAATAAAACCCTGGAGGAGAAAAAAAAAAAAAACAATCCACAGTTTAGCAATATTTTGTTTGACAGCTGGGAGAAGTCAGTTTTATTAACTTGTTTCTAAGTAGAAGTTGTCTAAAAATTCTTTCGGCCTGAAAAAGGAAAGACAAGGACCATCACAGAGAGATGTTGTGCAACGATAAAACTGAATGTAACCTAAAAGAGGATTGAGATATCCAACACTGGGTATTATACAAGCATAGTTAAGACTCTTGTAGGTGGTTTTTTTGTTAGTCATTTTGTCAGTGAATTGTGCACGAAGCAGAAGGGAGACAAAGAGCAGGCAGTGAAGGAGAGCTAGCTACAAGCAGAGCTGGAGCTGTCAAGGATAACTATGCATCTTAGAGAATTCCACACAGTCCAGATTTTCTTGCTTTCAGACTTTTTTCTTTCCTTCAAATTACTTGCTTTCAAAGATGAGCTAGAATGAAGAGGCCTATCTAACACAAGTTTCTTTTAAGGAAGTGCTCCTAAAACAAGTGACCAGATCGAGGCTACTATGGTTCCATATGCTCGATTCAAATGCAGGAAAGAAACAGACACAGAGCAAGATGGCTCAGACAGTGTACTGTGGAAAATACCGACACGTAGGCAGGTCTTGCTGTGAACTTTCAGACACAATTCTCAAGCAAAACCAAGATCAAGATGGTGATTGTGCAAACAGGAGACTGGTGCAAAAGCATCATTAACACCACCACTGACAGGTAGAAATGAACCATCAGCCCACTCCACTACCATCAGTGAACTTGTTTTCACATGTGAGACAAGCTAAGATTTGAGCAGCTGAGACAAATGCGTGAAGCAACAGATGGCAGTGGCAGGATCAGATGAGATGATGACAACAGGTAATGAACTCAGCACAGAACAGTGAAAATGTGTGGTTTCAAAGGTGTGAAGATACAGTAGAGTGACCTTCTCTAATGGATAGGCTATCAATTCCAGACAACAATCCAATCATTATGTTTCCCTTGCTAATGCACTAATGCACTTATAGACCTAATATTCAAACTGAAAACAAGGGCAAAGTGATCAAAAGGCTCACTAGTCATAATAATTCAAGCTAATTTCCAGCACTCACTTTTAATTTCTCAGATTCCCCTACTATTCTGTAAAGGACATACTAGCGTGCATTTTACATACAATAGTCCTCAGGTTCTTGGCTGGTTCAAGAATTTTTGTCCTTACACACAGGCAAATCTATCAAAGCTAATTCACAAGTGTGCAGTGATGTCCTCCAGGCTTGTCATAGCACCTGACCCTTCAAATGAAGTCCCCTAGAACAGTAACTAACAAGGTATGTGACCCAATAGGATAATTGCTCTGTATATCATATTGCTTAGACAGGAAAATTTGGGACACTCATGCATAGCAGACCTAATTATTATTGGGGGAACAGGTAAGTATGCATGAATAATCAGGGAACCTCAATAAAGCCAGGAAAAAATCAAACACAAAAGAGAGAGCTACTTGTTTCAGGAAGTACTGTGCTTTTTGCAATTTTAAGATAGCCACATTACAGTGACACTGTAATTCATATGATTTTAAATAATCGTTTTAATTTTTGCATTTGAAGCACAGCCGTTGACAAACACCCTGGGGAAAGTAGAATAAATTTTTCAGTGGAATTATTCCAAACACCAGAGACCAAGGGACAGTAGAAAAGAAAGCTGACAGCATCTAAGTCCCAAACCCCTAAGGACTACTGCTTGTAACATAGCAGTACAAGACAGAAACAGACATTCTCTGTTTAAGAAGAATGGCATGAAGCAAAACAAGATGAAAAGAAGTGTATTGCTAGTTTTCACTAATCTGCAGCTCTTGGAGGTCTGTTTTTTTAACATCAAGTCTAGAGGGTTGTGAGGCTGACCTGAGAAAGGTGATGGCTTCATCACACAGGACAGAGCTGGTATAACTTTGAAAGAAAGATTTTACCACTAGTAATATGGCTGTTAACAGTAGCTGCTTCTACTAAGCATCCAAGAAAAAAAAGGCAACAAAAACCAAACAAACCAAAAAACCCAAACAAACCAACCCCCCAAAAAGCAGTCAACTCTTTGATATTCAGGATCTTTGTTTCTCACAAAAAGTTTACTGTCATTCATAGAACTGTTCACCAGATTCAAAGCTATCACTTCTGGGACATCCATCCCCATAAGAAACATGACTCAAGTGATACATCTTCATGGTGTAAATCACTTACCAAAGAAACTGGAGGGGAAGAGAAGCTGAAGAAAGAATTGGCACAAACAATAAATTATGGATCCCTACCAAGGACATACTACCCGTTTCTGTTCTACAGCCAGTGGTTCTCATGCAAATATACCCTGACTTTTCCCAGTGATGAAGTTACTGAAGGGTTTGAAAATTCCTTTCTTCTGAATGCAAACTCTTTAACTATATAACATTTACAGAATTATCTGAGTTTTACTCACCATTCCTATGCAGAAGAGGATGAATAAGAGCAGCCATGGTACATCTGTGCAGCTGTGGTCCTCCAGAGGCTTCCACTCTCGCTTGGAGCTCTTGTGTGAGAAGAGAGAGATGAGGTTAACAACACTTTAATTGTCTGCTCACAATAGAAAAAGGCAGAAAATTATTCTACGGGGTATTAACATACCACAGGAGCCATCCTTAAGCTCTGAGGTAGCTGAAGCAGCTTGGTCAAAAGATTTAAAGAGTAAGGCTCATGTAAGACTTCAAAAGAAGTGCTTCCACGGGAAGCTAGATCAACAAATATTATTTATCCAGAAAACAGGTAATTTATCCAGGAATTTACAAATATTTATCCACAAACTAGGTTATTTTCACTTGACTTTTTATTAATATAAAACAGAAATTAATGGCATGAAATTGACAATATCTCTTTATTTCAGTCTTCCCCAGCTACCTTTCAGTAATCTGATTTCCAAGAAGGATAAAATGTTAAGCTTTCCAAAAGCCCCTAAGTTTTCAAACACTATTGGCAGGTTTAGCAATTACAGTGCATGTAGAAAGGAGGCAATAAATTGCTCTTTAAGGAACAGTTCTCTACCTGCCACAAAGCAGCTGAGCTTAACATCTCAGTGAAGAAATCCCTAGCCTATATTGCGATGGTGCCAGGAAGGAAAGTTGTGCACTTAAAGGTTGAAATACTCAAAGATGGAGGCTCTACTGCAAAGTATAAAGAGGCAGTTGTAAGCAATTCAAATAGTTTGCTGCTCGTGAGGTAAAAGTTCTCAAGTGTGCATACATTGCTAAGATAATTAAAGTCTGTTAAAAAGAGTCATCTAGGCAAAAAGGTTCCAGGAAAAAAATAAGCATTAGCTGTAGCACAAATCTAAGCATATCAGAATTTGTTTATTACAACAAAAACATTGATTATAGATGAGCTTTTTCAGTTGGCTCCCAAATACTAAGTCTTCAGATATTACTCCTGAGACCCCAAAAATGCACACATTTTTAATCCTTGAGGAAGAAAAGGAGATTGATACAGCGAGAATACAAAACAGTTCTCTCTAGGGACAGAGCAAAGGGGGCAACCTATTCAGATTTTTTTTTTCTCTCAAGACTCTGAAGCATCTTCAGGATTTTGCTAACAAGGTAGCGAACATCAGTACTCAATTAAACCAAAATGGCTGGATGAAATATCAACAGCTTTTATCTCTACTATGTATTTTGCAGATTTTTAATCAAAAAAAGCAATAGTGTGCAATGTACATAATATAAGCAAGGTCATTTTTTCATATTCATGACTTTGGCTTTTGTTATTACGCAAGCACAAAGCAAACACTTTTCAAATACTACTATTAGAAAGCTACAAACTGTGTAAATACAAATTAAATTCTGCATGCATCATGCTTCAAAAACACACAGTTTTCTAAGTCGTCTGACTTTGCATTAGGGAATTCCATGCTACTTTTGCAATATTTTATTAAGGAAGTTCCACTTACAGATATGATTAATAAAATTTTAATTCAAACTATGCAAAGTTACTATGAGCTCTGAACAGTCCAGTTTCTTTAGATTTTACTCAACAATCAGTAGTGAAAGGTGCTAAAAGGTCATAATATGCACCCTACTACCCCCATTCAAAAAAACTGTCTTCTGATCCTGGCAGTTTACACTTAGCACTAACACACGATTCAAACTTAACATTTACAACATGATTGTGACATTTATGTTGTTATAATTAGCATAATGATAATTGCAGAAAATACATAAGGCTTCATGCTTCCTGTTCCTAAATTCCCTCCAAGAACTCCAGATTCTTCAGAAATTTACTTTTATTTACAAACAGCAGAGACAAATTTCACCTATAGCTGTGGTCTTAAAAGTAAACTGCCCTTGGCAAAGGAGGGAGCAATAGAATGTTCTGCAGACTGTGTTTTGTTTGTTTTGTTGGGTTTTTTTTTATCCTCTCTGTACCACCTGCAAACAAAATCTTTTAATAGGATTTTTTAAAGCCTCTGGAATAGCTCTGGCAAGGATTTAGGTTGTCTGACTAGTCACATTTACCATAAGTAACAGTTACCATAAGTAATCCATTTTATTTACTAAGTGGACTGCAATTTATATGTTAAAAAGAAACCTGAAATGCCATGACATAGCACATAGTCAGAAGGTTACATAGGGAAATTAATTCTGAGTCCCTAGCCCTTATTGTGCTACAAAACATAACTAAAAAAAAGTAAAAATAAACAAACAAACCAAACAACCAAACAACAACAAAAAAAAAGGCAGGAAGGTATTTTAAACAAAGAATAGTCTTGGAGGCAACTCAAAAGGCACTAGATACTTACTAACTTTCAATTTAACCACCTAGCATAGTAAAAACGTATGAAATTAAACACGTTTTAAAACAACACCCATCTTCAGTAGCCTGTCTAATCTTTCTTCTCTCCAGTCCTTGCTACAACCCAAGCTAGCTGAGCTAGCTGCCATTATCTATCTGCTATTTTCTTCTCAGTCACTTCCTTGTATTCTGGATTCCTACTGAATCTTCTTTCTTAGCTTCACAGTCCTTTATTCTTGTCTTTGACTTTGGTATCTATGTCTCTCTACTGACTGCTTCCTGTCCACTCTACACCCTCAGGCATTTACTCAGACTGTGATATTCATGCTTTGGCAACACTAATTGTTAATCTATGGCCAACATAAGGTTTAACAAATGCTGTTTGTTCTGCAGTCTGCAAACTATGCTTTGTCTCTGCGATAACTGAAGTACCATATCATGTCAGCAGACATGCTTTGCCTGAAACCCTAATTCAGCACTTCTACTGATTTTAGCCTTTCTTCCAGATGGATTAAGAGCCTACAGTATTTGCTTATGCATGAAAGATAAATAACCTAGAGAAGAAAAAAAGAATTTTTTTGAAATTATTTGATTCATTTAAAGTTTTCTCTTCAAACAGGGCTTTCATAATTTATGCTATGCTCCCTAAGAATATTCTTGCCATTAACAAAGATCAGGTCAATCTGTACTGACATGAAAGCACAGAGAATCAGGAGCATTATCAGTGAAAAGTGGGAAGCCTGCAAAAGAGTCTTTCTCTCCAAGACAAACTTGCAGGTTGGCAACAATTTTCCTGACCATAACAGCTTTTCTGTGGTGATTTTATGAGTTACTTACTTAAGAACCCAAATGAGTGTGTTCAGAAGTTTACGTCCGTCCATTTTTCACAAGACTTAGCAAACCCAAAACCAAATCAGAACCCCTTGGTGCAGCAGTTTTACAATCACGTCTTAATATTCCACACATAGAAAGCTGGATGCCTACAGTTGGGTTTTTCTCTTGCAGAAGATGAAATAGGAAGAATGCCAGCAGACTAGCCTCTGGCTTTTCTAGCTGAATTCAGAGCTACGCAGTCTCAAGACAGCAAGTACTTGCATGCAAACGCAAAATAGAAAGAGATTATTTTCTTGCTATTCGTTGCATTTCCCGTCGGTCCAAAAAAATATAGAAACCCCTCCTCCAGATTTCTTTTTCCAAAACTAGTGTAGCCAAAACCGGTGGTTGCCACTTGCACTGTTAACTGCAACAGCAGTACATTTACGGTGCCATACAACGCTCGCCTGCCCTAACCAGAGTGTAACACACATAAGAGCACAAGGAAGTGTGAAAACACAGCATGTCACCAGGGGACTACAGAAACAAGGAGCTACAGTTTATTTTAAACGCAAAATGCCTCATGCAGTGTAAACTTTGGGAGTGATGTGACTGAAGCAAGAAGCCTATTAAATGACATCTGCAGCACTATATAAACGGATAATCAAGCAGTGTGTAAGTAGCAAAGATGTGAATAAGGTAAGGATAAAGATGGAATTTGCCATCAACTGAGGATGTTGCAACACCATGATTAAAGCAGCAGAGAGAAAAAGTCTCGGTGATCAGATGACATGTTTCGAGAAGAAGAAAATGAAGGTACTAGTGAGGCAGGTGGGCTGAATTAAGGGCAACCCAGTGAGTAACTAGCATGAGTAACAACCACTGGATGAAAAGAAGTTGCAGGAAGAGGCTATACTCTAGGCTTCAGTTAAGCTAGTGAGCATAAACTAGGAGCTGGACAGTACAGGACTATTCCAATTTGCATATGAACATCCAGGTTGTAATAATAAAGTCACAGCTTCATTCAGTTAGTTGAGGACAAAAAAAACCAAAACCAAACCAGAACAAACAAATACAGCCTTCACATTTTTCGGCCCAAACCAATTCTCTTAAGAGACCTAGGATGAAGAATATCCAATCAAAACCCTACAGAAAGATTCACGAGTCAAAAGTCCAGAGAAGACAAAATTTAAAGCAATGGCCACAGGCAGCAAAGCCAAGTGGTGTTATATTTTGGGAGTACCATGACAGCTACATGAGCTGTGCCATTCTGGCTAAAGACGAGGTTCTCAAGTGCATGTGCTCTGTACTCCTGGAAGGTCCACAAATGGTCCAGGACAAATGGTTCATCACCCCTGTTCATAAGTAATACTACAAAAAACCTTACATGCAGATGAAAAACAGCGACCCAATATTCTTCTACTTCAGCATTTGGTTTAAATCAGTTCCAGTCAAAATAGGAGAAAATAAGACAGAAAAGTTGAATTTTTTTTTTTGACAGAGATGCACACAAATAATTTTGACATTCTCTCTTAAGAAGCAACAAATTGCTTTGGTTTAGTTTTCTTTTTTCTTTCAACCTGGTTCTAACACAAAATGAAGATGCTGCAAAGCATCCACTTTTCCATTTGCAGGAACTGAGAATAAGTTTTCTTATTTTCCACACATAGAAATGGCCACTTTCTTTCTACTGAACACTGAATGCAAGGTATGGCATTTTGATTCATCCATCTAAACAATCAGGCCTCGATTTACAAAGGTTTTTCAGATCAGGATATTCAAGCACTTCAGCATTTGACCCATCCTCCCCTTAGCAGCTCATACCATCCTTTAAGGGTGTAACTTTTCACACCACTTGGGATTTCTGAAACTTCTGTTTATTCAACTGGTGGGTTTACAGGACTGCCAGACATAGAACCTGTGTATGCAAACTTCACCACTGCTTTCACCATTTATATTCATTCATTTTTTGACCTTTCCTTAAAGCTTGGGGGAAAAAAAAAAAATTCATTGCCTACTCTCTCCTCAACAATGCACACTGATTTTGTAATCAGTTCAGGTCCTTAGTTTCCATTCTATACTACATCCACCTTCCAATTTTTTAATATCTCAATCACGACACCAACCGCACAATCATTGAAAGACTTCCTCCCTGCTATAATTTACAAAATTTAATGAAGTTTAAAACGCATCTTCCTTTCATGGAACAGTTGTATTAGGCTGTCAAACGCTGGTGTGCACAAATACCTGAACTCCCATTTGTTCCTCAAAACAGTGTTTGCCTGTGACCATTCTTTTAAGTGGAATATAGTTTATTAAGTTTTTAAGCACAGAACCCAGCTAATAACCAAACTGACAGTTTTAAAAGCCATGGAACTAGCTGGGATTGACTTCCTTTGGTCCTTCTGACTAGTATAATGAGATCCTCTGATATCTAACAAAGAGAAAGTTCTGATCATAGTTCTTCATGCAGTGGAGACAATTCCTGGTATTTTTTTTTCTTTCTTCTCATTCAGGTTTTCTGATATTTAAGAGTAACTGAGTTTTTGTTAAGAGACCCTTCCTCAGCAGCAATAGTTTGACCTCAGTCTTATATTAAGCTTAAAGGAACGTAACAGGATCTTTGCATCATCACTGCTGAATTAGCTGTCACTGCCAAGGTAGCTCAGCTGAATCAATAATTTTCAAAATTATTAGTTTGGGGTGTGGGGGAAGAACCATTAATTTTCTGAAGGAAAATTGTAACTGTGTACCATTACACAGATTGTGCAATCTGTGCTAAAGATACTGGTAAAAAAAGTAGTTTAAATCACTACAAGTAATTATATAAGTTAAGTTTTCACATAGCGTTAATTAATTTCAGGGTTTTTTTTACAGAGTGACTGAAAAAAAATTTGGAATATTCACTTCTACAATTTCTAATAAGTTTCAGTAATGATAAGAAGATACTGAAAATTTTGGGTTGTAAATATTTCATGTTTCTTTAAGTGAAAAGATATTTTTTGTCGTACTTCTAAAAATCTTCAGGGATATTACTACCAATGTTCAAAGTTAGGATAATTTGTTATAACCCCCCATTCTAAGAACCACATTAATCTAACTACACCCTCTTTTTTTATCACCTTGATGTTACATCTGGACTTAGAGTTCATACAGCTGTACTTCAATATAGGAGAGTAAATAGAAATAACTGCTGTTTGTTTATTTAAATCAAGAACTCAGAAATTATTGTGTAGTACCTATCTATCTACATGGGAGACAAACAGTCTCAGTGTGCACACAGCATTAATAAACAGCCCTTAGAGGCAAAAAAGGATTTTCATCCTGTCCAGGATCTTTTGCAGAAGCTGCACAGAGTCCTCCAGCCTCCACCTTTCCTAGGATGCAGACTGATGCTGATAAAGTGCCAAGACTCAACTGATAAGTAACGTTCAGTTTATTCCAATAGCAGAGTGAGTACATAATACATAAATTTTACACGTACATTGCAGGTTTGACCCTTCAAAGTCGGAGGGTCCATCTGCGATACTGCGCGTGCCACAAAAGGACACGTAAGGGCATGACTCCCCAGAAAATGGGCAAGCCAGGTTAAAAGGATGATGAGCAAGAAGTCATCCAGTTCAGAAGTTGTCCTGCAAGCTATGTTTAAAACTGCATCTTCACGTGCTGTTGAAACATACCCACACTGAAAAAAAAAGAAAATAAAAAGAAAAAGAAAAACACACACAGTTCTTGAAACATTTATTAGTGTTTCCCAATGAGTAGGAAATTATTCTTTACTCATTTTATATATCTTTACAAGCTAAAGAACAGTACTGACCTTTATCAGTAAGCATTCCACCTATCAATAAGAGAAGTCACAACTTAGTAGTTTACCAAACTGTTTCCAACACAAGAATGTACTTCTCCAGGTTTAACAGAGAACATGGCATTTTTCTGCACAAGATATGGAACACTTTTCTACACTATTCAGCTGTTTAAAATAACAACTAGCAGCAACTCTATATTGTCCTAATGAAACTTCTTCCACCTCTGAACAGATCTTAATCCTAGAGCCTAAAGAGAAAGAGGAAATGAGTCCTGACCCCAAGCATTAACAGTTTAGGATGTTTTCAGAACTCTCCAACCTGATGCCTAAAACAAAGATATGCCCTCTAGTCCAAAGCAGAAGCCATTTTGACACAGAATCATAAAATCTGCTGAGTTGGAAGGGACCCACCACGACCACAGACTCCAACTCCTGGCCCTCCACAGGGCACTCCAAGAATCACACCACGTGCCTGAGAGTGTTGTCAAAATGCTTCTTGAAGCCAGACAGGCTTGGTGCTGTGACCACTTCCTTGGGGAGCGTGTTCCAGACACCAAATGAAGTTATCCATTCCTCTTCCATCATTACAAATGTCAAACTGCAGTGAATAAGATGACTTGTAGGCTGCATCTGACCACTACAAAGTGGTCAAAACATACATGATACCAATTATAGATGTAGACTAAAGTATGTCTCACTATAAACACAAATTAGTAACTACTTCATGAGCATTTCTCTGCATCTACAGCCAACTTAGTAGGTACTGACTGATCTAAACAAGTGTGTAAAATGTCAGAATATAAAATTAAAATCTAGCAAGTTGTTTCACATTTTCAAACAAAAGCATTAGCTATTAAACCTGTTAGATACACTGCACAAAGGAATTCATATTGAGAGGGAGAGAAAAGACATGGACATTTTCTAACATCCTCAGAAGTAAACAGAGTCTAGAGTCCCTGACAATGCTAATATGAAGGTCTATGTTTGTCAGCTCTAAAGAGCATTAAGTCCATGATTATTCTATGATCTTCTGTTATTTTGAAGACTGTAAAGTAGTTCTCTTTGTAAAATTTTCATGTGGTGAACGCACTGTTTTAAGTGTCCAGAACAAACTCTTGAAGCACCAAAACTATAATCAGCTCATGACTTGACCAAACATGTCACATTTTTACAGAAAACCCCCAGTTTACTTCACCATGAAGTCTAAGAACACTGTGCACAGTTGACTCAGTTAAAAATGTTCACCACTATGCACAGACTTCCTGTGTGTGACTTACAGGCATTCAGATAAGGTACCCAACAGCAGTTTACAGCACTTATTATCATGAGTTCAGATGATCTCTCAGGTTTGCAATAAAACTGATTTATTACGCGGCAAATTACTATTACACCTCCATTACTAGAGCAGGAACACACACCAGCAAACACAAACTTTTACTCCACTGAACTATACCAGTTCCCTGGAAGAATGAACTACATTGTATCAATAAAAATATCTCCATAAGCACACCAAAAGAATGGTTAGTGTAGCCTAGGCCTGGATCTACCTCTGCGGAAGAACAGTATTACTGCTCCTACCCCAAAGAGGCTGCTAATGATTGAATTCTCCTCGGAGACAGGGGCTCGAGTTGCCCCAGACTTACAAAAGTGAAGCAATGTCTCCCACTTCCAGGCACAAGAGAGGTTGTCACTGTAATACTGTCACAGCTGAGGTGGCAGTCATCTCTAGAAAGAAGCCCAAACACATGTGGGCAATTCCAAAATGGACTGCATAACAGGACACACAAATCACAGTGGAGTCTAACATCCTGGGGTTTTTTTCCTTTTTTTTTTTTTTTTTAATTCCTGCTTTGACCTCACTACAAAAACCTGTATTTTTCAATTTACTGCATGGCAGACACCAGTGACACTTCAGACTAAGAGCCATATAACAGTACTTTACATATAGGCACCCACATCCCTATTTTCCTAATGACTCCACATTCATCACTTGTCCTCCAATGCCCTGACCACTGAAAAGATGCATCTGCTCTTTTTAGGTATGAAACTCAAAGGTCCTGCTAGGAAAAGTTTTCTGATGGTATAATACTGCTTTAAAGTTATCCACCAAAGGGTGATGAGTTTATACTTTGCTTCCCTTGAGACAAAGAATACCACCAATTCACTGTGCCCACATATGCTACTTCATGAACATTCTTAGACGCCACAAACAGTATTTATAAGTTTTTAACACAATGTCAACAAAACTGAGATCCCATAGGACATCATATTATTGATGATGCAATATGAAGATGTTTACCCTGCAAACTCCTATGCGGAGACTCCACTCTCGAATATGACATGTGTTGTATATAATCTTCCACTCATCTTGACAGTCAACTCATATTAAACATTGCTTCAAAACTCCTTTATTACACGCTTCCACCTCAGTCAACAATTTAAATATTTATCTTGAAGCATAACACAGCTGATTAAATACAGAGCTGATCAGCACACCTGCTGAGGTTTTGAAGTTTAGAAATCAGGCCATCTGCAGACAAAAGCCCAGTTTTTAACTCTCTAAGTCTTTAATTATTGTTTCTTTTCTTCATAACCCATTGTTAAGTACTTATTTGAAGGCAGCAATAAATAAGGACACTTTATAAATATCACAGAAATATTTTTCAGGGGACTAAAATATTAATTTCAATGCATTTTTGGTACTTCCATGGTTCTTAATAATTAATAAAAATCAGTCATGCAAACAAAAACAAAATAACAACAAGAAAAACAAACAAACAAAAAACCAAACAAAACCAAAAGCACAAAACATTTCACTTCTGAAGACACTTTGCACATACCAAGTTACTTAATCACATTAGAACTTCCTGCTTGTATATCAACTGGTTTCACAGAATCTCAAATTTTATTCCTTCCATGCCCTGCAAGTCCCAAATTATAAAACATTTTCAAACTTTGGACTAGTAAAACATTGCCCAACTACAATGCACACTTTGCTTCCGAATGTCTTAGCTTTATCACATGATATTAACACCCCCCCCAAAAAAACACAAACAAACAAACAAACAAACAAACAAACATAAAACCACAGCAGAAGTCCCCAATTACTGGTCTCTGCATGAAATGTGGATTCCAGATGAAGAACGCTCCATGGAAAATGCTGCCCCTGTTTTTTTGCACTCTCTTCACGTGAATTCAAGACCGAAGACATCGCAGCTCACCAAGAGCTCATGGCCTGCACAGCACTGCTGTGAAAAATAACAACGTTGCCACTCGCTAGGGGAATTCACAGCAGTTTGCTACATATTCCTCAAAAATGTATCCTACATTCAAATGGGTTTGCCAAAGTGAAAATCACAGCTGCTTAAATACCAAGTCCTGACTTACAGGTCCAAAATTCTAGCATAATAAGAAAACAAACAAACAAACAAACAAACCACTCAGGATTGCAACACGAGGGCAGTGCTTGAGGACATTGAAAGTATATTAGATTAACAAGAACCAACGCTAAGAAAGCTCTGACTTAAGGAAGAAAGAGTGGGAGGAGAATGAAAAGGGAAATAATGTGTTAAGCCCTTAGTTTATTACATAAGCATACGCCCTTATAAGTAGGCAATAATTTTTCAGTCTTTCATAGCAAACTAGGGGGAGTCTGTCAAAGCATTCCCAGGAGATGGTTATCATGACCTTGAACGAAGTACTTAAAGGGGTTTCCTGTTTTGTTTCTGCAGACCTGTATACAACATTCATTCTCTTCCTCAGTCAAACAGTATCTGGAGAGCAGCAAGAGTGGTTTCAATTTAAAACAAAAACACAACAGGCCAGTGCTCGTTTCTGCTGCAATCAGCAGCTTAACTACCCGGCATTAATTAAGAGCAGGCACATTGTATATTACGTTGTGAGGCACAAGTCACCGTGTTCTGCTCGCCATGACTCTCCACCAGAGTCTAGCAACATTACTGGTTTAAACAGTGACAGCTAGGAACTACCAAGTAAAAATGCAGCATGGAACCTCAGCTCTCTGACATACAAGCAGTCATCTCCTACTCTTGCAGTGCAATGCACAATGGGGTGTTGAAATCGTGTAAAAGCACTGAAAACTAATCTTTGGGCTATAAAGCTGAATTTCTAAATGAAGATGACACTTCTCTCTTCTTAAAGTATACATATAGATGTTTCTGGGGCTGTTGTCACACAAATATACACTTTTATTCCACATTAGGAAAATGCTTACCTAGAAATTTTTTTTAAAAACTAAAAAAAAAAAGGGGGGGGCTTAGCAACAAAAGGGAAGTTGAAGAACTGACATTTATTTACAAAGTCTGTGAAACTTCAAAGCGGTTGGAAGACCTAAAAGAACCCTATTATATATTCACCAACACAGACCCTTTCTCTAAAATTTATACACAAAAAGGTCTCATCAAACAGAGGTAAAAATTAGCAATCAGTTTAATCAGCAGGTAGAAGTCACCTGGCAACACTGCATAACTATTTTTTTAGAAGCTAAGCCTAAGATTTACACAATTTTCCAAGTGAGAAAGATTCAAATACAAAATATCAAAGACACAGTTTATGTTAAGTTGGTTTGCAAGTTATGATTTTCACAAAAGAACCTGCTGAGCTAAGTTCAAAGGAACAAAAATTATAGTCAGCCCACAGGAGAAAGAGGCATCACAGTTATTGCAAAGCTTGCCTTCAGAGTAAACAGCATAAAGACAGTTGACAACTTCACTACATAACAAACATTGCCATCTCTTCATAATGAAAAATAAAAGCCATCAGTTGGGTGATACTGAACATACCTGCACTATTATTAGCCTAAAAGTCTGATGGCTGACAGTATTCTTGATGCCCCACGAGCTTTGGACTTAGCACTTCCTATTAACAATGTAAGATAATCAATCTTTTCCAAAACTGTTCTCACTTTATAAAAAAAAAGTCTTATAAGGATGCTAGGTCCCATTATTGTTCTTAATACAAACTATCACTTCCTGAAGCTCTTAAAAATAAAAAAGTTGATCTTTGAAATACCTGACAAAGTAAAGAAAATAACTTGCTGCTTACAACTTTTAAGAAGTGACATAACTGAAGGGTAGTCTAAAACCTTAGTACATGAATTTAAAGAGTACTTACAAGTATCTATGTAGTTGAAACATTTCTTTCTACGTTAAGATTGAAAGGAATTATTTGCACAGGTTGCTTGTGACAGCATTTGTAAAAGGACATCTCATGCTTCACAGGAATCTAACAGGGCTCACAGATCAGAAATATAGATAAGTCACCAACAACTTCATGAGATACCTGACTCACTAGTACGTTTCTGGATCCTGCTTGTACGCTTCGCCCTTCATACTATTTTTGCTTGCCAGAGGCTCAAATGGAAGCCTCATCTACTCTTAATACACTGAACTGAAAGCAAGCTTCCTATCTCCTGGAATTAGAATTCACAACTCATTCTGTTTCTGTTCATCGACACTGTTCTTCAGCTGGTCTTCCATGATCATACCCGTGCCCACAGTGAAACAGGCATGTTTTGATGCCCCTTATATTCATTTGACTGCAAGAACCTCTGACAACTGAAGATACCACTAGTGTACAATTAGCTATCTGTATTGTCCATAACAGGTTAGCAGAGATATTTCATCAGAACAATGAGGTTTTTTAGAAAGTTAGGAACTCCAGATTTATTCAGTGTTCCTTTGATAGCAGATGCTCAGGGGAAAGTTAATGGATGATCTGTCTTCATCTCCTCTAATAATGGGAAGTTCTTACAGTCTTTCAAAAACCAAGGCCACCACTAAAACCACCAAGAATAACATGTGCTTTGTTTTTTCCAGTCATGCCTCCAATTTCTGTCAATATTTCAAGCTTCTCTCACACATATCTTGGATTAAGTCACTAATGTAAAAAGCTATTGGGATAAAATAAATAAACATACATAGTATCTCCCAATCCCAACACAAAGATCTCAATAAGTTGCTTTGTTCCCTACAACATGTTGCCAAAATAAACACCTTTTAACTCCAATCAGCCACTCCAACTGCAGAACAGCAGGAAGGGAGAATGGATTATGTATCCCAAATGTCCCATGAGAAAGCAGTTTAAGGTCTGCCTCCCCCCATACCTCATTCCCTTTCATGATCTATTAATGTCTGTCTGCTCAGATATAACAATGCAAACTTTATGGAACTGTGCTATAACTAGATCAGCAGAGCAACCTGAGTTACACTGTAGTGCAAGTTTTCTTGCTTAGAAAAAGTCTGTTACAGATTACTTTGAACAAATGGATTTACAGTGCAGCCTAACAGTAATGGTGACACAAGAGTGATGAACTCCAACAGTTACCTCCTGCAAATCCAATTTTATAATGGATTAATGTGTGAGATAACAGAAAATATCACTGATGAAGGAGAAGAATGAAACGCAAGAGAAGAGAATCACAGATTCCATTTTTCTTCTTCAATAAAATTAAAGATCTGATAGAAACTTAATTGTTCTATTAACTCGGAACTTCAGCACCATTTGCTCAAAAGATGTGTACATTAGGTAGAGAACATAATTTCCAAAACAGCATGCACCAAAAAAAACCCCAAACCAACCAAACAAAAATACAAAACAAAAAAAACCAAACCAAACCAAAACAAACAAAAACCCACAAAAAAGGAACAAAAACCACCACCAAAAAACTCCACAAAAACAAACAAAAAACCCCAATGAAAACAAAAAACCAACCAAACATCACCACAAAACCAGAACAACCCTTATTAAAAGTAAGCAGAAACTTTTTAACTTTTGTTGCATGGCAGACCCACAATGAAAGAGATCCACCTGGACAGAAGCACCCACCTTGAGAAAACACACATCTCATGACATAGATATGGCCAAGAGAAGACAGTGGGCTGAAATCACATTAAGGTACTGGTAACTAACAGCAGTGCCAGAGAGGAGATACACAGAGGTGGGGTTTCTTTCTCTTGTCCTTTACAGGTCTTCATGTCATATAGGTCAGCACACTTTGGTTAAACTACAATTCAAAAAAGTGTTAGGAGGATCTGGTCATGGTAATTAATTATGAGTACCCAGACTGCTTTATGACAAGTTTTAGGATGTAGCAGACACCGCATAAGATTTTCTCAGCAAGCTCAAGGTTCAAGATGGTGATAGTCAAGAGACAGCAAGCACAAAAATAATTACAGCTTAGTGAAACAAAATAAGTGTAGAATAGCACAAACCCCTAAAGAAAAAAATAGATGATGACACTGTTTTAACACCAAAAAGGAAAAACACGCAAACAGGAACTCTGGTTGCAATGATAAAGAACAAGGGTAGACCACAGAAGATACTACACCAGGGGAAGTAGAAGAACTTCGTGCAAACATGGAATAAGACCAAAATGGAAACAAGAAATTAACTGGAAAGAATATACTCGTTCTAAGTGCCTCAGCAGGCATATCCCTATATTCATTTAAGAGCTCAACTCAATGATCCTTGTGGGTTCCTTCCAACTCAAAATATTCTGTGATACCATAGACTGCCCAGGGAAAATAAGACACCATGTGGCAGAGGATTACACACAGTATTGAAAAGAGCAGAGGTCAAGGAGGGTAAGAAAGAAGGTGAATCCTTTCAACTTGGGCAGAAGAAGAAGTCTGTAGAACCGTTACTGAAGACAATTTCAGCACAACACAGAATATGGATTTGAATTAATTTAGTATGAAGAGACAGGACAAACATACATTCTTCCATTCAGGAGTATGGAAAAGAAGGGAAGCAGACTGGAGCTGACTGTCAGCTAAGGACTGATAATAGTAACTCAGACCAAAATTAGGAAGGGAATAAGATGGCAGCAAGAGGTAAAACCCAGTAATTTGGAATTAAAACAGGAAAATTGAATGAATGGGGCTTTGGGGTCAGACTAAGCAGTCAAAAACGAGAAAAAGCAGAAGGCAAACATGCAAATCCATCTCTGTAAGCAGCAATCAATAGTGCTGAGCAAAGGTAAACAAGTCAATTCTAATCAGTTTTTCTCTGGAAATCTTTAGATTCTGCAGGGGAAGAGATACAGGAAAAGGCCTGAGGCATTGCTTTAGACAGCCTGCAAAGCAAAGGAACTGGGAAACCTATTCAGTAGCTAAAATGGATAATTGAATATGAAATTAGAGTCAGGAAGAAGACAACAAAGAAATCTACCCTGTTCAACTATCAGTCACAGGTAGGTGCATTATCACAAATAAGAGGAGGTGGCAGTCATGAGAAAGGGACCTGGAGGTGCAGTACTCAGATAAGATGGCTGGCAGAATCAAAACAGAAGTAATCATTTCTCTCAGAAACAGAAACGAGGATTAGCAGATGAAAATCAAATAGGCTACAGAGCTGAAGAATGAAGTTAATGAGAAATCAACTTGAAAAACAAAGTCATAAGGAATGAGGGTGAGCAATCCACAGCAATGGGAGAGACTATGTCAAAGACCAACATGCAGCTACAAAGAGAGAAGCAAAAAGTAAGTGAGGCAATATGAAGGAATGTCTGATGGACCCCTGCCCAGGAAAAACGGAAGAGGGGAAAGTACAAAGACAGTGGTAGACGAGGAACATAACATTTATTTTTAATGATAAAAGGGAGGATAAAACAGACATTAGGATCTAATGTAATGCTGTACTGTATGTTGCAAGGTTTCTGCAATCCGTATACCAGACAAACTGCTGATAAAATATTCAGCAACTAGCCCTTGATTTGGATTTCCCGAGGAGACACAACATTGCTTATGGTTGGGGTGTTGAATAAACAGCCTTTCTTTATATTTCAGTTGTATATATGGGATACAAAGCTCAATTACTGTACCATATCTTGCCACACATGAGGAAAGCAAATGAAAAGTTCAATAGTGCACTATTAACATCACACACCATGACAGTGGAAGACAAGTGTCACTGAAAAACAAAATCAATCAGTTGAAACCCATGAACAAGCCAGATATGTAAACCAATTGATCTTCCACTTCCTATTTCAGTCTAATGTTACCCACAAATAAGCCTGCATTTTCATTTAAGAACAGAACAGTGAACAGCAATTCAAATTCATAAAGAAGATCTAGAAAGGGCCTACTAATCACTTCAGAAAAGCAATTTGGATAGGAATCACAGAAAATAAGGTTGGAAAAGACTTCAAAACATTACTTCAAAATATCAGCTTCACTCTCAGTGCTCCAAGTCTGTATCAGCTTTCCTTAAGCCACTCCTGAAAGATGTTTATCTAAAGTTGTTTGTTTTTTTTAGCAAACCTCAAGCAATACAGACTCCACAATACCCCCTGGCAGTCTACTGCAGTGACCAAACAACTTCAAAATCTTCCCCTATCATTTAGCATACATCTCATTCTCTCAATTCAAACCATTTCTTCACGCACCATAAAGCTGATTGCCTTCCTCTTTGCAGCAAATCTGCTGTACAGAAAGAATGTTCCCTATTGCAACTGGACAGCTCTCTGCAGTGTTCTGCATCAGAAGGACAGAGCCCTTATATAAAAAAAAAGTCTGCCTGAACGGATGAGCTACAAAAACTCATCTCTGTGATGAGTCATCTGGGACAGCAGAGACGGACTTTCCCACATAAGCAGTCTGCTGGAAGCTGGATTCAGCCACCGTAAGTGACACAGCCAAAGGAAGCTAACATTTACAAGCGAGCAAAGCACAGCCAAGGCATCAGTCGTGATCGCTCGTCCTACAGCCTTCAGAAAGGAGCCAAGCAAAAACAACAGCACAGCCTTGGCCGTGTTGTTCAAAGGGAAAGTTAAAACGGGAAGCAGAGCCGCAAACTGGAGCGTTGGGTGGAGCTCCCAATTGTGCCTTGCCTGGCAGAACCACTCTGGGGGAAAAAAAGGAGTCAGTAAGGGCAAAGCAGAGCGAGGGGGGAGGGGGAAGAAGGAAAAACCGACCTCGGAAACAAGAGATATGCGTGGAACCAATCACACATAGGGAAAAGGATGTAGGGAGGCACCTGAAACCCTGGCCACAGAGTGGAGAAGGGGGCTGGGATTAGGACTGCCTCCCTTTCCAGGGGCAGTGGACTTGAGTGAGGCCCTGGGCATGATTTCCTCCCATGAAATTGCCTTTCTCTCTGGGGGGGAGGGGGGTGGGCGGCAAGTAGGGACCCCAAAGAACATGCTGCAGGGAAGGGCAGGGCGCGTAGAACTATCTAGGGAGGTGTACTGAGGCATGGCAGAGGGGAGGAGGCGGTGAGGACGCCAGGACAGTGGTGCAAGGCACTACGACGGTGGCAGGTGAGAACTGGAGGTATGCAGCTGCAGCCATGGCAGGGGATGGGAGCAGGGTATGGTAAAGATTGCAAAGCTGTGGCAGGGCTGGGGGAAGAAGGGGCAAGATGATGCTGATCCGCAGGGGAAGCAGCACACAGAGCAGCGCGCAGAGGGTGGAAGTGCGCAGCACGATAGGATCAAGGCTATGGGGGGGGGGGGGGTGAATAAGGGGGTGCAGAGGGTCGTTCCCAGCCACGAAAGAGCAAGGGGAGAGCAAAGAGGGGGGTTAGAGCCACGGGAGAGCAGAGCTGTCGGTGGGGTGTGAGTCGGGGAGGGAAAAGCGAAGGGTTCCCAGCCATGGGAGAGTATTGTTACAGGTCGGGATGCAGCGAGCGCGCAGCCACGGGAGAACGGCGCTACAGGTGTAGCAGGGGATGCGCTGCCACGGGCGAGCGGGGCGCCGGCGGCGGGGGGCAGCGAGGCGGTGCAGCCACGGGGAAGCCGGGCAGGGGTACGAGGGGATGCACGGCCGGCACAGAGCGGGGGGGACGGGGGGCTGCGCAGCCACAGGACAGCGCCAGGGGCGGCCCCGGGGCGGGGGTGCGGAGGAGGGCAGGGGAAGGGGGGGGGCCGGGCCGCTCACCTGCGCGGCGGAGCTGCAGCAGCCCATGGCGTCCGCGGGTCGGTGCCCCGGCGGTGCCCGCCGGGCATCCACTCGCCGCGACTCCCCCCGCCCCCGGGGGCGGCGGCGCGGTGCGAGGCCGGCAGGGAGGGAGCGCGGGGCCCACTCAGGCGAGCGCGGCTGCAGCACAAGCAGCACAAGCACCAACACAAGCGCCGCCGCGGCGCCCCCTCATCCTCTTCCTCCTCCTCCTCCCCCTCAGCCCGCGGCGGCTCCGGGAGGGGCGGGGCCTGCGGGGGGCGGGGTCTGTGGGGGGCGGGGCCAGGCACTGCGGCGGGGGGTCCTGGCCCGCCCACTGGCCCCGCCCCCCGGCTTGCTCCGCCCCTTCCGGTGCCGCCATGTCTGCGTGCTGGGCCGGCTCCCGGCCCGCGGGGGGCCGAGGCCTGGGGTATGTCGGGGGTTGGCGTCCAGGGCCGTGCTCGGCCCTCGAGCTCACCCACCCCTCGGCCCCCCGCGGGACAGCGGCGCTGCCCGGTGAAGGCGTGCTCTGCGCAGCATGAGGCCATCTCTTGATACCCGGAGATGAGACCGACCCCCCCCACACCTCGCTACAGCCCCTTCTCGGGTGGTTGTAGAGGGCGATAAGGTCACCTCTGAGCCTACTTTTTCCCCAGGATAAACACCCCCAGCTCCCTTAGCTGCTCCTCGTAGGATTTGTGCTCCAGACCCTTCACCTACTCCGTTGCCCTTCTCTGGACACGCTGCAGCACCTCAATGTTTTCCTGAGCTGAGGGGCCCAGAGCTGGACACAGAACTCGAGTTGCAGCTTTACCAGTGCTGAGTACAGGGGAACCATCAGCTACCTGGTCCTGCTGGCCACACTTTGCTGACACAAGCCAGGATGCCGTTGGCCTTCTCAGCCATCCTGGCCCATGTTCAGCCAGCTGTTGGCCTTCTCTGCTGAGCAGCTTTCCAGCCCCTCTGCCCCCAGCCTGTAGTGCTGCATGGGGTTGTTATCACCCAAGAATCTGGCACTTGGCCTTGTTGAACCTCATATCCTTGGCCTTGGCCCATTGATCCAGCCTATCCAGATCCCTCTGCAGAGCCTTCCTACCCTCAACATGTCAACATTCGCACTCAACTTGGTGTCATCTGCAAACTGGCTAAAGAGGCACTCAATCCCCCCAGGTCATTAATAAATATATTACTCAGGACTTGCCCAAATACTGAGCCCTGAGGAACACCACTAGTGACCAACTGCCAAGCCAAGGTAGCACCATTCACCACCCTTCTCTGGGCTCTGCCATCCATCCAGTTTACTACCCAGAGAACTGCACAAATCCAAGCCATGAGCAGCCAGTTTCCCCAGGAGAATACTGTGGGAGACAGAAGCAAAGGCTTTGCTAAGGTCCAGGTCCACAGTTTTTCCCTCGTGCACTAAGTGGATCACTTTGTCACAGAAGAAGATCAGGTTGGTCAATCAGAATCTGCCCTCCCAAAACCCATGATGACTGGGCCAGATCCCCTGATTGTTCTGCACATGCTGTGTGATCACACTCAAGATGATCTGTTCCATAACCTTCCCTTGCACTGAGGTCAGGCTGATAGGCCTGTAGTTTCCCAAATCCTCCATCCTGTTCTTCTTCTAGATAGGTGTCACATTGGCTAACGTCAGTCCCTCTTAAGGTATGTTTACTGGCCCGGTAGCTCTGTTTGAACGTGGCCTAAATGTATGAAGCAACACTCGCAGTTCTCAGTAGCAGAATTATTCTATCAATATAGTAGAATATCCGTGATTAAAATAACATCGTAATGATTTAAGTTTAAAATGATCCTTAAGCAGAATGAGGCAAAAGAGACCTTGTGACTAGAGAAGGAGTTTTGTAGGCTTCCAAAATATAACAGAAACTGTCATGTGGGCGAGTTGTGAATCATGCTGGGTTTTTTTAGCTCTTCTCAGTTTAATGGCAAGTAGAATCACAGAACCATTTAGATTTGAAAAGACTTCTGAGATCATCGAGTACAACCATAACCCCAGCACTGCCAAGTCCACCACAAAACAACATCCTGAAGTGCCACATCTACATATCTTTTAAATACCTCCAAGGTTGATGACTCATCGGTAACATCACAATTTTCACATTTTCTAATAAAAAAATTAGAAAAAAGGTTAAAATACCCTTTTACCATTTACATGTACATTGCCATTATATTCCATTGTTCCATCTCATTCTATTCAAATAATTCTGTGGTGTTCCAGAAGGTGTGGCCATCAAGGTACTGCTTTGCAGGAACACTCTCTAGAAGGGATGTGTCTTTTGTGATTGACACAGAAATAGATAACAAGAAATCTGAAGTCAGTTCTTGTGTAACTTTGGACATGTTACTCCTGTATCTCTGTTCCTCCATTTTGCCATTTATAAAATTGACTTTTGTCCCAGTTTTTGTCTTTTCTGTTTGCTTGGGTAACAAAAGCATGATGACTATGCCATAGATGTACTTTAGTCAGTCTGTTAAATAGAACAAATTCAATTTTTTTAAATAATCCATTCATTTAGGACTTCCACTTCAATTGCTTCATTTAGGACCTCAGAGTGTTGTCCTGGTAATTAAATACTGTCTCTCTTTTGGATGTAGAATAAACATGTACAGCATGATTATCAGAAAATAGTAATGGGTTTAAAACACAGTTCTGCAGAGACTTGTAAACCCTTAAAAAAAAAATCCTAGCCAATAATCGAAAGCTTTTTGCAGCTGCAGAGGGGTAATGGTATCTTTATAGTGATTAAAAAATGCCAGGTCTTCTTTTTCTGGGGGAGCCTTTGTGGAAAAGCTTGTAAAGACGTACCAGCTGTAGCACAGGTAACTGGAGTTTCGTGTAAGTATATGAGAACTGTAGAAAGTATTTGAACAAATATCAGTGTTAGAAATAATCACTGGAATCTCTGCCTCTGGAGTGAGGAAATTAGTTAGTTTTTGATAGGGGTGTGGTAACAGCAGCAGTGGTAGTTAGCTGGCTTTCATTAGTTTTATTGCGCTTTGTTTGGCCGGTCACACAAAGGAGAGGAAAAGTTAAAAGATTCTGGCTTATTCATGATTGTGCGTGCTTTTATATTTATTTAGATCAGCATTTAATGAAGCAACTGAAACTGGAATTGCTGAATCTTAGTTCAGTAATGCAGAAGTTGAACTTTAAGCATATGCCTAAGTGCACTTCTTGAATTGCGCTTTATGGATTCCTTTCTGATGCTGAATGTAATCTGCTCTAAGGCACAGTTACATCACAAGCTGCTAAAGAGCAAATCTGACTGCACAAATCTACCATTAATAAGAAACTAGCTTTTTTCTGTAACAGATTTGAGTCTGCCCTTTTCTCCTCACCAAGAAGGATGAGCTTTATCTATATTTTCATTTCATTGCTGGACTGAGAATGACACACTAGTTTATGAAGCATCATTTGGTACTGAGAGAGACAACAACAGAGACAAGGCCCAAGAATGACAAAAAACGCCTTTGCACTTTAAAATTGTAGGTTGTGTCCAGACTGCTTCCATTCTGGGAAGAAAGCATGAATTGTATGGTAATATTTACCTTTTCTTTTCTCACTAGGTGTAGGATCCTGATCTTATCCATCCATATTTAAACACCTAAAGATTCTGCAGAGTACAAAACAATCTATATCTGTTGTTCTGTATTAATGAGAGAAATACCTTTAAAATAGCATTAAATAAAATTCAGTCTATTTGGATATGTTTTAAAGCATAAGTTTTGGGGTGTCATTTTGAAACAGGCTCAGTACTGACCTAAGTGCTCAGTCCAAAGTTGGCCTTGCTTTGAAGAAAATGAAATGGGAAGAGATGCATTGTGTAGACTAAAAACTGAGTATTGCACCAGCAAGGCATTGTTATAGCCTGTGTGTTTGCCTCCTTCTTCTAATCGACAAAATCTGCTTATTATCATTCTGCTGACTTCTTCCACCTACCAATAAATCTGCATCTATCTGTGCTAGGCAAGCACTCTGCATCTTTAAAAATCCCATCCTGCGTGCTTATCTTCAGTATTCCTAGGATTGGTTTTGTTTGGTTTTGTTTGTTTTGTTGTTATTGTTGTTGCTGTAGTTGTTTTGTTTTCATTTTTCTAATTTATTTAAATACAGAGCCACATATATTCCCTCCGTAATATGCCCTGTGAACATACTGTTAACTTTCATACACATGTATCAATGCAGGATTAAGAGTGATCCTGCTGATTTCAGCAGAATGCTAACAAAAGTACATCATGAGAAGGCATTCCAGCAAACAAATGGCAAATAGGATGTCAGCCCGTCTCTATGAGTGATATGGGGATAAAGCCCACTGAACTATTCAGAGCCCCGTGGTCCCATATATCTCGGAACCCCTGTGAAGCCGATCATCTTTCTCAAAAGTTAAACCATGCTGTTGCACTTTTTTGAATGCTGTGGAAGTACAGCATGGATGCTTGTGTTGAGTCACACAGGAAACCAGTCACAAGGCAGAGAACTCCAACTTGTATACTGGCCATCCTGTCAGTTGTGAATTTTAGTCAGCCGAGGTAAAAATATTCAAGGGATCCTGCTTTGCCATGAGAATGGCAGGATTCTTGCAGACTTTTCCATCCCTGACTAAGAAAAGATGCACAGCACTCAGTAAGTCTAAGCTCTCACAAATTAAAGCTAAGATTTTCTTCTTGCTGTGTGTCTGACCACAGAAGAACAAAACTTACTGAGAAAATCAGAAGACCTGTTGTGATTCTACTTTGTGCTGCAACCCCATGAGTGGGTCATATTAGGTCTGTTTCAATTTGAAAACTGGAGACACCAAGGAAAGAGAAAGAGCAGAGAGCTTTTTGAATTAATAAAGAGGGTGAAATTTTCTTTCCCCAGTGCTCAGTCAAAATTTTGGTGCATTGCACTCTTAGAGATGTAACCTTCTGGTGAGAGGATAGAGGTGTACAGTGGAGGTCCTGCCTCTGGGACATATCAAAAATATTCAGGACTCCTTAGAAGAATAAAGTGTTGGTGTGTTGGCAAAATGGCTTTCTAAACATTTAGTTTAGGTACTGCCTTGTACCTACAGTAGTCCGTTCATACAATACTGAAAGTTATAGATATTCTTTGTATATTAAAACGTATTGCTTTGCACTATTTAATACCTGTTGAATTTCATTCTCATGTCAGATCACCTGTGCATGAAGAACTGCATGAATAGACTATTGCACACAGGCAAAACACCTGTGGCGTATTTACATCATAACCAGCCTGAGCCAAAATCATGCTAGCAATTTGCAACTGAAATGTTCCATAGCCAGTATCCAAGCCCCCCGAAAAATCCACTTTTCAGAAAATGTTCCTTAAAATACCTGGGACAGTGCAGTTGTGTGTGGGTGGGTGGGTGGGTTTAGGGGGGATGGCGTGTGCAACTGATGACGTGGTAGAAACCAAAACAATAGAATTTATTTCAGCCTTTTGAGAAAGCTTTGTGTTGCCCAAAGGAGACATGCAAAGCCAAGTACAATCCTTCCTGTAGAGGCTGTACCACCATAATATATGATTAGCTATTACAGTCTTCTGTCATTTCATTCCAGGAGAATTATGACTCTCCTAGTGAGGATGTAAGACTACAGATGGAGGACTGCCTGCTACAAATCTCTTATAAGGCTGCCACTGTAAATCTCTTGGAGAAAAGTCATTGCCTAAAAAAACATATGCTAAAGGGATCTGCTATTTGTTTTCTTAGGAAAGATGGGAAAAGGGGCTATGGAGGAAGGTACTGTTCCATTCTGCACTCTTTAATGTTATGCAAGGAACCATTCATCAAGGAAGTTTCAGGTCTTTCTCAGAGTAAGAGAAGAAAGGAGACATAGCAATATTCAATGTGTTGTATCGCTCTGTCTTTCTCTATAGTATTTTTTTAAGAGAGGAGTAGAGACATTCCTCCCCAGAGGCTGAATTTTATAGCTTAGCTATAGTAATGTCCAGCTAATGGTTGATAGGTTGGCACAGGCCCGGCCTGTTGGTTGTGGAGAACATTTGCAGTGGACTCAGCATTCAACTCAGGGGCAGGCTTAAGACCAAAGAGTGTTTTGCCATGGACACAAACCCTCATTCTTATATCCAGTGTAGATAGACACTGATGTAGCTCAAAATATTGATGCATAATCCTGTGTGTGAGTCCTTGAAAGTACTCTTTTGAAACTTTGAGGCTGAGTTAAACCAGAAAGGAGGATAGAGGGATGGGACTGTCACAGGGTTCAGCATAATTCAGCTCCACACTGCAGTTGACAGTATACATACAGCCAGTGCAGCTGGCAGTGACAGCTAACAAAAGATATGAGGTCCTTCACAATGAATTTCACTGGATTTCTTCCTTCTGGGTTGGGTCCTAAAGGTCCCAGCCTCAATGCTTGATTGTTCTTTGAGTCACTTATGTTTATGCTTAAAATTAGGGTATTAAAAATTTGAAAAGCAATTTCTTTTAATACAATGGCCACCATTCCAATTTAAAAAAATGCGTACACATGTATGTATAAACAAGCATTGAGCTTGTGTGATCTTGTTGGCCTAGTTGGAGGGTTTCCCTTCTTACTGGTCCTGGAGAGCTGGATAGTACTGTGAACACTGTGTGTGTTCCAGTGGATGTAGGTTTCATCTGCTCAGCAGTATCAGATATCCAGCTGCCTGTGTCCCTTGAACCAGGCTTGTGCTAGTTGACACAGCCTCAGACTAACAGCCCTGGTATCTAAGGCCACAAAAAGTTTGGGTGGAGAAGAAAAAATCCTTGGATATCTGAAATAATCACTGTGGTATAAACACCGAAGAAAAAACATTGGCTGACAATATTCTTGAGAAGAGCAAGTTCTATTAACTTCTTCAAGCATTTTTTCTTGTCAGCATTTTATCTTTGATTAGCAAGTCTTTAATTATCTAGAGGCTATGACTCACCTGAAGAATGTACAGAGGTACCTTTGCTTCAAGATCATTAATTTAAACTCAGAAGTATTTTACAGGAACACAATCAGTCAATGTTTGGGTTTTTTTTAGGTTTGTTTTGTTTCATTTTGGCTACATCTGTTTCATTTGACAGAATATTCCCCTTAATACTAGAATAATATCCCCAAGTAAGTTGTTTTATTTTATTTCTCTGCCTTTCTCGTAACTATTAATTCAACATTACTCCAGAATATTCTCATTGCTCTTTGCTCCTACCTGACACTATCCTAACTCCAGCCTCTAGTCACCTGGAGCAGTTCTTCCTGCTATTAATGCTTCTGTCGACAGTTGTTACAAGTTCCCAAGTGGAAGAATATTTCCAAAATAAAAGCAGAAACAGTCTGCCTCCAGAAAATAATCTGGCATCCCAAACATGTTGTTGCTTCACTTGAAGATGCATGATTTTTGAGCAGGTGACACTGACAAATGGCTCTTTTGCTGTTACATCTTCATAGTTGTGGCAAACAAGCAGAAGTGCAGGACTAATGAGCATGGGATTACTGACACAGAACTGAGATACTGCAGTGAAGGGACTCAGGCAGCAGGCTCAGGACATAGAGGAAGGTAGGAAGAGTGCTAATAACTTACTGAAGAGGTTTTCTTTATTTGTCCTGTCACTGTCCCTGTCTCACTGACCAGGTTCTAGAAACCTGACCAAGGCAGCTGGCTAGGCATAGACCATAGAGCCTCTGACAGACCCTGGGTACAAGAGTACAGGTTTATCAATTTTCATGGCACACTAGCAAAATCCCCGGGGGAGGGGATGCAGTGTCTTGTAAGGACACTTTTGTAAGTATTTCTGGTGGGAGGGATTGCAGAAGAGTGAAAAGTGTGTCACTCTGAAATTCAAAAGATTTCGTGAAACAGTTTTCAAGCTGAAAGATGGAAAAAATTTAAATATGGAAAAATATTTTTTAGCAGTTCTGTGGGAACACTGTATGGTTTACAGAGGTGTCATCCATCCACCAAGTCTATCCAAGACGGCTGATTCCAATAGCTCATTACCAGAAAGCTTCTTGCAGGTTTTAGAAGTGGATGAGGAAACCTCTCCCTTCTTGCTTCAGATTTTCATTAGGTAGGACCCAGGGCAACTCTGTGTTTGCAAAACAGGAACAGTAAATTAATGAAAACAGTGAAGGTAAGAAGATTTGTGAGTAAATAGAGAAAACACAGGTTCTCAGACAACTTATGTTGGACATTGGACTTTGCACAACAAAACCTTCTCAACTGTGGTAAACTGTGACCATCCCACAAAGACAGATTTCGGTAGTTGTTTGTTCTGCAGCAGGGGAAAAAAAAGAATTGATTCTGTATTTTTTCTTTTAAGAAGATTAAAACCTCTGTTTTTTTAGTTAGTCATCTAATTACTAAGATATTGCAAATGCTGTTGGAAGTATTGTGCTGCTGTTCATTTGTTTTTCAGATGAATGCCTGACTTCTCGAGCAGTTGTTTCTGTTTGGGTTAATGACCAAGGGCAGACTCTAGTGTGGATCAGACATTGTGCTTCAGGTATCAAAATTAACTTCTGACAGATTTAGGGCAAGATTTCTGCATGGCCAAGAAGTTTCAATTTCAAAGAACTTGCATTTTTCAGTGAGAAACTGCTTACTCAACATACTTCTTAAAACAACAAGAGAATACAATTGCAATAAAAGTGACGATAAAGTAATAGTCTCAAAGAGATTCAGTTATGATTGAAAGACCTGCCCTCTTTTTCAGGTGTTATCCCATCATGTTTGTCAAACAGCTCAACCTCAGAGGCTTTCCTAGAATGAATGTCGCCCTACTGTAAAACTTTTCTTTGATCAGACACCAATTCCACAACATCTCCAAAGGATGTGTTCTGCTACTTAGCAGTGGTGGCAGGGTACAGAAAAGAGGGGACTTCTTCCACCCCTCTACCTTTTCAGTGGGGGAGGCTAACCTATGAAAGAATTAGGACAACTGGCTGGATTTTGTCCTGTTTTAGAACAACTCTTCTGTGGTAGTGAATTTTCCATGCTATATTTTCCTGTGAAATTTCTTGGAGAAATAGATAACCTCCATCTCAACTACTGAGCTTGCAGGAGGGACCATATTTGTTTTACATAGTATATTCATTCTGTTGTGAGGAGGGTTTGTTCTGTAAGTCATCATGTAAGTAATTAAGCAGGTGTCAAACAGTGGGCATAGCACACTGGTAAAGGAGAGGCAGATGAGCTACCCACTCGAGGCAGAGAGGACACTGGCTCCTGCTGTTCTTGTTTTCTTTTCCTAAGTCTTACTGAACATCTCCTGCAGCAGTTGCTCCTTCCGTGAGTTTTGAGGTGGGCATGAAATATTAATCATTAGCACTATTTTGCTAGGGTTATAGTTGTTTTGTGTTGTCACCATTTCAGTCCCCATGACTGTGTCTGTTCTAGTGTGCCTCACTGGTTTGGAGTAGGAAAGTTGTACCCACTCCTGAGTCATGGCCTAGTGACTCTTACGACGTGGGAAGAAGTACAAATGCTTTAACTGTGGTACTGATGCACAGTGAATGTCAAGCTGATTGTCTGTGTACAAGACTTTTCACTGCATGCTTTTTAGACACATCTGTGTTTTGACTCACTTTTATTTTAAATGAACAATGACTACCACCACCATGCACACACATGCAAGACCTAGTATTAGGTCAGATCTCTTAATGACACCTCAGGATGAGACTCAAAATCATGAGTCATTTAGGGATCATCTGCAGTATAGATACAGGAATATTCATCCAGGCTAACTGTTGAATTTTTGACCCTTCACTTGGACATGTAGGACAGTATTGTTCAAAACACCAAAGCTGTGTACACATTCATATCATGAAACAGTAGGGACATACAGTAGGACATCTTACTTGAGTTAAACCTTTTAGATGGACTACTTAAGAGATCTCTACACTCTGCTCCACTGTGCCCCTAATAAACAGCTGCTATCCTCAGTAACATGTGCACAATTCAGTTCCTTAGAAGATAAAAATCAAAACATTTTCTGGATCTTCTCTGGTATCCACGTAACTTTCTACCTTTTCCCTACCATTATTTTTTGAATCCCATTCCTTATTGAAACAAATACTGCCTTAGTGATTCTGCTTTCAAATACTAGCTAGAATTTCCTATTTGCTGAACAAAACAGGATGGGATGAGAAATGAGATGGAGCTGAAGGATAAAATACGTATACTGTAAAACAAGTATCTGCCATCTTTCTCCTGCCAAAATCTTGCTGTGTTTAGTTTTTCTAATATATGGTTAAATCACCAAGAATGTAGCATTTCTATTTTGTGTGACAGTATGGAGAAAAAAGCCCCCGAAGTGTCTGTTGATTTACGTAGATTTTATAGTACTGCTGTGATAGTCCCAAGTGCCTTTGATTCCATGAGGTAAATACATGCTGTAGAAAAGTAGAGAATGCCTTCCAAGGACTTTAGATATAGCTGTGTGACGCACAGTCTGTCACTCAGGCAGACTTTTTGTTTTACTTCCTTTTTTCCCCCAGCTCATGGTTGAAAAAATTCTGCATAAATGCTAAAACTTCAACCAGGAAACAAGTTAAAGCTAAACTTATACTGAAATGCAGTAGAAATGCCTCTCTGAATAGCTGCCTTCATCATCCTGGAAAAAGGGTTAGTAGCTGTATGAGATACGGGGTTCTGAAGATGCTGGAATGGACACTTCTCTCACCATGCTTTAGTTCTGTGAATTCAGATGAAATTTTCTGAGTTACAAAAGTGTAAGAAAGAACAAACCAACTATATTAAAACCAGAGCTCTATAGTAAGCTTTTCTTTCAGTAATTCTTTTTTACATCAGTGTTAATAAGGATGTAAAACAGATGCACAACTACTTAGGGACAAAGGGTTTTCAAGTCACTAGAACAAAGAAGACAAAGATGGCAAGCCTGGATTCTATTTGCAGCTCTGCCCTGACAAAGTTTTAATGATTAATTGCAGACTTTATTAATTAGTAATACATCCTTTAAGCAGCTTAGCTTTTTGCTTCTTTGTTATTTCCACTGTAGTTTTCCAAGCATTTTCCACTGCCTTTACAAAAGCTTGAAGATCATTTTGATGTAGGTGAGTGCTGTGAAATGCAGCAGGAAGCAATGAGTTTATACCTATCTAGCCTAGGAATGCTTCCAGGGCAGATACAGAGAAGCTAGTTGTTTTAACCCACAGGTTAGATTTTGCTCTGAAATCATATTTCTAAACACCACACTATTTGCCTTTGTAATAGAAGGTACAGCAACCTTTAACCTAAATGCTTTATATCTTCCTAGAACCTGTACACATGACACAGGACAATGAAAATAAGGTCACAAGATCTTGGGCAGAGAAGAGCACATACAATTTTGCTGGATGCCTTTTTACAAATGGCTCAGTTCAGAGGACTCCACATGACATTTTAGGAAATTGCATTGAATCACTCCATGGCCAACACACTTTAGAGGTGGAGAGTGCTGATTGCTGCCAGTTCCTTTGGAGAACCGTGCTGTGAAGCTTCACCCTGAGCAGGTATTTTAGCAGTTCTGTGTGTGTGAATTCTGAACACAGGAAGGTCCTGCTGATGCACCACCCATACACTGGAGATATAGGGTCCAAATCAGGGTCACTGTCCAGTGAGCCAAAGGTCTGGGAAAGAACATCAGTATTTGCTGCCTTCCCCTCTTCCAGGACTGTGCTCTTCTGCAGCCAACAGCTGAATCTACTCTCTGAGCTCCCTAAAGTCGAGGTCTAGAGGCAGCAGCAGTTCCAGTGTGTGCTGATGAACGAACTGGGCTTATACATATTGGCTTGGTCATCCCTCTCATGCACTTTTGCGCAGTACTCACGTCGTCTTTTACGCTCTGAGAGTGCAGGCAGAGTGCCTGGGTGGACCACGGTGCCAGTGGCATTACGGCAGTGCCCACCCACCAGCTACGGCACAGTTGTAGCTGTGCGAGCCAGTCTTTCTCAGCCTGTTCGTAAACCGTAGGTTCATTTTCCGTGGTCACTAGGTGGCAGAATTGGCGTTTTGAAACCACGCAGGATGTTTTTTAAAAATGCTTACAAACTCCTTCAGCTCTGTCCCTGTAAATGAGTTGCTCGGAGACCTGACAGAGGGAGCTGTGGAAAGAAACAGGCAGCACTCCCTCTCGGGAATATGATCTGTCCGGCAGCTGATGGATCACTTGTATTTATGCTCGATTCAAGAGATGGGTAAATTTGACAAGTTCTCCTGTAATATTTCGGGCTTTGATTTGCCAGTCTGGTGTCAACAGAGGTTCCAGACTGATTCCAAGGGACTTTGCTGAATAATTTGCACTTTTTATCAATAGGAATCTGCCTCTGAGACATGTCATGTAGTGGAAATCTAAACTCAGACTACATCTCAAGGGATCATAAGGGATATGTCTTTTGAGCTAAGCTAAAGCATTTGGAAAATTCAGGTTTGGAGAGCTTTTTGACTTTAACCTCTTAATGCCAAAGTGTTTTAGGTTGGTTTGAATCTTTAGGTCACACAAAATAGAGGGAACATTTGAGTACTGTTTTTTATTTCAAGCACCTTTCTGACAAATAGAGAATGTCCAGGAAACATGTTAGCAGGAATGTGATTTTACGGAGAGGTTTTAAACTTCCAAAACTGAGGAACATGAAGCAGCTTCAGATCAAATCAGCTTCTAGTTTGATAAATTAATGTTGAAGTTTCTGTATCTTCTGTGCTTGACCGTAGCAAGGGTTGGTCAAAAGAAGAAGAAAATGGGGAGAAAAAGATCTCTCAGTCTGCAATAAGACTGTTGTTTCCTATCCTGCTAGATCTGGAAATACTGAAATGGCTGAAGGACAGAGTAAATAACTTCTCTGTACTAGGGGTTTCATGCAGCATAGGCAAAAAAACATTCCTGCCACCTTCTCTAATCCTGTAATTGACGTATTTTGTTGTCCTATATACTTAGGAGAGAGAGATTCTTGCATAATTTTCCCAATAGAGTGGAAGGAGTAAAATTTGCCCATTCGCTGAAGTTTCTCTCTGTCCACAAGGAAGCACAAGTATATGCATCTGCGAAGGAATTTCTATCTCCCCTTGCAATTTCATTCCAGATAAGCAGACGTCAAATTAGTAGCAGCTTCCTAGGAGTGCTTGAGGAGAACTTGCTAGTGTGAAAACTCCTTTCAGATGTTCACAGAGGTTGAGTGAGATTTCAAAACTTTGAAACAAAATCTCAGGACCCTGAAGGGAATTCACTGCATTAGAAAATTATGGTATTACCTAGCCCCATTTTTTTATTTCACAGGCTTCATAATCTTCTGGTCCATGTTTCTAGATCTCAGTGTCTTCAGACTTGAAACCTGATTCCAACTCAGTGCCTTCAGCCCACTGAAAATTATTCTGCATGCACAATTCAGTGCTTTCAACCTTCATCAGCTGTGTTCCCTCTAGCTAAGAGTATTGAAAGCTCTTAAGGAAAACGGTTTGCTGTGGTGATTCAACTAATTTTATATTTGCTTTCTGCTTCCTTTGGGTTTTTGTACTCAAATGTGTTGCTACCATTCGTCACTACTGAGTTTTTTCTCATTTTTCATAGCAAAAAGAAAGGAGATTTGTTATATGTGAAGGTATAGTACTGAGATACTTAATGCCTTCTTTGCTGCAGTCTTTAGTTGTAAGTCCACTTGTTCTTGAAGGCGTGCTCACTGAGCCACTTTCAATCATTTGCCAGCAGCTCTGGCTAACCTGGGAGGTCCCAGATGACTGGAGGCTAGCCAGGGTAATGCCCATCCACAAGAAGGGCAGAAAGGAGGAACTGGGGAACTACTGGCCTGTCAGCCTGACATCAGTGCTGGGGAAGGTCATGGAACAGAGATAGCACTCATCTTGACGTGGCAATCCTCCTGAGTGCCATCATGCAACATGTACAGAACCAGCAGGTGATCAGGCCCAGCCAGCACAGTTTAGGAAAGTCAGGTCCTACTCGACCAACCTGATCTCCTTCTGTGATAGGGTGACCCACTTAGTGGAGAAGGAAATGTGGATGTTATTTACCTGGTATTAGTAAAGTCTTTGACACTGTCTGAATTCTCCTGGAGAAGCTGGCTGCTCATGGCTTGCTCATGCAGTGTTTGCTGGGCAGAACACTGGCTGTGTGGCCAAGCTCAGATGGTGGTGAATGGAGTTAAATCCAGTTGGTAGACAGTCATAAGGGGTGTTCCCCAGGGCTCAGTATTGGAGCCAGTCCTATTTAACATCTTTATCAATGTTCTGGACAAGGGGATCAGGTGCCCCTTCAGTCAGCTTCAAGACAATACCAAGCTGGGCAGAGTGTAAATCTGCTGGAAGGTAGGAAGGCTCTACAGAGGAATCTGGACAGGCTGGATCATTGTCCCAAGACCAATTGTATGAGGTTAAACAAGGCCACGTGTTGGGGCCTCTGCTTTGGGCACAATAATCCCATGCAGCACTACAGGCTTGGGGAAGGGTAGCTGGAAGGAGGTTGGAAAATGACCTGGGAATGCTGAACATGAGTCAGCAGGGTGCTTGGGTGGCCAAGAAGGCCAATGGCATCCTGGCTTGTATCAGAAACAGCCTGGCCAACAGGAGTAGGGCAGGGATCATCCCCCACACTCGGTGCTGGTGAGGCAGCACCTTGAACCCTGTGTTCAGTTCTGGGCCCCACACTACAAGACACTGAGGTGCTGGAGCATGTCCAGAGAAGAGCAACAGAGCTGGGGAAGGGTCTGGAGCATGAGTCTAATGAGGTCCCAGATGTGGAGTGGCTGAGGGAAGTGGGGTTGCTTAGTCTGGAGAAAAGCAGATTTGTGGGGGACCTTCTCACTCTCTACAACTACTTGAAAGGAGGTTGTAGGCAGGTGGGGGTTGGTCTCATCTCCCAGGAAACACCATCATGATGGTCTCCCATCATCCCAGGGATGTGAGGAAATCACCTCAAGCTGCACTAGGTGATGTTTAGATTTGATATTGGGAAAATTTTCTTCAGACAAAGGGTTGTAAAGCATTGGAACAGACTGTCCAGGACAGTGGTTGAGTCACAGTCCCTGGAGATTTTTAAAAAGACGTGTAGATGTGGTGCTTAGGAACATGATTTAGTGGAAGATTTGTCAGTGTTAGGTTTATGGTTGGACTTGATGATCTTAATGGTCTTTTTCTTAAATTAATTCTATGGTTCATAAAAGTGTAATCTTTGACGTATATTACAAGGAGTCACAAGAAAAGCTCAACGTTGTCCCTCCCTCAAATTCAAAACATGCATAGCAAAAGATGAAATCCAAAGTCTAGTCACATCAGACATCAGCTGTCCCTGGCTTCAACAGCCTGACACTTGCATTGTGTCCCAATAGTCAGATTTCTACGTGTTCTGAAGCCAAAAGCAAAACTTCTGTGTTATACTCCTAGCCATCGCTGCTGGTTATTGGAAGGAGGGAGAAAGGGAGAAGGGGAGAAAGGAAACTTGGGAGTGTGGAAAACTTTACAGCCTTATAGTAGGTTTGTTCTTCTGTCCATTGAGACAGGCAAAAATCTTCATACTTTGAGCCACAGGGATTGTGCCCATCATTGGGATTCAGGAACAGCATCTCCCTATATATCTGAGATGGAAGCAAGGTCTATTTTTGCCTCTGACATATATGGAAGTTGCTGAAGACTGAAATACCTGAGGAGAGGATTGTTCCATTTATACTGTCTAGGGGAATAAGGGTAGTTTATAAAAGCACTGCTGCTTAACATGAGAAAATATCTAAATATCTTAAGTCTCATTTCACTATTCAAAGGTTATGATACTTTTTTTTTCAAGAAGATGGAAGGGTACCTTACAACACTGTGATCAGTGTATATGTACAGTTTGTAAAATATTATTTACCCCCATTTGGAATTTGCTGTGACATGGCCCTCTTGCCATTTTGTACATTCAAAGACCTGATTTGCCACACAACTGCAGTAACTGTGTGTCTAATTTAGAATAACAGAGTAAGCTCACAACCCCGGCATTCTGCTTTTTTTCTCTGTCTAGCCTTAGAAGTCAGATCCGTTTTGTGTTTGAAGAGAGCATCTATTTATTTATGCATACAAAATTCTGCTCTGAAATGAAGATGGAAAGTATTTTTAGCATCCTACATTTGGATGTCAGCAGAAATATTGCTAACTACTGTATTAAAAATAGTTTTTCAATGACAAAGTGTTCATACCCCAATATTTTGTCTGTTCTGGCAGGGCACGAGGTTTTTCAGTTTAGAATATACTGATACAAGACTTGGTTTGTTTGATTGCTGGGTTTTTGAAGACTGTGTTTCAGAACTTTTGATGACTCGTCAGAGATGGTCATTTTCAAAAATCAATGCCCTTTTGGGATTTTTGCTCTCCACAGGTTGTGATTTTATCTAATATGTAATTAAATAACTATAGGAGAAGGGCTTCCTACCATACACTCCTGCAGGCCTGTCTGGTGTTCTAGCAGGAGAACTCAATCTCACATCTTGGTGGATGGAAGGTTGGATTTAGCAAAGCACTTTAGACAGGTAGTCGATTTTAACCATGTGCTTGAATGCTTGGTTGAATGATGATGTACTTCAAGCACACTGTCCAGTCAGCACAATGACATTGCCTTTCCCCTCTTTCCTGTATTTTGCAATGCTTTTGCAAGTCAGCACACAGAAACCCTTTGCATGTGTTTAGTTAAGTGAGCAGTGCTTGATGGGCAAGGAGCTGGCACGCAGTTAGTAGAGAAAAGAATCTTCTCTCCAAGCACTCTATTTGCAGTGGTGGCATTGCTGAGCTACAGACCAAAGCATTTAAACAGACTGCAGAGTGACAAAGAAAGGAGACATGCCTCCAAGGAATTACAGCAGGAGAAAGCAGCTGTACACACCAATATGTGCAAGTGGGTCAAGAAGTGGGTATTTTAAACCAGTGACAGGTCTGCCCTTTTACAAAGATGGACCAAAGCATTTCTCTGGTCTCTGCCCAAATCTACCAGAGGGTAAGAAGGGACATATCTCTTTGTTTTCTCTGTGGCCTGAGTTATTTCTGCTGCTGGATAAAACCAGCTTACAACTTTGGTCTCATCCCAGGAGACAGGAGAAAAATATGAAGACTATCTATGTTTCAAGGAAAGAGAGGAGACTACTGCTGTTGAGACCTACACACACACACACACACCCCATTCAAATTGGATGTGGTCCCTGTAGGTGCTGAGGAAGGACTTTCTGGAGTGAATACCTTTATTTTGAAAGTAAAAGTACTGACCCTAATGGGAGAGAAAAAAACACCAAAAACTTAAAACTACAAGGCAGATGAATAGAACCAATATATTGGAAGTGTTATGATATTTGAATTAAATTAATTTTTGAATATTTGAAAGTGGAAATATGGAGTATTTGTGAAGGCTCCCCATTATATGATAAATATTGTAAAAGCACAGAGCATAATAGACAAAGAAAGAGTAACTTCTTTGCCTTAAACCTTGCAAACCATTTCCTTTAGTGAGCTCTATCTTTCTGTCTTGAAGCATAAATTGGTGTGGAAGTTGTTACATTTGAAACCAAATGTGTATATGTTCAAAAAGTCTGAATAACATTCAAGCAGATTTTCTATTTGCCAATAAATCTGAATCTAACTGCACAACAATCCATAAAGAATACAATACTGCATAGTGGCTGTGAAGAAGATTGGGAGTTAAGAAATATGTTCCTTCCTTCTCCATTAATTATTCCTTGATTTTGACTGATAATTCTACAGTAAAAAAATATTTTTACATAATGCTTGGCACTGAGGTGCTCAGACAAGGTCTCCAGAGACAGTTGCAGTAGTAAGATATTTATGTCAGCAGTTCTACCATTGCATACATTAAACTCTTGTTTCCATTGAAGAGTTGAGAGCTACGATTAAACTTTGTGGGTCAGGTTTGACTTTGTTATTATTACACTGTTTTCAAGGAGTCATCAATCCTTTTGACTCATTGAAGAGGTGACTATGAGGAGTTAGGAAAGATTTTCGCATTTAATTGTTTTCCTACCAATGACATACGTGTTATTTCAACTAATAGCAAATGCTTTCTCTTTCTCTAAACAACCTTCCTTGAGAGCTTTGCTCAGTATTTTACACTGTTTGATTCATATGAAAAAGCACTGTTTTTCATTATATTATTATTGTTGTTGTTGTTGTTGTCATTATTATTATTATTATTATTATTATTATTATTATTATTATTAAATAGTCCAGCTTTATTTCCTCTGTTTTCATAGCCACGTGCACCCAAACTCATGTATACAGTGAGGACAGAGATCTTACCAGCTTGCCTGCCTGTCACTGAAAGCTACTTTCATAATATTCACCTGAGATTAAATCCATGTCATTCCAGAAAGATTTGCTCAGTACCAAATAATGTCTTTAGCTGTATAAATGCATTTCTGATCAAATCAAGGACTCCCCTAACAGATGGCTTGACAAACAGTCTTCATTGTTCAATGACACACTAGGAAGGCAAGAAGATACTGAGGAGAAACCATTTCTCAACAGTTAATTAAGAGCTCTTGTGAGAGCAAAATAGCAATGTCTCTGTTAATTGTCATGGTCGATATTCTGTGACCGGCTCTGTAATTTCTTGGGAGATGGTATTTTTATAGCTGGTCTATCCTAGGTAGCTGTCAGCATATTATAACAGCACAAAATGATCTATTGCCCACAACAGTGAAACTGATGAGGATTCAGTGGGCTTATTACATATATTGAACACCCTGACAAAGTACTTTGCAGTGCCTGGATAAGCAAGATCCCAGAGGGGTCAACAGCACTTTTTTATTAGTGTAAACATGAGAACAAGTGAAGCAGAATCTTGAGTGCCAGATGACAGTGCCACTCAGGCCCTTAACAGACCTGTATGTGAGCTACACCCTTGTTGGCAGGCCTTTGTAATCTGAACAGCACAAGTCACTGCTCCTCCTGCTTTGAAGCAGTATGAAACTTCAAAGAACATCAAAGCTATAGGAATACAGTGCCAAGCATCATAATATTTACTTTCCCCATTTTGAATGAGTTAATTCATCAGTGCCATGAAAATAAGGCTAGACTAATCCCCCACCCTGCCTAAATGCCTGAGTCAAAGGTCTGCATGAAGTGGAGAATGTAACAAAGATATGAATGTGACAACCTACTTTTAACTTCATTGTCACTGAGTTTGTTGGCTTGTTGCTCTCTTCCCTTCTTCACTTTGTTGGCATTTAGACCAAGACTGAATAGTAAGTGAATAGTAACTGAAGCATATCCTGCTCACTGCACAGTTTAAAAAACAATGAGACAAGAATGACAGTAAAGCATTCTTAACCTTGTACTGAAAAGTCTGACGTAGTTGGCAGTGGAGAGCTGAAGGAGGAAATGAACAGGAAGATATAAAGAACTGCATTGCAAAGGAAGGAGTGCAAACCATTCACAGGCAGATAGTAGAGACATTTGCCTTGACTTGGGATTGCAGTACTAAAAGCTAAAATCAGGCTGGCTTTTGAGTGTATAATTCTGGCTTCTCATCTGCAAGGTAGGTAGCAAATTAATTACTTATGCCCCATGAATTCAAGGGATGGAATATGGGCAACAGCTAGCTTTGAGTGGCCAAGATCAGATGAGCGTACAACAGAAAATTAGAATTGCTTCAGAGCTGTTGATCAGTTTTGTGAATTCAGACAGCAGGAGTAGAACAACAAAAAGAAAAAAAAAAAAGGGTTTTTTTTTTTCCCTTGAGGCATGGCTGACAGCTTCACTCTTCTTGTTCATAGATCTCTCCATAGATTGGTGTGGTGTAACACAGCTGAAGGCCTCCTGCGTTCTGCCCAGCGCCTTCACGACTCTTGTAAGTTTTGCTTTAGTCATTCCATTCCAGGAACAGAATGCAGCAACTAACACCTTAGTTGTTCAGAGTGGATTAGAGTATCCATCCAGGCATTTCAGTTATAATCCACCTCCAGTTGCCCTCTCAAAGCCACATGTGGCTCTGACTGACCAATTACTTGATGGAGATACTTACTGGTTGAATAGTTAGTAGGAGAGCAACATTTCTTCCAAATGGCCAAAGAGAACATGTCCATCCCTGGGATGGCTGTGTCCATGTTTCTCTTTTCCATCTATTTCTATTTGTTTCTACCTGTTTCTACCACAGCCTTTGAGAGTACCAACTATTGTTTTATGGATTTAGTAGGATTATCCATGAGATGTATCCTTAAAAAAAACTAATCTCATTGTACCTTATGACTCTCAAACATCTGGATTTGCGTGTAATAGCACCACACTGTAACCACTTCGACAACCTGAAAATGCCAGTTATTACAAGCTTTAATTTATGCTCATTCTTGGCTGTAGACATAAAACTCTAACTCATAACAACTTTGACGAGTACTTGCAAGCTTCTGCTAGTGCCAGTTATGTCCAGTTGCCCACTGAGTCAACATGCTTTTGCCTCAAATAGTTTCTCTTTGGCAGAATTCAGAGGTGCAAGCTATCTGTTGGATTCTTGGCTGCCCTGAATGCCAGTTTCTCTGCACCACTTAATGGTAGCAGTGTTTGGAAAGAAAGGGTTTGGCTTTCTAACCATAGACTCGAATGGAGAGCAGGCGGGGCAGAAGGTCATTCTCAGAAGGTGACCCTGTGCAAATGAACTAAGCAACTTGTATTTTTTTAGTGGCATTGCCAGTTTATTGGGCAAATATGTGTCTGCCACTGAATGCCTCACAGTTTGTCCAGTATTGTTTACCAGCCCCAATTAGGGCGGTGTGAGTCCTTGCCTGAATTGAGCATCTTCCCTCCCACGTGCATGACTGTGGGTTTCTGCCAAGCCAATTTGTCAGTAATCAGTCAAACATTACTGTGTGCACAGTATCTGTTCATGTTTTTCCTCTCATCCCACCATATTATAGATGAGTGTGAACTTCTTTTCACATTCAACATTTTGAGATTTCATCAAATATTCAGCTGGAGCAAACAATTAAGCACATTAAGTACTCTGAAGTTTTGGGAGAAAGAGTCTTTAAGAAACACCCTCACAGAGCAGAAGTCAGCTCTATGTTCAGGACCAGAGAACTGAATGAAGACCGTGAGAGCACAACAGAAACAACAACTGTTGTCTCTTGCCATAGCAAACATATAGCTTGGTCCAGCAGAGAAGGAGCAATGGGGACTGTCTCTTCTTTGAAGAATAGAATTGAAAAGCATCGGGGCATTACATCTCACTGCTTTTGTTTAGGTCACTGATCTGAGATAGAACAAGTTTCATCTCATATTGCAGACTCAGTTGGTAGTCTTGTCCTTGCGTTTCTCATAGGACCGTAATGTTTCCTAATAGTACCATGTTAAGAACCTCCATTCACTTCCCAAATAACTTTTTATTCAAAATAATATACGTTAACTCAACCAGACAGTCACTTAGAAGTTGGGCTAGAATTCACAGGTATGATTTTTTTTTCCTTCTCATTGTACTGGTTCTTCTCCTAGTCACTCTCCTATTTGTCTAAACCTTGACCTTGATTATGTGGGGCAAATCCAGACAAGCTGTCTAGCAAAAAAACTAAGCAGCTTTGGGTTTCAGTATCACTGGTTTTTGACTTGTAGTTTTGATTTTGCTTTCTTTGCCTGTTTCACATTCTATTAATTTTTTTCATGAAAGAATAAAGCAACACCAATAAGAATGCTGTGTGTGATAAGTACAGAATGAGTCATGAGATCTTTGATGCCCATTAGAGAGTGAGATTACTCACTAGTCTGTCTCACTGTGTCTGAGTTGTGTGACCTTCTGCTCTAATAATGTGAGGATGGCTTTAGAGTGGAGGGATTTATACCAGCTTCTCAGAAACAGACAAGGAAATGAGAGTCAGGATCAGTCATAGCATGAAGTGATGCAAGTGATTTTAAAGCTTCAAAATACCTGTATTCCAAAGAAAATTCTCAATTTCCAGAACCCATGATCACCTCCTAAGGTGTGGTATAGGTACATGTGTTCAAGTACGGTATCAAAAGGAAGCAGATACCTTCTAGACTACTAGGTTGAAGATTTTATCACCCATTTCTCAAGGAGCTTCTGGTCTTGACTGAGTAAAAGCCAGTAGAACACGCAATTTTTGGCTTTTCCAAGTGGGCTTCTCTAGCTCTAGAAAAAGGTTCATAGGCAGAATGGTGTTCTCTGGGTGTGTGCTCTGCAGAACACTTCCTACTTATCAGTCTGGCTTTGAATTGAGAACGTTTGGTTCACTACAGCAGAGGTCAGAAGCTGACAGTGATCTGTGGAAAATTAAAATTCACTGAGAGTAAGCTGAGGACACTTGTGAAGATGTGCAGAACATGAAGGGTGCTGAGAATAAACAACCCAAATGCCAGATTCACCCGAATGGAAAAGGAGAGCGTATTCTTTTGACAAACTCTCAGTCTGCAGCTCATAACCTTGCCTCATGCTGAGGACTAGGAAAGCAAAGTCAGGGAGTGATTTTCAAGTTTACTCAGCTCCAGCCTGTGGATGCATTTTTTTAAAGCATAAGATGAAGACATGATTTCCTGGTAAGTTATGTTGTTCTACCCGTGTAAGTGAAATGACAACAGAACAGACTGAAGTAATTCTTTTAGCAAATAGGGTTCACGTAAAGATGAGCAATAATCTGTGAGCTGCTTGCTATTTACAGCCTGAATCAGAAACATGATTCTGATTTCAGTGTGTCTACCCTCCCTGTTCCTGAAGCAGCACCAGAGGTGACTGAAAGAGGGTTCTGGGGTGAGTTTGGGCTGTGCAGGGGTTCCTGTGACCAAATCTCTTCCAACTCAAGCCATTCTATGATTCTATGACATATCCATTTCCTACATCACTGTAGCTTCTGTCTTCCTGTAAAGCTGGAAGTAAAATTCACGTGTTCCTGGGTGTTTCAGGAACACAATGAACGTACATCAGTGGCAAATCTTTCAACTGTAGAAAATTTCTTGATTACCTTAATCCTATTCAGCAGGACATTTAAGCATACGCTTCATTTTAGATACATAAGTTATCTTTTTTACTTCAGGTGGATTATCCATGTACTTGAAACCAGATTTCAATCTTTCTCAAACTCTATTTTGCTGAATAGGAGCCTCAGAATATAAACCAGTGCAACAGTCAGCTAAATGCATCCCAGATGAGTAGGAGGAGAGGTATGAGAATCTAGAGGCTGCAAGTCCTAGATTTGTAGGCCTGTACTCTTCTTCAAGTCATATTTTTTCCATTATTTACTCAGCTTGCTTCTTTTTTTTTTTTTTTTTTAAATCTCTTCTTAGATACTGCTGTGGTGTTTGAGCGTTTCACAATTTCGTAAAGCGTAATCATAAAAATATTTCTTTCTTCTTACATCTGAGCACATAGGGTCCCCAGAAGCTCTTTGTTTCTGTATCTGTGCATGTGCTTAGAGGAGGGGCGTCCCAGTAGCTGGAACAGTCCCCGGAGTGTTCTGAAGCTGCTCTGCCTGTTCGTGCTGACTGTGACACATGTTGCAGAAGCCTTCCTCAGTCAGAGAGAGGTCGTGCCTCTTACAACATGAAGATCAAACCCCTCATTTTATTTTGACCTGGAGCCAGGGAAAAGAGCAAAGCCCAGAGCTGCTCTGTTCTCAGCCATCTGTGTTGCATGAGCAGATGGCCTGTTGTGTATGAAACCAGCTGTGACTGTTTTGAGGGGCATCTGTTCTGTTCTGAGGCATAACAGTTGATGCTATTCAGACTCGGCAGTCACAAGTGCCAGGTCAGTGTAGTTCAGCCTGGATCTGACAGGATAGGTGCAGCTTCTTGCTAGTCCTGAGGGAATGGCCTTTTGAGTAAGGGAACAACCTGTACAACTGTCAGTCTTCCAAAAGGGGAGAGCACCTCAAAGGAGCACCTTGTCACAGTTAGGAAGAGAAAGGATTCAGTCAGTTAAGTACCAGCTTTACTGTGTGATTCTGGCAAATAATTTGTTTCTTGATATTTGATGGATAAACAGATAAATTCGGCACAGTTGCAGGCCACTGCTTTGCTGGAAGAGGCAAACTGCATGGTGCTTGTATAATACAGGCCACATAACTCCCTAAGGAAGAAAAAGGTGAATGGTGAATTATTCAAAGTGCTTCCTATTCAGTCTGCCTTAGTCTTTTCCAATATGAGGCATCTGCTCTTTCCAGTTAGCTGGACTTTCAGAGATCTGTATGTTAGATTTAGCTGCATAGGATGCAAAATTGATGGGAGGAGACTGCTGCCAGTTTATTAACTTGACCAACACTTGCACAATCTGCTACTGTGACTTCATGTAATCTACATAACAAACAAGCTGAGTGGAGCTTGCAGAACTAGATCCTCAACATGGAAAGTGTCCCCACTCTTCATGAAATATCCACTGTTGTATTTTGGACTGCTTGTTTGTTGGCTTTTTTTTTTTTTAATTTGAAATTTTTTTAAAAGAAAGACAGCTGCTAGAAGATGTAGATGAATGTTGGTTAATGATGTGATGGGTGCTGTGAGGGATTAAGTGAGGAATTTCCTCTCTGTCTCAACAGTTATACTACACAGCCAGTCTCCACACTACATGTCTGTTTAAGGCTCACATGCTTACCTGGTCAGTGTAGCTGAGCAACTGCTAGGTTGTTTCACACAGCTGGTCACAGCAGAACTACTAACATGGTAAATCAACACCCCCAGTCTTGTCTGGTTTAATTTCCATCTTGTAGGTATGTCTCTTGCATACCTACACAGCCAGAGCATAGGATGAACTATAAACTCACTCTCTAGTATGTCCCAGGTCTTTTATTTGTTCTTAATGTCTTCAGAAAATAAATACTTTACTGTGAATTTAGGTGAAGCCATTTTCTAACTATGCTTACAGCTTTTGACATCTAATCCCAGGATGATCCTTCATTGTGACAACAAAAATTGTACTTGAGATGACCCATGACACAAAACAGTATTACTGCCTATTCCTAATTATTCCCAGTGTTTGTAATACAGTAATTCCTGCAGATCTAGATAAGTGTTCTGTTGAGTTTGGCATTGTAGAGACTAGTAATAAAAACTGATTGCCGTCTCAAAGATCCTACAGTGGACAGGCAAGAATTGTTACTTCCCTTTACAAAAGCATGGACAGATTTGATGATTTCCCAAGAAAACAGAGGAAATTAGTGTCAGTGTTTGGGTCTGAAACATTCTGATGTGTAGGAATACTCAAATCCTAGTCAGATACTGAATACCAAAGAGCACTGCTCTCAGTCTCTGAGGCTCAACTTCTGATACAGCAAGGACTGCAGTAAGTAAAAGAGCTGAGATAGTTTTTCATCCCTCCTGATCCTGTGCTGTGACCTGACATTGTTATGGGTCTCTTGGATGCATAGACATTAAAATTCATCGCCTCCAGAAAACAGAAAAGTGAAAAAACTGATGTTAAAAAAGCGAGGTTGCTTGGTTTGTGTGTGTATTCATTACAGTCACCATAGAAACAGATATTGGAAGATAAGGTGGGAATATATAGAACATCCAAACACATCCAAAATGTGTTCTTCCCTGCTATGGAGGGGGTTGGTTTGGGGTCTTTTTTCTGCATTTATGAGGTAGGATAAAGACTGACACAGAGTGAGTGTGAAAGTGACAGGTGATGAAAGAGAAAAAGAAAGAAAGTGACTATAGTAACAAAGGATTTGAATTAACCACAGATGAGGAAAAACTTGAACTAATTCAAGACTAAAATATATGGGACTGTTTGTCTATGATAAGGCAAAAGATAAGCACTAGCAATTAAAGCTGAACATCAGTTCTGCAGGCTTGACTGCTAATTCTCTTTGGAAAACAGGATGAGGATGAAAGATGCACAGAAAATATCCCAGGTCAAGGCATCTGCATAAGCACTTTGTCTTCTGTAGTATTGCAAGCTTTATCTATGACAAAATGAACTCACTTCTTTTCATAAGTCCAGTCCACGATACTGACAATACTTCTTGGAGAACTAGGCCCAAATTTGCCCTTAGATATCAAGGCTAACAAGTATTAGTATCAGCTAAGAAGTGACCCAGAAAGAATCAGAGCAACATAACTTCCTTTGCCCGCCTTAACAACATGAATGCAACCTAACCAGATAGGATAAAAACATTGAATTTTGTTAAATCAGACTTGCAAACAGAGGGTCAAACCCCAATACCTCAGCATGTTTCTAATCTGTGTTGTCTAGCACTGTGCTATTTCAGTTGACAGCAGCTCTAGTGGAGGCACACTGCAATAACAGTGTACTGCCCCTTGGTCCCTCCCAAGCACCATTAGATCACTGGAGGCTTTGCTCACTAGCCCTTCCTTGTGTACCTTGTGCTGTCCTTCACACCTGGATGAACAGGGCACAAAATGCTTTTGTTCCAGTTTCAGGCCGTATCAAACCCATTTGTCACCTGTTTGCATGTTTGATAATTGCTAGCAGAAGTAGAAGGCAAAGCAGAATAGAAATTTCTTAGCAGAATTTCTGATGGCAATTTTGTTTACGTTCAACAAAGCCAGCTAGGTTGCAGTTCAACCAAAGCTACTGAGAGAAAGGCACGAAATGTTGGGGGGTTAAATGACTTAAGAACATTTCATTTAATTTTTTGACATTTTTTGACCTACAGAGAGTGGAATCAAAGACAGAGAAACTCTGAAGAATACAGAAACATTGTCCAAGCAGCCAAGCATCAGGTTAGGAAATCTGAAGCCCTGATACAATTAAATCTGGCCAGGGATCTGAAAGGACAAAAGAAAAGCTTCTGTAGGTATGCTGGTGATAGGAGGAAGACTAGGGCAAATGTGGGCCTTCTCCAGAAAGAATGAGAGAGCTGGTTACCTAGGACATGGAAGAGGCTGAAATACTCCATCTTTTTTGCCTTGGTCTGCAGTGGCAAGTGCTCCAGCCAAGCCACCCAAGTCACAGAAGGCAAAGACAGGGACTATGAGAATGAAGAACCACCCACGGTAGAAAAAGATCAGGTCAGAGACCATCTGAGTGGATTTAAACTGCAAGATTGTGGGTTTAAGCTGGATATTAGGGAGAAATTCTTTACTGTGAGGGTAGTGAGACACAGAAACAGGTTGCCCAGAGAAGCTGTGGATGCCACATCCCTGGAAGCATTCAGGGCCAGATGGGACAGGGACCTGAGCAACCTGGACTAGTGGAAGATGTCCCTGCTCATGGCAGGGGGGTTGGAACTGGATGGTCTTTAAGGTCCCTCTCAAGCCAAACCATTCTGTGACTCTGTGGTTCTATGACTCTAAATACTGTTTGATGTGTTATGCCATGCCATGCTGCAATGTGTAACACCAGATGACAGAGATAAAACAGATCACTTCAGTCTAGTCAGAGCTGGGTAATTCCAGATGGGATTTTTTTATTTCAGATTATTTATTACAGAAAACAGTCTACTAATACCGTTGCTGTTTGGGAAGAAAAAGAACCTGAAATAGCAGAAGTTTCTGTACATGGCACTGCATTTCTGCATTTTGAGTGCTTTTTATGGTGTAGAACTGGGTATGCTGAGACTTTGACTAGGATATCACAAAAACTACTAGACTGGTGCCAGCAAAAAAACTCAAAACCTGTTCCACAGTTTGACTTCTGTGTTATTGTATGATTCCCTTCTCAAGGTCCAATTCTATTGTTCTCCCTTCTCCCTCTATTTACTATTTCATGTCTGAACCTTTCTGGTGCTGGCATAAGCCTCTTAAATAGATCAGAGATCTGAGCTGGGTATGAATTAAGGAAAAAAAGGTATGAAAGTCACATAAACATACCCATATTTGAAGAGATAATTAACATGTGCTAAATTATAAACATGTGCTAAATTATAAACATGTAAAAGAGAGGCTGGCTTATCTTTCTTCATTTTCAAAATTAATTCAGATTTCCAGAGAGCATAAAACTTGATTGAGGCCACCTAAGCTACAGCTACCATCTCATGTAAGGCAGAAGAAAACTTATATCAAGTAAAAGCCAAATAACTGTACCAAGACATCATCTTGTGGCTGAAGCATTAATAGATTTGCCAGTAGTCCTTGCTCTGTAAGACATGATGTAGGTTTTATAGTGCAAACAGAGTGGTAAAGCTTTGTGAGAATTAGTTATTTCTGTTACTAGTAGTTGCCCTAGCAGCAGCATAGGGGCAACATCTTGGCCAAAGTACCACTATGGTTGTAGTCATACAAATAGGACAACCTGATCATTACTGCCCTGAGACCTTTATAGGTGTCTGTCAAAACTGAGATTACTTCTCCTTTTACATAAACTTGCATTAATCTTTTGTAGTTATGGATGCCATGCAGATTTACACCACTTGGAGATTTTTCTCCTGTATGTGTAGATACAGCAAGATGTTGTAACCTCCCAAAGTGGCTGAAGACATTCTGTTCTCTTGCTAAGCTGGAGCTCCTCTCTTTGCAGCTACAGCTGTCATTTGGAAGCCTGCTGGGCAGCTCCTTCACCAGGAGCTGCAGCTTCCCCAATGTGCTGATGGTCTTTACACACAACAAGACTGTAATTTAATTCCCAAAGACAGAAATGCTAAACTTATTCCTCTTGTCACCCTTCAGGGAGATGAGCATCACCATGGTACAGCTTTCCATCTGTTGCTCAGTGTGAGGGTTAACAGCAGGTCTGTCAGCTCTCTGGGAGAAGATATTAACTTGGGTAACTTGCGGGTATATCCTCGAGATAAGAAAACTATGTACACAGCCCTAACAAAAGAAAAGACAGCTGTGGAGTGCTTAGATTCAGTCCTGTGAGAACCTCAATATAGCCTTGAGCCTTGCCAAATATATCAGCAATAAATAATAGCCCATTAAAACACTGTTGCTTGCTTACCTAAAAAAAAGTTGCTGCTTGTACTAACAAGGGATATAAAAAGGCACATGGTAAAAATAAAGAGAGACATGCATTTTGCTCTGAACTTGGCTGTTAGTGTATTTTTATTGACTGCCACAACAACAGCTCAGTGGATTGTTGGTGCTCTCTCAGGCAAGTGGCACTGTTTGTGTGTTTAAAGTTAAAACTGGGCGCCTGAATGTGTTCAGGTGGGCTGCTTGAGCCTGAGACATGTGGCTCTGTTTCCTGCTCTTGAGCAGATGTATTTCCATTTCAAGCTTGAATACCTGGATACTACCACCTTTAAACTCTCAGATGGCCAAGTCATCCATGACAGCAAGTCCTGAAGTGATACCAAGCCTCCCCCACTAGTATTGGCAATTGCACTTGTGGTTGCATTCAAACAACTTTAGGTTGCCTTCAAGCTCAGATTTAGTGGATGCTCACTCCTCAAAGTCATCCCCTTGACTCCCAATAGCTGCCTAGCCCTTCTGCAGGTTTTTCCTGACGGTATGTGCAGTTAACCCTGTCCCTTCCCTTTTTTCCCTTCCCCCTTTGCAGGTCACGTTTGGAACTTGCTGCTGTGACCTGCAGTCGAGCAAAGAAAGTCTCCCATGTACTACCCCAGTCCCTATCTCTCCAGTGAGCTCTCTTGTGTTCATTTAGAGCCAAGCCCCGTTCTGGAGCTGTTACCTAGCAAGCTCTGCTCCAGAGCCCAACACAGAAAGTTGCATGGTAAGAGTTAGGTGTAGCAGAAAGGGTCAGGTAGCTCATGTGGCTCAGGCAGAGAGAAAGAAATCAGTAGTGTATTCCTGTGCCAAAGAGATGATTTGAAATGCTGATGGCCTTTTTTTCTTGGTGCCATTTTGAAACAAACCATCCTTTCAGGTTAGAGGAAAAATACCAGCTCTGAGTTAGGCCTGGGAGCTTTTGCCTAATTGTGAAGGAAAATACAAAAGCAGATTGAGTCTTTAGGTCATAGGTACAATGACAAGTTTTCTTAGTACTTCACAACTCAATTTAAAAAAGTATTTTAAGAATACCATAAGCCTTGAATTAACAACCATGCAGTAAATTCTTCCCTGCAGAAGGTTTTAATTAAGTTTTCATCTACTTTCAGAGAGAGTATTTTTTGCAGATGTCAGATCTCATGTCTTCATCAATAGGTAGAGTACCATGTTGGAGATGTGCTTTTTGTTTGACTTTGCTAGTTTATCAAGTTATTTAACAAAAGCAGTTTAGAGAGAAGACATTTATTGAGGTCAGTGACTGCAAATGTGAAGAGGACTGTACCATGCCAGCCTGCAAGCTCCATTCACCTAATTGCTTCACAGGCAGTGGAAGCAGGTCATGAAGCAGGTCAGATGGGGAATAGCATGCACAGACACAAAATCAGTGAAGTAAAGTAGGATTTAGTAAAGAACAACAGACACTGCTGTATTTTACTCCAACCAGTAACATCTGAAGCTATAAATCCTCTGCTTCTTTGGATACCACATGTCAGGAAAACCATATGAAAATCTTGAAGTTTTGGTGAGTCCTGATAAACCAGTTGGCAACAGGAGGACCAAAATAAGCATCTTTTGATGCCTGAAACCATGATATCTTTTAAGATGATAAATTGTGTGAAAGTCTTGTAGGCCTGAAAAGTAGTCAAAGGCACAACCACCTCACAAGCCAGATAGGCAGCAGATGAACAAAGGTTTGCCAAGGTTGCATGGCTGCAGTTTCTGAGTTATCAGGCCCACAGAGCTACATCTTCAGAAACAAAGTTCACTTCTATGCAGAATCTCCTCTTCCATATCAGGCTCCTTTGTGGTGCAATTCAGACGTGTTCAAAATTTATATGAGCCCTAATACTGTCTCTAAGTCAGAGTTCATGTAGATAGAACACTGAACTCTGTTGCTCTTTGTTTCCTCCTATACCTAAAAACTGCTTCTGCCTGATCAGAATCTGCAAAGCAGACTGTGTGTTCGTTCTGCAACAAATCCTGCATTGGGGATGGAAAAGAGGAGAAAACTGGGCTATTTGTTTCACCCTTTGTTGGAGATAAGGGTCATTCCTTTTTCTTATTTGTGTTTAACCATGTGTGTGTTTACGCTTTCCTAAAAATAACTATTCCATGCAATTTAGTTTTCTGTTTGGTGTGAAAACTATGGAGATTCTGTGTTCATTTAGGCTGAGGGAAGGAAGATGAACACCACATAACAGCAGGAGGACTAAGGAGAAGAAAAGTTGAAATGGTGTTATTTCTTGAGTGGCTCAGGAGTCTTCACTACCTCTCTTGGGCAATTCCTCTTTTTATTGGTCAGTAATGAAAATGCATGCAGAGGTCCATAGAGAGGAGAGTTAACAGGAGCTTACCTTCCTCTTCACAGCCTAACTCCTGTTGGTTACAGCTTTTAATCTGAAATACGTGCAACTCTGTGCTGATTTGTCAGTGTATGGTCTTTGGGGAGATTTTGAGCCCTTGTTGTCATAAATGTTTCGTGAATGTAAGCACCAACCTCCAGCTGCACTTTAAAGGCACATTTTTCCGTTCCTTCCTTTGTGCTCCTTGCAGTCAGTAGCGACCACTGTTTATGACAACTGAGAAAAGAGCAGGGTGGCTAAAGTATATTATCTATATATCTGTTATCACTTCATATAGCTTTAGCATGAACTTTGCTTTTCCTTTTTTATTCTTTGTATAAACAGATATATTTTTTGCATTTCTCACCAGTTAAGTTTCACATATATCTCAAGGCCCTGTAACTGTTGTATTTTTTAGTGTTGGAGTGACAGAGTTTATAAGACATGGCACAGGTTTGTCACTTACAGCAACATTCTAATACTTTTCTCTAAATATTTTCTATAAGCATTTTTATTTCTTTTCAGTACTATTTTCCTAAAAAAAATCCCCCCAACAATTCACATACCAAACCTAATCACAGTAGAACTGGAATACTTCAGATAAAGCCAGTACTCTAATGCTCCTGAATATAGTAATGTTATGACTAGTTATAGCTAAATCTAAAGTGAATCAGAATTAAAGCTAATTGGCTTTGATCTAGATTTTTTTTAAAAATACAGCTTCAGTTTTTAATAGAACTAAAGTTTTTCTGAACCTGGACCGTGCTTGCTTGGGAAATTTGAGCAGAAACAACTTGGTGCAATGGAATTACTCTCTTTCCACCTTTTATATTCATAAACAAAGGTGTATTTTTTATTTATTAGACCAAGGCATCTCAACAAGAGGAACTGGAAATCTGAAATCTGGAATGGAGATAATCCACTGAACTCAATGGAAAAAAAATCCAGTTTGGTTTAGCCAGATCATACAGAATTAAATTGCGTACCTTGACTGCATGAGTATTAACTGAGACTTCACTAAGAAACTTGGATCTCATTTGGTGTCCAGCAGATGGATTAGTTGTTGAATGGATGAATGAGGAAAGGCTACACCAGGAGCACTAGCACAACAGTAAATGTAGTTCTCCTTTGCCATTTGCTGTGCAGAGAATCTGTGAATAGGATTTATTGTGTTGAAGACTGTATTGCAATTGTACCTCATTGGCATGAGGTGGCAGAGATAAGAGCTGGGGTAGTGAAGCCTCTGCACACCTCACTTTGCCATCTTACTGTTCTGCCAGTAAATCTGAACAATTGCATTGTTTTCGTAGAATCATAGAATCAACTGGGTTAGAAGAGACCTCCAAGATCATCAAGTCCAACCCTTGATCCAACACAGACCATGGCACTGATGTCACATCCAGTCTCATCTTAAACACCTCCAGGGACAGAGAATCCACCACTTCCCTGGGCAGCCCATCCCAGTGCCTGATTACCCTCTCTGTAAAGAATTTGTTCCTAATATCTAACCTAAACGTCCCCTGGCAGAGCTTAGACCATGCCCTCTTGTCCTACTGCTGGTTCCTGGGAAAAGAACCCCCACCTGGCTACAAGCTCCTGTCAGGGAGTTGTAGAGAGTGAGGAGGTCTCCCCTGAGCCTCCTCTTCTCCAGGCTGAGCCCCCCCAGCTCCCTCAGCCTCTCCTCACAGCACTTGTGCTCCAGACCCTTCCCCGGCCTTGTTGCTCTTCTCTGGACCTGTTCCAGCCCCTCCATGTCCTTCCTGAACTGAGGGGCCCAGAACTGGACACAGCACTCCAGGGGTGGCCTCACCAGTGCTGAGTCCAGGGCAAGAATCACTTCCTTGGACCTGTTGGCCACACTGTTCCTGAGCCAGGCCAGGATCCATTGGCCTTCTTGGCCACCTGGGCACACTCTGGCTCCTGTTCAGCTCCCTGTCCATCCCCACTCCCAGCTCCCTTCCTGCCTGGCTGCTCTCCAGCCACTCTGTCCCCAGCCTGTGGGGCTGCCGGGGGTTGTTGTGGCCAAAGTGCAGGACCCGGCCCTTGGCCTGCTTGAACCTCATCCCCTTGGAATCAGCCCAACTCTCCAGCCTGTCCAGGTCCCTCTGCAGAGCCCTCCTGCCTTCCAGTAGATCCACACTCCCCCCCAGCTTGGTGTCATCTGCAAATTTGCTGATGATGGACTCAATCCCCTCATCTAAATCATTGATAAATGTGTTAAACAAGACTGGGCCCAACACTGATCGCTGGGGACACCACTGGTGACTGGATCCCAACTGGATGCAGCTCCATCCCCACCACTCTCTGGGCCCAGCCCTCCAGCCAGTTCCTAACCCAGCACAGAGTGCCCCTGTCCAAGCTGGGCTGCAGCTTTTCCAGGAGAATGCTGTGGGAGATGGTGCCAAAGGCTTTGCTGAAGTCCAGGCAGACACATCCACAGCCTTCCCCTCATCCACCAGGTGGGTCACCTGGTCATAAAAGGAGATCAGGTTGGTCAGACAGGACCTGCCCCTCCTAAACCTGTGCTGGCTGGGTCTGATCCCTTGTCCTCCTGTAGGTGCTGTGTGACTGCACTGAGGATGATCTGCTCCATAACCTTACCAGGCACTGTGGTCAGGCTGATGGGCCTGTAGTTTCCCAGGTCCTCCTTGCAGCCCTTTTTGTGGATGGGTGTGACATTCACCACCTTCCAATCATCTGGGACCTCCCCAGTGAGCCAGGACTGTTGGTAAATGATGGAGAGCGGTTTGGTGAGCTCTTTCACCAGCTCCCTCATCACCCTGGGGTGGATCCATCTGCTACCATAGACTTGTGAGGATCCAAGTGGCTCAGCAGGTCACTAACTGTTCCCTCCTGGATTACAGGGGGGCTTTTCAGCTTCCTGTCTCTGTCTACCAGCTCTGGAGGCCAGTTGTCCCGAGGACAGCCTGTTACTGTTGAAAACTGAGCCAAAGAAGGTGTTAAAGACTTCAGCCTTTTCCTCGTCTTTGATGACTGTGTTCCCCTCCATGTCCAACAAAGCATGGAGGTTTTCCTTGCCCCTCCTTTTGCTGTTGATGTATTTTTAGAAACACTTCTTGTTATCCTTAACAGAAGTGGCTAGATTGAGTTCAAGTTGTGCCTTTGTCCTCTAGTTTTCTTTCTACATGACCTAACTATATCCCTAAACTCTTCATGAGTAGCCAGCCCTTTTTTTCCACAGTCGGTAACTTCGATGGTGCTATGTCAGACACCAGTGAAGGATCTACCTAACAACCTCATTACAAACCAGTACTATGTGAATCATGTTGTGCCATGCTTCTGTTTAATGCTTGTGCCTTATCTACCCTGGCATGGGATATTGCACCTAGTTTGAGGGGCCAGTCTGAATTTCTTTTAATCTGTGAGAATTTTTACTTAGTTTGACTTAGAAATTAGTCAAGTTTTGCCATAATTAAGCAAGACTCAGTAAAGCATGTGTCTTAACTTGGAAGCGTGTGAGTGATCCTGTTGAAGTGAGAGTTTAATGTGTACTTAAATACCTGCCTAGACAGGAGTTGTAATTAAAGATCTAGACAGGTATCATGGAATGAATTCTGACTTAGTGACTGATACCAGAATTGCATCAGACTGCAAATTCAGCTAGACTTAGAATGTAAATATGCACTGCCACATCCCTAGGATAGCTCTTATTTTAAACTTAACATGATCCCTCCACATTTTCCTTCCGTTCTATGGACAAATAAGAGCTGTTTAACATAGCCTTCATTCGATCTCACTGAACAGTGACACAAGCAGACTGCCTGATCCTTCTAGCATCCTACAGACTTCTTGTCAGAACTGTTTGTCCTTGTAATGACTTTTCCACCTTTGACTTGTGCCAAATAAGTAAAAATGAATAATGATTATTTGTTCAAAAGAAGGAATGTGTCAAAAAGAGTTTGAGCCATGCTATGAGAATGTTGAATTTGCCACATGATCTAAATGAATGTTAAATGTAAATAAAACTTAATATTCAGAGTTCACCCTATCTCAGAACAGCAGAGGCACATCATTAAAAAATTTCTGACATGTCAGTGAGCAATAAATTACCACACAGCACAGCACTGTATAGACATAACAAGCACCTGCTGGTGTATAATGTGCTCGCACATGGAAGATGATGCACAGAATGAGACAAGGAATAGCTCCTTAGGGCTTAAGATACTTCAAGCCTAATCCTAAGGTGGTGTAAGAAGCATATATCTCCACTGAAAGAACTGGAGCTCAACTGAATTACAGCAGTTTGGGTGCCAGCTCTTTCTCATTAGTGAGCAGAGATTATGTTCTCTCTATTATACCTTTTCCTCTCCAGCTTAATAAATTCACTTCATTGGTTTCTCCACTGCCAGCTATCTGCTGCTGAGGATCATCTTTCCAATTAGACCAGTGCTCTGCCATTCTGCTTCCCAGTCTTCTGAGCCAAAACTTGACAACTCATTCTCTCCTTTAGCTGGGAATGTATCTTGACAGTGTTTTCCAGCTGATGGTCCTCAGCAACTTGTCAGGAGACTACAGAAAATCACTGCCTGTTCAGAAAGCCTAAATTTACCACACAGGGATCTGTACTTTCACTGGAAAAATAGGGAGACTACAAACTGATAAAGGCTTAATGTCAGAGTCCTGGTGGTTGACTTTTGCAACTTGAGCGAGATGACAGACATGTAAGGCAGGAGGGCAAGAAACAAGGATAATCTGAAACAGGAGACATCCAGATTAATGTAATGAGAAATGGCACCACCATGAGGACAGCCAGGCAGTGGGGCGAGCTGCTCTGAGAAGTTGTGTCATCTCCGTCCTTGGAGAATTTCAGAATGTAACTGTACAAAGCACTGAGCACCCTGGTCTGATCTCATGGCCGACCCTGCTTTGAGTAGGGCATTAGCCTAGAGATCTTCCAGTCAGGGATAACAGATTGCCCCATGATCCCATGACCTTCATGGGGATTCCTTTCAGGCTGTCTTTAACATTTTAATCATGTAACGTGATATTTCTCTGTTCAAAGGTGCAGTTAACTAAACAGATATATACACATGCATACTTTATTAAATTTTTTAAGCAAGGGTCACACTAGTACAAGCCTTTCAGCTGCTTGGTGCTCTGACCTCAACAGTAGATCTTGTTGAGCCATTGCTTACTGTAATTGTATTAATGGTATGTTGTCTAACTGCTAGAGGCACTGGAGTGAAATCCGAGTTACACTGTTGGTACCTGTTGCCTCTTACTGTGTGCAGTTTGTGTATTTGACCAAAAAAGACACAGATACTATTTAATGTAAATTGCATTTGAATAATGACAATTAAAAACACAAACAGAAATCACTGATTTAACAGGTCCCAGCATCCCCTGGAAGTTGTGGTAATTAGCTGCCAGCAAAGCACTAGGTTAGTAGGTACAATTTTCAGTAGATGTTCTTTCTTTGACAAAGACTCCCTCATTGCCTGTGCATCCATCTACAGTTATTGCTTAGCTGATGTGTTTACTACCAATGCATGTTTGCAAAATCACAGTTAAATGCAGAACATATGCTATTGTTGTGTATGTGGCCTCTCTGGGAGGGCATTTATCAATGGGTGTTTTTGTCCCAGTCCTGGGGTTATTCTAGTGCAATGGAAGACACCCAGATAAACAACTGTTTGCAAAATTGTGGCTCTAGGCAGTGCCAGCCCACAAGAGAATTTTTTAACCTGCCTTTATAGTCCATGACAAGTGAGTAGTGGCAGGCCAAAGGGTTATTAGGGTTCACCAAAGGCCTGCAGAAAGCATGGATTGCTCAACTATCACAGAGCTTTTGCTGCCAAATGAACAGGAGCACACTGTAGGATAAATAGCTGTTATCTGCATCTAGGGGATGCCTTCCAAGTGAGATGGAAGGTGTTCTGTCTCACAGGATTATCTGGCTGTTTATCCTGTCACGTGAAACAGCCATTCCCTGGTTATTATAAAACATGGGCTGTCAACACAGAGGCCACAGGATGGTTTCGTAAAGTCACAGGCACCATTTCCATGGTTTTACAGAAGGCAGCAGAGGTCTTACCCAAAACATTTATTCGTTTAGGTTCACATATTATTTGGGTTCACAAGAGCTGTTTGGAAGAAATTAAAGGCTTCTGATTCTAATCAAATCCATTTTGCAAGGTTGTATACAAAATTTCTGTTGCTCTCTCCTCTGAAAATTTCTCTGCTGTTTTTGATTAGAATAATCACAGAGATTGGGAGTCTGACATGGTTTCTCTCCTCTTCTTGAATCTATTCTAATACAAACAATATATGATGAGTGTTCGTGGGAATAAACAACACCAAATCCAAACTAATGGGAAGTAACAGTTTACCAAAGTTGATGCCAAATATGTGACTTTTGACTCAGATGTTCAGTTAGTGTATATTTGAATAGTTTCTTTGGTCCTTTACTGGTTTCATTAATAATTTTTGTGGAGGGGTGGAGCATGATTAATGGTGGTAGAGAAGATAATGATGAAACTATGGCATCCACAAAACCATCAACATGACTCACCCATATATCTTTATCTATAGTTTTTATACACATTTGTTTCTTTAGAAAATACCTTCCTCAGGCTTTACTTTGCTTCTCCAAGTTGCCCTGTCCTACACTGACCTTGCTATTTTTTGTACACCTATTTTTGAGAAGAGATCATGAGAAAATAAGAATTTAGACATTGTCTTGAATTTAACTTCTCAGATGGATGAAAAGTGTGTTTGAGGTGTTTGAGGAAAGTCACTGGCAGCATGACTTTCTTCAATGACTGTTTCTTACTGACCTAATCTGGGGCAGGAATGGCACAAACCTTTCCTCTTTTCTGTAATTTACCACTTCAGCAAATAAAGCTCAGCAGATTTCACTGCTGAGTGGTCCTGTTTTACCAGGGCCACCACATGTTGTTCCACAGACCACACCAAGCAACTCAGCAAACTCTGCTGCTTTCCATCAAGCAAAGGCAAATACTTCCTTATTCTCCCACTTCCACTTCCTAAGGCTTTCCACATGTAGCCTGCTGCTAAAAGACTGGTGCAGCTCTTGCTGCACACTGCTGTTGCAGTCTTCTGCCTAATTACTACCTGTCACTCTAGTGTAATGTTTGTATTGTTGTTTACTTTAAAGCAGATTAACTCAAGAGTGACTTGGGCCACTTTACCCACCCAGTGCCATCTATTCTGGTTTGTTTTCTTGGTTGACCCAGCTCTGAAAGGGACACGGACTCAAGAGTTCCTGAGGTCCCTTCTAACCTTAATTATTTTGTTACTCTGTGATTAAGCGATGTCACTGAAAGATGTCATCACACTTCAACAGAGAGTCTTCCTTTTATGGTTCTTTTATATTCCACTGTGTAGTGGAATAGAATCACAAACAAAATTGTTTGTGATGGCAGGCATGGAATTCAGTATGCATTGTACTGAACAGTAGTGTTCTGGGTTGGTTGGTTGTTTTTTTAATGTCGAATATTCTGTGTTTTCAATGGTATTACGCCTACTGTGGAAAACCATTTCTTAAGGAAGTATTTAGTGCTTCCTGACAGCTCCAATTCTGTTACCACTTGAGCTTAGCAGGTTGACAGGCTCTTACTGCCTTTGAAGGTTTTCATTTGCCTAGGGAGAACATGTCTTTTTCTCCCACCCTTTGCTGATGGTGTGATCACAGGGAGCTGAAGTGTATTTTACATTTGTTGGTTTTAGATACTAAATCATTTGTTTGGAGTTATAGTCCCCCTTAATTATAGGCATTAATGACACAACTGACATTTTTTAGAAGGGCAAGATCCTGAGACTAATCAAGGGTGATAGTGAGGCTTTTACATGAAATCACTGATGTCCTCTACAAGTGCCAGTAATGCCTTGACTCACATTGCTTCTGTTAAAAAAGGAAACCTAGGATCAATTTTATGCAAATGATTAACTGTAAAATCAAGAAAAGTTATTCTCCTTTTGATAATACTTATTTAAGGTTAAAGTGATACCAAATCAAACTCATGTCAACAGGTTAACACCAGCATTGGCCTGGAATAAAAATTCTCTCCAGCATTAAGCTTTTCTATGAACACAGCATACCAACCTGTGTAAATCCCAGGAAGGAACTCAAGGAAGAGTTCAGTGACCTGAAAATCCCGACTACAGTATTTTACCAAAGGCAACCAAGTTAAAGGGTCAAATAAGGAAACCAAAATAAATTTTGTGTCTAAACTCCTGCATTACAGTGACTGTAAAGCCTCCTTGTAAGCTATCTGGTCCTGTACAAATTTCTTCACTACTTCTCTCTGTAGTTCAGGTCACTGCTGACGCTTTGGCAAATGAAGTTTGACAGCTCTTGGATGGCAGTTTCTAGCTCAATGGTTTTTACTTTTTCAGGTTGCTCAGAGACTAGAGAACATGCTTTATTGAGTAGCTATATGAGGCTATTCAAGACTGTAGAGCTTCTCCTCCTGGTGGACTTTTTTATACTACTTAGATGTGCACAGGACAAGTTATATTTTTATACCCCTTATGCTTCTGCTAGAAAATAAAAAACTGAAAGAGGTTGCGAAGGAGATCATTATCATGAGGTGTTTTCAGTTTGTCAGTGTTGCTATCTCTGCACAGAACAAAGCTTCCAACCCCTGCTCAGTCTGAAACCAAAAAGAACAGAAGTCAGTTTTCTGATAAAGCTCTGTCCCTCTCCTCCAGCTTCCTTGTGACTGCATCCTGCCTGACATGTTACTGGCTTGAGGAAAGCTCACCAACAAACTAGGAAAAGTAAGAGATAGCAAAGATCCAGCTGCTTGGTATTTGAGTTTCAAAATGCAAAAGCAGTATAAACATCTTCTAGGCAGACAGCACAATTCTCTTACAGAAGAGGAGTTGACTCTGCACTTGAGGGAGTCAGGAATACTGCTCAGTATTACTTCTTGTCTGCAATCTCCCTGTTTACTTTCTTCAGATTTAACAAGAGGCAGGAAAATTTGTTTGTTGATGCTACAGTTTCCTGTTTCTGAGGCAGTAAGTCTGAGGGTCTGGAAATACCAGCCATTCAAGGCCTTACCCTTGATCTTCACTACCTCTGACTTATATACCTGTTCCATAGCCCCCAGTGATGCTCCAGACCTCCAGTGCAAAATGAATCCACACCCTCTCCTCCTTCCTCACTGTGGATGTGTAAATACCAAGTCAATTTGCTTTTTGAGAAAGCAGTGAGAACATATGGGCAGATGGCACTATTCTCCTTGCCAACTAGACCACTCTTGTAGCCTTTATATTTAGGGACTTGGGCCACAAGTCAATCAGCTCATCTTTAGAGATCCATCCCAGTAGAAATATGTTGTTGTGGTGGTCAATGAAAAATACACTAACAGCCAAGTTCAGAGCAAAATGCATGTCTCTCTTTATTTTTACCATGTGCCTTTTTATATCCCTTGTCAGTACCAAGCAGCAACTTTTTTTAGGTAAGCAAGCAACAGTGTTTTAATGGGCTATTATTTATTGCTGATATATTTGGCAAGGCTATATTGAGGTTCTCACAGGACTGAATCTAAGCACCCCACAGCTGTCTTTTCTTTTGTTATATCTCAAGGATATACCCGCAAGTTTCCCAAGTTAATATCTTCTCCCAGAGAGCTGACAGACCTGCTGCTAACCCTCACGGAAATAAGCAGATTAATAACCAGTGGTTTAGTACTAGCTGGACTTTATTAGGAAATCAGACTTAAAATAAGGAAAGTTGAATTAAGATCCGAATTATCCTTCACATTTTTTTTTTCCTCATGCTACCAGAACTGTAGGATGGCAAAAACATCAGAGAAATAGATAGATTAAAAATATTTGTTAACTCACAAGTCCCACCTACTTTTTCTCATTAAATGATGCATAATAATCAGAAAACAGGGTAGTACTATTTATCCACAGCACTCTGGACAGGTCAGTTGGAAACATTTAACCCAAAGAGATAATATCCTCCAAAAAGACTGAACTGGTGATACAGTCACCTTACCAGCACTGCATCACATCTCTGGACCATTGTAAAGATGCAGACAAGTAGCATTCCTCTTCCCTGGCTGCCTCAGATGATCTGCATGGAGACAGGGAATACAATGTCAGGGAAAGGCCCATGCAAAGGATTCTGTTGCAGAGAAATACAGCTATTTGTTGTGTCTCTTCTGGGGCAGAGAAATACAACTATCTTGGACAATTCTGTATGGGTTTCTCTTTAGACACAGAGAGTTTGAAAAATATTTGCTGAATTTGTTTTAACTTCCGTTTACATATTTACAATATTGATTTGGAAGAGATTTATTTTAAAAATCTAACTCATTAATATGTTGAGAATTTGGAGATGCTCTTTCTTTCTCTCCATTTTGGGATTCAAATAGGGAAAAGTAGACCAGAAACAGAACAGACACCTCCTGAGTCCCCTTGCTAAATATAAAATGAAATTCAAATCACAGTAATGTGGAAAGTGAAAGATATTGTTGGGTTTTGCACTTGTGAGGTATAAAAGTGCTAACAAATCAGAGAATCCATAGCAAGACTGCATGTTGACTTATCTGAATGGAAAAAACATATTCCAGATCACGATCTAGATCCTTTTAAAAACATTTGGAAGTAACTGAGATGCAGCACAGCTCTGACAGTAACTTAGAGATGTGTGGTACCCTGAGAAATTATGTTAGATGGGAATGGAAATGGAAACAGCAAGGCTGAACATTACTAGCTCCTTAACTATCTAAGTTTATCAGAGACTCTGGAGTCATCTTATGTTATAACATTATATCTTAGCCCTTTTCTTTCCATGACTCCATGCAAGGGGCACTGTAGAGCCCTTATTATGTTCATCTAAGTGTCAAACACTTTAAAAAATGCCCACAGGTGTCCTTAGGAAACAAGAGATTGAAAAGTGCTGAAATCCAAGGCATTCCATTAACTTTAATGTTTGTTAGTCTTGGGACTTGAAAGGTGAACAAGGATGGGTTAACTGCTTACACTTGTTTACATTGAATTGAGTTGGTTTTCTAAATAGATATAAAAATGTGAACATGTGATGATGACCCTTTTATATCCTATTTTTTGAATCAAAAGAATGAGTTCCAGAAGTAGCTGAATTCGTAAATCCTGATTTCTTTAGATTTGCATCTCATAATTAGTTGCTTGATTTGTTTTTTGCTGTATCAAAGCTATTTTGTCAAATCACTCCTTACTGGACATCAGTAAACAGATTACAGAATGAGTTTTTTCTGGTTGCTTTAAGTACAGCTCCGACTAGAGATCTCCAGTGGATAGAGAAGCAGTATCATCTCTGTCCCATCCCCATCCTTTACTGTTTTTCCACTAGTGAGCATGTTGATAACTCTCTTAGAGTCACTCTGCCATTCTCTCATTTTCCTAAAACATGAAGGAATTTTCTATCTTTGTGACAGCTTTCTCTGTCAAATTTGACTGTAATTGGACTATGGGTTCAGAGGTTTTAACTGTTCTGCAGCAGAAGGCTGTTGGAACTCTGTTTCCCATAGGACACCACCAGGACACATAGACAAAAAGATGGGCAAACAGGGTTTTCTACTCTGGAGTGGGATGCTTTACTTTTGGGCACACTTTCAGCTTCAGCCTGGGATTTCATTGTCTTTCCAGGGCTCCACATCCATGCTTTTATCCGTCCTGGTAAACTCAGCATTGTGCTCTGGGCTTGAGCGCTGTTGAAACTCACCTGTCCTTTCCCCACAGCTCTGCACACCTGCCTGCAGCCTCTTTGGTCAGTACTCTGCTCCTGCTCCTGGAACTAAACCTCTTGGGAGTCCTTGTTATTTGTGGGTGTATAAAATCTCTTCAAGCAGAACGAGCACACAGGGCTCAGCCTGCGCGCAGCCTCCTCATGGAGCCGTCGCTGTGCCCACGCAGCAAGTTGTGCTGACAGAGGTGTGGGGCAAGAATATAAGGAGAGGGAAGGGCATCTTGACAGTATTTGGTGGCAGTGACATTCCAGATAAATTTTAAGTGGATGATATCTCTTTAGCCCACACGCGAATGAATATTTACACCCTCAAAATATGATTACATCCTTCATTCATTTCCTAGTTCAGGTGGAATACATGACGTAGCAGAGAGAAGGCACAAGGTGAGAGAAGAGCTAATGGCCTCTTTTACAGGTAAATGCCGGGAACTCCTCATCAGTGTTGGTACAACTCACCATTCCTGCCTCCTGCTCCTCATAAACATGGATAATAACAGGTATAGCACAGATCTCATTGGTATTCCTATGGAGAGCAATTAAAACTTTGAAGATGCAAATGTTTAACATTGTTTATAGTCCATTTGGAAACAGGAAATGCCAGAAATTACATCAGCTCTCTAGATATTAATAAATCCATGTAAGCATCTGCTTCTCTTATTTGTTAATTATTTGCCAGTACCTTGCCTAGTAAGGCTCTGATCTGATTGGGAATCAATGGGGACTGCCTGATTATAAGTGACACTAATTGATAATCTGAACTGTTGGCATCTGTTGTGTATCCATAGCAAGGGCTGTAGTTCCCCATCTCCTTGGCATTGTCCTCACAGTGTCGAAATAGGGAGAGGGACTCTTTCCCTGGATATTGTTTGTTATTTCCTTATTGAATCCTCTAAGGAAAAATAAATATAACCCAGAACAAGTATGCATTTTCTGTCAAGGGAGAACATCAAAAGGCAGTAGGAAAATGAGTATTTTGCTGTGGTCCTCACAAGGGAAAAGATATACTGATGTTTGTCTGATGATGGGGCACTGTCACAGGGAGAGACATTAAAAAGAACTGTGATGCAAAAACTGCAGGAATTGGTGAGTGTTTGCCAGGACTGGATGACTTTGGACTTTGGTTCTACAGAACCAAAGAATAAAATACCTATACTGGTATAGGTATACTTATACTCTTTATCATTCAGAACAGCTGCTTGGCCAGAGAGTTATACTGTTCATCCGAGAAAAACTCTCTGAAGGACACCATTAGAGATGGGATTACACAGCATTGTGATGTGAACAGTATAACAGGGGTAATCCTGCCTCTATAAATCAGGCTTCTGAAGTAAATTCCTTAGAAAGAGTAGTAGAGCAGATTCTCCTCTGATAGGTTGCCTCTAGAGTCCTCTGACTTCAGTGGTGTAAGGCCAAGCTACATAGGCTAGGGGATGAAACAAACCATTCATGATAAAGAAGTGAAGTTTTCTAAACAGCTTTTTTGAAGGGCCTTGTTAGAAGCTGATAAGAAAGCCTGAAATTCCCAGGCAGGGGAAGCTTTGAGAAGGATTAAAAATTAGTTAATTTTTAGAAAATAAAAGTCTCTTTCTCATTAAAGCAGCAAAACCTGCTGAGAACACAGATTTAAGGTAACCAAGACTAGGGGCAAGTATGAACGTTCTAGAAGGGTTGGTAATAATATAATATAATAAATATATAATATAACTTCCCCTTCCTGTCTCTCCCCTTCGTACTGCTGACTGCACACTCCTGCAGTTCTCTCTTGTGCTGGCACAGGCAGCCATGCAGCCTATATGAACTTGGCTCATGATAAAAAGAGAAACCTACCCCAGCAGCAAGCTCCAAATATAGATGGAGCAGACAAACTCTGACTAAGGCTAGAAGGAAAGTGACCACAAGCAGCAGTAAAGTCAACCTACACATTACCACTGGCTGCAAGCAGAAATGGGATGGTTCTCAGAAGAAAACTTCTGTGAAGACATCTTTAGTTGGTGCAAGGTGAGTGTGGAGTGCTGTGGGCAATTTTCTTCTAGAGCCACATCTGCAGATAGAAATTATTCCACAAGATACCTGACCGAGATCTGCCAAGTTGTAACTCAGGTTAAGCCGTGGACAAATACCAGAAGTGCCAATGGGTCTCCACCCTTCTCCTTTGCTTTGAAAGAGACATGATTTCCCTGTTGGTTTGTAAGTTCAAAGTGCTTCAGAAGTGCAGGTTTTTATGTGCTTACGGCTTGCAGTGTTAGCAAAAATCAGAACATGCCCACAGCCAACCCCAGCCAGATGGTAGCCCTATTTAACCGTGGTAAGCAGGGACCATCACAGGTACACAGCTCTGACCACACAACTCCCACCTCTCATGCACAGCTGGGGAAAGTCACACTTCTGTTTTAAATAGAGCTTTCATAATGTATATGTCCTGCAAGCCTAGACAGAGCCCTTGACACTCGGGTTTTGAGTGCAAATTATTCAATGGCAAGTGGATGTTTATGTTCAAGGCAAGGCTGACCCAGACCTGCTTGTTGATCAGCAGGTAGACAAGAAACAAATATCACTGCTGGTCATTTTATTTGCGAGATGGGATTTTTGCAAGACCTGAAACAGTTACAGACAGTGCTAAGTCATTCTCCAAATACCACACTGGTAAAGCTCCATCCTTTCCTAAGCACTGAAAGATCAGCCCAGTAGCCAAGAGGGATGTAGGATTGTCAGCTTCTGTTGTGGCTCATGCCCTGAGTCATACTGTTTACAACAAAACAATTGACTGAAAGCCTGGTTCTGTTGTTGTCCTACTCTTTCAGGATCCTGAGCCCTTTCATTATAATGAATATGTTGTTCAAAATATCAGTTCTCTTGCTTAAAGTTTTTCCTGAGAACAATAGGCAAACTCACTGGGGTATATTTCACTGAACACATAGTTTTTTGTGTTTTCCTGGAAAATGAAGAGTTGACAACATTACTAACGCTGAAGAAGAGAAAATTAATTTCATGATTGGCTAGAAATTATTCCAGTTTTAAAAAAAGCCCTGCAGTGAGACCTTAAGCTTTTCATTTTTTTTTTCACTTTCTTAGCTTTACCATTCTGTATCCTTCATATATATAAAGAACAAAAAGCAAAAATCTGATGTCCATGTGATTATGTACATTTCCCAAAGAGGCTAGTGGCATGGGAGGCTACATAGGATCATCAGCTCTGGAAACGTGTCCTACACACAAAGTTTTTGAAAAGGACTTTGTATTTTCGCTATGTTTATGTATTGATACTTAAACACACAAATCAGATATGTTTATGCAACCTTCAGTGTCTTTAAATACAGTACTTGGGTCAGTAGCCTTTAAACTTAATGGTGTGTCTGGCTGAAGTCTTCCCTCCTTCCTGCTTCTCCCTGTCAATAAAACATTGTCCAAAGTTGCTCAGTTAAAAACATGAGCAATTTGTTTGAAAATGGAGTAGTGTTAGCCCTTCTCCATTTTGTCGAACTAAAGCACCATGAAAAGGTTAAAAACTGACTAAAACACATTACAGGATAAATAAAAAAGCTTATGAAAACCAGACCTTCAGGAACCAAGAGCCATGACCTGAGAAGTAAGAACAAGAGGACACTATAAATCAAATCACAAAGCCAAAGAAGTGAACTTTGTGTTAGCCTTAGTCACTAACACAGTGAAATACCCACCACAGGCCATGATTGCCTCTCACTCACATAAGCCACTTCCTTACAGAACATGTGCAGTAAAACGAGACAAGAGAATGAAAAGCCAATGACTGTAACTTCAAGTTGTTATGTATATGGAAAATGCCAATCTTTTGTTGTCCACCTGGCATACTGAAGGTGTGCCAGCTTTGTGGATTTACCACCTGGCACCCATCTGTGCACAGAGATGAAACAGATATCCAGACTCTGGTGTGGACCAGCTTCTAGCACACAGTGTGAAAGAACCCATGTTTGGGACAACAATATGACTGTTTGCCAGTGCAGTCTGTATTTGCACATGACACATGATGGTCATGCTGCATCACCCCCAAGTACTGACAGCAATTATTTTAAATTCTAATAGATTGATTAATGGAAATCCTTTATGGACTAATAAACACAAAGGTGAGGATACAGTTTATCCTTAAACATCAAACCACTGAATGACGACAGTATATCAGCAAAAATATTTCTATGTGATTGTCCTATTCTTCTATTTTCTTCTAAACCCTTGTCTTTGGCTAGTCTCTGAGACAAGACTCTGAATCAATGGACATTGTCTGATACCTCTCATAGTTGCAGCTGTACCTAATATATGACACAGTTGGATGGTTGTTGACATCTCACATCTATTGTAGAGGTGCAGTTTTCATTATGGTTTCTTTAGACAACTTCTTTGTGTGCACTGTGCTTTTCTGGCCCATTGCTTTTCTTCTGCCTTTCCAGAAAAGTTGCACAGATGCAAGACCTAGTCCACTTTCTCTTTGTTCCTCAGTAACTATTCTAGGCAGAAGAAAATACTGCTGTTAATCAGCTCATTTTAATATCTAGCAATTTTTACTGGTTGTCCTTTGAAAGAGACAGAAGTTCAGGTTTCTCTTTTAGCATCTGTCTCTCTGTTACACTTGTACTGTGTTGGGGATATTTGTGGCCAGGTAACACTATGAACTAGAGCTGCTCTCACCTAGTACTGGCAAAAATAATTATGGGCACCAAGGAGAAAATGGAAAACAGCTCAAAATCTGGGTTGAGTTCAAGGAAATGTTTTGCTTAGAAAAAAACCAGCAAATATTGTAACTTGTACTTTGCATTTCAACACTGATTTGCTAACTTACCATCACATCTTCTGGTTTGGATTGAACCACTGTGATTATTTCCCCAGGTTTTGGTGTGATCATCAAACAAAAAGCTCACTACTTGATCTCCCTGACTTACAAAAGTCCAGCTCCTATCTTTACCAGTACTTTCAGTGTGACCTTGAACATTTCCTTCTGTATTCGAGCTTCTTTTTATAAAATAAAGACAATGTTTACAGTCTCCTTCATAAAATGCTTTGAGATATGTGGATGAAGAACATTGTAGGAGGTCTAGATTATATGTAGTCAAAAAGAGAATAGGATTCACGTGACTCTTACTTGTTTTCTGTAGATATTTACAACTCTTCTGATAGAGAAGGCTTTAGAGCCCATGAACCAAATATGATTGAAAATCACAAAAAACGAAAACACTGGTAAAGTGCACATCATTAGCTACAGTCCTGCTGGGTGTGTCTTTGATGCTATTGTTAATCACTACTTCACCAATTATCCTTTGAAGAAGTAAAAATAAATCACAGAGAGATTGCAATTAATTTTTTCTTGGTGCTTTCATTGAAAGTGATCTGATATAGAGTGAATAATGTGTTTTTCTTTTCCCAAGAAACCACATTTTCTCACTGAAGTTTTTGCAGACTTGCACGAATATTGGTTCCTAGAATAACTGAGGTTAAAAGGAATCTCTGGACAACTCTGGTCTCATTGCTCTCTCAAAGCAGGTCAATTACATCAGGTTGCTCAGGGTCTTACCCAGGTGAGTTTTGAAGAATTGAGATCCCCAGCAGGCGTCTCTGGACCCGTTCCAGGGACCATTCACCTTCATAGGGAAAATTTTTCTTAACACCATGTCAGAGTTTCTCAACAGCTTTTGCCTGTTACGTCTCATCCTGTCACCCTGTACCTCAGAGCAGGGTCTGCTTCTCTAGACTGTCTCTTTCATTCAGACATACTTCACACACCTTACTGTACACTGACACACAAACCAGAGTCCTGGAAGGCAGCCATAAATAAACCATCCTCCCGCTCTGCAAATAAGTTATCAGGGAGCTGATAAAGATCTTTTATACAGCTCAGGTCTTTAGTTCAAACCAGACCTGACATACTTTTTCACCTTCATGTAAATATGCTTTTTTTAACACCCTCTATAACTACTAAACTCCACTCCAGCACCAGCTTATCCTCCTTTAATTTTTCCCCTAAACGTAAAGAGACCCTGACATCTGTGAGTTTTAGGCCACTGGAGTCAAAGAGTTTATCCCAGGGAAATAACACGGTATGCTTGCCCTCTTTTTATATTCAAACTTAGGTGCCTGCTACTGCCCTCCAGATGTTGAGGGAGACAGCTCTTACCTGACTGGTGCAATCACACTTATGTTCTTCTGTTAACATGCAGACTTGGAGATCTTCAAAGTTCTGATGTGAAACAGTTACATTTTATTTACTTGTCACTGGAATAAACCATATTCTGACCAGACCAATACACTAAGTCATTCCACACTCAGTTAAAGCAAACAGAACTAGGAGATTACAGACATCAAAACCTTGATAGCAGCAGCTGCAGTCTTCATCTCAGTGTGTAACACAGAAATACAACATCAAAAGAAAATTGCTATATAAGAAATGTAGCTTGAGCCTAACTGTTTTAACTTTGTTTCAACTTTGTTTCAGCAAACAAGTCCCAGAGTGAAACTGGAGACCAAGTTCCCTTTTTTCCCACATAGGATTGAGGTAAGACCTGACATTGCCTCATCCAGGATACAGTTTAAGTGCTCTGAGACTTTCATTTCCTCTTCAAGCAGATTCTACAGCACAATACATAGCTCAGTGTTCTACTGACTTTATTACAAAAGCATTTGAGGTCACTGCTCAAGTTCAGCACTCAGATAAGCCCGATGAAGTGTCGAGTCAGTTGATAATGGGAAGAGTTATTGGCTGTACATCCTCGCTCGCTGCATCCACCTCCCGGCCTGCGGCTCATGTGATGTGGAGTTATGTCCACAGTTGCTGAGGACTCCAGATCAGTGGGATCATATCCACACCACATTGCTGTAATGCCCTGTGGGCATAAGGCAGATACTGCTTTCTATGGTGGTCAGCACTTTTCCAGCCTGGCAGCATAATGTTTTTCTAGCATGAAACTGAAATGGTTATGTTGCATGCCTTAGGCTGTTGCATAAGTGCATGTAGAGGTGTTTTGAGGGTGCAAAACCTTCTGGGGTATGACTAAAGGATTATATATGGCAGACCTGATGCTGCCTTATCCAGACTGGTTTTTGACCAGAGAGAACTACCTCCAAAACTACACTTAAGTCTTATATAAGAGACAATTAGTTTTCTATCTCAAGGGGAAAAAACAACAAAAACAAAAACCCAGCAACAAAGCCAACCAATCACAGAAAGAAAAAACCCACCCGACCAAAACAAAACAAACCCTAAATCTCAGTGCATTGCATAAAGTAATGCTTATTTAATAGAGATATCAAGGAATCAGGACAAGCAATGGGCTAGAGAGCTGCGTAATTCAGTGTGCATTTGTACCAGCAGAGAGTTATTCCAGATATCTGTATGGAAAGAGGAAACAAGGGAACAGTTACTGAATGAACAGAGTTTTCCAGGGAATGACTTGTAGACAGAAAAATATTGCAATCATTCACACTAATATAAGCTGAAAGCAAGGGGAACCCAGCCTGCTGGCAATATGAGACACCCCCATCTCCATGTGGTGGAGAAGCAGAAGGACCACACCACACACCACGGAAGATCAAGGAAACAGGGTTTTCCAGGGTTGTTCACAGGCAGAAGATAATACTGATCACTAGCATCTGATTATAGATGGCGTTAGGACGGCTTAGCCTATGGATCTCAAGGCAACTCAAGACCCGCTGAGACACTTCTTGGCTCATTTCATCCTTCATGTGCACGTCTGGACACCCAGCAGCCCCCATCTGTGCGATATATTACTATCTGTGGTGCAAGAACTGCACCTAGAATGTGCAGTCTGTTCAAGGAGTTAGGTAGGTCACACTTTGCTTAAAGACTTTGAGGGTAGAGGGGACCCAGGATTTCTCCTTCTAATAAAAAAACAAAAAACAAAAAAAACCCAAAAAAACAAACAAAAAAAAAAAAACCCAAAAAAACCCCCAAACAAACAAACAAACAAACAAACAAAACCACAAAAAAAAAAAGAAAAAAAACCCCACAGAGTAAAATCAAATCAACTTTTAAAATGGCATGTACAGAAATTATTAAAATTGCACATTTTACCAAAATGACCCTCTCAAGTCAGACTCATCCCTGTGAAGAGTTCGAGATAGGCTAAAAACTTGGATTTAGTTGTAAAAGAGTAAAGAGACCCAATTATAGTATGTCTTCAGAGGGAATGTATTTCATTTTTCAATTCAGTAACCATCATTCTCTCATGGATCCCTTGCAGAATGATCTATCTCTGACAAAAAAAGAATATTGATCTAATCTTACTGTTCTCAGTAATATCAATAAATAGAGTGATTAAAAATAATTGCTTGTTTCTGACATTATATAATTGTCTCTTAATAGAGCTGGTCAAATAATTTAATGGAATACTGTGGTGAAAGAATTAAAACAAAAAATTTCTGTCAGAATATATCAGCTTCTCTACTGTATTTCATTATTAAAAATCTCCAGTTATTTGTGGATAAATTCTTTATTGTCTCCAGATAATATTACTTTTATAAAGCCACATAGCTGTATTCAATATCAATTTTTAGGTTAGAGATAGAAAAGCAGTTTGAATATGCAGTACTTCTAAAACCAAAAAGGCAAAGAATGAGGCAGTGTTTGAATTGATCTGTGTCAAACAGAAGACAGCTGTTAAGATTTTGGCATGCGTTCAGACTGTGTGTTTGCTTTTCAGAGACAGACCAAAATCTCCATAGGTCGTAAGTTAAAGAATAAAAAGAATATTAATGACTAATAGGTAAAAGGCAAAGCTTAAAAGGAAAAAAATGTTCCTAATTAAGCTTTATCTCTATTTGTAGCATGTTTTCCTCATATGAATTCACTCTGCAAATCAAAAGAACCACTCCAATTCAGAACTTCACAAACATGCAAAATTATTCACGCAGGAATATTAATACTAAACCACCTTTATGGAAGATGCTGAATTTTGTGATGGTTGTGGTATTTTTTTTCCTAAGAAGGTGCAAAAATCTCATCAACCTACATTGTTGCTTCAGGCGTTCTGCAGACAAAGTGCTCATGAGCTGAGTGTTTACAGATTTGAAGTGTGGGGTTGAGCATGGCATGAAGCTGTGCCAGGGTTGCTTTATGTTGGATGTTAGGGAAAGGTTCTTCACCCAGAGGGTGGTTGGGCACTGGAACAGGCTCCCCAGGGAAGCAGTCACAGCACCAATCCTGCCAGAGTTCAAGAAGCGTTTGGACAATGCTCTCAGGCACATGGTGTGACTCTTGGGGTTGTCAAATGCAGGGCCAGGAGCTGGACTCGATGATCCTTGTACTCCAGCCCAGGAGATTCTAGATTACATGTGCCAATCCCTCCTCAGCGGTGAGCGTGGAATCCTGTACCAAAATTACTGTAGACTTTCCTAGTGTCAGTATGGATTTCTAGCCATTTTCTTGTCACAGCTCATCATTATCACCCTGAAGCTTTCTTTCTCTGGGTTTCACTACCAGTAGCACTATGAAATACTCGTTCTGTGCAAAGAAAGATACAAAATTTACACAGTGATGTGTACAGCAACAACATGCCTGCCTGGTGAGAGAGAGGAGGCCTTGAGAAGGGAGTAAACAGGATACAGTGTGGAGGGGTATGGGCATGGAATAAGAGCTCAGAGACAAAGGCTCGTTCTGAAGGTCCCAGCCCACCAAAGACCTGTTAAAGAAACACAGACCTGGAGGTAGGCAAAACTCTTTGCAGGAGTAGCCAAGTGAAAAGAGGACAAGTATTCCATATACATGAAACAAGTAAACTCAGATTTAGTATGGAGTTGCAGACCAGCGAGGAAAGAGCAAGGTGTGAAAGCATTAGAGAAAACATGCGGGGGGAGAAGGAGGGAGATTAGGAGAGAGAAATCAGCACGGTAAAGGAATTTGAATGCTGATGATTTACTCTGTCAATTCCCCTCCAGCTAAGTGGAAACCATCAGCACTAGGACCCAGAAGAGCAGCAGAGAACAAGTGTAACACCAGGAAAAAGGAAGGAAGCTAAGAACTGTGTGTTCAACATTTTAAGCTTTATTATTCTGGAGAATTCTCTCCTTATAGCATTCTTATTTTTGTTTTTGTATAGTAATAATTGCGCCAGGACTGATAATGATTTTTTTAATTAGCTTATTAAGATTTCATTTATACTATTCATAAATCCTTATCTTTACATGTAAGGTGCATTTACTTTTTTCACATAAGATTTTGAGCATAGTATGGCTTAGGTGTGGCTGCCTAACAGAATTTAACACATTCTGCCTGGAGTCATCTGTTGGTGACCTCAACTATGTGGCAAGGAAAAGCCATGTTGAGACTCCCTGTGCACTCCCTGGAACTCCAAAAAAACCTTCTTAGATACAGGGAGCAGATCTTCAGTCTGTTGATGGCTGACAAATGCAACTCTGAATTGCCTGCTGTGACAACTCAGGAGGTAATTTTACAGTGGCTCAAAATTATAGCAATAACCCCTCACATGATTCTGCCTGATTTCCACTATTATAGCTTTTTTCCTATAAAGCCTTAGGAAGGAAGACTTCCTGGAACACATAAGGTACAAATCAGAATCACAGAATCACAGAATCACAGAATATGCAGAGTTGGAAGGGACCCACACGGATCATCGAGTCCAGCTCTCAGCCCTGCACCAGACAACCCCAAGAGTCACACCATGTGCCTGAGGGTATCATCCAAATGCTTCTTGAACTCTGCCAGGCTTGGTGCTGCGACCACTGCTCTGGGAAGCCTATAAATACATATCTGTATACTTCTTTTTGGTACTGGCTCTATCTACCAGAGTTTCCTCAGTTCTCCATGGAGTTGCCAGTAAATTCTGGATTCTCTTTTCCAGGTACTACATGTTCGTGCATGAATTTTTGAAGCACTGTGCAGAGATTTAGTGCTTTGATTTCCATTAAAATTAATGGTTGTTTTGTGGCTAAATCACTGCATGAGAAATACCCCCAAAAATGAAAATATGTCTGTGATCCTAAATATTCCATTTATTAATTTTTATAAAATGTATTTATACACAGCTAGAAAAAGACTGAGGGTCACTGTTTCTTTTATGGGCTACAAGTAGTACAGAGAGGCTTTTAATACTTGTGGTCTGTCTTAATGGCATCTGTTTCTGTGGAACATCTAAATAAAGTTAGTCTTTATGGTATTTCCAGTCTGACACTGATCAAAAACAACAACAAAACCATTTCTACGGAATTTGGGAAATAACTGCCTGCACAATTATATATATTCTTTGTATATAAGCCCATTAAAGAGGGCTTATACAGAGAGGCCTGTTAAAATAAACCCTCATGGTGCTAGCTGCTGCACAGAGTAACAACATAACCCCAATCCTGCTAAGAGGGGATGTGTTGGACAGCAAACACATGTGTGAGGAAAGGTAAGGCACTGAAGAGATGGAGCCTTCGGGAGCCTGAGTGATGGATCCATGGAGCCTTCAGGTTCCCAAGACATGCAGTTCCATGCTCTGCATATTGACTTACCCTAGAGAGCCCTAAATCTTTTCTCCTGAAATACTGGAGGTGGATGAATAGCGAGAGCAAAGGAGAACTCCAGGAATGTATCTTCAGGGTCTAAGAAAAAGTAACTTTCAACACATTCACTTTTTTTTTTTTTTCATCACTTCCCAGAAACATTCTCACAGTTAGATTTTCATAGTGTGAGTACTTGCAAAATCTATGATTCCCCTATTTACCACGATGGAAAATCAAAAGCTTGATGATACAAGTAGTCCAAACAGTTCTCACAGAATATTAGTGTGGTTACTTCTGACAGACATGGATGAACTTACTTCAATGCTCTATACGTGTAGAAAATTAGAAATCTGTTATAATACCATAAACAGAAATCTGTGCTTGCCAAAAATCATTATTCCCACTCAGATGTAAGATCTGAGACACGTGTTCTTCTTGCTTAATTACAGAAGTTAGCTGCTACAGAACAGAAAATGTGACTCCAACAAACATGTAAATATAACCCATTTGTGCAATTAAACTTTGGCATTCATGCTACCTGCCCCCCAAGTACTCAGGAGACCGCGAATAAAACTCTGAGAGATGCAAATGACTTCTGAGGATTAATGACAGAAAACGCGGAGAAGCTGAGTTCACAAGCCTATTATTACAGAAGCAACACATCTGGACTGCCAAAAGCATCACGAGTTGTTCTCTGGTGCTCCCTCTGGTCGATGCCGGGAACTGTGACTTCAGGGAAAACACGTCTGTAACCGGAAGAGGGAGAATGATTGAAACTTACATGAAGTGAAGGGCAAAACGTGAAAGATAACGAAACTTCCAGAAGAGCCTAAGGTGTTACTTTCCTTTGGAATTAACGATCCCAACGGGAGGTGACATTCAAACCCACTGAAGCAGAACCTGCACCAGGACTAAACTTGACCGCACCCACATGTCTTCAATGTATGATTAATGAACCATGATAGACATACATCATGTCAGTGGTGCTGACACTAATAGAGGAAGATTTTTTTAGCAGAACTCCCTGAACAATGTTATGCCCATGGTAAGTGCTGCAGATATTACATTTAGATAAATGCAACTGGACATGAAGAGTGATTGGAATTTGCTTTAGGGGACTGACTCATTTATTCAGGAGAAGGAAATGATTATAATCTATTCTTTTTATTCAGTATTCACAGACATTCCAAGAATTATACGTGTGTGTTGGGCAAACCTATTCAGATGCCTGAGACTTGTGAAATAAGCCAAGCACATGATGGGGCAGAACAGAAGAAAAACAAAGATCCACAGGAACCCGTTGCTCATGGGAACTCTGGAGTTTATGGTTAAGTGGCTCTTCTTCTGCCCACCTTGATATGTAGCTAGAAGTCCTGCCCCTGTTTTGGCATGCTTCTGTGCTGGCAGCTGCAAAGGATTATACTGGAGAAAGGAAGGTTATATTGTGTGCAGTAATCCCAGAATGCATATATGGGAAATAGAAAAGTAGTAAGGGACTGCAGCAAGGGCCAAATCTTCCCTTATCTTTACTAGCAGCTTTTTGAGTTTGCAATAAATTTGCTTTGTGTTTGGAATAAAAAGAGACTAACTACTCATCTCAGCATCAGGGATAAGAGATCATCAGCATAAGAGATGTCTGCACCATTACTCCTGTTCCAGCCTCGTGATTCTCTACCACTGATTCAACTGCTTATTTAATTTTAAAAAACAGCACCAATGACTAGATGTACCAATGCAGCTCAAGATGAAGGGCACGGAGGAGTCCTTCATAACCATGTTGCAACAACATGCCACCACTGCCCACCCTTGGTTGACATTCAAAGCTTTATGACTCTTCACCTTCCACCATTCACCAGTTTGGAAAGGCACTTGGGGAAGCAGTCAGCTGTTTGGACAACTGGGTATTGTCTTTGCACCATATAAAGCAAAGGGGGTTTGGAATCCTGAAGGACAGTTTTTGGTTGAGTTGAAGGCAAGGATATAGGTCAAGTGACTGTGGGATGCCACATATGAGTCTAGCAGGTAAAACCAGCCTCCTCCTCCTCTGGAGACAGTGTGCCATGGTTGTTTGAATTCAACTCCTCTTTCCACTGTGAGTTCAGAGTCTTTGAACTAAAGTTTAGCCTCAGCCTCAAAATACTTAAGGCACAGTGCCTGTGACTGTTGCACTCTTGAACTTCTTGGAGAAAACAGCTTTTATTTCATAAAGGAGGATCAGGCAGATGACTGCAGGGTGCCTTCAGTCTTCAGAATCACTCTGCCCAGCAAAGCAACTCAGCTTTCTCTAAACAGTTCTCTCCACAAATCCTGTTTAGATTCCAAAAGGCTATCTTTCTGGTTTGTTTGGAAAATCACACAGTGAGAAAAAAAACTTCAGAGGAAACAGCTGCTACCTTGATTTGGTAGGTCTCTGACTTTATCAGGATTGCTATTAGAAAATGCAGTCAGTAACTAGGGCTAAAATTTTGCCTGAGGTAAGATCAGGTTAACAGACATATTTAAAAGCCCCTCTGTTTCTACCTGGTGTGTTGCTGCTGCAGAGGAGGCACTTCAAAAACCCTGGGATGCTAAACCAGTTTTGGATTTCATTGTAGGTGGAGCCTCTAAGATGCTGACAGCCTTTACAAACAAATGAGAATCTAGAAGCTCTTGTGCCAGTAAAGTCCTGTTGGTTCACCCACTGTAGAACTCCTTGAATGGTCCTATCACAATGTGCTGAAAGGGCTCTCCAGATGGGCACCATGAGATAATACTGTTAATACACTAGGGAGAACTACTGGAACACATTCTCCAGCGTAGCTCCATATGCAGGAGGACCACATGTGCCTCTGAGTGGAAGCCCAGGGTGTTCAGGAGACTGAAAAGGCTTACAGACTCTTAGGGAGATTTTCCATAACACTGAAATAGCTTTTAAAATTTGGCTCTTCCATCCCTGGAAAATTCCTTACATTTGCACCTAGCAGCTAGATTGCAGTTCCAAAACAATGCCAGTGTGTTTCAGAACCCAGCTGTCCCTTGCCCCCTCTAGCATACATTACCTTGCAATTCAGCTGCCTTTTGTGGCTTTTAAATGCTGAAAACAGAATTCTGCACTTCCCTAGCTGTGTGACTCAAGGGAGGAAGATCTGGTTCTGCGGTGTGGCCTCTTCTAGCACTGGTAATAATGAAAGAGTTCTCCATCGGGGTTACTTGAGTTCAGAGACATGACACAAATGCAGCGTGCTGCTTTATCAGCCAGCAAAGTGCAGCTGCTTCTAGGCTGAAATGGAGGAAGTTTTTTAACAGCAGAGCACAGAGGATACCTGAGAACAGAAGATAGCTGGGTTACGAAAGAGAAATAGCCTAAATATGCACAAGGGTAGTGTATGCCTTGTACAACAACAGCAAGCCAGCAGTAGCTATAGCCAGAACTAATGAAAGCTCAGTGGCAATCTCTTTAAAAGCAGCTAGCATTTGGAGGTTTTGCTAGGGAAGGATCAGGAAAGGCTAAGCCCATTCAGTAAAAGCAAGCACTCTCAGTCCAAATGAGAGCTCCCCGTCTTCTGGGAAGAACTTGGAAAGATCAGAGATGTAAAACGCAAGGAGTGGTTCCAGCAGAGCAGACACTTGCACATTAGGTCAATGAGAAGCATTAAAGTACAGCTGCTTCTAGTGCAGCAGGCATGTGAAGGACAGGGAACTGGAGAATTCTTAGTGTGCAGTGATCCTTAATACAACCCACTTTGTGACTGTCTGACAGGACCTTCTGGTAAGAGCTGAAGATAATCTAACAGAGCAGCTGCAATTAACACACAAATACTTCAGGGAAAAGGTAGAGACTTGCTTCCCTGCCTTGTTTCCTGAGTAATGCTCAAGTGAGCAGGCATCTGGAAGAAACAAAGTCAGGGTAATAGAGACATTTTTCTTAACACTGCCCCTACTTCAGTTTGGTCACTTGCATTCCAGACTCTTCCCCACCTAAAGTGTCATGGTAGGTGTCCACACAGTTGCAGTGCTAGGAACATTGTACATTAAAAAAATAAAAAAAAATAAAAAGCAGATGCCAAGCAGATACCTTTGAGAGATATTTAGTCAATAGGTATCATAATCCCTTTCTACATTGAATTCACTTGTAACATGATGATTGTCTCAGCAAGCATGGACTAGGGGTGGACTGAAGCATAAGGGCAGGTGCTTACCAGAGTTCACCTATTTATTTCAGTCAGACTCCATCTATTCACTGCAAAACAATAGGATGACAGTTTTGCATCTCTCCAGAATGGAATTACCTATCTTTCTTGTTTCAAGGGATGTGTGTTAAATCTGAAAACTAACGATGGTGAATCTGCTCTGCTGAGGTGACCAGGGTGTGGTTTTGAAATCTGGCTCTCATTTTTTGAAACCATAAAAGATAAGGAATCCATGTAAGTTTTGGGATATGACAGAAGACTGTTAAAGAAAATTGTTGGCCTGCTGAGCCACTGCAAACTTGTCAGGACTTTGGAGATACAGCTCCCTAAACAAAAGAGAGCTGGAATGAGAAAACAGCAGTAGAGGGGAAGGGTATAACTCTCCTAAGGTAAGAGTGTTGCTCAATTTCATCTGGTAGTTTAATGAGGAGAAATGTTTGAAGGTGGATGCTGCTATAGTAGTATTGTTATATACAAAGTGTGAGAACTTAGCTCCTTCTCTCATGTTTTTATATGTACAAGAGATACTGATCCGCGAGAACTTAACCAGAGCACATGTAGCAGACCCATGACTCACCCCTCTTTTGCTACAGAATTAGTTCTGTGCCTGTCATGTGTCAGCCTGTTCTGTGAAACCACTTCCTTCATTTACTTTGTCTCGATGTCACGGCTTAATCACTTGCTGTTGAAACCAATCTGGGGTTACAGTAAGTCATTCACCTTATGTTTGAAAGCAGCCTGTATGCACAGAGCAAATTAGAGGCAAATTTTCAGCCTAGCATCCATATGACTTCATCAATAATAATGTGCTGTGTTGCAGAATACATTTACATTATGTAGGGCAGATTTGTTTAACAGCTCAGCACTAAGAAGCTCCAGAGAAATGAAATTGACAGATTTCCCATTGCAGTTCAATCCCCACTGAGCAACAGACAGCTGCACAGTTGGAGGCATGTGGAAAAGCTGTACCCTCGCTTCCCATGATGCAGTGAGCAGAGTTCAACAGGGGATGAGGATCTGGGCCTAAAATCTAGCACTTTCAAGTTGTCAGATGTGAACTGAAGCCTGAATAACATTTCCATTTTGTGAGTCTCTTGCACACTTACCTTCCTTTCTCGTGCTTTTTCAAATATTCTTCTGTGGCTTCCTGGCTCAGTTGTCAACACGGAGGACAGGAGGCACGTGAGTGTAGATCACCCTTACAGTCAAGGGGCCTTTTAAGAGTCAAAAGAGCGAGAGAAGTCATAGCAGGAAGAGGTTAGTTTGACAGAAGGCAAAATCAGCAGCACAACACTTAAGCAGCTGCAGTGAGGTGTGATCCATCTCAAGGTCCTGAAAACAAAGCTCTGCTTTAACTAAACATACTTAATGGAGGGTCTGATTTTAATGGGAGAGATCAGGCCAGGCTTTCGGTGTGCATGAGGGATAACAGATCCTAACAGTAAAGTCAGGCAGCAACTTTACTGATATCCAACTGGTGAAGTTCAATTCCTAATAACTGAGATTTTCAACAGTAACTTGGGCCAGATCAACTTGTCTCTCACTGGCCTCAGTAAACATTTAACCATGCATTTAGGAAGCAAAGCAAGGTGGACACTTGGAGAATTGGCTGCCCAACTTTTTTTTGTAAAATCAACACTGAATCAGCATCCTGAAATGAAATGCTAAAATGTCTGCCATTTACCACTTCGGACTGAATTTAACATGGCCTGTTCCAGTGTTAGGAAAATGCATTGTAAACACTTGAAGCCAGAACTTATTTTCAAATTGTACTGTGAGGAATCTAGTATTTCTGAAGGTGCTGTAAAACAGAAATGGTAAGCTTTTAGGAATGCCATTGTCCGACTGCCTGGACAAACATGAGGGGTTTTGAAATAATACATTCTTCTCTGCACACTTTGAAGGTTCATACCAACTTTATCTTTCCTTCTCTACTGAAATATACTTGCGGCCTCTCTGTGCTGTTCTCTGGGGCAGTTGTGTTTTGTTTCAGCATGTTCAAGTCGTGGGAGAGCAGTTTGTTCTCTGAGGTTAAATACTTTTAATACTATTTTAATATTATTTATGTTCCTTAGGACTGGGCCACGCAGTATCTGGAACAATTGTTTGTGAAGCATTTGTGGAGAATACCAGTAGACCTAGGAAAGAGTAAAGCCAAGTGTACAGGGAGCTTTCATTTTAGAAGAAACATGGCCATTTCAGTCTTGGAAAAAATGTAGACAATCTCTCTACACTTAAAACAGAAAACAGAAGAAATTCGCACCGATGTAACTGAAACACAGGTTTAGCAACCCATTGTATTGAGCAATGGTATGATGTTTCCTACGGTCACCACACCTACTCAGTTTAAGACAGTTAAATCAAGCAATAGTCTCACATTCAGTCAAATGCGCATTTTGAGGTGAAATCTGCCACAGGAGCTCTTTTACATTATGTTTACAAAAGGCAGAAGAGGTGATCTAGGAAGAACCCACCAAGGTTTTCACTCATATAGCTTTATCATAGAATCATAGAATTGATTGGGTTGTAAAAGACCTCCGAGATCATCGAGTCCAACCCTTGGTCCAAATTCAGTCCATTTACTAGATCATGGCACTCAGTGCCACGTCCAATCTGCGTTTAAAAATCTCCAGGGATGGTGAATCCACCACCTCTCTGGGCAGCCCATTATGTACAGCTGTAAAGCACCTGCAGACTTTCTGGCACTGCAGGGTTTTTTGGTTGTAATAATCACCATTGCCTATCTCCCAATATACTCAACCTCGAGAAATACTAAACACCAGTGCTCTTTGTGCTCTGTAAACTGTAGTACAATTTGAAGCTTGCAATAGCTGCAGCATGTTATTCACAGTTTGTAGGAATTAAATTCCAGAGGAGGCAGAGGAGATGAACACAGACTGTGACACAGACTGTGCAGTGCTGCAAGCCTCTCTATTACAGCATCTGTGCCGTGCCATTCTTGACATTAAACACCCTCCTTCTAACGTTTTCCAGAACAAATGCCCCCCTGCAGCGCTGCGCGAAGGAAGAAAGCTAGAAAGCTGGGGATTTATTGGCTTCCCCGTGGGACTCCAGGTTCCTCGTGCGGCTGTTTATAAAACAGGCAGCTTCCCAGCTGGAGCGCGCCGGTCCTGCCGCGGGCAGATGGAGCATCGCACCGGTCACACCTCTGCTGGCTGGCCCTGCGGCGGCACGGCAGCTGGCCCGGGGCAACCCTCGGCCCACGATGGTTTTCGGTCCTTAACCACAGTCCACCCGGAAGCTGCTTAGGACCATAAAGTCTAGCACCTGTAGATGCTGCTGATACACATAATCATATGTAGACACACTATACATGTATATGAGGGTTGATGACTCTTTTCACACGCTGGAAACTAACACTGCGGTCAGAGCCTGTCTGGCTCGGCAGCAGCGTGAATTACCCAAACCTCCTTAAAGGAGATCATAAACAACTAAAAAGTAAGCCTAAAGTGAAGCCATTTCTGTTCTTGTCTTCGTCACCTTCGAGACGAAAATCTGTTCCCACGCCGATAATTTGTTAAAGCTACTGAACACAGCCTTGCTGTTGGCAAATAAGGGTCCACAAGGAGTAACCCGTGCGGGAAAGGCGGCGGCAGCTGGTGCCAGGCTCGGTGCGGTGCGCGGCCGCCCGCGGGCTGGGTCTGGGGCTGGGGCTGGGTTTGTTTTGAACGGCAGCAGCACATGCGACCAAAGCTCGACTTGTGTCTGTGTGGGACGTGGCAGCACCCAACAATCGGGCAGCCCGGACCAGAGAGCGGCTCTGCCGGGGAGCGGGGCGTTGGTAGGCAGTGGGTGGAAGCAGAGCAGCGCTTCCCTCTGCACCCCTCACCCCCCCCGCCAGCAGCTCGGGGAAGGCTGGGGGCAGGAAAGGGAACGGGGGAGAGGGGGCGGCCCCCCCTTCCTTCTTGCCAGCACACGCACGTACCAACTTTTTTTTCCCGGTGGACGAAGCTGATTTAAAAGTGATTTCCAACCTATTTTTAATTCTATAAAGTATGCATTTTAATTGAAATAGGCCGTTGCATGTCCTCTGCGTTTGCTCTGAGAGAAAAAGCAGAATGGTGTGTAATTAAAACTGGATTTTGATTGACGGAACGTCACGATGAGCTAAATGATACCACCAGGATGTCATTCCGAGCAATACGGACTGAGCAGAAATGGACAGAAGCAGGGGGCACTCGCTGCTTTCTGCCACGTTACCAGCACCCCCACGCCCTTCTCCGCCTGTACTCTCCCCCGGTTCTGTCTATACTCCCCCCATCCCCGCGTTTCCTGCCCCATCCCGGGCAGCCCCCCCGTGCCCGGCCGGGCGGGGCGGGGGAAGCGCTTCCCGCGGCTGCGCGCGGCCCTTCCCGAGGGCGATGACTCCCGGTTACTCCTCACCTACTTGGCGGCGGCGCTGCCGGCGGGGTTACTGCCGGTCATCCCGCCCCGCTCCCGCTGCCCGCTCCCTCGGGCACAGCGCTCCCGGCACCTCGGCCTTTTCCCCCCCTCCGGGAGGTGTCAGTGCCGGCCGGGCAGCGGGAGCCGCTGCGCCCTGTGTTTGTCAGCTCCCCCTCCCCTCCTCACACCAACACCGCCGCCGCCGCCGCCTCCTGTTTCGCAGCCGAAGGGTTTTATGTGCTTTGCAGGGCTCTCGCACTGCGGATGCTCCAGAGCTTGCTCATCCCGAGCGCTGGCGAGGGCCGCGCGTGTTTTCGGCGCTCGCCCAGGGTGTCGGAGCGCGGGGTTACTGCCGGTCACAGCCCTCCGCGGGGAACGGGGGAAGGGGGGGGGAGTGGGTGTGTTTGTGTTGTGCCTCCGAACGCGTAAACCCTACTTCTGCCTTGCCTTTAAACGCCGCTGGCGAAATTGTAACGCGAGCCGGTCCTGCGCCACAATTACCTCGCGAGTAGGTAATTTTCAGTAGTCCCAGCGGTGACGCTGCCTCTGAATGAGTCTTCTGTTGGGCACAAAGATTAGACCAGTACTGTATGGATTTTAGCATGAAAGGCTTACTTCTGCTGAGAATTTTGATCTTGGATCAACCGTAAGTGCTCAAAAGGGACTTACAAAACGCCCAGGCCAACACGAAACCATTCTTTCTGAGCTGGAAGTCTTAAATGGAGAAAACAGTGTGTGTGGGGGGGGAATTCTGAGGTCTTTTTTAGCAGCAAACTGAAATCTTTGCTCGCTCTGTAAGAGCTGGGTATCTCTACAGTGTTAAAACCACAGTGGTCAGGCATGCACAGCAATTTTTAAAAGAGCTAAAATAAGTATGTTGTAGATGTGACATGTGAATCCTGCAGCTGGGTTGAATTCTGTGCTTGGAGAGGCTTAAATACATACTCCCTCTATGTAAAATTTACTCAGTCTCAATTTGGTCTCTTGTATTAATTCCATAAATTTACTCTGTGATCATCAGAAAAATCAGGTGAGGAGTTTGTTCCTCAGTGTTGTGTGTAGTTACAACGCCACTGTTCCTACATTTCAAGGACAGTGCTGTAAAGGGTAGTAAAGATGACCCTAAGTGGCCTCTGAACTGAAGACTTGGATTATCCCTGGGGACTCCTAGCTCAGTTTCAGGAATGAGTGTAGATATTTCTGACACTGTAATCACTTTTTTCTTTTTAGCTGTCTTAACAAAAGGGTAAGCTCTCAAAGCACTACACAAAAGTCCTCCTTTGGTTTAGAAGAGGCCAAAACTGAAAGAAATTTAACACACTAAAAATTTGTAATATGATACACATCCAGAGTTTTTGTATATGGCTCCATGAGAGGAATGTAAGTACAGCTGAACACTCATTAAACAGATGCAAAAGAGATGAACAAATTTTTTTATTCTTTCATGAGCACAGATTGCTCCTATTTAGATACTTAAGCTGTGGCATACACTCACACAAACCACGACAGCAATGTAAAATTAGGCAATAAAAAATTTAGGAAGAATGTCTCCTTACTTTTAGAAGCAGCTTTGTGATTTGTTATAGAATTAAATGCTTCCATTGTTTTCCCTCCCCCTTGTGCTTTTGGGGTTTTTTTTTAAATGTTTTTCACTGGAATCCCACCCATTGTCCCCTTACAGGTTTTCTTCTCTCCACTTCTAAAGCATTGATAGGCTTTTCTCTCTGTCTCTCCCTCCTAGTACTCTGTTGATACCAGGCTGCTAAATAAAGTTGTTTACTGGTCATCCCAATGCTGCAAAAAGGCACAAATAATTTGAGGGGGAAATATTTAGATTTGCTGTAGGAAATGGAGGGAGGTGGTAGGAAACTAACCATATTATCACTTTTACAGCCTTTGAAGTTATTTTCCCTTCCCCCTCCCGTTGCATTGCCCACAGCTGTTGATGTAGATTTTCCACCTGCATTTGTTTTCTTTCTCTTCAGGGATATTTAAGAGAAACTGCACAATTGCTGTTTACTAACTGCTGAACCGTCTGGGGGCCCATTCAGCATAAAAGTGAATCTTCAGACTTCCTCATGAATACAAAGTTTACCAAAGTAACTTTTTTTCATTTAACATTCCCTAGTGGGATGATGAGTGTATCTTATTTACAATTATTCACACGATTTTATTGTCTCATGAATTTTGTATTAGCTGTGGACTTCCCTGCACACCAGTGAAGAAACAGTTTTTATACTTTAAAAGAAGCATTAGCATACTTGGCAGGACAGAATTACGAGCTTAAATGGGTGTAGATAAAACAATCTTTTGAAGAGTAGCATAGCAGAGCTAGTATTGCAGTCCCTTCCAAAAGATTCTGCCTTTTCCATGGACTGTCTTCTGGATCTGTTCTTGTGAGTGCTTACACTTTTTGTGCTTCTTTTCCATTCTTCCTTGTCATCTGTCCTTACTGTAGAAACCTATGTCCCTCCTTGTGTCACTTCAACGGTGACTCAGAGTTGCAGCCAGAAATCTCAGACTGCAGCACTGGAAAATGTTGTGCTTCAGGCAAGGGCAACTCCTCATCTGTCTCACAGTGATCATTTTTAAGAAGCAGATAGACACACAGCATTTTCAAACAGCATTCCTGTCCTACTGTATTTCATGATGGTTTTACATTTCTAATTTGGGTGGCTTAAACTGTAGGAGAGCTGTTCTTGAAAAGGATACTTTCTACCCCAGGGTAGAAAGCTCATGCACCTATGGTATTTCTGACAAGACTGGATGTGTCTCCTCAGCTTGGAAACTCAGCCAGTTGAGCTGGAATTCTATTGTAAACTGTATTGTCTTTAAAATTAGCACAGATTTCCAATTCAGTTTCCTTGCAAGTGTAATTGGAGCCCTTTTTAATGGAATATTCATTATCTGGCCTACAAAGGCAAGAACTCCAATTATATCTCATGTTGAAGTCCTGCACAGTAATCTCAGAAGTTAGGATCCTTAAGTGTTCATTTTCACCTTCCCTCTTGGAATTAGGAATTTAGCATTAGGAACTAGGATGACACACTTCTATCTCAAATGTGGGAATTGTTTGGTCAGAGTTTTTTCCCCATTAGCAGGGATATCCTGATTAGCCTCTTTAGGCCTAAATTAAGACTTCAGCCATGTAATTGTGATTTCATAAATAAATTCATAAATTTCTGAAATTATTTAATGAAATACATGAGGCTGGGTATGGAAATAAAGAGACAATTTTTTATGAGGCGTTCACAGATTGCAAGTGCAGTGCTTCAGGTATGTGAAAAATGCTAATATGCTGCAATAACTGTCTTCATATTTGGTGTTCATACAGTGCCTGATTACTAGATGGAAGTCTTATCCATTACGAGAGTACAAACAATAAAACGTGTTGTGAGAATTATCATGTGTGATAAATGAAATGATAAATGCTTTTGCATTAGGCTGGAGGTAAAATGATAAAGGAAAATGTCATGAAAAATCAAAAAGAGTATAAGTGTAAGTTAATTATGTTGTAACATAAGCTTTCCTCAGAAAAATGGAGTTCTCTGTTTCTTTGTTTTCAAATGGGCATCCAACATATGATGAAACTAAGTGGTGAACATTTCTCTATATGTGCAAGAAATCTGAATATTTTTCATCAGCTGAGCTCCCTTTAAATTTTCTTTAAATGCTCACTGTGTCTCACAGTGTACACCCAGATGCTTCAGACTGAGAGCCTGCAAACATACATGTGTTGGCATTTGATTGAAAGAGCAGAGCTTTCAAACAATGTCTTTTAGTCATGCCCAGCTACTGTTCGAGGTTTGTCAGCACAATCATTAGCACTGCACAGGTCTGAAATAACAGTGAACTGCGGAAGCTTGGCTATGAAAGTGTTGTACCTTTTAAATAATTATTCTATTAATACTGTGCAGCTTTTCTTTTTTCATGCCAAAATGGTAACAAACACTGATGAGCACAATGAACAAGCTAAATTCTCTGGCACGAACTGTTCCTTACAGCTTACAGATCTACGCTGTCTAAACAGCCTTGTGCTTTGAACAAAAGCCCTCCTATTGGAGAAGTAACTCCCTTTGACTTCAAAAACTCTGTTGAACTCAATAATCTCTTCCTGTTCTATGGCTGAGGAATTGAGAGGTTTAATACTGAAGGAAAACAAAACAAAACAAATCTCTAGCATAACACTTTAAAAACACGTAGTTCAGTATCAAAAGAAATGGTGGGGATGAGCCCTGTACTTAGGGAAGCAAACACATTCATTTTTATTACAGTAAAAGCAAGATTATTGCTTTACATCATATACTCGCTGTTTAACTTTTCCTTCAGAGCCTGTAACATGCACTGGGCACTATGTAAATAACAACTCCTTCTGTGGAAAAGAAGTGCTGTTCTCTTTTTATATGTAGTTACCTGCTAGCAATAACTTCAAGCCTTTGCCTGGGTCTGAGACCTAGCTTTACAACCCTGGCAGATTGAGAAGACTAATTATTAAACAGACAATAAATGAAGCCATCTAGGACTTAGAAATGCTTGGGGTATGCCTGGTAATTTTCTTTCTTCTGATTGCCATTAAAAAGTATAAATTGGACATTTTAGTGTTGAACTGAATAAAACTCTGAATCATTTGGCTGAACCCCTGCTCTTCGAATTCATCCCAGAGCCTGCAATACAACATAAACTTCATCAAGCAGTCTCGAGCCTTATCTTTGTTTCCTTGATTTCAGTCATCTTGACACCAGTGCTCATCACTGTTTGCCATATCTCACCAGGATTTGTATTAGTTCAGCTATTCCTAAAGGAAATAGTGGATAGATGAAATGGAGGCAGAGTGCTCGTCCCACAGAAGCACCGTTTGAATTTTTCAGATGTGTGGGTTTAATGTGTCCTCCTCCTTTTTCTATTCAGTTGTCAAGGAAGGGGGCTACACATTTTTTTCTGCCTTTACCTTACTTCATTGTATGACATATAAATCTTAAATGTGGTGCTTGATATAATTCAAATGCAGGATGTGGATCTTGCCCAGGAGAATTGTCTTATGTGCTGATGTGAGTGCCATTAAAAGAAAGGTGCAATATATAAATTTTTCCAGGCCTGATATTAATAATAACTAAGATATGAACCCCATGAAAATGGATGCAAGGAGTCAGTATTTGGCTGCTGAACTGCACACACACTTGTGACCCTATTTGATAAACAATGCAGGAGTTCTCTTTTCATGAGTGATTTTTGGCATTCTCGTCTGAATTGGCCTCTAACATGCTAAGAAGTGTTGCAGTGAAGTACAGGAGCAGCCTTCACAGCTGTGTCCCCCTTGGAGTCATTGGGAGCTCTGCAGAATGCAGGGCAAAATCCTTTTCCTGGAAAGAAAAAAAAAAGGGAAGAGTGTTGTGGAGATGTTTTGGTACCAGTATAACTTGTCTTAACTGAACATGTCTGATGCTTTCTCTGCTGATTTCTCCACCTAAAGAGGGATATTGACTTCTGGCTGGGGATATGGGAATAGTGGTTACAAAGGTTATCTGGATGATTCTTCACTGCCAGAAGGATTTATTTCTGTTTCAGTAGTAGCCATACACACTTTAAAAGAGAAATTCTGTCCAGTTTTATGTCCTAGGGACACTTGAATTAAGTGATGCCCAAACTTTTGGTGGCAGTTATGTTTTCCATGACATTTTTTGCTCCTTACATACACCAAAGAAAAGCAATTAATTTCCTTTGCTTTGCATGTCTTTGCCTATTGTAGGAAGCACTCAACACACTTCTGCTCAGGCACTGTCAGAAAAACAACAAAAAAGGCTGCCAAAAATAAGCAAAACATCCTACACAAGAACAGCAGCATCTTCAACTTTGTCTGCTCTGGTGGAGCCTTTACTGTGCTCTGAGTACTGTAGTGCACACATGAAATCCCTGGGAGAAGGAAAAAAGGACCTACAACTACAAACTCCCAATGGCACCTCCTCCACCTTCAAAAGCAATGGCCTTTTGCAAGGTTGAAAATTTTATGTGCAGATCCAGTAAAAGGGAGATAATGTCCTTTCACTTCTTTATGTAAGTTATTTGCAAGTTTCTCTTCACATTATTTTTAATAATTTCCCTTGTTTAGCCCAGGCAAAGTGTGTGGGGGTTTGTGAGTAGTAAGGGTGTAGGGGAGTGAGAGTCTTTGTAAAGGATAGACCTAAAACCCATCTTCTCTTACACAGTGTTGAGGGATCTGCACTATGCATGGGGCTCAACCTGTACATAGCTTTCCTGGAAGAAGAAATCAGATTGTGTTCATTCTAACTTATGCCAGGCAAATTGCTCTGTCTTCTTGCATCTGAGTGCACATGCAAATCCCAGAATCACAGGGGCTCTGTATGAGGCTCTTTAAGACTTTGTATTAGTCACAATCTAGTGTTGACAAGGGTGCTCAAGCTGTATCCTTTATTGCTTACAGATCACTCAGAAAGGCAGCCCTGTGTGCAACATGTTTATGAAATCTGAGTCTACACACTTGAAGCCATCAGACCATTGTCCTCATGATTCCAAATCTCTATTTTAAAAAGCAATAATTGAGGCCCTTATATATATATAAAAATAGGATTAATGTAACTCAAAGTGTTTTTTATCTATTTCAAGTTGACCACCTCAGCAGCTTAGCTAGGATTGGAACGAGCCTCTTCACTTGTGGTGTCTACACAGTGACCAAAAAAGTGAAGTCAAAGTTCATGCTAATTTGGCATATCCATGTCTCAGTAATGTATGTGTTTCTCTGGGTAAGAATCTTCCCTGTAACCCATACAACCAGAAGAGGGATATGCTCAGACCATGCTGCCACGTCTTGAAATTATCCCCTTCCCACTGAGTATAGCTCTTATTCTGCAGTGTTGCTTCAGGAAGATTTAACTGCCTACCTTAGTGTTTAGGCAGAAAGGAGAGGATGTCAAATTGGACAGAGGGAGAGAGTAGGGGAGGAGAGGGGAGGAAGAGAGAGAGGAGAGCTAATGGGAACAGTTAAGCTGAAAATAGAAGAGCCAGACAGGTAAGAAGTGTTTGGCTGACAAAGAACTCCTGATAGGAGTTTTAGGAAAGAGAAAGACAGAAGGACAAAGGATTTTGCAGCACAGCATGGAAGAGGAAATGAAGCATCAGGAAAGTTTCTTTTGAAAAGGTAATAGTTCTGTTAACAACTGTCTGACTAACAGCGGAATCCACCTCAAGTGTACCTGTTTGTGTGTGATTTAGCAAGAGCCTTTGCCCAGGCTGCTTAGGAGTTAACTTTCAAGCAGTTAACCTGCCATCTGTTTGGCAAGCTGCAGAGGCATATCAAGAATGGATTGCTATTGGTAATAAACACACCTTTGCAGGAACGTTATGGTTTTCTTCTAGCTTTGTTCATCACGGTTTGTTTTTTTTTGTTTGTTTTTTTTGTTTGTTTGTTTGTTTTTTTTTTGTTTTTGTTTTTTGTTTTTTTTTTTTTTTTTTTTTTTTTTTTAAAACGGTATATTTCAGTATGTTCAGCTTATTTGTCTTGACTAGGTCTCACAAGTCTGATCTACACTGAACTGTATAGTCTTCAGGGATTAAATCCCAAGCATATATTCTCTTAAAGCTTGAATGAGCAGTAGTTTATTTTGTACGTACTGAATATGCCCACAGAAGAATAGTCCTCAGCTGTAAATTAAATTTCTTCGTTACTAAGAAGTAGCTTCCTTTTGTAGATAAGCTCTAAGTCAGTTTGTGTTTAAACCAGCGATATAATGGTCTGTGAAGATGGAGGAATGTCTGCCAGTAATTAAGACATATTTGCAGCATGTCCCAGCAATTCAGCAATTTGCTGACTTGAAAAAGCAAACTTCCCGTGTAACTAAGCCAGGCTTTTGCAGTGGTCTGGAATGGTGTGATGGAGCTGAGGGCACTGGAGGTACACCCTTGTTTATCCTTTCACAGAGTCCGGCTCTGTGTGCTGCAATTAACTAGTGAGGGATGTTTGTGTAGGCTGGGGACAGGGACAAATGAAGTTCATTTCGTAGGGAAGAAGGCAGGAGGGTGAGGTCTGAACTGGCATAGACACTAAATCACATTAGTTATTCTGTAAAGTTAATTCACTCTGTCCACTTGTTGATATTTGCTTTTGTACTACATTTTTCCTCAGAATAAATATGGATTAGATGGTTTAGAAACCAGTCTTGTCAAAGATAAAACAGATAAAGCAGTGTGCTCCAAGTAGATTTTCACCCGTGGATAATTTGAATAGTTGCAATAACACCAATGGATGAGGATTCATCCATTTATTTAAAGCTCATTAAAGATGTAAGTAATTAACTAAGCTTGTGAAAATTTAAAAAGCACAAACTTTGCTATAAGAGACTCAGTTTTGCCCATCACTGATGTCAGGCAGCCACAGACACGCAGGATTTGGATGCCATTTTTATGTGGCAGAAGGAATCTTTTCACTTAGTTTGGTTTGACAGAAAAGTTTGTAAAGATTTTCCCTTTAATATGTGTATGTGAGGCCCAGGTTTTCTAACGCAGATCCGTATAAACCAGTTGTGGTCTTGTAGCTGATGAAACTTAGCTACTTAGCAGAGTAACAGTTCTTGATCCATAAATGTATGAAAGGCTAAATGAAGTTTACCAGCAGTTTACGAAATGAACTGGTTTTGTAGGAAAGATAAGGGCTGATTTTTTCGTTTCCATGAGTGGGGCTTCTCCTTTATTTTGTGTTTATGTACAGCTGAGCACAACTCTGCTTGGGCTGTAGCTGGTCTCCCCCGATATCACAGAATCACTCCTCTGATTCAGAACAGCAGGGGGGAACTTGACTCAGAGGTGAGTGACAGTGATTTGTGGTATTGCCAGGAGTGGGGTAGCATTGTGTGCTGCTCCACAGCCTCTCTGTCTCCTGCACCATTATCCGGATGCAGTGTTGCATTCAGTCTCTGCTTCGTGGCCATACACGGATCCAAGTCAGCTGGTGCATCTTAAAGAAAGGAGAAAAGCCTGCCATCTGCTCTGCACCGCTGCTGCCAAACCCCTACAGGATGCTAACGGCAAGGCAAAGCTTGGCTGCCGGCAGATTCCATCCGTCCAAGAGGTGCCAGGGAGCGCAGGGGGAAAAAAACATGCAAATGCAAAAACTGGCTGTCTGCAAATCAGTCCCAGGACAAAAAAAAGGCTGGAAGAACCAGGTTTTGAGATTCTCAGGAAAGCATAGGTAAGATAAATGTATGTGAGATTTGCATGCAGTTGTGAGAACTCGGTGTGTGTAAAGGAACACGTAGTTAAGTGCAATGTATATTACTATTGATATTTGAAGACACAGGTTAAAACTAGAGCTTTATTGCTGTTTCTCACAAAACTAGCCTTGCTTTTTCTTCGCCACAGTTTTCTTCAGCAAATGATTTAGGCATGCAAGACCACATGTTCTCAAATCTTGGACACAATGCCAGGAAATTGGTCAGTGAGGATGGTCTCTAAAATTGTAATCTAAGTGGCAAAGAGGTATGTTTAACTTCTATTGCTTGCTATACCAAACAGGTGAATTCCATCTTTTTTTGTGCATGGTAGGCAAACTATCAAAACAGCAAGAGCATCTATGTACAGCGTGGGGTCATTCAAGCCTCCAGAATCAGTTCCTGTTGGTGTGGGAGCCAGTAACTCCTGTACTGCTGGAAAATTTTGACCTGAAACGCAGAGGCTTGCATAAAGCTCTGGTAGCAGTGACAGCATGCAGTAGATTTACTTGGACATTCCCAAGGTGGCAAATACTGTGCGAAAGGAGGAGGTGCCTCAAAACTCCTGACTGCTGGTCCTCCTCCAAGCACTTACAGCATAGTAGTTTGGGGTTTTTTTTACTACATGTTTTTCTGTGAGAACAGGGCGTCCAGCCATGGCACTGTAGTTGGTTTGACACCTTCTCCACCTCCTCTGTGGCAGTCTGTGCAGCTCAGCGTGTTTGTGATATAGCAGTGTGCAGGTGTATTTTATATTATGCTCTCTTCCTTTGTAGGGATAGTAACATGGAAAAACAGGGTGGGAAGATCCCTTAAGAAGTAATTTTTTTTTTTCCCATCATGTTTTCCCAAATTAGGATCAACTAAACTTGAACTTTTCCTGACAGAATAGCTGGTCAGATTTTCTGAGAGTACAGGGTGAAAAATTGCCATGGGTTGACACACTGAGGGAATGAAAGATCCATCAATGTAAAACGTAATAGCATAAATCAAGATGGATTCCTGCATCTTATTGTCATTCTATGGTAGGTTGCAGTCCATTTTTCAGTATATAAGAAGGGTTATAATCCAGCTGTAGCCTTCAGGGACACACCTGCACTAGGGCAAAGATGCTCAATGCATAGGGGATGCTCAGTTCTCTTTGAAAAATGACCCAAAGAAACTCTGGTAAAAACCAGAACTTTTTCTTTTTTTTTCCTCTGGAAGTAATTTGTTCTTGTGTAGTCAGGGTCACACTGCATCTACCAATCACTGCTGTTTCTATTTGTCCACATGCAACAAGTTAATGAAGAACAAGGTAATCAGACAGAACTGATAGCAGACATTGGTAATTGTTCTCTGAAAGCTCTCATTTGTGGTTGACACAAAAAAAAAAAAAAAAAAAAAAAAGAAAAGTTTGTGCTGCTTAATGCATTTCCTGTTTGCTGTCTCATATTTGTTTCCAGCTCTTCTTAGCTTTTCTTTTTTTATTAAATCCCATTGAAACTGGCAGCAAGGGCAATGGAAGGAAAGGACAAAGAAGGTGGAGAAGGTGAAGTCCTTTTTATACTTGAGTTTAGGGTAAGAAAATTTTTTTTTTTTTATTCTGTAGACAGCAGATATTTTTTTCATTCTTTGCTCGAAAACCCGTCTTCCGTTTTTAAAGGCTGATTCTGGGGACAGGAAAACCTCAGTGAATTTCCCAGTTAGTTCTACAATCCAGTAGCTCCATCCATGCAGTCTGAGAGTTCCCAGCTGTAATATCCTACAGCTCACATTGCTACATATGATCATATACACAGGAACCTGTTCAGGGCACAGTATCACCTTATTTACGTGCTTATATGTCTAAACTGTAATTGCACAGGGAGGAATTTTGCATAAGCTTCCTGCTATCAGGGATTTATTTATCATGAATACTGGAGCATGTATAATCATTTATCATTAATATTATCAATCAATATCTTTAATATCAATATCAGTCAATATCATTAATATTATCTTTAAAGAGCACTCTAATCAATGTTCAGAAGTAAAAGATGAAAGCAGTTGAGACTTTGTGGCTCCAGAGCTGTCACTCTAGAGTGTCCCAAAGAAATTCTAGCAATTGTTAGTAGCTTCAAAAATACTCTTCTGTGAGAAGTTCACAGAGTCGTTCATTGGAAATGAAAACAACCTAGGAAAACGAAACCCGAATGTCCAAACTTAAACATTTCCAAAGCAGTCTTGGAAAGCAAGAATGAAATTCTAAACCTGTACCTCTGAGTGTCTTTGTTGAAGTGGCAGAAATTGGGACCAACACTTCTCGCTTAACTGAGGACTAAAATCACTGGGCAGCATTTAAAATCCAGCCTTAATTTAATTTTCGGAGTCAGTGAACTACTTTACCTTTATGCACTAAAGGGACTGCAGAACTTGCAAATGACCTGCATAGACTCTTTCTGTCCTGAGAGAAACATACTAAGCCCAATGAGTGGCAGGTTGAATCTGAAAAGGATTGAACTTCTCCAGCAGAAAACGTTCATGTATGATAAACATTTATTGTAAACGAGAACCCTTCTGTATGTTTACAGGAATTGATGTAGTTTCTTGTCTTATTGAGACCAAAATGTCATAATGGAATGGGGGAAAAAAAATCAATTAACCACATGGGCCTGGTTCAACGTGAAATATTCTCTATGAAGAAACTCTAGATCTGAAGCTGAGCTACTGAAGTAACACCCATTTAATCAGATCAACACATGTTTAGAAGGAATAAAATCCTGCAGGAATGGATGAGACCCAAAGTCCAACTAATTTATTTGTAAGAGCGATCACAACCACATGTGTTACATGTGTGTGAACGCTGAAATTATATTAAAAGCTATATTAACTATATATTAAATATATAGTTAATATATTTATTAATATATATTAATATATATAACTAATATATAGTTATATTAACTATAATATATTAACTATATTAACTCCTATCTCCCTAAGATTAGCACAACGTATGCTGTATGAAGCACTAAAAGCAGTAATGGAAAAAAATGTTTTTACAGAAATGAGATTTACAGGTTTCCTATATAGTTTTCTTGACCATAGCTTCTTATGAGGTAACACTGTTACTGGCACCTGGACTCCAAGAATTTGTCAAGGTAATATTTCATTGATTTTAACGAAGAAAGTGAAATATGCCAAAACCTAAAGTGCATGTTTAGCTTTATATGATAGCATAGAAATAAAACTTGTTTTGCATCTATCTGTATCCCCTGCATCCCCTCCTCTTAACATTATATACCCAGTTTTCTTGTGCCTTCCCTTTTTTTATATATCTCTTTCGAGAACAGTTTTGGGACGACTGCTAGGAATCATTTTCACTGCAGATTTCTTCCTGGCAGGCTGCAGTGATTCAGTAGCTGCCCCATCATCAAAGAGAAGTCCTGGAAATCGTGGTCAAAAAGGTTGTCCCTGATCATGTCTTCCATTAGAAAGATATGAAAGTCAACACTGATGGGAAGAAACCTGGACAGAGATCACAGGATACAGCAATTGTAATAAAATTCTTTCCTGAATGTGCAATAAAAAGGTGGACCAGTTTTTACAGCTATCAAGAAAATCAAATAAGTATCTCATTGCCGTATAATTCTGATGGGGCTAATGCTGAAGACAATGCTTTCCTCAAGGAAAAGAAAATGTTTTAATGGCTACCTGGGAAAGGCCTGATCTAGTGGATCCTGACTTGGGGAAAAAAAAATGACCAGAGTGTTTTTTCCCTTTTAAGGTAGTAGAGTCAGTAAAGCCAGCTAATTCCTGTACATTTATGTGTAATACTCTGATGCTTAAGAAATTGAGGAAACAGCTAACAGGAGAAATAAGAAGGCCCAGAATTATTACTTTTTGTGGAAGGCCTGTCTTGCATGTGCAGGAGCATGTGCAGCAGGATAGAATGCCTGTGTAGACTTGAGGACAGAGAAATGGAGGTTGGTTTTATTGTCCTTCTCCAAACCGGGGCAAGGTGGGAATACGCTGAAGTGGAAGCACCCAAGTCAGAAGAAGGTCTTCTAAGCTGGAAGGAAACAGAAAGAACCTCTTCCAAAGGAGAGGAAGGATCTGGATACTGAAGTCAGTGAGCTTTGATGCTGAACAAGCAAGAGACGGTATTTCACACTTGGGCATGTCATGTGGGGATAAAGAGGGAAACTGGCCAAAAATTATATGGGCATAGCTTAAGTACTGAAGCCTCTGTGGAAGTGCAAAGGTAGATTGTGAATCCCCAGAGAGATTGCTGATATCTTGACCAGTGGCTGCACAGACTCTGGCAACAACACTGGAGGATGGTTAAAGGCAGCAACAGGATTAGTGTCTCCAACTACCTAATGAGATAACACAGCAATGGATGGGAAGGGATGAAGGTGCATCAGGGAAGGTTAAACTCAACTTTGTCCTTTAGCTGCAGGTGCTGGGGCAATAATTAACAGACAGATAGATACAGACACAGAAAGATACCTGTTCTTCAGATTAACACAAAATGAGCAGAAGCAGGAACTGGTCCACCCTGAAGCCAAGAAGGGGATGGTGTCTGCAGAGCAAGCTGGCTACAGCCTAGATCCAGCCCCGGATGCCTGCAAGCAGCTAAAGAATGTAGAGGTCAAACTTGCTGCCTTGATAAAAGCGCTGGAAATATTAGAAAGTGAAGATAGTTCAACAGGGCAAAATGTAACAGCTGGCAGAACTCAAAAGCTGACTAATTTTTTATGTAGAAGGACAGTGCAAAGAAAACCCCAAACTCAGAAACCAAGTGAGAGGAAAACAAGTTAGGCTTTACAAAGGAGACTGCAGTGTCTCTAAGTGTGGAAATTTGGCTGGCTAAGCAGCTCTGGAAAGATTTGGTTTTGAATAGGCATCCTTCATTCTGCAGTATGAATTTGTCTTGATGTTTGGGGAAACTAAGGATTTGAAGAGACATCTCTAATATTCACTTTCTTAAGGTGCTTCTCCAGCTACATAAAGAGAACAAAAGCAAAACTTGGTCTCAATCCTGTCTCTGGAAAAGGCCACTCCTGGAAAAGGAATTGTAAAAGAGGTGTTTCTTGCCTCCTGTAAAGCAAGTCCTTGTATGACAGCATGGATGTAGAAAAGCTCACTAATGCAGAGTATCCATGAGCTCAGTAGAGGCCAGGATGGGAAAAGAGAAGGAAGTGGTTCCGACAACCACAACAAAAAGTGTGACTCTTTCTTTGAGGGCACTGTAGCTTAGCTGGACAAGAGCCTATATCCTCCCTTCTCATAAAAGTGGGCACAGGTTTCACAGAGAGGTTGCAGAGTCCTTCTCTGGAGGTTTTCAGAAGTCATCTGAACACAGTCCTGAATGACATGCTCTAGGACACCCTGCTTGAGCAAGGGAGGTTGGACTAGATGACCTCCAGTAGTCTCCCAAGCTGACCCACTCTACAATTGTGTGAGATGCTGTCAGGAGAAGGAAGGACTGAGGCAGTCTTCAAGCCCCATGCTGGAGGTTTCATGGATACAGTGTGATCTGGGGGAAGCTGCTGGAGAGCCTAAAAGCACAGCTTTGCTTGTATGAAGGCCACAGCTCTCCACTGACTGCGTATTGCAGTGAGGCTGAGTAAATGAAACCTTTCAGGGCCTGAGGATGGCTTGCTCTGAGTCTAACCTTTGAGAGGGGAGGTGAGGGACAGCATACTTTCCTCCATGGCCTCTGGTCATGCTGACCCTGAAGCAGGCAATAAACTTGTAGAGTAGTTCCGTCCTCTTTTTCCTTCTGGTTCACGGGCTGGTTTTGAACACTTGATGGTGCATTTCCTTCCCTTCTGCAGTGTCATTATCTAGTGAAGGAAAATCATCACTTCCTAAAACTTATCCCCTTGCCACTAAGATTTGCACTAAATGTTGTTGTCTGCACTTCTAAAACTGTGGGTTAAAGAAGTTTTGTTAATCAGGGACTGGCTGTATTTACATTTAAATCTACAGCCAGCATATGCAGTCTAAGTCCCAGGTGCACATCTCCACTGACTTAATGGAGCTACTCAAATATATGCTGTCTTTGTAAAAGGCTGAAGCTTTTGTAGTAACAAGCCCATTGTAGAAGTCCTTACTCAGGCAAAAGTCGCATTGAGTTTCCTGAGGACTGACTGAATAAGGACCTTAAACAGGCAATTTTTGATCTTTATTTAAAAAAAAAAAAGTTTAAGAAACTAGAGTACTGCAACTGATGTGGTTGTGGTATTGGGCTGACCACAAGGAAATTTTGGTAATTAACCATGTTGTGCCAAAGTTGTTGATAGAATTTCTTGTGAAAATAAGCTTAATTGGTAGCAGAAGGGTTCAGAAATAACAACTGAATCAGAGTATACATACTGCGAGTTATTCAGTTATTACCGTTAGCAAAAATGGGGGGAAGAAGTGAGTTTGCATCCCAGTCATGGATTTTGTTATCTTTTAAAGATCCTGCGACTGGCAGTGTCTGTCATTTTCAAGCTGTGTAAAAATGTGCTGTTTGTATTTCTGGAGCTTGATAAATCCCATTTGTATATTTTTTCATATATCCTCATCTAATTAAGATTGCATTTAAAAACTTTGCAAAGCCAGCAGTTGGAAGCTCTAATAAACATTAAGAAGGTAGAAATATGTATAATAGCTATTTCTAATTCACAGTATCATATATTATTCAAATTGACGTAAGATCAGTCTAATTGAAGTTAAATAGATTAATAATAGTCAATGTTGCATCAAGTAATGATGCCTAGGGAATGACTGAAGTTGCAAATTGGAAGCGTGTGCTTTTAATTACCAATTGTCTAGTTCCACCAGGAGGTGAACATTATGTACATTTTGAAAAACCATAGCTCATTGTTTAAAAAACATATTTGTAAATCCATCCAAGGAACAAAAATTACTCCTAACTCAGTGCTGTTTCTTTTCAAATTAGGCAACCTACATCATTAAATTTTCTACTCTGTGAAGTTTTTTTTATGGATGCATCTTAAAGAGAGGATTCCAAATGTTTTCTTTGTTCTAAATAGCAAATCTTGACAACACTCTCAGGCACATGGTGTGGTTCTTGGGGTGTCCTGCACAGGGACAGGAGTTGGAGTCGATGATCCTGATGGGTCCCTTCCAACTCAGCATATTCTGTGAGTCTATGATTTCAAATTACATCTCAAGGGCTGAATTTGGAGAAGCTTACATCCTGGTTGGTCCATGAAGGTTTGTCCATCAGTACCTGAAATGAGGTTAGACAAAAGCAAATTGCATCCTTTTATTTGGCTTTCTTTGCATTTGATGAGGTTCTGTGTGTCCTAAGCTTCATTTCTGTATTGTGATGAAGTTTTGCTTCCCTATCCCATGCACGGGGGGGGGGGGTGTTACTAGGATATGCATTTATCAAGGGAGATGAAGTGCAGAATTTTTGAAGCATGGCCTTTGTTCACATTGAATTTCAATATTCTGCATATCTACCCATCCAGTCCCATGGCTTGCACAGAAACCTTGGCTCATGCAGGCCAGTCTATCCCTGTAAAAGTTGTCTGGCAATGCATATGTAATGCACACCAAAATATTTCTGCTGAAGTCCTGTTTTAGGCTAATTTTTAGGAGATAGACAATTGCACAGAGGAAGGTTGAAATGTTAAAAATACATTCATGCTGCAGGTCGTTATAAAGAATACCTCTGGGGAATCTGAGAAAGGAAAAAAATTCATATAAAATTAAAATTGCTATCTTATATAAACTTCCAGTATTTTAACTGCAATTTTCTTGGCCCTTAAAACTATAGGTTAGATCCATGGTTGGGAAAATCAGCTTATTTCAGGCAAAGTAAAGGAATTTTTACCACCTACGTATTTGGCTGCATGTATATTTTACATCCAAAAAATAGTAATTTTGTTAACAGTGAGCTTCACAGCACCCCGGTTTATATAGATAACTGCAAATGCAATTTTAATTATATTTAATGTTAAGTGTTTGTGAGAAATTACAAGAAACTACAAGAAGTTACGAGAAATTACAATTAGCTTGTAACCATGGTCTCTCTTCTTAAAACAACATCCATCATTTGGCAACTAACCCTCATGAGAGATGGCTTTAAAATCACTCTTCTTAAACACAAGATAAGATTAAGAAGTGCTACTCAGAACTGCTTAAATCGTGGCTTGCTTGCGTCTGAGCTACAATATATTTATCCTTTATTTAAAGGACTTAGAAGTATCTTATTAATGACTGCAGCCAGTCTGAAGTCTGTGTTTATCTTGAAAGATGGAGATGATGAGCACAAACACTTCTGTCCCCAGCAGACACTGGGACAGGCTTGCAATGTTCTTTGATTGGAGAGCAGTAACTTCCCAGATCCACTTCTTCACATGGCACAGATAAACACTTCAAAGCTTCCCCACTGCAGGGCACAGTGGAGGATGTATTCAAACCTTTTGTTTGTTTCCAGGTGTAATAACTCAGCAACAGCAACTCTGTTACCTATTTTTGTCTGTAAATAGAAGGATGGGAAGAAAAGTGAGGGTGGCAGGTTGGAGTAAGCAGTGTGATGTAGTCACTTGTTCTCACTGGGCTGTAAACAAGGCTAGAGTGACTAACACTCCCATTTAAAGTAATATAAATTGAAGCTAGGATGTTCAATGAGAGCTTGGGTTTCTAAAAAATAGTAACAATGCAATTATTTCTTATTAAAAACTAGGAGGCTCCTTCCTGGAAGACTTATGAAAGCTGTCACCATCCTCTGACTCAGATATTTCAAGTCAATGGAAAGTAAACCAAGACAGAACAGATGCTCGAAATACAGATTAACCTTTAATGTGTGTCCCAAGATAAAACAGTGAAGGGTCTTGAAGCTATGGTTTTACAAGAATGATAAGCAATAGAAAAGAGGTGAGAAAAACTCTTTGAAAAGTAATTTTCTGAATGGAAGGATTGCTAATCTGCCCTTTCCTGCTTTCTGAACTTGATCCAAACTAGGTCATCTAGAGCTAAAAAGAGCTTGGATTTCCAGAGGAAATACCTCAACAACTGGCTGCAAAATGTGTATTAAACTGTGGCTTTCTTTATTGCTGAGACCTGCCATAGATATCTTTGGTTTATACTAAGGTGTTTCTTGATGTGCTTGTCTAAGCCCATGGTCTTCTTGTGTCTCCACACTAAGAACCATCAATCTTGCAGGGTTAACAATGCTGTGTTTTGCCTTTGTAGAAGTTACAAGTACAAAGAAACAACTTCCTCCTCACTTCCTCCTGTGAGAACACAGCGTGTTTTCCTATTTTCAGTTCCACCCCTTCATTCCACTACATGATGTCTTTTCCATGAACAGCAATTTACGTGTCCTCTGACCCCTCAGTATCTGTGCAGCTAACAGTCCATTTGCAGCTCTGTAGCTCTTCCCTTCCACCCAGCCTTGGACCTTAGTGTGGGCTGCTTGTTCATACTTGCAAAAGGCCATTGTAGCGAAGGAATGGGTTGAAGAGGAAGACTAGCCTTCGGAAAAGAAGAAGGGATCAGGCCTTATCTGAAAGTGCATGCCATGGGAACTGCGCACTGTGTGTGACTGGCAGGCTTTTACTTCTGGGAACTGCAAGGGAGGAGGCCATGAACTCCTCTGTGAGGATTTCCCACCATCCTACAGGTATTTTAACGGAATAAATTAAATCAAATGCTCCATTTGCTTCTCATGACCAGCTGTATGTTAGCTGTCTTATTGGAAAATGTTGTTCAAATGCTTTAACAGCTGGCACCAACTTCCAGAATTTAAAAAACCCAGCCTTTTGATGATATTGCAAAAAGTCACACTTTTCTTAGAGGAACCTAGGTTTAAATAGACACCAGCGGCAGGGCAATTTTCAGCTCTTCTGCGTTAACCTAGCTCTGTTTCCACTGAAATTAAATCACCAATTCTTTTTAAAATCCCATCCAGTATAAACTGCTCTCTTTCGAACTCCCTTTTGTGTGAACCGAGCCATAACACTCTGCTTATTGTAAATTAAATGTGCTCTTTCTCCCTGAGTAACCATGCTGAAATTCTTTATTTTAGAATTTAAAACTGCAATCCAGTAAATGTTTGGAAATGTGTAAAGACGGAAAACTCTAGTATATGGTGAAGAACACACAGCTGCATTTATACATTAAAGACCTAATTTTTATTTCAGCTTTACAGCCAAGTGAAGGTACAAAAGAGGCAATCGGCTGCAGTCAGTGTTGTTATGTAGCAGCTACACTGGGGAGACCATGATCAGGATCAGGAGCCTTTTCATTTGTTCAGCCCTGAGCCCATCTGTGAGATGCTGACACACAGGGACTAAGGGAAGAAGCTGGGATCACTGACAAAATGGATGAGCCGGCTTTTTTCAGTGTAGAAGGGTCTGCATTATTAATTTGAATATTTATTGCTGTCTGTGATACTCCAGTGCATTATTTCAGATTACAATCAGTCTGAACTCTCTGCTTTCAGGTGTTTGTATTTCTGTGCCACTCAAAGAATACCGTGGTGGCAGTCTGAGCATGGAAATAAAAGCCAGGAAACTCGAAGATACGGTTCCCTCAGTAACCATGTATCATCAAGATGGCTCATAATAAGGCAAAGCATTAACAATATGAACGATAACATCAACCCCTTCACTGCAGAAGAGCAATGGCAGTGCATTATGTCTGTAGAGTGAACCATAATTTAGAGTTGCCTGTCTTTCGTGCATTATTTCTTTTCAGTCACAGAGCATTTTATGCACTGAAAATGCACTGCTACACTTTCACAGGCTGCACTGCATGATTTTACAGTGTTCCTGCCATGTAACAAGCAAAAAATTTGGAAGGGTGATGTTTCTAGGGGAGGGCCCCATTTGGGAGGACACCTTCAGCCATCAGACACAGGCCATTTTTCCAGTAGATAAAACACATTATTATTTATGGATTTTGTATCTGGAGAAAGTCAGGTTGGTCACTGTGAACTGTTAAAAATAAATTAAGATTTGTTTTTATTAAAGTTGTGATTAGTTGTCAGTTTCTCCAGGAACTGGCACAACTAAATCCAGCATTATTTCTGGGTACCTATCCAAGTGTTGGCTTTTACATTTCCTTGCCTTTCCATTGCCGTAAGTGACAGGGAGGACAGCACATCTGGTCCTGTTGAATGTGTTCATTACTGACTGACTCCTTTCAGGCCAACACACTTGGTGCACTCAGTGTGCTCTGTAGCTGTACAGCGGAGGTTGTACCTGTGCTCAGCTTGTGCCGACTCAGCCCCGAGGGTGCGGGGAGCAGTGCGGGCCTGGCGCCGTGGGCGGCTGGAGTACAGTGACCTCGCTGGTAACTCCGCGACCGGGTTCCTGCTCTTCCTTTTTACGGTTCTCAGGAAGAGTCGGCCGAGGGGTGCGTGCAGGAGCCAGATGCGAAGGGCTGGGATGCTTCTCACGCACCTGGGACGGCGGAGTTTCACTCAAAGCAGCGAGTGCAGCTACACCACGGACCCCTGGCTCGCCGTGCGAGGACGGAGCGGACATACCCAGCCACGAAGTTTGTTTTTGGCTGCACGGTGCACGCCCACATGCAAATCGCCGCGTCCCCGCCCCCTCCAACAGCAGCCGCAGAGCAGGGAAAATAAAATAAAAAAAAAAAAAAAAAGAAAAAAGGCGTGGGGGGGGGGGGTGGGGAGGGGGACAGGAGAGGGGGGGAAAGAAGGACAAAGAAGAAGGGGAAGAGCAGACAGAAAAGGCGAAAAGGAAAGAAGACCTCAGAGGGTGGGGAAAAGCACGGCTCCTGGGCGGCCCCGAGCAGGGAAGGGGCGGGCGGCGCTCCGAGGAGGGGAGAGCGGCCGCCCTATAAGAGGCACTGCGGGGCGGGGGTGCCTGGCAGCGGCAGCGGGGCCGGAGCGCGGTCGGGGCCGGAGGGGTGCGAGGAGGAGGAGGCGGCGGCGGCTCCCTCGGGACCGACGGCGGCTGCCGGCCGGGGAGGTAGGAGGTGGGGGAGCCTTGCGGGACGGGGGGGAAACGCGTCGCGGGCGGCTGACGGGGAGGCTTCCCTCTTGTCCCCGCTCCGCCCGGAGCCAGCGGCACAAAGCGAGAGGAAAAAAAAAAAAACAACGAGTAGGATGGTTGGGGTGGGTTTTTTTATTGTTTTGGTTGGGGGGGGGAGGAGGTATATTGTTTTGAGGGTTTGTTTTTTTTTGTCTTCCGACGTGGTGGCACTCGCTGTGCCCAGCGTGTCGGGAGCGCGGCTCGGAGGATGGTTTTTCGGCGTAGCGGCGGATCGGAAAGGGGCTGATAGTGCATGTGTGCGAGTTGTGCGTGCTTTTTTCTTATCCTGAGCCAGGCGACTCTGACTTGGCAGCACTCGCTCACCTTACTGCCACCTCTCCCTGCCCCGGTGGGCTCTAGAAGATAACGGGAGGGTTTTCATCCCCTTCACCCCTACGTGAATCCTATAAAGTCGCGGGGGTGGGATAAGGGGACGGCCGTGGGATGAGGGGGCGTGTAAAAATAATAAAAAAAATATCTATCTGGCCGCTTTTACGATGGGCAGGAGGCTCAGTTGCATGCAACAAATCATGCTGCTGCGTGCCAGACTGTTGTGAAGTCTGGACTGCTACACTGCAATCTATTATCAGGCTGTTGTTACAAAAGACTGGAGCTGCACGGCAGCCCAGATGCTTAAAACGTGCCTGGAAAGATACTCTGATTCTAAATTCAAAGTTCATATTAAACGTCATTTTTGCTTGTTTTTAACCAGGGGTGCCCCATCTCCCCCAGCTGTTGACCTTGGATATTTTAAAGGCTGTACAAATAACATATTTGAAGGATATGGATTAACACATTAAAATGTATTTTGGAGGTGCTTTTGGAAATGAGTTGGTGCTTGTACTGCAGAAAACAGCAGTGTCTTGGGGATGTTCCATTGGCAACAGATGGTCAAGCCTGCTGTCGAAAGGGTATTGTAATTGAGCAGTCTTGCTCAGTTTTGAAAGGGGGTCATGGTAGTAAACATTCTGTGCAAATGCTTTTTGTTCTTCGCCCTTGTGGCACAGCTTGCCTCCCTAACAAGTGGGAATGACAGTGTATGCTCAGACTTTCCCGTAACACAAATCAGTGTGTGATGCCCCAGCTGGCCATTAAGCTAAATGGGTAGTACCTGGGACTCTGCGGTGTCTTACTGATGTAATAGATAAAAATAGGGTTGGTGGGTCTTCACAGTTCATGCTGCCAATTTAAAGTTCAGTTTATGTAAGAGTTGTGTGATAGAGTCTGTATCTGGTATGGTCTGGACAAGTAAGGAGTTTGGTGCCTTCACTCATGACATGGAGCACCTTGTTTCCCATGTAATCATAGCTTGGTAGGGCTGATTATGGTAAAAATTAAAGTCAGCTCTTAACAAAAAAAGTGTGGGTCACATGAAACACAAGTGTTGCATGATAGAATTTAAGTTGAAACTGTGAAGTTGAGAATACTTAGCATTAAATAATAAAGTCTGATTGTTTTTTGTTTGTTTTTTTTTTTTTATGCTCACTTTAGGTGTTCTAAGGTGTTACCAACTGGCCTCTGGACTGCAAGAGATGACAGCTTGCTGTAATTTGGGGTTAGAATGGGATAATTCAACAGCTAGCCCAAACTATTCACAATAACTGTCCCCTGACAAGTTGCTGCAGAAGGACATGTAGCTGTGTGATAGGTGAAATAAACACCTTGGGTGCAGCTATATATAAGGTTCTGGCATTTCCAGGAGTCATGGTAGTCTTCTGGATGTTTGTTCAAAATTTCTTCTGAATAGAGCTGCTTAGCAGTGCAAGCAGGTACATCGAATGTTTCTTAGTGGTCTCTTCATTGAGGCACATTTATAAATCAGTTTGCCACAGGCAACGGCTGGCAAACCTTTTTTGTACTGCTAAATATTTTTCAAACCCAAGTCTCATTCAGTGGTGTGATCAGAGGCTTGATCTGGCACCAAATTCGGCATGTACCATCATGGTGTATATAAAGAGTAGCTCCTGGCCAAATGCTGAACTACAGAAGATGGAACACCACGAGCTTAAAAAAGGGTCAGTGAACTTATTTTGGCCTTTGTTCCTGGAGTGGCCTTTTTTCTGGCATTCCTTAGGCTGAACTTCTCCCTGGCTGTGTGTGGGTAGACCAGGCTTCTGTGATTCAGGAATAAGCCTTAGTGGCTTTGGGAAAGTGACAGCAGGTCTTCTGTGCAGGATCTGGGTTGGAGCATTCTCACCTGTTAATCAAGTGTAATACATTTCAGAAAGCAAGTCCTCCCTTGCCTTCACCTCTGCCAGCCTGGTATCTCACCAACGAGTTCACCTGGCAGAATCAGACCCACAAAGACAGAGCAGGAGGAGGATTGGTACTAACTCATCCATATGTGGCTAAATATGATCAGCTCTGCTAGTGTTTGTTATGTGCATTGCACCATGCAGGCACAATATTTCTTAGGGTGTGGTGTCTTCAGAACTTTAATCCAGAGTAATTGAAGGTTACCAGTGAACTAGTACTGGACCTGCTTTATTTTCCCTGGTCTACTTGTTCTTTTTTTCTCTCCCCGTCTATTTCATCCTTTGTGCTGGCACTGGAGTTCACCAGCCCAGGGTGAGTAATTGAGAACAAACTCTTCTTTTTGTTTGGTGATTTTTTTTATTTTTTTTTTTTTCCCCAGCATCCTGTGCTCAACATCTTCTCTTGGCTTTGTGAGCACTGGTGCCTGCACAAAGATGATGACAGAAGGGGAGCAGAAAGGGAACCAGACTACCACTTTGTTTAAGAAACCTTGAAACAAGCACCCATGATGTTTATATAGATCTTCTAGGCTGGGCAACATACCAAATCTTGGAATGAGTCCAGAGGCCATGGCTGACTAAACACCAGCATGTTTTGATTAGGCTGGTTATTCCTGATGATTCCTGTGAGAGGGGCTAGAGTAAGAACCTAATGTTTAGTAAAATACATTTCATACATAAAATATATTTTTCTTGATCATCTGAGGCTGCTAGGGACTTTGCCCACTTTCTCCATGTCTGATGTGTTAGAAATTAAATCTCTCTGTGATTATCTCATATTTATGCCAGCTGAGGATTTTAATTATGAATAGTTGAAAGTGTTTTGTGTAATTGATGAGCATGCACGTCTGCAGTTACTTGTATTATGAGTATAGACAAAAATATACTGTGGTCAGGCTCTGCTTGTAGTGTTCAAAAGATGATCACCACGAAAAAAGAAGTTTCACATTCTGAAGCGGCATGTTTTGCTTCTGTTGATTGTACAAAAATCATACAGATCCACTCAGAAGAACTACCATGACTAAAACTACTGAATGGACTACCTGGCATACACTGTTTTCTTTTTTAAAATTGGTGGCAGCAAAGCTAGTCCTGTCTTTTTTAGCATTTGTAGTTGGGAGGAAAAGCATGTGAGCTCGACTCAGACTGAGAGCAAGACAGAGTAGGATGGAAAACTGTAGGATGCAGCCTTCCTGACACAGCAGGCTAACATGGTAGGAAAAATGGGAGCATTCAGGTCTTTATTCATTGGGTTATTAGCAAAAAAGCTTAATCATAGATAATAAAGATGCCTGCTGGTTTGAATGGCATAAATATTCACATACAAGCTGACCTTTTTCCTCTTCTGTTATTTTCTGGAGGAGTGTTGCCTAGCAGAGCTCTGTCTTATTCAGTGAGATTGGTTTGTCTTATGCTGACTTTGTTAGAGAACAATTGGAGTTAGACAGGAAAAAGGAGAGCAAAAGAGCCTTTACAAGACTGTTCTGGTTTGGGCTAGATAGCAAGGTTATTCTCTGTGAAAGAACAAAGTCCAAGCCTTTGACCGCACAGTTCAGAGATAATTCTGGGGATCTGGTTTCCTTTGTAGCAAATTTAGCCAGGGCTGTGTGGACGAGGATAGAGGTGGCCAAGACCTGTTACCACTCTGCTTGCTTGACTCTCTGAAACACTTTGCAGTTTTCCTAGCCCAATTCCAAGTGGAATGGTTGTTCCTGGGAGCAAGCAAGCAAACCGTGCAACAGATATTTATTAGCGCAGTAGTTTGTTGTTAGCTTAGTAAAATTCAAAATTAAGCCACGTGGAAGGTCTCAGAGCAGCAGTTTTGGTGGTGTAGGTGACAAGAGCAGGGCTGGGGACCAGGAGAACCTGGATCTCAGACCTGTACCCATCTTTTAATGACTTGATGCATTTCCTCTTATCTGCTTTCAGCATTATTATAATAATGGCATGACCAAAGTTTATACTCTCTATGGTAGAAGTGAAAGCATGTTTGTTTTGTTTTTTCTCACCAGCAGCAGGTAATACTTCTTAAAGACTATGGGCCGTGTTGCTAATGTCAGCAACCTGGGTTTAAGTCCAAGGTTTTCAGAGTTATGACTGCTTATTTACAGGTGGATTTTTTTTGTGCCTTAAAATGAAACAAGCAAGTTACCATAAGTGTTCTTTTTGGCTGAGAGTTGTATTTATGAGGAATATATTGATATTTTGGGGATCTATTGGTGGGGTTTTTTTCTCTTCCCCTTATCTTAATTATGCTCCCATAACAAGAATTTGGCTATGACTGACAGTAGAAGCAGAGTATGGACCAAATTTGGATGGATGAAAAAAAAATCTAAATTCTCCTCATCCAAACAATAAAGCAGCACTGACTTTTTCTGAGTGCAGATGCATGGGCATTTCATTCTGGTTCAGTACAGGAGTCAAAATTCAAAACCTACTCCTCCCCTGAATGCAGTGTTCCTATTTAATAAACTAAATTGATCCCTCAATTGTATTTTTGTTCTTCCAAAGGTGCTTTTAATCTAATTTATTTGTTTTAAAGTATTTTAGATATTTAATTATTCTTTACCTTATTAAATCAGAGTAGCAATTCTTACTGTGTTGTTTCCCAGCTCTCTCAAACTTGTATTTAAATATTCATTGTAAAGTAAGCAAAAGGAGTTTTTCCTACTGTCTTTGGAGAGATCTGGACTTGCTTCCTTCTTCTAGCAGACTGATACCATCACCTGTACACCCTCTGTTTTCAGGCTTTTTCAGATGTTATTTTTCCCAGTACTTTTTTCATTCTCCTGGTTACCAAGTCTCCCTGTTCTTGTGACATAGTCTTAATATTCCACATCACTATATGTATCCTCCCAGTTGTGTTTATATATAAACCCAGACACAATTGCAAAACTAGGTTGTCTGACAGAGCGTGCTTTGGTTCCAGTGGAACTTTCCCAGCACAGTTAAGGATATTTAAACTCAACATAAAAAATATGTTTTGAATCCTGTATCCATTTAAAAACTTGCAAAGCTTCTTTTTGCTCACCTAGCTCTCCTGCAAGGTTATTTCTTTTCCCTTTAGCATTTCATGCTACTTCTGCACTTGCCTGAAGTGTTTTCTGTTCCAAGCCATTTGGCTGAAATTTAGTCGAACACCTCTGTGAGTGGTCTGTTGAACCTTTGGGAGAAAACTGATGGAACTCTGTCCTGAATCTTTCTGCGTCTTGAAACGTACCTTAGGACACGAACAAATTCTGTCATCCTTCTTTCCTGGATATGTGTGTGTGTGATGTTAAATTAGGCGTGCACCAGCCTGCTCTGTGTGCCTGCTAAGTGCCATGCTGGCCCTAGGGACTGAGGCTCCAGCAGCGGGGTATGGGCTGTACGGCTGGAGCTGGAGAGTAGAAAGTGTGTGGAACAGCTGTTTGCTCCGTGGATCAGGCAAAACGGGAAGATTGGCACACACGTCCTGGCAGTGTGCCCAGCTAACTGCGCTGTGCCACACCTGACACAGCAGGTATTCAGGCTGCCTTATCATGTGCCCGCTATTTTCATATTCTTCTATGAATAACTTTAGAGATAAGTGGTTATTAAAGTCTGCATGGGTTGCCGAGATTGATCAGAAATTCGTTCCTTGTCATAGCTGACACTCACTGCTTTTGAAAGTACTTGGACATCTCTTTATCACTTCAATGAATTACCAGCTTCTGTATCAGCACTGTTGGATGGTAGCCATGTGGGAGCCGAGGTCCTGTTGTGGCCCTATCTGTTGTAGGCTTTGTAGACTCAACTCTGCTCAAGCTGACAGTGGCTGCTAAATACTGACTTTGCCAGTTTATTGCTTTCTTTTGTCAGTGTCATTTCCTTGCATTGTGCTAGAGGCTTTTTCTTGGCTGCTGTTTTTCTGCATCGTGCAGGGTTATTTTTGTTTCATTTACTGTTACTTAAAGCTGGGGCACAGATATCAGTGCAACTGTGTAGATATCCAGCTTAACAGACAGCTTATTCTTTATGCTTATGAATCTCAAGGGTACCACTGGGATGTTTATGACATTATAGGCCATGTTGTTTTCTGCTCTGTTACTGAATACATGCACTGTTTTTTGGCATGATGTTCCCAGATAGCAAAGATGGAAAGGAAAGTAAAGGTACAACTTCTTTTGATGTTTCAGGACAGGCATACAGCTCAAACTGCAGCTCAAACTGCAGCTTAATCTTGTACTGGACACAGTTTGTGTCCTTCTCTTCTCCCGAGATGAAGGAACAAGTTACAAACACAAGATGCAGGAGAAGACACTCCTTTCCAAAACAGTCCTAAAGAATGTGATGGGAAAGCTGCAAGACTTGATATCTTTGCTCAGTAGAAGATAGAAGTGATGCTCCAGCGACTCTGCAGTAGGATGGTGGAGCACCTGTCAGCACTGCACTTTGTTAAACCAGATCTGTGGCTGATTAGTGTAAATGACTCAGTGACCAGGAAGGGGTGTGGAAGGGGTGGTGGTCAAAAGTGTTTCTGTCCTAACGCCATCCGAGCTTGTGGATTTCTTTTGGGAAAAGCTGCTTTCTTGGGGAAGCTGTGCCTTTTCCCCTTTGAGGTTGCTGCCAAGCAGAAAAGTACCTTTTGCAATGTGAAATTCTTTACCCTTTCTCCTAGTTGCAGATGTAATGTCCTTAAACAGGATGTGCCAACAGCTGGAAAAAGTGACTGAGGCTGTGTAACACAGCTTTTTGCAGAGTGTGTACTGACAATACTATACTTGCTCAGAGATCAAAGCTTAATGGCATGAATTGTGCTCGGATGTCGCAATTATTATTTTAGCAGGATGTTCTGTTATTTCTAAAGCCCACTAGAAAAGAGCCATTCTTTGAGAGCCCAGGGAAAAAAAAAATCATCTGCTAATATGGACTATGGATTTTTGGACATTGGCCGTGATAAAGTAAATCACATTTTGTGTTTGTTTTTGCCAAGGAATGGACTAGATTTTTGCCTTTTTATTTATTTTTTTTTTTCCTCCCGTGGGGAAAGTAGAGGACATTCAGTGTAATGTTTAAAGTTGAAATGCTTCACGTATTTCACAACCTTCCAATTTTTTTAGCTATTCGAAGCTATTTTTTTTTTTTTGGTAAAATAGATGACTGGATTTCATCTTGCGTCTTATACTTGACACTTAAGCAATTCCTCTTGCCTAAGTGCATGCCACATCCCCTTGCATGTGCATTCCTTTAGGTCAGTCCAGCTGTGGTGCATGCAAACTAGACACCTTCCACTGTGTTGGGGCTGTGCTTGTTTTCATCAACGAGCCTTTTAAGCATGCTAGAAGTAATGAGAACCGGCTGTTTTGGTGATTCTGGGAAGCTGAGCTGTGACAGGTTCTTCAGAATGACTTGGCGTGCTGTGTCAAAAGGAAACGTTATAGAACAGCAACCATTTTTGAAAATATGTATCCGTGTAAATGTGTAAGGAGGCACTGAGGACTCTGGAAAAGGTAGTCAGGCTTGTATTTATGGAGTACTTTAACTGGTGCTGACTCTGGAGGGAATTGTCCCATATGGCTTGTTTCTGATTGGTAAGGGTAGGCCCACCAGTGTCCCAGAAATACATCTTGGGAGTCTGGCTTTGACAGGAGAGGCAGGTTAAGTACTCTGAAGAGTTTAGGGCCAGGAATGTCAGTGCTTGTTGTGTTAAATCTAGGCGAGGTCTTTAAAAAAATATCATCTGCTCATGTGTTCATAGTGGAGCATTCAAAAGGTCTCAGCACACAAAATACTGACTTGTGAAAAATCAGTTTTCTCAGTTCTCATGCCAAGGCTAAATACCTTTAGAAACCACTTGCCATTTTGCCTAAAGAGTTGGGAAGTCAGGTTCCTGCTCCTAACGTGGCATTATGTTAAGTCCAAGTCTTGTCTGAGCGAGATCCAAGCTCACTTCAATGTGTGGTACCTCATCCAGCAAGCGGAACCCGATATAGGGCTTGTTTTTTGTCTCTAGTTGCTTTAGTAAAGCAGTTCAAGCAGGTTGTGAATAAGTATTTTATTGTCGGCCTGTTGCTAAAATTATTTCTTTTCCACTGATTGCTTCCAATTTTCTGTGAGGTTGGAGCCCCCTTAAATAATGAAGTAATTTACTTAGTGTTTTATAGCTGTGTGCGTGCTGCCTTAAGGATCCTGTGGATGAGTGGGAGGCTCTGTGTCTTGGACCAGAGGTGGCAGGTTGCTGGAAGTGTTCCATGAGACTCTTCCATCAGCTTCCTGATATTTTGGCTTTGTTCTTTAAATCGTGGTTTTATGAAATTTGACAGGCTCCTCAAGGAGGGAAAATGAGTTCAACTGGTTGTGAATTTATCACAAAGATGGATCCTTAAAATTGTGCCTGTCATACAAATCACTGTTATTTAGAGGGCTGATGTGGATGGCCATGTTGAAAGCAATATATTAGTTGCCTTCAGTATTGGTAAGCACTGGAGAACAAGGCCAGCTTACTACCTAACCTAAGAGCAGATAGTCAGTGTGTGAACTGAAGTAAACTAGTTGGGGATCTTGCCAAGAATTGCCACTAAAATGCTGTTGTTTGTTGTCCTAATTCTTGCCTGCTGACCCAGGAGCTCTCCAGTCACATTCTTAGGAACAAGGAGTTGGTGTAAACTCTGTGACATGACCTAGGTGATTTTTGAAGAGGAAAGCACTTCTCTGTGAATGACTCTTTAAACGGAATAGGAAACTTTGTGTCCTGTATTCATTTGGCAAATAGGAGAGAAATGTCCTCTGTGAGGAGATTATGAAAGACCTGCTTTTAGTGTTTGTGTGGCTCCACTGATAATGATCCTGTGTCCCAGGCAGAAGGCTCTAGGTTCAAAGCTCACACCTCCACTGCTGATCCTGCATTGGTTGTGATTGCTACAGAGTCCAGCCGTGCTTAACACAGGAGATGGACGTGTGAGATCTGCAGGTTTTATTCTAATCTCTGCTTTTGTGTGCTTGTGGCCCCAGGTGAGTTGCTTGAACTCTGTGCTGCTAATGCTTTATATGGCACCTCTTTGTAACCTAGTTCAGGCTCTTCGGCTTAAAACATTAAAAGGTCAATACTGTCATTTATATGAAACTATCATTATTTAGGTGGCAGTTTCCTCTCTTTCCAAGAGCCCCAGTAGGTGCCGTTAAGTTTTTTGACTGCTCGAAAGTTTTAGAGATGGGAATGTCAGATTTGTTCCTTTGGGTTTTGCAAGCTTTGTGTGAGTTTTGATCACGATGGACATTACTTCTGGTTCTTTATGCATTTCCTTTTTTTTTTTCCTATGGATATTAGCTCCAACTAGATGATTAGCAACAGGATAAAAAATTATTTGCATTTGTCCACAGCTGTTCTTTATCTGGCCTAATCTTAACAGAATGTGGATTAATACTGTTTTTTCCTCTTCCTTTAGTCTCATTTGAAGTTGCATCTATGCAAAGTACTTTCTGGGAATTGAGGAAGTAACAATGAAAACATCTTCCCAATACTTATGCCTTGAGAGCTTTTTATGGCCTTGCACAGTTTTAAGTTCTACAAAGTGGATGCAGTTGTGTAAGAGTAATTCTCTTGGTTACAGCTGCTGTGCTGGAAGAAGGGAAATCCTGGTGTTTGGCAGAGAAGTGGCCAAGACACTAGACCTTGATTTGGGAGATGGGGATTTGATTCTGGACTCTTGGCTTAATCTGTACCTCTGTTACACTAATCCCCATCCAGGCTGCTAGTTTCTTTGGTGATTTGTCTTATGAGAGTCAGAATGTCAGTTCATAAGGGAGACAATTCCATCCTGTCTTGGTGTATACAGCCCTCGTGGGGACCTGATCTCAACTGATGGCATATGGATCACTGGACTTTGCAGAATTCACATGGCTCATGATCCTGTTTCCTTCACAAAACATCCTGACACTACCTAAAAGAAATCGAATGATAAGACATCTATCAGCATTCACAAAGAGGACTGTATTTCTGCTGAAGTATGATGTTTGTGCCTTAGTTGCTTCTTTTCTTTGAAAGTGGGTCTCATTAGACAAGATCTGTTGGAGTTAAGCAGATGTACAACTTTTTGTCTGGGGCAGAAAACCTGAAGTACCAGGTCATGTCTGCTTGTGGCAGAGGAAAGCACTGGCTCTAGGAGCTCAAACCTGTGCTGTGTCCAGCAAATAATGCCTATTTTGCCCTCATAAAGGCAAAAATCATATGTAGGCATCAGATTGGCACTCTCCATGGCCGCTTGATCTGTGGAGAGTTGCCAGTGGTGGTAGTTTCTGTGATGTGGAAAATCTGAGAGGACAGAGGCTGCTAACTGATTTCACAGAGGCCACTGAACCTTCTTCGACTAATAAAAGCTTTTTAACTCTGCTGACAAGGACTTAGTTAAAGTTGTCCATAGTCTCTTGCCAGAATCATGAAATGTTCCAGTCTCAAAGTTCATTAAGATCGTTTTGTTCCCTCTTGAAATAATGATTTTTAAAAAAAAAAAAAATTTTTTCTCCAGGGGAAAGAGTTTTTTGCCCCCCCCCCCCCCAAGAAAGCAAACAGCTGCATTGTTTGCAGAAAGCTGCTTTTGAAGGCCATTTTATGTTTACTTAGTTCAGACACCAGGCATGGGGGTGGAGAACGGATTCTCTGCCACTTGAGGTTTTTCCTCTCTAAATCTACAGCTGTAAAAATACATTTCTTTGTATTTAAGGTGGATTAGATCTGGAGACTCTTGGTGTAGCAGCTAATGGACTTTTCCACAGCCATTTTATTTCTAAGTGGTGGATAGCACTGCTCTAGAAATAAAGGGTTGGCCAAAGACTGTGTTTCTCTGTCATTGTTTTCAGAGGTTGCCCTGCAGCCTAAATTTCTTTTGAGAGCAATTTTCTGAATTGCACACTGAGTTGAAATAGGTCTGGAGGCTGTGCAGGTTTTTTGCAGCAGGGCAAAATGTCGTGTGCAGGGAGTTTTCTGCAAAGGCAGACCATGGGACAAGTGTGTGGAATCATTGCTTTAATTGTGCCAGTCCGTGTTGTACTGTGGTACTTTAGACCGCAGAAAAGTGTGGGGATGATTTCTTGAAGCTTTTCTTACCTTAGACAGAAACAGTATTTCTGCTTCAGATAGTTCTGGGTGAGCGTCAGGAGTGATCACTGATAGTTACTGTTGGCTCAAAATTTTATGTAGGTGAGGCACAAAAGAATGAACTGGAAACAAGCTGTGTTTTGGCACTGCAGTGCTAACTGGCAAGTTGGATTTCCCAGCGGTGTTGAACTTATCAGGCTGGTCTGAAACGGAGATCAAGATGGACTTCAGCTCTAACTGAGCTGGAAGTGTTGAGTCTGTCACTTTTTTCTGCATTTCTGTCTTACAGTTCTTGCCTGTTGTGAGCTGGATGAACATCTGAAAGGGTGCTAACCCATTTTGCTCTGATATTCTTAGTTTGCAGAGCGCTTTCTGATGGATTAGTAATTCAGTGGACCTAGTTAACTTGTGTCAGCAGTGAACCAAATATGTCAGCCTTTGTGGATGAAAATCAGAGGCGGCTCTAGGCATTAACAAACCTGTGTTACCCAGTTTGTAACAGATACTGGGGCACACAGTGTCATTGCAGCTGTCATCCAGCATGGCTGGAAGAAGAACTGGATATGCTTCAGGTTCAGGTGTTGTGCTCTTGGTGGTTAGTCCAGTGTTAGGCTCCATGGCCTGGTTTAATGCAGGGACTTAGCTGGTATGCCTCCAACTGGGCAGTCCTTAAAAGTCAGTATTTTTACATCATATGAAACCTTCATCCAGGCAAACTGGTCTTATTTGAAGGCCAGGACATTTGCTTTGTTCTCAGTAAAGTCTAGCCCAACTCCAGAGAGCTGAAGTTCAAGCAGAGGCGGCACAGCTGAGTCTTCCTGGCTGTGCAGGCTTCTGCTCATCAGCTGAGACAAGCTGATTGATCAAATACTTGCCCTCTCTCACTGCAGTCTGCTAGTGTGATGGGAATGCTACAACCTCTATAAAGCAGTATTTCCGTGTTCTGGATCCCGTGGGCTGACTGCGACTGCGAGGGATAAATATTTGGATTTTCACTGATAGGCATTAAATCGACTGCCCTGACATTTGCTCAAACATCCCACAGACCGCTTCAACTTTTATTTTGCCTCTGTGCAGAGTATTAAGGTGCAGGAGTAGGGCCTAGTTCCACTGAGGAGAATGCCAAAGGCCTCTTTGACTCCCAGTGGGATCCTTCTCATACTCTTCCTGTGGCACGTCATACGCAGGGATTTTGGTGTTTGTCTTTAGTTGTTGGAAAGCATTGGAAGTCAGAAGTCAGCTTATTGCAGAGAGTTAACAATATTGGGAGGCTGGGGTTGAAATATAGAGTGGGTACTCTGAAACACACTTCTGAAGATTAAAAAAAAACCCTGTTACATAAATACCACTGATTGTAGAAGGCCGTACAGTGGCTTCCTGTCCTCTACTCCTGTATGCCAAACTTTTGCAGTGGCCACAGGATCAGATGCAGGAAGAAAGGATTATGTCTCGTGGCATGTTGGACAGCACAGCAAACCAGTACCAGCACCCTTGTGGAAAAATGCTTGAAAAGATTAATTCTCCCAGGGTTTTGTAAAGTGATTTTGCACCAAGTTAGTGGTTGCAGCGTGCCTGTGTACTATGTGAGTAGCAATCCAGGTTTCTCAGTAGTGTGAGTAAAAGTGTTGCCAAATCCCCCAAATCCTAAGCAGAAATGGGACAGTGGAGGAGGTACAAAGAAGAGGTGATAATATTCCCTGCTTGGTTCTGTTGCTAGGTTACATGTTAATTGCAGCTTGAAGTGTGTAGCACTGACATGCAGAGGAGGTGCTGCAGCCCTTCCAAACCTGTAAGCAAAGGTGTGCTTTGGGTCCACGAGCATGTGTGCAGTCATCACCAGCCAGGGTTTGTCCTCTGAGATTTCCCCACAAAGAGCAGGGTCTTTTTCCCTGCTGTGGGCTGTCAAGTGCCTCACTCTAAGCATGTCTGAGAATTCTATCAGCCAGATGTGCATGCAGCTGGAACGTGTTACTGTCAGGGTGCTCCAGCCAGCAGCAAGCACTGTGCAGGGAAGGATGGCTCTCCTGCCAGATTAGTTTTGGGCATCCCTCTGTGAAGAAGCATCTGTAGAGGTCATGTCAGTGAGTTACAGCAGCACGTAGCAGAAGTTAATGAGCCCATGCTGACTGTGCCCTCAGCTGCCTGCGTGCTGACATGAGGTTCAATTTGTAGGGTTTTGTAGGCATCTGTTATTGTTCTTTGGTTCTCTGTGCTGGCATTAGGAAGCACTGTTGTCTTGTTGTGATACTATAGTGTAATTATCTGTAGAACTCAGTGTAATGGGTTTAATTTATTTTGTTAGTCATGTTAAGGAAATATTTTTGTGACACGGGCCTGTATTATTAAGGGAAGTTTTCATCCCACAAGTCATTGTAATAATGGAATTTACTTTTGGATGAGACTTAAAGATCACAAATTGTTCATCAAAGCTCAAAGCTCCCATCCAGAATTGCCATTTAACATATAATCTTAACTCCAGTGTAGGGCTGGTCAGAGCATTTCCCGAGGAAGTGTTACGTTCCTAGTACATTTATGAACTTTGGGAACCTTCTCAAAGCAGTTTGCAGTCAGGGAGGCAACTCTGAATCATAGCACTAGGGTACTGGTATGTGGGACACCAAAATCAAAAGGATGTGTGTTCCCAGTTTAACAGGTGTTTGAAGGAATGATTCTCTTGCTGTGTTTTTGGATCAACCGCTAGTTGTCTTGTTAACACAGAGTCTGTCAACAGAGTATATTCAGGTACATAAATCAGAATTAATTTAATGTGGATTAACTGAATTCTCATGTGAACACTTAGTCAGAATTAAACTACTCTTGATTTGAAGTGGTCTTAAACTCAGAAGTAAATTAAACTATGCCAAAATGATTCTGGAAAGAAAGGTTTAATGACATTTAACTAATGTGTTATAAGCTCACCTTTCCGTATGATTGAGTTTTCCTGGAAGGAAACTGTGTACCCAAGCCTATGCCATGCTATTATTAATAGCTACCAAAGAGATTAATGTATTTTTTAACCCTTTATACTCTCATACTCTAACAAGATACATGCTTAATGCACCTAATTCTCAGTAGTGCTGGAGGCCAGGTGTTCACAAAAGCTGAACACTGACTCAACAGCAATTTTCCATTCATTTTATCCAGATATTAACAAGTCTGGGGTCATTCTTAGTCAATTATCTCCAAGGAAATGAGCATTTCTGCCTTGCTTGTTAAATGCAAAACACTTTCTCCTACAAGTGGTGGTGTTGGCTGGACTTCAAAACAAAGGCTTTGCTAATTTGGCAGCGGGCTTTTCACCGTTATAAAAGTAAATATGGAAAGAAGCATTTAGAAAAAGGGTTGAAATGTATGATTCTGTCTCATTCAGAGGGGTCTTTAAATCAGCTTTCAAATAGTAGTATTTTTCTTATTCTGGGCTATTCTTGCTTTTGGAAGAAAATTGTCTTGCAGAGTGGTGCTTTGGAGCTCTGAGGTAAGAGACAGCATGTCTAGATCTAAGCCTGCTGAGACCCATGAGATTTGGCTGGAGTGCACAGGAGAAGAAGGCAGCGGGGAGTGCCATGTGGGGGCTCTAAGGTCACAGAGTGCAACCTCTTGTCTTTCCCTGTCTTGTTGCCTTTTCTCTTGTGACTCCCTTTCAGCATTTTTCCTGTTTTTGTTTTCTATCCTTAGTTAATGCCTGGCCACAAACATCTGTGCTGTGTACTGCTGCTGCTGCACAAAGGAAGCTTCTAGGCTTTATTTAGAGAAGATGGCTTTCTGGACGCAGCTGGGATTGCTGCTATGGAAGAACTTCACCTACAGAAGAAGACAGACTGTAAGTATTAACCAAAGGGTGTTTTGAGACCTTAAGCTGTAGCCTTTTAGCTTACTTTTCAAGCAAAGTGGGGAAACATCCTGTATTTTACTTACTGTCTTTCCTCTGAAGGTCCCTGGCTGAGCCAACTGGTCTGGCTTTGGAAAGACCCAGTTCAAACTGAAGAGAGTGATGGGTGTACAAAAACCAGAGGGCTTGAAGGAGCTCAAGACTTCTGTCCTGAATTCCAGTGTGGGAGAGTGCTGGAGTACTGAACCACTCATGTCAGATCAGGCAGAGAGGGTATATGACTGCTGTGTGCAGCAAGGAAGATGTGAAATAAAAACCTGTGCTGTGACCCACTCCACTCTGGGCGAGGCATTCCCAGGCTGTGGGGATGTACCGATGAGTCTAAAAGCTTTGGAATATTGCAAGCTGCAACAACAGCAGCAAAATTCTGCCATTTCCTAATGGCAGAAATGGTGGAGACAATAGCAGGCATCCCCACTTACTTTTTAACCAGGGAGAGAATCCCAAACCCGTTATGTAACTTTACAACAGGAGATATAGATTGAGTCAGGGCATGAAGCATGTTCTTGTATTGGCATGGGGATAAGCCTAGGCAACTGATATTTTTCTACTAAGGTGTGTTCTGAGTAGTTTTAAGTGCTAGCCTCACCATCTGTTAACTGTGTGGAAATGTACCTGTTCAGATAGGCAGTACCTAAGAAGAGCTTCTCCTTGCAATAACAAGGGCACTGGAGTGTGAATCCAGCATGGTGTTCTTAAAATTCTTTTGCCTTTAGGTTAATGAGACCTCATAGAATGCTGTAACTCTTGCAGACAGCTAAAAGCCAGAGAAGACATGCTACTGGACATAGGCATTTAGGGAATAGCTGTGTTGGATAAGGGCACGTCCTGTGCAATAGGCTTGTTCAGAGGATCCAGAATGTTAGATCTGACCTTGAGGAGACATGAGTAGGGAACGTGAAAGGAACATGAGGCACTGAGGTGGTGAGTGGAAAAGTGGTCTCTCTGATAAGCTTTCTGAACCCTCCAAATGTCAGGGTGCTTGCCAGCTGGTTGGGTTGGGTTGTTTGAGAAACTCAGTGTCACAAGGGAGGGGAAGCTATCATATTCACCATGGGGGACAGTGACAGTCCTGAAAGTCTTCACTCAGGTGTCTGAGGCTTGTTCTTATTGGACCTGTGGGGTCATTTTAGTACTGGAATTAGTCCATTCTTAAATAAAACAAAGGTGCCTCATGGCATCTTTGACTTTTCCTGTATACCTCTGTGGTTAGGGAGCTGACAGTGAGGACCAAGTTTTTGTTTTGCGTGTTTTTTCCCTTGCTTCACGAGTCTTGGTCTCCCAGGACAGAACTGCCCCCCCAGAGAGGTCTTGGACTGTATCATCTGCAAGGATGAGGTTATCTGCTCTCTGGATGCCTAGGCTGGCATCCTGACCTTGTGAACAGCCTCTTAGTTTATAAAAAAGTTACAAATGAGCTGGGGAAAGCAGCCTGGAAATTTGCTATAGCCCCTTAAGATTGGCTCTTCTCAGCTATTGCCTATGTAACCTAGGCTCTTGGAGCTAAAAATGTCCTTCCTCCCTTGCTACTAGAGGTCTTACTCTTGACTCCTCCAAAGCTGCCTTTAGAATGTAGGGGAACTCTAGGATGTTGTGGGATTTTTCTGGAGCAATGCTTAAACCAGGAGGATATTTCAGAGGAGCTGAGTTTTACACTGAGGATGATGGCTTTTTTTGTGTCAGGATCTTCTGAAAATAATACAGTCACAGAATCATTAAGGTTGGGAAAGACCTCCAAGATCATCAAGTTCAGCCTTTGGCCAAATACCACCATGCCAACTAAACTATAGCACCAAGTGCCACGTCCAGTCATTTCTTGAACTCCTCCAGGGACAGTGACTTCACCACCTCCCTGGGCAGCCCGTTCCAGTGCATGACCACCCTTTCAGTGAAAAAATTATTCCTGATGTCCAACCTGACCCCTAGCACAGCTTGAGACTATGTCCTCTTGTCCTCTTACTAGTTTCTTGGGAGAGGAGAACAACCTCCATCTTGCTACAACCCCCTCTCACATAGTTGTAAAGAGTTGTTCTCCCCGAGCCTCCTTTTCTCCAGGCTAAATAGCCCCAGTCTTGCATCAGGTTTGAAGGTTTCTTGAAGAGGTCTGAGTTTAGCGTGGATGTCATGTCAAGGTAGGTGTAGGCCAGCTTACTGGGCAGCAGAGGTGCATTTGTATCCTTTGGTGATGCCACAAAAGCGCATCAGAATGGCTAACCATTCTGGATCTGCTCAGCTGTACCTTGGTACCTTCCAGCAGCTTCGGTACCAGTTTCCCATCAAGTACCCCAGAGGGCCTGAAACTGTATTCCACCCTGCTGCTGTTAGTAATTTCACAGTGAAGGTCTAGGACGTGGCTTGTTTCCTTGGGATTCCTCGTATTTGTGGGGGTTTTCTCATTAACAGTTCCCATTTGAGCTTTACCTGAAAATGTCAGGAGGGGAAGGCCACTTAACAGGAAATTGCAGAAAAGCAACAGAACACCTTTTCTCGCTGTGCTGTTGTGATATCTGCACAGTTGTTCATCTGTTTGTTTTCCTGTTAGGACACCATTGTCCTTGAGCTGGGTGTGCTGATGAAGGCTCTCTCCCATTTGTACTTAGTGAAGATGTAGCCCAGAAGTGGTTTGATCCTTGCCCTTCTTCCCACACGCTAGCCTTGGCTTCCCCCTGAACCCCCTTGCTGGCTGCTGTGAGTTTGGGCTGCGTTGCGAAAGCTGGGTTCAAAGCTCAGCCTGACGTGTGCAGTTCAAGTGTTACTTTGTACGGGATAACTTCCAGCACCACCGGAGTGGGGGGAGGGAGCCTACAGGGGGTGGGAGAGAGAGAATGAGAGAGAGAGGAAAGAAAAATCGTGTTCAGGGATCGTTGTTTTGAAAACGTTTCTTTCCCTGCTTTTTTTTTTGCAAATGAGGGGACACTTCAAACTTGCATGGAAAGACTGGTCAGCTGCTGGTAGCTCCCTGCATTTGAAACTGGACCATAAAGGTGGCGAGGGGGGTTGGCAGTAAATGGGGTCACAGCTTAGTTAGTTCTTGCTCAACAGATTTCCTGTTGACACAGTGTAGAGCTCAATATTTGATGGCATCCTACATCATCAGGCAACTGGTATAAATTTGGTGTGCTTCAGGGATTAGCCTCGGTAAAATAAGGAGCAGTTTGTTCTTGGCTGAGTGTTGCTGCTGAATTCACCTGCTATGTGCAAATGAAATGTTCCTCCTTCAACTCCCAATGGAGCAGGGATAACAGAGGGGTTGGGCGCTTGAAGATTGATTTCAGTATTAACCAGGATTCTCTAGTAGTTGCAGCACAAAAGTCGGTGAGGAGGCTTGGCTTTTCACTATCTACTTAGTGTGAACATCAGTGAGATATGTCCCCTTTAGTATCTTTGTGTCCTCATCTGCAAAGGCCACAGTAGATGAAAAGTGCTGTCACAGCAAGATCAGGAAGGAACCTGCTGACTTTTGCAAGCAAAGGAAGGTAATTCGGTTTTTGTTCAACAGCACAAAAGGCTGGACAAGGAGTCTCTGAGATGCTGCTGACACTCTGAGCTTGGCTCTGTGCAAGCCTCTGGTGCAGCAGTTGCCAGCTCCTTGTCATTAAGTAGCACTTTGGTCTCTGCCATGATTCAGCAGCCTTCAGCTGTAGAGGTGCAACTTGGTCAGTCCAAGCTGCACCCCTCCTTTCTCTGTCCTCTCTGAGCCTGTCAGGTTAGGCATGTTGTGTGTGGGGAGGCACACAGCCCTGAGCATGCAGCCCACATGTGGTTACCTTCGTGACTCTGTAGTTACCCATAACCAGGCAGGCAGCAGGAGCTGCGTGTACAGGTGGCCAGTTCCCCCTTCAGCAGCAGGGCCATTTGGGCACTACTGTCCCACCCCTGTGTGGTGTGGCTGAGGTTGGTACTTCTCTGAGCAAGCCAGGGCTTGAACCCAAGGGCAGTATTTTCTCACTGGTTCTGTAGCAGTTGCAGGGCTGAGAGAAGCTCTCTGGCTTCATTGGTCACCCCCAGAAGCCCCCAAAAGCCCAGCTGACACTGCCCTTCCCCAAACAGTGTAGTGGCAGTTGCTTGGGGTACACGCTGCTCACCTACAACCAGGGTGGCAGAGGGCTCTTACTTGTGCCAGGGCGTGGCCATTGATGCTGGTGGGCTTGTCTTGGTTTCACAGCCACCCTTCTGTCAAGAGGAGGAAAAGTCCTGCTACACCATCCTGGAAGCAGCTGTAAGGGGATCCTGAAAACAGAAGGCGTAGACAAGTTGTCAGTGCCCTAGCTCTGAGCATCTTTGATCTCTAGGGGCCAGAGCACTGTTTAATGTGGAACAAATCAGGCTGTCCATGTTAATGGATGAGTGTGTGCTGCCACTACATTGCATATTGTAATAGGACAGACCAAAGATGCTGAGACATCTTCCTGGCACCTTCGTTAGTGTGGTCTCTTTCTTACTCAGTAGTCATACAGTGTGTGCATGAAAATAACAGATCACAGAATATTTTGAGTTCAGATGACCCAAAGGGATCATCAAGTCCAAACCTTAAGCGAATGGCCCATACGGGGATAGAATCTGCAACATTGTGATACTAGTACCATGCCCTAACCAATTGAGCTAATCTCAAGGTCCAGTGGGTAACATTATCTCAAAATTATCTTGCAGAGACTGGCGCTGTTATCAGGAGTGCCTGGGAGACTCTGATGCTCAATTTTTGCCTTTCAGATAGAGTTGCTGTTTGGTTTGATGTTAGCCATCAGGGGTATCTATGAAAAGCTACCCTACATAGCTTCCTCTGCTGGATCAAGTGGCCTTTTTTTGAATGGTCTGTTTTTACAATGTGAGCTTATTTTGAGGTACAATAGTCACCTAGAAGCCTCACCTCAATGTTTGCATGGAGTGCCTTGTGCTGAGTGCCAAGAGTCCAATTTTAGCTGTTAATGATGGAACATGGGAAAACATGTTTGTGTGGGGGATTCTGTCTCCTAGGGGGGTGCAGGTCTGGCTCTTAAGGAGAATGATGTAGACCTCTTATTAGAAAAGACGGAGTTTTCCAGGAAAGAAAAGGAAAAGAATTTTCTTTACTTGACCAAGAAAACACTGTTTTCCTACTTCCAGTGACTGAAAAGTATAAGAAGTGGCAGCATAAAAAGCTTTTGGTTTTTCCTTGTCTCATGGCTTTCTGAAAATCCATGTTTGGGCAGTCTTTCTAGAGTGGGAAAAGATGGGTGTGGCTGGGGAAGCTCAAGTCTGGGAAGCCTCAGCTTGTATCTCAGAAGCTCTAGGCCGAAGAGTTGCTTTGTCCACGTGGTTCTGTGGGATGTGACACATCTCGGTGAATTTTTCTGCACTTCAATTCTCTGTTTAAAAAATGCTATGCACTTAATATCAGGCCTTTCTTTTTCTTGTCCAGTTCCTCTAAATTACTGAGTTATTTCTTTATTTACCTGACACTCCCTGCCTGTCTGTAGATAACCTGGACCAGTGGGTGCCTACCTTGGGCAACAAAGGTACATACATTAGGACAAAACAATAACTAGATATGAGCTTAAGTTTAATAGTTTTTCTTTCCTGATACCAATATACTTCTGCAGCACTGAAAGATTTGGCATAGCTGTGCATCAGCACAGTTTCCATGCCTGATGTGTTAGAGTAGAAGCTTGGTGGTTTATTATGAGAAGGGCATATAAGTACCTCCCACTACCTCAAAATTATGAGGCAAAAAATTCAGCTTATTGCTGGGAAGATTCATTGGAAAGTTTTTTTCAGTCAGGGGACGAAAAGAACTATAAAAAGAAGCCAAAAATAGGCCTTTAAGCATATATCTAGTTTAGTCCAATAACGGCACATTTTAATGAGGAAAGCCTGTAATTCTTTGCAGATTATCCTCTGAAGCTGGAGGAACAAACTTCTTGATCCTGGAATGCATAGGCAAATCAAAATGAGACAGTGCTTACAAAACTATTCTGGCTTACAAATGGATTGTCCTGGAACCTCTGTTCTGACCTGTATTTTGAATATGATGTCTTAATACTTTGCCTTTATTGTTTCCAGTTCCAGCTGCTGATCGAAGTTGCCTGGCCCCTGTTTATCTTCTTCATCCTGATCTCTGTAAGACTTTCATATCCGCCCTACGAGCAGCATGAATGTAAGTACCAAACACAGCAGCTGCACCCAGAATGGCTGTTGTTTCATGGCTAGAAGGTAATAATAATGCAGCTGGCAAGATGCAAAGAGCAGTGATTCTCTACTTCAGTTAGAAATCCGTAGGGAGGTCTTAATAGCTCCTTTGCTTCCCCCTCGAGGACTGCAGTGTCTTCTGACATGTTAATGTTGCTCCAGGACTGTACTTTTTGCTACTCTTTTTCTTGCTGTTTCTTATTTTTTCCATTTATAATGAATTACCTGAGAATTTGCTGTAGAACTGTGACAAATCTGTAAAACCCACACAGAACACAAATCTTATTTTTCACTGTTGATCTGTATGTGACTTAGCATGAAAGAATGCAGTGTTCTGATCTCTAAGAAAGCAATCTCATTTCCAGGCAGTAATGTGCATTAATGTATTATAAAAAGCACAAGTGCAATTCCATTCCATCTAACCATTAGGGTGTCAGCTCTGCATTTAGCAGATTCAGCAGTCACACATTGCTGAGGAAAAAATTGTTCTACTTTTTTCTTTATACCATAAATGGACACAATTCTGCTTTTCTTTCAAAGGGTGCTTGTTCTTTATAAATGACAATCTGTAGGCTTATTTGGTTGGCATTTGATTTAGGGAGCACGACTTGTTTATTGGGAACATGCTTTGTTCTACTGTGTTTGGTGACAGCTTCATACTGCAATTAGCTGACTCTGGAAGAGCTCTTTGTTTATCTTTCCTTGGCCTGATTGCTGCAAGGTAAGGTTTAAGGGTCAGCAAAACATGTTTCTGAAGGGCACTCTGAAGCATTTTGTTCTTAAAACAGGGCATTCTGTGCTGTTTGCTAGATGTTCAAGCTAGTAAGGGTCCTTTTAAAGCTGAGGTGTTAGTGTGTGCAGTTTCCCATTACACTTCAGACTCTGCTGGTCCCATGTACTGCCTAACTCACTTTCTTCAGTGCTCAGCAGGGTAATTGAACCTTCCCTAAATTGAATCTCGTACTTTACATAACATTTGAATTGCCTCTTCTGACTGAATGTTACAGTGACATTAGGAGAGGTACCTGTAATATAGACATGAAGCTGAAGAGAAGCAATAAGCAGTCTACTCAGCTGGTATAAAAAACGAGCAGCTTTTATAGTAGTTCAACTGTGGCAGTGCTGTATATAAACTCAAACCTAGCAAGAGCTGCAATTTCACAGAGCTATTTAGATTGATCTTGTTAGTCATAGCCTCCTTGTAAATCATTTGCTCTGGCACCCTGGTGTCACAAGCAGAGTTTTGAGTCTTCCACCTGCACCCCTTTTTCCTTCCCATTTATTTAGAGTGTTATTGCTTTGTCTGCTTTCTTAGTGTCCCCAGGAATTGTAGAGTATAGGACATCTGCTAACTTTTTAATTAACTTTTATGATTAGCTCCTCTTAATTTTTCTAAAAGGTTCTGTGAATAGGTTTTTAAGTTACATTTTTGGCATCTGGATTGGTTTCACTGAACATTCACTCATATGCTGACAAATGTGGATGTGTTGTTGTAAAGTAAACCAATTTTTGCTGAACTGTGAGCAGAGATAGAAAGAAGCTTTGGGTTTGTGGCAAACTCTTTGGCAACTCTGTGGATGCCTTAAGGGAAGTAAGATTGCTATCTGTAGTAGCAGTGCTGTGTGCTGTTATGAAATCACTTGAGGTAATGCCTGGTGATAACAGTAACAGAGCTGCATGCAAGTGCTTTGTAGCCTCCAGACAGCCTCAGTATTTTAATGGTAGCCTTCTCCAACAAACAAGTAAAATTTTCAGTTCTCTTTTCCTATTTGAGAAGAACCAGGATTGGACTTGTTATCTTCTCAGGATTTCTTATTTCTAGCAGCTTGGCTTAGTGTGAGGAACTTTTCTGTGAAAACATGGGGGGAAATTTTGCTAACTTTGAAGTGATAGTTATGTGGCTTTCACCAGATCAGTCAGAGAAGATCTCTCTTAGATTGCTATTGAGCCAGATTGCTGACTTGTGTCTTCTAGAGCTTTTCTGTTCCTGTGACCCCTTAAGGTATTCAAAATGCACTTTACTGGGGGCAGGGGGAGGGACACTGATAAAAAGGGACTTTAATCTCTACTGAAAAGCTAGATGTCTGAAGCAGTGTAATTGAAAATGGTGTGCTGTTGCACTGTGTTTCCTGTGTAACTCATCTGATTTAAAACTGGCAGATTCCTGCTTTACTCTTGGAGAAACTGCTGTCACATGCATCACTATGTGTAAAAAGTTGCCATAAACTCTTGTGCACCATTTCTTTCCATATTGCTCTTAATAGTTTCTTGGAGTTCTTAACCATGTAAAATGAAAGGCATGGAGGAGAGAGAAGGTGATTCTCTGGGAAATTTTACAAAAAAGGTTCTGAAAGTCTTAGGGTTTTTTTTTTTTTGTCCCTCCCACCTCCCTCAGCCAAGAAGAACAAAAAACCAAAACGAAACAAAAACCAGAGAGCTCAGGTAAACAGCTCTTTTATTTTAAACAGAGAACTAGGAACAAGAACTCTCTGAGTACTGGAAAAAATGAACTTTCGATTCCTCCACCTTTCTCCTGGACAGAGTCCTTGGCTTTCTCCCAGGAGGGCTGATAATACTCCCATCTTTCTTCAGCCATGTACATTAATCAGCCTTGCTGTAGTTCAGCAGCTTTGATATTTCTTCCTCCTGGGGCTTTGGTACCTCCACTGAGGCTGTGGAGGTAGGGAGCCAACCCCCTGAGTGATCGAGGCACAGTGGGAGGACGAGATGGGCACCGGGGAGGAGAATGTGCATCAGAGTCTTGAGCTCTGAGATACTGAGGAAGGGGATAACCTTCCTCCAGGCTTCCCCCCCTAGTGTGGGGGTGAGGAAGGGACCTCCTGGCAGAAAGTAGCTGGACAGCTCATCTAAGGTGCAGGATTATACAAGGGAAGCCTTTCTTCCCCTTCACTGGTGGGTGAGGGACTCACAGGTACCTGAGCCACATACTGCTGGAGATCTGCCATGAGTAGGGTATTACTGCTTTGTGCTTAAACAGGCTGTAAACTCTGGCCTATGACTTCAGTAGTTCTGTAGTAGAAAGATTTAGACTTGAGCAAAAAGATTTGAAATATGGCAGGCAGGTGGCTAAACATTTTGGAGACTCTAAAAGTTTTAAGACTATTTGAGAGTCAAGCCAATATGGGACATGCTTATCTCAGGGAAACAGTGTAGGCACCCACCCTTTGTTTGGTCTTTACTCTGTGTGTAATTGGAGTGAGCAGACTTTGAAAACCAAAAGTACTGAATAGAAATACTGTGGATCTTCAGAACCTAGACCCTGGCCAGGGCTGTCCCTGTGGCCTCAAACCAAATCCTTGTGTTAGTTAAAGCTGTAAATCCAGAGCAGCATGGCTGGTTTGGAAGCATGTATGCATGCATGAGCTCACCACTGCCAGTCTTTGAAGTTGCCTGTTGTTAGGCATTAATCAGCAAGAAGTACTTTATTCCCATCAGCACGGCCAAAAACAATGCTGCACAGCTGAGAGCAGCAAAGAGCTTCTTCTACAGGTTTAACAAGGTTTTGTTTTTCAGCTGAGGAGGCTAGAGAAGTGTGGAGAACCTAACATGAGCTCAGCCCTTCTTAGTGTTGGCTGCTCTGCTCTCTCGTGAGCACTTTGGGACAATAGCCAGGACAGAGTTAACACTGCCCTCCAGATTCAATGGTGTGTAGTAGAGGCTTGCATCGTGTGTTTGTTTCCTAACTCCCCTGCTTCTGTTCTAGGTCATTTTCCAAATAAAGCTATGCCTTCAGCAGGCACCTTGCCATGGATACAGGGGATCATCTGCAATGCCAACAACCCTTGTTTCCGCTACCCGACTCCTGGGGAGTCCCCTGGTATTGTTGGAAACTTCAATGCCTCCATGTGAGTCTCTGCTTTTGCCTCAGCTCTGTTCTTGGGGGGAACATAATGAAAAGGGATATTTGGAAGTCACCAACTAGTTGTAAAACCGTACAATATGAAGGGTTTTGCAGTTTCTACCACCACTGAAGTACCAAATTCTTCAGCTACCAAGTTCAGAGGGGCTAGCAGACAGCTGGTAGGTGTGCAGTATCTTCAAGTCCAAGCAGTTGAAGCTCTTGGTGAATGAAAAGCTCTGCCTTGATGAGAACTGAGTCCATTTGCTTATCGGGACTCAGAATTTGGCCCATAAAAAGGTAGGGCTTTTTAAGATGCTCTTTTTTTCAGAGCATCTCTTTCCCTGGTTAATGAACCTCTGAACAATGCAGAGTAAGAGGCAGTTGAAGGACAGGTCTGGGGGATACTCTCTGGCATTTGTCATTTATTACTGGCTAATGTGAAACAGAGTTTATGGCCAGCTTCCCTATACCTTGTCTTACTTTCTACATTAGTACTGTCAGGTGAGTTAGGCTTGATGCAGAGTATAATGTGTCTGCAACCTGGAGAAACATTTGAAAGGAGCAAGGACATACTTAAATTATTGAGCTTCTGAGGAGTAGTTTGCAGGCAGCAGGAGTCCCTCTCTGTCCCAGTCTTAAAAATGCTTTAAAATGCATGGATGTTCCCAATGTAACTTAGTTTGACCTTCCTTTAGCAGACATCTTTTATTAGGGTCATTGGATTGTCCTAGTGGAGACAGGGTTTTTTGTGCTGGAGTGGCATAACTGAAAAAGACTAAAGTTTGGAATTGGTGTGTAAAACTGTGTCTGTGGATGCTGGCTCACAGAGCTGATGACTGCTGCGTGTTTTTCTGTTTTCCCATCCCCAGTGTCTCCCGCCTGTTCTCAGATGCCAAGAGGTTACTGTTGTACAGCCAACAGGACACAAGTATAAAGGATGTCCAGAAGGTCCTGGGAAAACTACGCAAGTTGGGAAACTCCTCTGGCTTAGGTAAGAGAATGGCAAAAAAGAACCACCTACATCTGGCACTTCTGGTCTGGTTAATTCTGCATGTGTGTAAATTTCAGAAAGGTACCGTAATGGGAATGTGCATGATTACAACTTACAGCTCATCAAACCCTTTCCAGTCCTGTAGAAGTACCTTAAGCTTCTCCTGTGTCAGACAAGTTTGTACGCTCCTTAGCTTATTTGGTGGAAGTGAAAAGGGATGGTGTGCAATGCCAAGAACAGCAGCTGTTCTGGATGTGAAATTAAAATCCTCAATGCACTGAAGTTAGTCAAAATGCTGGCTTTCTCAAGGAGAACAAGTAGTGTTTCTTTTTGGAAAGTTATGTTGATATTTTGTCAAGCAGTGCACACAATGTAGCTGCAGTTGAGTGTCCTAACCCCTGAGCTCCAGAGGGAAGTGTGCTGGAAGAACACAGATGATGTTGGCCTCCAGTTTACAAACTTGAAGCTGGTTATTGTCTGACAAAGAAGTATCCCTTTCCCTTCTTGTATTTTGTTTTGGAGGGGTTTTTTTGTTTCTATATGACTGTTTTGGTGTAGTATAGTTCATTCTCTTCTATTGTCTGGCAGGATTTTGAATGGCAAAGTACAGAAGAAAATTTTTTTGTTTTGCACAACCCTATTTACCATGAAAAATTAGAATCCTTATGTTGTGTGAGAAGATCTGGTGTTCCTTCCTGTACTGTGCAGATGAATGAATGACCAGTATGAGATCTCATGGGAAGCTGGCAGCACACCGGGGACATGAAAGAGCTCTGCCCAGTCTTGTGAAATGTGGCAGGTTGCTGGTTGCTTGTTGTTGCCAGAACTCTCTGATGTGGCAATTTGTAAAAGTTTTTTGGGATATTTTTTTCTGAAAGGTTATTTATACTGGCTGCTGTGTTAGTGCTGCACGAGTCTTGTGGAAGTGATGGAAAGTAATGGTTTAGAAGGAAATACAGCAGGAGAATAGAGCAGGGAGAACAACCATTGACTGTCTTCCTCTACAGCATTTATACAGGCATATGGAGCTCTTTGAATGTGGGTAGTATTTTAGTGCCTTGTGTGAAAATTGTCCTTGGTTTTATGCCTCTTGTTCTTCCCAGCTCTTTTCATTTGAGCATGTCTCAGGCAGGCTGCAGGAAGAAAAACATTTGACTTGATGTGATGTGAGTAGTTCCATATAGTCTGATGTGTGCTGAGCACACTTAAAGAAGAGATGGCGTTTTTACATCCTTTCCTGCGTTGCTCAGTACATTGCGGGCCACTTTGAAATAATGTGTATTGTTAGTGGTTGGCAGATAGGTGTTGAATGTATACCATGTCCCCAGGCCTTCTGTCTTTTTCCTCGGAGGACCTGGCAAGTGGCATCCTCACGCTTTTACCGAGACCTGCAGCAGCATTTAGGGGGGAGAGCCTGCAAAGTGAACCCTTTTGCATGGAGATGGATACATAATGAGCACTGCCAAAATGAGCTAAGATGGTTATTTGCTGAGGGGAGGTTTGACACTGTTTTCATGGAGGCCGTCAAAGGCTTGGTTTGATTTGGTCGTCGTGTGGGAACGAGCTCTCTCCATCAGAATGACAGATACTGCTGTTAGTGGATTTTACACTTTGTGCTTGTAGCAGCATCTGCAAGGTAACTCTTCCAAAAAGAGTAGATACCTGTGTTTTGTATTGAAACATACAGTGAACATCAGACATGGACATTTAGAGGGAAACTAGCAAAGCCGTAAGCTGAAGATCTCCTTGCTGGTAAGGTTTGAGGGGGAGTAGTGATTCCAAGAAGCGTTTTACACACAGTATAGTACAAGTTGAAAGTCAGAAGGCTCATGTTTCTCTATACTGTAAAGATTAGCTGACTAAATTGCAAAAACAATACTCAGACCCAGTCATCACAGATCATAATTCTAGAATAAAATATTTCAAATGTGTAATCAGAAAATGAAACCTCTGAGTCATTAGAATGACAGAATGCCCATTGTTGGTAAGGCTTGTGGACAACAAAGCCTGTTTGTCCTTCTTATGGTCATCTACAAAGCCTCCAACTTGGGGGTCCCCGCTGCCCTTTCCTGCTGTGTGATTTGTTCTCTGACAGAATGCATGCATCCTCTAATCTTAGAAGTATTTATGTATTTATACTTAGTATTGCTTAGATTCATGTGCAAGGAAGGTCAGTCAGCCCTTCAGTTGCTGTTGACAGTGAGGTGTGAGAGATGCAAATCCTCTCCACTCTGGGGCGTTTGCTCTAGTGACTGGAAACCTTAGAAGACAGTTGGAGTGGATGTTAGCTGTAAGAACACCCCCAAACCTCAAAGTACCATCTTTATACAGTTGTTTCCCCAATTAGCAGGAGGGCTAATTACCTGATGAGCCTAACTGAAAACATTGTAATACCCTCTGTGTTGTAGCTCTGGCCTGGACCTGAAGTTGTGTCAGTCGGTGGTGCTCAGGGGTGCAGCTTTGCAGCTTCCCCTGTGGAAGGGACTGTGTGCTCCCTGCTGTGTGATGTGGGCTCTGTTGGAGTGTCTGCAGCTCCCTCATCCCCTCACACACTGCTCTCACTAGTGCCTGATGATTTTGAAACAGGTTTCCAGGAGGTGATCTTCTATTGCTGGTGTATAAACTGGAGCTGTGGTACAGATATTTTTTCTAATGCTGGTCATACAGAACATGCGTGTCTGTGTTTGGCTTCTGATGTCTGAATCGGTTCAGAGAGCATTTGCTAAAATCCTTTCACCTGAAGCTTCTTTCAAACAGCCCTCACAAACTAATGTTCAAGCTGTGACTCTTAGAGCCGTCTGATCTGAAATTAGGCATGCACTGAACCCTGGGGAAGGGAGATTTGTTTAATGTGGCAGGTTGCTTGCACAAGTATGTGAAAGTGAATGTCTTGTCTTCATTAAAGACAAGGTAGGTCACTAAGATTTTTGTTCTCATGCCAACATGCTTTGTGTCTCAGGCACTTCTTGATGCAGTGTCAGGTAATCCTTCATTAATAGGGCTGTTTGTGCAGGAGTTTGAAGGGGAGCAGCATGGAAGAGCTCTCTCATGGAGAGAGGGGAAGGTGTTATCCGTAAGGAACAGTCCACTGTTGCTTAGTGTAGCACCTTTTGTGGCCAGGATGAAGTACTAACCGTGGTGTGGGGGAGTTCAGCACAGTTAAATGGCCGCTTTCAGCAAGACCTGAGCAGTGAAATCTACGTGCAGGCACACACATACCTTAACATAATCAATTTTGCAGGCAGGTGCCAGGTGCCCTCTCCGTCCCAGCACTTGTTACATCTCTGTCCAGCAATATCAACAAGGTCTTCTACACTCATGATAAGGGCAGAGTGCAAATCAGAACAGAGAGTCAAAGACCTTAGTGACAGCACTTCCAAGAGCACGACATGGCTGCTGGGATTGCCAGCTGCAGTAGGTTTGGGTCACTGCTTGCAGGCACTGCACTTGCAACTGGCCTCAGTACCACTTTAGCAGATAAAGTGTTTGCAAGAAATAAGCTTTTGTTCTGTTTTGAAAGGTGGAGATACAGCGTGCTGTTGACTCTGAGGCACACTTTCTTTATTTCTTCATTCCCTCTACAGGGTTCCCAAATACTTTGTTCTGCAGTGCCATGGGGTAATAAATCAACAGATATACTTAAAGCCACCTTCTTTGGTTGTTGCTAACAGTTGCACATATAAGCCAGTCTGGCTGGTATTTACTTCATTGCTCTCAGTTTTCAGTGATCCCAAAGGAAATGTTTCCATTTTTCTGGAAAGCAACCCAACCAAACAAAAATGAAGCGATGAAATAGGCAGAAGGAAACAAACATCGCCTAAGAAATTGCATCAGATCTCAGATTATTGTTCCACACGTGCCCTGCCTGTCTCAAGTTGTTTGCTGGATTAGTATTGCTCATGGCAGAGGAGAAACATAACTGGGTGGCATTCTCTGCTTATGTTGCACCTTGCTGCACAGACCGATGCTGAGACTGAAGGAGTTTGCAGCCTGTCTGGTCACTGCTATTAGTGCTTCTTTCATTTAACAGGTAAAGAATGATGGGAGAGCTTGGGCTAAAGAGCAGCCTTGGAGGAGGCTTTCTGGTGGCTCTGTCCTACTGTGTGATTACAGGGTGTTCAGGGAAACAGGATGTTGTACATTGTCTGCTGGGTGACATTAGGTGATGGCTAACTCCCTCTTCAGTGTCGTGTCCCTAACAAAATTGACCCCACACCCTCAAGCTAAACATTTAGATTGAGTCTTATACCTGCCTACGCCTCCCTAATTGAACTGGTCTCCTCCCTGGCTTCCCTTGGGAAGAATCCTAACAAAAGCCACCCAGACTAGAATGAGGACTAGCAAACCATATATATGTTCAGGTGGCCTTCACCCCTGGAAACACCTGCAAGCACCAACTGTGGCAGGGTGGCATTCCTGTTGCTGTACATAAATATACAGCTGTGTTCTCTGAGACTGTGCTCCATAGTGGCATACACATCCTTTAGGCCAGGGGCGGGGGTAAAAACGTTGCCAAAAATGCTGCCCTGTGGTATCAGTAGAGAGATCTTGACTCACAGGGGCAGGTAGGAAGGACACTTTATGTCTCTTACTACAGGTAGTGGACAAAGTCTGTGTGAATCCAATGAGTCCGTTTTTTTTTCTTTCGATTTTATCTTAAACTGAAATTGGGAGGCTGACAGTCAAGAAATATGCAAAGGTAGAAAAGACTTCTAATGGCAGTGTTAGTCCCAGGGTTTTGTTGGGCAGTTAGGTATGTAGCTTTTATTAATGAGGTGGAATGATACTGGCATAATTCAGAAAATATCATAGCATAACTATAATACAACTGCATATGCTGTCACCATTTTCAACAGAGCCTACTTCTGCTTTCCTTAATATTCCGAAGCCAAAGACGAGATTAAACTAATAAAATGATCTTGGTAGAGGTTAAGGTACAAAGGTATGCTGTAGCATTAAATCTGTTCCCAGGAGAGTCATGCTTGTTTCACAGGGGACTGTTCATGAACAGTTTTTACTACATGACTTAGCTTAAAGGTTGAGATGGGTAAATGTATGATTAGATAATGTGTATTGCCATCTTCTGATTCTGTAGAACTGGACTTTGGTGCTTCCTTTTGGTCTTAACATCCTTGCTGCTGAGACACTTTTGAAGTTTAGAATTATGCCAGCTTGGGTTCTAGGTCGGTCTGTATGGATGTGAAAGGGCAAGACTGCAATCTCTTTGAATAGGGAATTAAAAAAAGCCATGCAGAGTTATGTTAAATCTGGGCTTGCTGTAGTGTTTGCACTTTACTAGGTGACACGAGCTTGAGAAAAACATTTCTGAGAATCCTATCACAGAATATTGTGTGAACCCTGTTAAAAACACACAAGTGGAGTAGCAAGTTTGTCAGCATAAGCCTGCACTGACAGTAGGTTACTTTAGGACTGGCTAACCTGATGGTGCCAGCTAATAGCTTGAATTCATGTAAGGAAGTTAGCAGTGCCTGTAACTACAATTAGCAACAGAGCTATTCCAACAGAAACCAAATTGCCCTACTTTAAAGGCACCATCTTTATCTTGCCGTTAATTTGCTTTAGATAAAGACACAATGATAAAGAAAGCAAGAATTGCTTACTGTGCTTGTCAGTAATTAATATTAGTATGTGCTGCAGAAGCAGGACAGTATTAAAAAGTTCTGAGTGCTTTCTTTAGTCTTTAGCTGACTTTTTAGTCTTAACACTGACTTTTATTTTAAACCAGCAAATAAAATGGAGAGTATTACGTGAACAATTACACCTTTTACATTTTGCTATTATCTCCCTCTTTTTGTATGCAGCCTTGTTGGTACACCTTGCCAATACCAGGATTATGTTGCTGAAATTTAAACTGGATTAACTTCAATTTGCATTTTTTTTCTATGTTTTCCACTCTGACAAAATTTCTAGATTTGTTCTCATTAATTTCTAATCTCAGAATTCTCAGTAAATTGCCTGATTTGTGGAAGATTGCAATTGGTTTATTTAAGCTACAGTCTGAAGTTGGTTGAGACAGCAGGGTAGAGACTTTTCACATGGAGCTTGGTGTTCATAGTCCCCTAGGAAATTTGTAACACTGTTATCTGGTGAAAAGTTCAGCTTTCTCGGGGGATTTCCATGGGCCTGAGCTCTCATGAGAGTGGTGATTATGAAATTGTCCCATTTGGAAAAAGCCCTATCCACTTCTGTGTCTGATTGGTATTGAGGCCAGAGTGTGTAATCTGGGTCTGACCTCCAATATCTTTCAAGTTAATATTCAGCTTTGGAGCCATCTCTAGTAATAATACATTTTATCTTCAGCATGCGTTACAAACTCTTATTACCTAATTTTTACAGCATTCCTGTGATCTAAGTAAATAAACAGCTTCTGAGGAATTCTGAATCACAGTGGGATATGGCAGTTTTCAGTGCAGTCAGGATGCAATAAAAGGTGATGGCTTTGAAATGTTGATGCTGAATCAAATTTATTTTTAGACAGGCAAGAGGACAGAGCACTGCTTGACTGAATTTTTTTGAAAATCCATGTCAGTTCAATTTTTGTGGGCAACCTTTTTTGTGGGAAACAGATGCTGTTCTATTTAAATATTTTTAGTCATTAGATGAGCGAGTGTTAATACCAGATCCTGGCTTATTCTACCACCTGTTGCTGAATTTTTTTGCAGTTTCAGCAAACTGCAATATTCTTAACTTCCAGCCCTAGGTTTTTTTTTTTTTTGTTCTGCTGTGTTGTATTGAGTATTGGTTGGGTCTTGTTTGAGATACATTTTTAGTTCACTTTACAGTTTTTATGCTTACACTTTGCATATGTTTTGTTTCCAAAATTGTGGGAAAATCCTTTGAAATTAATTGCAACAGCTGCAGATTTAAAAAGCGCACATCCTTATGTATTTACTAAGTGTTAATAATTAACTGAGTTTGTAAAAACTGCATATTGCTTAGGCCTGTGTGGAATCAAATCCTCAGCTGATGAAAAAATGGTGTAGCTCTGAAAATTTATTGGAATGTAGCTCATCTGTATTAGCTGAAGATCTTGCCCTAGCTTTTTTTTTTTTTTTTTTTTATGCTGATCTGGCAGGTTTCTTATGTGCTATATGTGGAGGAGATTCAGCCTGTTCTGTGACACACATCCTCTGGAAACAGCCAGAGTTTCCTTCCCTTTCTAATTTAGCCTTAGTTTTAAGGATGGTGCAATAAAAGACTCTATTAAGGAATTTTAAATAAGACCTTTTGCTGTGAGTTTTGATGTTTTGTGGTGGGTATCGTCCCCTCCCTGAACCCTTCTGTTCTTCTGAACATAGCTTTTTAGAGGCAAATATTATCTGAGTTAGTACTTACATGTATTTTTGCTGGACACTGTCAGAAGTTTTGTGTGACCTCCCAGGAGGTCCTTTCCTTGTGCTTCTCAATCTATTTTAATAAGTGTGGCTGAAACATAACTGGGCCCTATCTGAGGCTGACTGAGCATACACGTGTGCCAGAAGGAGATTTGCTGATGGGACAAAGCTTACTGCAAAGATAGCAATATCTGAAGTCTGAGTGCTTGTTCTGGCTTGTGCCAGCCAGCTCCTTAGGAAAGCAGCAGCTGCTGCCTACCCACCAAAAAGTGCTATTTTAGAACAGTAGGGGGAAAAAAAAGTGCTTTGCCACTTGAGACAAGATGTGGACATCAAAGTTCTTTGTCCCAACAACTTTTGTTACAGCAAAGGCACAACTGTGTGACAACATGGTCGGCAACCATGGCATATATTATTATCCTGCTCTGTTCACATGCCCACTGCCTAGCAGGTGGAGAAAAGTGTGCTGTAAAGCCAGAGAACACAAATCAAGACAGTGAAATAGCCCTTCAAGACCACAAGTGTCTTTGCATGCTTGGTCTCTTTCCTTCTTTTTCATGTTATCTCTGCTTCTGCCTTAAAGTGCAAAGAATTTTACCAGTGTATCCATAGAAATAATGCAGAACCTGGTACACAGAACCAGGTTCCTAAAGTACCAGGAGGCACTGCTGTTCTGTGTCTGGTAGTAATGTTCCAGTCCTCTGTGTGAGACACAGTGGTGCAAATACTTCGTGTATTTTCAGCTTGCAAGTTATGTCAGTACTGAAGGGAAGGGATGGCTAGTATATTGACAGTCCAGAAGAAAACCAACCTGAAGTGTGAGCTCCTGAGACTACCAAGGCAGGGGCTGTTGGGAGCATCCTGATGTGAACAGCAGTGTAGCGTCGCACTTAGGATAAAAGAGACATGATCTCCAGCCAAGCCATTGTGTCAATTTAGGCAATCCTTATCTATTAAGCATCTGTTTTTCAGTCTTTCCCAAAGACTCAAAAAAGTTCTTCAGCTATTTTGAAGTGGTGTTTGCTCAACAGTCTGTTTTATAGTAGTGAAGGGTTTGAGTGGTCGCAAAGGTTGCCCTAAACTAGGCAGAGAAACCATAATCTTTTCTTTTAGTGCTTAAGCTTGAGGGTTTTTTCCTTTCTGTTGACCTTGAGACTCAAAACCCAAATTACTATCCATAAGGGTAACTTTGCAGTGACCAGCTAAACTGAAATGTAAAAAGCAATCATGGGAGATTGAAATAATCTAGATGTAGGTTTATTTTCAGTGGACATAAAGAGTTGTTCTGGTTAAACTAGTTGCACTATAATAATTTGCTTATTGTTGTTAATCTTTAGCATTTTTCGGATTGGTTTGACTCTTTGTTCTGGAGGTGGCTTCTACTGTAGTGTGCTAGATAAGGAGCATTAGGACTTGGCACTTAGTCTGGAAGTGACAGGTCTTCCTGAAGATAGGAAAAGCAAGAGCCACTATGATCTGCTCACTGCAGGCTTGATATCTTGTTAAACTTTAGAATATGTCAGGTGTGAGTCAGGTTCCCCAAATTTGTGGCAAGTGAGAGGAAGGGATATCTGGCAGGATGAGTTTTCACACCCGAGGGAGGGGTGGCTTTTTCACTTCTTGTCAGCCTTTCTGTGTAAGGAGGGGCAAACACAAGCACAGCATGGTCAGGGAGCTTCAGTCCTGGGAAGCTCTGCCTGCCATTTTGCTTCAGGTTCACCATGACCATGCCAGTTTCATGGGGGAAGCTCTTCCAACTGTACAGCTGGTGCTGTGATATGTTCCAAGGAGGAGGATACTGCTGGGTTGGTTCTGCCTGCTTGTTTAGGGGACTCGGAATGGTTCTGATATAAGTGTCTTCTGTTTACATTTGAACCAGCAATCTCCCAGATGCATGCTTACATAAACAGCTTTCAAAAACACTTCTGCTGTTAATAATGGTCATTTGATTAAAGTGTCCAGCCCTGCTTTTTCCTGTTACTTGAATTTCCACTAAATTTAAGGTCACTTGTTCAAGTACAAGGAATTCTGGACAGGGTCCTCCTTGGTCATAGCTTATTCTTTCAACTTCTATTTAGCTGCATGCTTTTTTAATGGCATAATGCCATTGCTTACATGCTCACACCAGTGCTTGCCATTAGAGTAGCAGTATGTGCCTGGATGTAACCATGGCATTTGGTTTTCAGTCTGTCTGTTGATTTTTATTTTTTTTCCCCAATGTATTTTACTGTATGAGTTTATGTTTTGAAACACCTAAAAGCTGCATATTATCTAGGGCATAATACTCCTAGTACAATGAAAATCCAATCCTAACAGCAAAGCCTTACTTTCTGCCTCTTTACCAGGATCTATCTTGCCCTGAGATGGATTTGACCTTTAGAGGACCTTCTCTGCAGCCTGTACCATCCCTAAATGTGTTCTGTTTACCACTCCTGGAAATAATTTTGTTGAAATAATGAAGTATTGTATCTGGTCACATCTGTGGTCTGCCATCTCTGCGACTGACAAGCCAGTTCAGAGGCTGAGAAGTTTGCAGTTTGTCCTTATTTTGTGAAAATTAGTGTGAGAATTTTCAGCCAGTTATAGCACGATTTGGAGCTCTGCTCAGGACTTGCTTCTGAAGTGATAGAATGAATGTACCTAAGGTGTTTCCTTGAAGCCTGTTTCATTTTTTGCACTGGTAGAAGCCTGCATAATTTTTTTTCCTGCTTTTTTCGTTGGCAAGCTGTATTTCACAGTTGTCTGTGCTGATAACAGAATTTGGCTTGCAGCAGGGAAAGCCACGAGAATATCTCTTCTGTGGCATTACATGGGGCTTAGGGAGGTGGTTGGGTGTGCCCCTCCATAGGCAGGAGGTCTGCAGGCTGTGTTTGCTGGCAGGGCTGCTGGTGCCCAACCTGCAGCTTTTGCTTCTGGGCTTTGTGTCTTGGTTTTCTGATGCAGAGTCTTTCTGTCATCATGTGTGTCATACTGGAGGAGGGCCTGATGGCTTTTGGGACTTAAATAACTGCACAAAGGGAGGTATGAGCCTTGTGGTGGCTGCTGGCTTTCCATGGAGGGCAGAGGTGGGATCTCAGCTGGCTTAAATGGGCTCTACATCCTTGAAGTCACCCCCAGTGAAGGCTAACTGAGGATTGTGTTGTGTATGTGACTAGTGTAGGCTGTGAGCTGTGCTTTCGCCAGAGTCATTGTGCTGGCCACGAGATTTAAAGCTCTTCTAAGCAGAAATAGTGACTTATAGAGGACTGGAGGTGGTCCCAATGTTTGCACTCCCAAGATGAGAGAGAAGACCTGGGCCTGTTTCCCTTTCTCTCAGGAGAGATCCCAGCTGCTGGAGATGGATGGCAAGGCTGCCTCCTCTCTACTCAGATCACCATTTGGCATGGCAAATATATATGAAGACAATGGGCTCTGGTTAAGGGGGTGCTCATTTAAGGGGGTGCTCACTTTGGTGTTATCTAATGTCTGCAGAGGCAACCCTGTTGGATATCTGATGGCCTCGGAGCAGAGAGCTGCAGCCCACTGTAAAAACAGGGCAAGCCATGGCTGCACAAAGAGCAGCACTTTGACTGTGAGCAAATTAGGCTTGTATTTTCCCACTAGTCAATCCTGCACAACAGGCCTGCTGAGCTGCTTGATTTCTTCTCAGCAAATCAGGGTATGGCTGTCCAACTTTTTCAGAGCGCAGTTTTAGCTCTTGCCAGCATCAGTAGGTACAGAGGCAGCTCTGAGAGCTGTTCCCACCACACAGGGGGAAGGCTGCCCTAGAAGAAAAGAGCAATTAAAACGTAGTAATTGCTTAAAAAAGAAAAAAGCCAACCTAAGAAATGTTACTTTATCATGCTCTCTGGATGTGTTGTCCAAGGTTAGGAGTATGATGAAGGCGGGTGAAACTGTTCCACCTGAAAGGTTTCCTTTTTTCATTGTCAGTTGGGGTCATTGGCTCACTAGGGTACAATGCAGTAACATGGTTCACTGTTAAAAGATTGTTGTGTCCTCTGGATGGTTGTCAGTTTACTGCAGATGATTGTCAATTTACAAGTTCAGTTTTTGGTTCTCCTGTTGAAGTTGTTTGAAAGCCTTTTTTTTTTTTTTTTTTTTTTTCCAATGGGAAGCAGCTTCAGACTGTAGATCTTCTGTCTACAAATCAGTGTTGGGTAATGAGTGTGACAATCAGTCCAGGTGTTCAAGTGCACCCATCACCTATGCATGAGGAATACTTCTCAGATAATGAAAGTTAATACAAAATTCCAGTGTACAAGGTAACTGTGTGACAGCGTTTGGGTTGCTTGCCCTGGTCCTGTCACCGGGTGAGGGTTTGCTGAAAGGTAAGGCACGTTTCTAGCCAGAGACTTTGTGGTGGTCAAGTGTGCTACCAGTAAATGCTCTCAGCTGCTGGAGCTGGAGCTTCAGCTCTTGCTCTTGGCTTCAGCCTCTTCATGTGCTTGCAAAAACTGTTGCTGGAAGTGTGACTAGTGAACAAGCAATGCCCTGGGTGAAGCAGGCCTGTGTGACCAGGCTGCCTCGTGACCTAGTTCTTCAGTTGTGCCTGGGCACTGTGGAATAGTTTTGCACAAGCCTGACGGCCAGCTGTGTGATCAGGCTGGGCCTTCCCTTGCTGTGGAAGCATGGCTTTACCTGAGTGGGGAACTGTGAATATGAACTCTTTAAAAAGGGAGAAGAAACTGCAGGTGCCTCTGACTGTGCTGTGCTGGGAACCCACTTCTCTTTTTTTGTCTCCTTTGGGCACTAGCTGAAACCTGCTGACTCTAAAGAATGAAACTAAAGCTTCTTGTGCCTCATCCTGTCTCGCTTTTCATCTTGCTGTGATGCCTTCATGTTGCTTTTACAAAAATGATTGGGTTACCCTATGGTCAGTCTCTGTGGTGAGAAACAAGGGGCAGAATTTAACATCAGCTTCTCTGTTGCCTTGATACTTGGCTATTATGAATACAGGTTTAGCCAAAGGAATGAATATAAAGAAAATAACATAGCTGTTTTCAGCCTTGCATGTTCCATCAGTAGAAAGTGAAATCCCCTGATGACAAATTGTCGTGTCTGTAGATCAGACACACTGCCCTGCTTTCCTCTTGGCTGTTGAATTATCTTTCGGCATGAAGCCCCTTTTCCTGCACCCAGTTCTTCATAGGAAGTCAAGATATATGAGGCTGTGAAGATTTGACTGTCACAGCGTTTTCACTGAGCTTGTTAGCTTTAAACTGTCTGAAAGTTGGTATATTGCAGATTACGGGCGCAAACCCTTTGGGCAGAAACCCCACAAATTAAAGTCAGACCTGGTGAGCTTTGTACTCAAAGCGGACTGAGATATGTTGAAATAACACTTGCATGCCTTTTATTTTTAGAAGGCAGTGTTCAGGATATGAAAAACGTAGCCACAATTTCCGTGGGGTTTTGTTTTTCCACCCTATTGTTTCATCATGACAGACAGTGCACCATTAAGTTTCTGGAGGAAGGTATGGGCCTTCTCTACTTTCAAGTGAAGCAGCAAAGAATGAGAGAGAAGTTTGAGGAGAAAGGTCTTGTTCTGTAACCTGCCTCTAGAGGCTTTTTTTGTTCTGCTTGCTTGTGGATCTTCCCAGTATTGTTGGAAATTGTCACTGCTTACTGTGGGACCTGTTACAGTCATCCTTGCAGTAAGATCAGCAAATCAAAACTTGTTCCTAACTGTGGTTTCTCTTGCTCCTTGAGCCACCTTTTGAGCTTGCAGAAGTAACTAGGGAGGTGTTTCTGGAACGAGGACACTAAAAACGTGTGGCTTTTGGACCACAGATACTTCACTGCACAGTCAGTGCTTCAGTTCTGGTCTGCATGGAACAGAGACCTCACGTAGCACTGACTTGCTGTTTTTCTATAATGCACATTTTTGTTTTGATGTTCCCTGTAATCAATAATTTAGCAAGCATAGAGGTTGTTTTTCTTCACTAATTCATGTGACTATCTTGAGCTGCTTGAGCAGGTTTTTTTTGTTTCTTTTTTTCTATTGTCACAAAGTTTTGGTTCTCAAGCAGAGACTGATTGGCCTACCATTGTGCTCAGGAATGAAGGTGCTGGAAAAAATTAGACTGTCAGAAAAATGTAAATCTTAAAAATATTTAAAACAGTGTTACAGTCCCGTAGGAGATGCTCTGCAGTCTGAAAGTCCAAGAGTTTCTAGTTTCAATGCCCAGAATGCAGCCCCCAAGGTTCTTTTGAACTGTGTGGAAATGAAGGACAGCTGTGCCTTTCACAAAGACAATATCTGTGAAATGCTGCCATGTGTGATTCTCTAATCTTGACCAGTGACTTTAGGGAGGAAGGAAGGTTTTGTGGTTAAAAGGCACAAGACCTCCAGAATCTAACAACTCTCGATTCTGCTGGAAGCTTCCTTATGTGACCATATGAAGGATCTTTCTCCCTGCCCTGCATGGGAATTGGACTTCCTTCTGCTTGTTTCATGTGAATAGGGACAGTTTACTGTTGTGTTGCCACACTGTGCCCAAACTAGTTAGAACAAAAGCACTTCATCCCTGCCAGACCTGCTGGCATTGGGGGTTATTTGCATGATTTATATGCAAAGTCTCTGCTTTACTATCTTTGTTCTGCTGTTGCTCCCTTAGTGTCAGGACTGAAACTGTAAAAGTAATCTGCCATGGGGAAAAGCTGTCTCAGTATTACTTCTGCAGACATTTATCCCACCACTGAATAAGCCTGATGGTTCACATCAGATCTGACAGTCCTGGAGTGTGTTTGTTCAGTCTGACCTGAGGTTCATCTCCACACTTATGCCTGGGGCTTGGCTTGCTTGCTGGGACCTGTGGTTACAGCCACAGGCCATACTCTGCTGCAGGACTGCAGCTCCTTTGGTTTTGCCTTGAAGATGAAGGCGAGAGGGAAGGAAAGGCTGCATGTCTTTGTCGGGAGGCCTGTGGAGAGACTGCTCTCTGATGTGCTGCCTGGATGCTGCAGCTGCATTTTTATGTGCCCACCAGCTTGCAAGGGCTGACCATAAGGATGCTCTTGGGGAGATGTGTGAGTTAAAACGTGTTTGAGCTGACATATTTTGCCTCACGTTTGAGTTACTTGATAGGGTGTCTGAACTTTTTTGGCAGGAAAATACTGCCGTAGTAGGCTCATGGTGGTAAAATGAGTTCTTCCACTCAAGGTGTTTGCATTATTAGGTAAGCTTGCTATTAGCCTTCAAAAAACTCGCCTGTTTCTTTTGTTTCTAATTTTTGAGGAGTTCTTTTAAATAACCCTCTTTCCTCAAGTCTTGGTGGGCAGGCGGTTGCGTCAGGGGGGAATGGCTGTTTTCAAGAGGAAGCCTTTATTAACTCTTGACTTTTTGAGTTATCCTGGGAAGGAATTTAGATATTGCAGAGCTCGGTGCTCTTCTGTGGTTTCATGTGCTTCCGTTTTGCGTGCCTCTGTGATGGAGACGGGTTGCGTAAGACACTGACCCACAAGTCCTGGAAAGTAGGACCACATGGGATGGGGGAGGAAAATGCATGGTAAGAAAAGGCTAGCTGTTTGCTTAGGGCACTGCAGCCAGGATCGTGGTGTTGGGATTTAGCTCCTTGGTCTCACAGAGCTTTCGTGTGTGGCCTTGGGTTAGTGAGCACGGGTTCGTGATCAGCTGGCTGGAGTCCAAGCATTGTCCCACAGTTTTGGTAACTTCATGTTCTGTTTCCTTCGTGTTTTCCTCCAAATGATGATGAAAACTCCTTCAGATGTTTGTAGGCGTTCCTTGGAAGGCAGCTTTGATTTTCAGCAAATTCTAATGTTGAGCAAGTCTGAAAATGCTAGGCATGACAAAAAAGGCAGGGGATAAGTGCTGTGTTAATGCTGGGCTGGTTAATTATAACTGTGGAAGATGGCAGGCTCTTTGTTACTCCTCCTTATGATTATAGACCGACCAGCAGGAATCTCAGTGTAGTTCAGGTTGCTCTCCTGCAATTGCCTATAGAATATGTCCCCGACCAAGAAAATCCTGCTTTCATATGGCAAAAAAAACCAAACCCACAAACAAAATAGCCTCGGCAAACCCCAAAGCAGCAAAACACTGTGGAAACAGAAAAGTGGGGGAATCATTGCCTTTTTTTTTTTTTTAAAAAAAAAAAAAAAAGGTGTGTGGCCCTTTAAGAGAAGGTTGAAAAATATCTTAAATGGGGACAGATTAAATGAAAAAACTTGCAAACATCTGATCTCTGCATGCCAGTGTGCTTTCAGCCAGCCACCCCTTTGTCCATCTGAGTTTCTGAACAGTAGATGATCTCACCAAAAAATAAACAAGCTGCAGAAGTGCTTAGGGAGTTTGGCGCATTTAGGAATTAACCAAGGAATCGGGGTGTGTGGGGGGGGAATTTTTCCTCCAGCTACGGCGAAGCAGGGTGCTTCAGCTGGAAAGAAAAGGACGTTTTTGTTATTGCAGGAGCCGGCTCTTTTACCAGCCTTTCCCCGGGCTGGGAGTGGGGGGTGATGGTTGATTATTTTTTTTTTTTGGGGTGGGCTCAGTGGGGCGTCTGCACGGCACGTTCACGAGTGGGTCCTGCTCCGTGGGGAGAGAGAGAGAGAGAGAGAGAGGAGAGGGCGAGGGAGGAACTTTTTCGCCCCAGAGTAACCTCCGCGCCGCCTCAGCAGAGGCGGGTGATTTACTTTTTTTTTCGCCGTGGAACAAAAAAAGGCAGCGGGGAATTTGTAACTGGATATGTGGATGAGGGAGCAATGACCGTCAGTAACCCCGCGCGCTTCGTGCCGCGGGAGCGGAGCGTGTGGATTCATTCCTTGGATTCGTTCCTCCCCCCGACGGCTGCTCCGCCCGGCTCCGGCCGGGAAGCAGAAGTGGCACCCGAACCACCGGTCCCCCTGCTACAGCTGTTCTCTGTAGGACGAGGGGGGAAGTGCAAACTCTTAGTTCTCCCGTGTCATTACTTTCTCTTTAGGGCTGGCTCGTTGTTTCCCCACTGTTTGCTCTGGGCTGCTTTCCTAGAGTGGTAAAAAAACCCAACCAACCAAACAAAAAAAAACCAACAAAAAAACAACCTTGCTGGTTTTGTCTTAGCTCAGCCTGGAAATCTTCACCCTGGTAAATCCTGTGGTGCTTGCTCTCTCTGCCTCCTCCTGGCAGAGCTGCTTTGCTCATCGCTGCTTGTTTGCAGAATCACAGAATATTCTGAGTTGAAAGGGACCCGCAGGGATCATCATGTCCAGCTCTTAAGTGAGGCCCATAGGGGGGTCAAGCCTACTGTCTTGGTTTTATTAGCACCATCATGAAGGTAATAGTGTCCTCTCTCTCCTAAAGAAAATAAAACCAAAACATAAAAAACAAAAAGAAAGAAAAAAATCCCCACAAAAAGCCCCAAACAAAAAACCACACACACACCCCAAAAAGAAAAACAAACAAAAAACACCAACAAAAACCCCAAAACCCAACAAAGAAACACCCCCCCCAAATAAACAAAAAACCAAAACTACCCCTCTCCCCCCAACTGAAAAAAGTAACCAAACCCAAACCGCAAGACAAAAATCCAGAACAGTGTTTGAGGGTCAGTTTCTTAAGATCCAGGTTTGTGACTTCAGTAGTGTGCTTGGATTACAATTTCCCTGTGGTTCCCCTCTTCTGTGGTGAAGATACGAATTTGCTTTAAAGCCAGGAGGTGAAACACCAATGGCTTGAGAAGGTGTGAAGCTTTTGGGAGAGAAATTGGAAAAAATCCTGCAAATGTTTTTTTTTTTTTAATTCCAAGTGGTTAAGATCATTTGCTAGATCTTTGTGCAATTCTATATTATACCTGTGTGTCTGCATATGTCAGACTTCGAAATTTGTGGTAGAGTACATTTACTATTAACACAATTGACTGCAGGACGGTAAATCCCTTGGTGGTCCATGCACCAGCTCAGTCTCATGTTCTGTAGCAACACAGGGATTAAGTGCTAATGCTGGGTTTCAGCCCAGATCAGGGGAAAGCTTGGTGTGTCTTGCTTCTGTGTACATATGTGCAAATTGAGCTGAACTAATGGTGTTAAAGGGAGCTGTTCTTAAAGGTGGGTTGTTGGGGTTTTTTTGTTGAAGTTTTGATTTTTGCTGGGGTTTTTTTGTTTGTTTTTTTTTTTTTTTTAATTGGGGGGTGGGGGGACGGGGTTGAGGTCATGACATCATGGATTGACATTTCTGAAGTCTGCAAAGCTTCACAACGCTTTGCCAGCAGCTCCTCTTTTCCCTTTGTGCCATGGTTTGTGTGATTCCCTATCCTCCATTCGTCAGCTTTGCTTTTCCTGTTCAGAGCTCTCACATGAGTTTCCTTTTGGCTTTGCCCTGACCAGAATGTTGCTTGTTTTGTCACTTTCCAGACTTGAAACTTCGGGATTTCCTGGTTGACAATGAGACGTTCTCAGACTTCCTCCACCATAACGTGTCCATGCCATCATCTGCAGTAGAGGAGTTACTGAATGCAGGGGTCAACCTCCAGCAGGTAAAGAGCACTTTCAACCACTAACATAATGCTTGTCTGTTGTTTGTTTAGCCATAGTGCCAAGATCCACAGTGCAGAAACCCTCTGAGATAGATGTTGTACAAACACAGAGGAAAACGTATTCCCTGCTTCTCTCTTCCATCCTGCCCTCTCAATTTACTGTCTTATTTGATTGTAAGCTGTAAAAGGACACTGGGAACACATGGGCAAATGTTTTGGTCTGCCTGAGATCTCAGGCTAAACTGAATTTCTTCTTTCCTTTTTTTTTTTAGTGTAAGTAAAACATTAATTAGGTTGCTTGTGCTGTTCTAGCTGTTCGGTCACTTAGCTTGGACTGGAGCAGGGTTTCTGTGTGCTGCTCTGCCTTATAGTCCTGTGCAGCAGAAGGAGGTGTGCTTTTAGGTTTGTGGCCAACTCTTCAAGACAGACACATTGTATATTATGTACTACAGGAGTCCTGATATCAAATGAGATTCCTGAGCACTCCCATGGAGCCGTAAATACAGCCAGTGGTGACACTGGACTAGAGCTCCTGTCTTATGATGGCTGTCTGCCATTGTCAGGTTCATAACATGTTTTTTGCTAGGCTTGATGCATTAGTCCACCAGCATCCTTTCCAATGCAGAAGTCAGAAGAGACTTCAAAGAAGACCCATGGTTCTCTTGAGGCAGTGCAAAAGATGATATGCAAAAGGAGAAGGAAATCCATTCTGCCTCCCAACTCCGTATCAGATCTTTTCATTGAAGTGGGATGGATTAATAGTCCTTTTAGTCTTTGTTTTCATGTAGTTACAGATACTGTGCTGCTTTGCACAAGTTGTGTTGTTCTTCAGTAAATTCTACCAAGCCATCTGTTTTAGTGCAGTTTGATAGTTAATCCTCTAAGTTAAGGATATGTTCTACTAAAAAAAAATGTGGAAAAAATTTCTTACTCATTTTAGGGTGCAAGTTTTGTTTTATTTGAAACTAATTTGTCTGAATTTCAAGCTAGATTAAGACAGAATCATGGTACGGATGGTTCTGGAAGGATAGCTGGAAGACTTCAGCAACAGCAACATAGTCATTCTTCCTAAGCTGGTGTGGAGAGGCTTTTAAAACATGCAAAAAATCCAGCTCTCACACTTACGTTGTGTGGCTGCCACGTTGTATCGGTTGTGCAGGGCAAAGCCAGTGGAAGGCGAAAAAAGCTTAGCTTTCATCTATATAACATGTCTGAAGGGCAGTCAGGGGGTGATTGGTCATCTAGTTCTTCCTTGAATGATTTAAGCTGCGTTCTTGTTTATGTAATTCTTGAACTCGTTCTGCTAGGGCACTGGGAGTGAGGCTGTTAAATCTTAACAGTGTTTCGTGCTCAGGGAGGCAGGGAGAGCTGACAGGGCAAGAGGGCAGTAAGCTGCAGAGCAGTGGCCCACCAGATTTTCTTTGAGCACTTTTCTAACACAGACGGTAACCAGAGATGTAGAGCTCTCTCCTCCTGCAGAATGACTTTATCTGAGTCACAAAATGGACCCCTTTGATTTTGTGGGAGGTCTGGGTTGGAGATCTGACCTCGCTGCTGAGCTGACTTCGGTATTAATAGGCAGTAGTTATTAGGTCTCTGTATGGGTGGGTCATATAGAAGGGCCTATGCAGAGTATGCAAACCTCTCACAGGAAATATAGCTGCCTTCTGTGGTCTGTTTGTGTCCTAGGGTTGTTCAACAAGGCAGGAAGTTATGATATGCTAGCAAGTAAGGAACTGAAGTCAGCAAGGAGATGGGACTGTTCACTGGTGTTACTGTGATGATAGTGCTCCAATGTGCCAAGCTGGGTTGTGTGTCCAGCATGATGAAATAAGTGCAAATAGATAAAAGCCACCAAAACCTTCTCTTGATGGGCATGTTGCTTCCTGGGGCAGAGTGGCTCAACACTGTTTCTCCATTACTGGCAGCTGAGGGATTTGGAAGGCTCCTGGATCAGCAGTGGGCAGGCAACTGTCTAACCAAGTCTAATATGCTGCTGTTGTCCAGGTGTGGCCACACAGCTCTTAATGTGGCTTGGAGGCAGGAGTAGGTCCTGTCCCTCCAAAAGTTGGAGGCACAGTGAGGTCCTGGGCCAGAGCTGCAGCATGATGTATTGAATAGCAGTGAGGAGTGAATAACAATGGCCAGTGCATATTCTGCTTGGAGCAAATCTCCCTGTTTCATATGAAGCAGGTGCAGTCCTAGGAGAGAATGATGTGACCTGTGAACACGACCCTGGCATTTTGAGAGTCCTTAGGGGACTTAGTCTGTCACTTAGGATGTATTTTTGCCTGTTGAAGATGCTATGAGTTCAGATGACTGCAGATGGTTAGAGAACCGGCTGGCTTAGCGTGACTGGGTGTTTTAGTTTGGGATGGATGGGCAGAGCCTTAGATTTAAGGTCTTGTGCTGTGGACCTCGGCATTTGGAAGGGGCAGCTTCTCTCCAAAAGAGTTTAAAATCTGAGTGAAAATAGTTGGGCATGCTCAGGATGGTGGAAGGGTTGGTCACCTTCAGTGTTTGTGGGTAACACTGAGACACTAGGAGACACTGGTTTTCTATCTGTCCATGCAGGGAAGCTGGTTTAGACTAATTCCAGGTCTCTGGAGTGTTATTTCCATACCCCATGAATATCTCCTTTTCAACATGGCTATAACACTGGTAGTATGTCTGCTGTCCAAAAAAAAAAAAAAAAAACAAAAAAAACCCAACAACAACAACAACAACAAAAAAACAAAACAAAACAACAACAACAGCAAAAAAAGAAAAAAAAATCCCCCCAAAAAACCTCCAAAATTTTTCAAAAGTCCAGCCTTTTTGATGAGAGAGAGCTGATTTATTCAGCAGAGTGTGCAGCACTGAAATATCCTATTTTTGGCATATGGACCCAGACCAGAGTTAAATGTTTGCACAAGTGTTGCGTTAAAAATCTTTTGCCTCTCCTGTCAGTTCCATTTGCTTGTTTTCTGAACATAATGTGCTTTTTCCCCTAGATGGTTGATACCCCTTTGGTTTTGAAAGATGAGAAAGTTTTCAGACTTACCAGCACTGTTCAGGAGCTGGTAACTCTTCTGGGATGTAGATCAATCCTCCTGAGTTGTTACTGGAAACTGGGCAATGCATGCCAGGTATTATTAAAGAATAGAAAGAAGAAATGAAGTCTAAAGCTATTGTTACCTGTGCATTTACAATAAAATTGTTCCTTCTGTCTAGCCCCATGGCAACCAAAAAGTCTTGCCAGCAGTAGATTCTGCATTTTCCTTGTTTATCACCTTTCTGAAATGTGCAGCTTTTTTGACATGGACCTGTTTGTTGTTCAGCAAGCCTAAATTCTGTAACTAACCTGATTAGAAGAATCTAGGCTGTAAGGTCTGAAAGGGTCTGATGGTAATACAGAGGGATTTTATCAATTTCTTTCATTAATAAGGTGGTTACTTGTGGGTTAAGAAACATTATCGACAAGCAAACCATTACCTTAAGTAGAATTTGCCTGTGAGGGAAGACTCTAGAATCTTATCTCGTCTGTTGCAGCCAGTAAGATAACTTTTTTTCATTGATATGTTATCTGCTCAAAAACACTGCAAAAGGTTTGTCTCAGCACTTAGTGAAGAGATATTTCAGAGCTAAGGGAGAAGATGGTTCTGATCCAGAACTACACAGCAAATGTGGCTGGCAGATACGTCTGAGGAGTTTGGGACATAGGTCTTTTGCCCTTTGCATACATTTGCCAGACTTGTGTCTAGTCACAACCCTTGTTTTTGTCTCTGTGGCTCAGTTCCCAGAAGACTGAAGGTTAGGCAATGCATGTACCCTTGGTTGGAGGAAATGGCTGCTGTGGAGGACAGGATCACTGCTGCTCTGTGCATGTTTGTGGAGAAGTGAAGAGAGACCTTCCTCCCCCAGGACTTCTCTCCCATGTTCTTCAGTGGGGAAACGTTTTTCTTGGAACTGAGTTGTGTATGAGTCAGGGCTGCTCAACCTGTAGAGAAGAATGCCCTCTTACCTCTATCTGGAAATGTTATGAGTGTTTTCTTTTGTCTAGGCAATAACCAGTTTTTTGCTTGGAGTCTTATTTGAAGGGAGACTGACATGCCTTCCTCACTTTTCTAGGTCATTGTGTCTGGTTATCGAATGCGATTGAGAGATCTCTGCAATAACTCAACGTCATCCGAGTATCTTAAAATCCAAAATCAGACGGTGGCCATGGACTCTGAAGCCTTAATTTGCACCTTGTCAAAGGAAAAACTCCATGCAGCTGAGCAAGCCTTCCGTGCTAACCTGAATCCTTTGAAGCCCCTTCAGGTGAGTTCACTGGTCCTACCTGTGAGAGTCTGTCACTGACACAGTGGCATTTTCCAGAGCTTTCAGTCTAGGAACTCATTCGTATGTTTCCAGAGTGAACTGTTCATTGGCAGTAAGAAAGAAGATTGTCTTTATTACTGGAGTGTGAAGAGCATTGCTTCTTCCTGTCATTCTTGCCCTTCCTGTTGCAGTCTGCTACTTGTGGAGCATAAATGTGTGTGGTCTGCAGTTCAGTTTGTCAAGAGGAAAGTGTTTATGCTGCATAGTAACAAACAGGCTCTTGGTTGTCCCTGTGTTTTAGTCAGATATTGTGTCTTGACTGGAATGGGCCCGGATATTAGACCATTTTGTGCTGAGTGCTAAAACCATCACCCTCTGTCCTTAGCGTGAGGCCACTGAGAGTAGAAGTTTCCAGCCACTGATAAGCCACAACCTTTAAACAGGTTCAATTCGTACAAACTAGAGTCAAGTTTAAAAGTCCTGTTTCAAAAATTGACCGACTGAATGGGTTCTGGATCAAGAATTCGTTGAGCTTCAAGAAAATACATTATTTACAGGGTAATTGGAGGCTGGAGCAGACTTGATCTGGGAAAATCTAGTGATGTTTTGCTACAGATCCACAATATCTGTGAAAATACAGAAGTCTGAGGAATTCAGTGCTGGAAACAACAGTAGAGTGAAGAACAGACCACAGAACCCACTTTGTTACCCACTAAAACAAACATTCTGTTGTCCGCTGTGGAAGAAATAAACACTTCGGCTGTGTGAGTTTTCAGATTTGATGAGCCTTTCAGGACTGAGAGTCATGTACCCCTTGCTTGGCTTTGTCCCCAGTCAAAGAGGGTCATTATCGAGTACTGGAATCATGTGAGTCTTCTGTGCAGCATGTAGTGGTCAGTGACTTCTCTCCACAACTCATCTTCTGTTTTCCATGTGTCCTCCATCTGCATTTTTTCTTTCCTTCTGGAAGAATAAGATAATCATAAGCATGAAAAGATGAGGTAACAGCACTAAAACTGTCCCCATAACAAAGATGGGCTCTTTGGAGAGGAATGGCTGTATGCAGTTTCTTGTCTTCAGTTATATGTATGTGTGCACATCTATACATATATTGCTTTAAGCCATTCAATGATGCTAGAATTTCAGGGTCTGAAGAGGATGAAAACAGCCAGCTGTTGTAATACTTAGTATTGGCTTTCTGGGCCCTGTGGAGACTCAGTTTTGCTTTTCTCATTTATGGAAGTTCCTGCAAGATTGCTGACAGAAGTGGGTACTGAGTGTGTCTGTGCCATTAGGTCTGTGTTGGTTGCTGGTGAGATAAAGCAGTCATAAACCACTCTGTGCCACTTGGCAACAGCAATATAGATTTAAGACATTTATGTGCAATTGTAGGGGACTTCTGAGAAGCTGGCTCATTATCTTGTCTACAAAGGGGAAAAAAAGCTGGAGGACAGAGGCCAGCAGTTCTAAACCTGCTGTGTGTTACTGTCTGGTAAAGGCCCACAGTTTTTCCTTAGAAAAATGTCACAGCGTACCATCCAGTTAAACTGCTGTAATGCATCAGTGAGTGAAATAAAAACTAACTGGCTTCAATGTGTCGGGGCAAAGCGAATAAATTAACTCTAGGATCACGACCAACACGTTCGAAACTTGTGTCTCTAAAGACCAAAAAGTGCGCTGACCTGCAGTAACATCCTTGAACAAAGAGAGAACTTTCTGTTCGTGAACAAAGGACGCTTTTGACACAGCTTATTGAAAGCACTGTGTGTCAAATCTTGGACGTGCACACTGAAGACAGCTTGTACCATATCTACTATAGAGTCTGTAAACCAATAACAACAGTTTGCCCAGAGATTAATTTTTTTTTTTTCCCCTTAATCTCTTTGATGTACTTCACAGCAAGTCATTTCAGTAAGTAGAGTAAGAGCCAAGTCAGGTGCAGCTACAACAGCAATTTGGAGGCAGGTTTTTAGTTTGTGTAATGGGACCTGGGCTTCACTGGTTGCTCCATTTTGTGACTTATGGAGTGGCAGCATCTTAGTGCAAGTAGGGTAGTACAGGGACTGGAAGCTGTGTGCAGGAACTGTGTAAATTCAACACCAAGGGCTCGAATAGTAAACCAGGAGTTTGAGCCCCTCAGATATCTGCGCAGTAAAGTGGCTGTGGTTTCTTGAACTGTCCTAATCCTGAAGACTTCAACTCCTCCTTGTTTCTGTCCCTGTGCTTTCCTGTTGTTATTCCATCTACAAGATGATGGCAGTAAATTACATCATGGAATTGATCCAAGAGGCACCTGACTGGGTGCTTACACAAACATTTGTGCTGAAATATGAAGAGGAGGGTGCAGTATTGAGATAAGGGAGTGTGTGTGTGGCCTGTGACCCTGATGATGACTCCTGCTGGCTTAAAGTGTGTGTGCATTTGAAGCCTCAGAGAAACTACAGGTGTTCTAGGTAACTCTTGAAAAACTCAGTAATTATTAACAAATTATGGCTTTAAAAAAGAAAAGTGCTTGCTTGGTGAATTGCTTGAGCTGTAAATGCCACAGCACTGTTAAGGACTTTTTTTTAAAAAGAAAGGCAAAAAATAAGCACTTTATATACCTGCTCATCAGTTCTATCCAGAACACCTTGAATGTTGCCCAAAGTGCAGTAGTACAGTTAAAACAAAGAACTTCTAATTAAAATTTTCCACTAGGATTTCTAGCTCTGTCACTCATCCTTTGTATTACTTCGATTTAGCCTTCTCTGCGGGATGAGGAAACAGATCCAAGCACATAGAGGCATAATAGGAGGGTTAAAGGGTGTCTCCTTATTCATTTTTTTATGTAAGAACCTATTTGAGACAGGCTGTTTAGATCAAAACCCAGCAAAATATCTGGAAGTGATCACAGGGCAGCAAGGCAGAGGATCAGCTCTCCTTCTTCTCTGGGTGTTTCAAAAAGTCAAATTCCTTTTTCCAGGACCCACGTCTTAGTCTGCGTTCATTCTCTGAAGAGAATGGTCTTTTGACCAACAATAAATACTGTGGGATAGGGGACATGTTGTACAAGATGCAGACACATCTTCTCTTTTTGGGGTTTGCCTTGTGCGCTGGGTGTGGTGAGTGGGACTGAGGTAGGAGAAGCAGGTTTGAGAACAACAGTGAAGCAGTAAGGTTGCAAGCACTCCAAATTTCCTTTCCCTCTTTCTCCCAGTGGTAGGCCAGCAGCTGTCCCATGGAAGAACTACACAGTTTGGGAAAGATTTGCAGGAGCAATGGCATTAAGTCCCCACCCATCCCAACACAGTCTGGTGGGACACCTCTGACTGTCTTATATAATAGAAATACCTGTTTAGACTTGCCTCTGCAAGTTCTCCTCAGTTTAGAATATGATTTGAGGGGGAGGGGAAGGTTTAATGACAATTCAAATTCGTCCTGTAGGATTTCATCTCTGCAGCACTGCCTAAGAAGGGCTTTGCCACACTCAATTCCAGTGAGTAATAAGCCATAAATATGTTGTGGCTTGTGTACTGTAGTGGTCCTTGAAAGAGTGTGGGTGAGCACATGAAAATCCAGTTGTTTTTTCTCCCTTCGTAATATGGGTGGTATTTTGTCAAAAGGTTAGCATGAACTAAGTGTTAGATAATAAATGGCTTTTAGAAAAGGTCTCTTAATGTAAATATGTGCTGCAACTGAACTTGTGGCTTTCCTTGCTCTTTTGAGAGCGTTTTCAGTCAAGCACAGTGATATCATCCTTTTAAGCAGCAGTAGTTTGGGACTTCTGGGAAACAAAAGCAGAAGCTTAAAGCACATGATTTTTCTGCAGAGGCCAGTAAAAAGTTTCTGCTGAGATCAGTATGGAGTTGCAATAACTATTTCAAAGCAGATGTGGCAGAGTGGTCTTTATGAAGCAGAAACAGTTAGCTGTATGATGCAGACTGAATTTTGGTGGAATTTTGTTATGACTTTTCAACACTTTAAACACATGCACTCTCATGTATGTTAGTGAATTGGATTTTTCCATCCCCAGTAAGTCTCAGGTGGATTTATTCAAGGCTTGTCTTGATTGTGCAGTCAACTCCTGTCATCTCAAGTATTTTTCACTATTTAAATCCTGTAACATGCACATACGAGCACACAAAGTCCCCTCAGAGCACTCTGTGCCTCAAGAGTATTATGATGTTGGCTGCCCCAGAAGACAAGTCTAGTGACTTGCTAGACACTAACACAGTAATCATACAGGGCAGTTGTGCTCAAAACCTGCTAGAACTTTGTCTTTCCACGGTGTGCCTGGAATGGACAGTCGATGTTTTTGCAGCGCTTCACCAGAACAGCCCCAGGATGTAGTGCAGACACCTGCTAAAGCCAGCCTCACAGTAGGACCAGTCTTACTGAAGCTGCCCTGCACCATCTAGAGGTTTCTTATTTATGGACTGATCTACTTAATGAGCCCCTACAAAGTTTTATGTTGCAGGGAAATCAGTGACATGCTCATCTGTTCGAAGAAGACTGGCCTCTGTGACTGATTTTTGTCATTGTCTCTGGAGATGACTTGTGAGAGGCTACCTGAGTGGGCTTTAGCATGCAAGAGGTGGTAAAGAAAATAAAATTTCCTCCATGTCAATGATACCATTGCAAGTTATGGTGAGAAATGAACTTGAAGTGACATGAATTTGTTAGGGAAGAAAAATCAGGGTACTGTGGTGTGAAAGGATAGGTTGGCTGCTCCTCATGTTTCAGAGTAAGGTTTGCAAGCTCCTTGAATCTCCTAAGACTGACATACTGAGTCAGGACAAAGTCTGGTTAAGCTCAGTGTCATTGAGTGATAGCCCTTAATGGAGGCATGTGACAGAATGCAGCCATGGGGCAAATATGTAATATTTCCTCAGTATAAAGTCCTGTTCTTCAGTAGCTTGTAACTCAGACTTTGTCAGCTACTGCTAGGATCTTGGTGTTCAATAGCATTTGGTAAGATTTTTATGTTTAATGAGTTCTTTTAAGCCTTTCTCAAACTCACAATACCCTCAGGATTGCATAATAGCTACTGATATTTTTTTTCCATTTTGACTAAGTTGCATATGCAGAAGCTTCTTTTGGTTTTGTTTTAGACTAGTCATTTCACTGGAAGTCCTCCAGTCCTGTAATGTGAGGCACAGTGAACAATCATCCCCAGTTTCCATTCTCCATCCCACTTGTAATTCCACAGACCTCTCATAACCTGTGTTTGTCCTTACAGATCCCATTGGAAGACTTGTGGTCTATTGTTCTTCCAACGAAAACCGTTTTTGCCTTGAGTCACACTTGTGGCCTTTGCTCCTTCAGAGATGGAGAACCCAAAGTTGCACGTAGTTCTTGAGAACCAGGACTGCAGTGTGGATTTATATTGATGTTGATCTGTTTTATCACAGTAATTTTAAGATCTCCCTTTCTGAGTGGCACTAGCTCATTCAGAGTTATAGAAGTGTATCTTAAGGTTCTTCTCCCTTATGTACTTTACTTTGCAGTACTGAATTTTGTTTGGCACTTTGTAACAGTGTGTCAGCATGAAGTTGTTCACTAATCCTTTGCAATTGGATTTTGACTCTTCACTGCTCTGAACCAGTTAGTGTCATCAGAAAACTCTTCCTCATCCACGCTGTCCTCTGAATGCAGTAAGCAACACAAAACTATGTAGATTGAGGTATATGGAGCAGAATAAGCACATCTATTGTTATGCAGGAACCTAGGACCTTCCAAGTCGTTGCTAAAGTGGTAGAGCAGATAATGTAGCTTTGGTATCTGCTAACTGAATTTCTTTAAATGTGTCTTGAAGGTCTAAGCCTGTGGGAATTTTGAATTGCTTTTCTCCTACACCAGTGATGTGGGTTTTATTTGTCCAAACTTTAAGGCTCCAAAGCAACTGGCTTTGGAGCGAACACCAACTGTGCACTCAGAAAAATTATCTAAGTCTTAAATGTCCCAGCAGATCAGCAGAGCAGTGCCCATTTACACCAGCTGATGCTGACCAGGTCTTAGCAGCCTCCAGCAGATCAACTAGAATAAGTGAAAGCCTCCAGGCTTTGTTTCCAGGAGTGACTCCAGGAAAGATGTGAAAAGGAAAAGATTCAGCTCAAAAGTCGTGTGCTGGAATCAAGGGCTTGGCTGTTCAATGTGTCACAATGTAACTTCAGTATGCTTTCAGATGCCACAACATGTAGCTACTAATGGGAAATCTTAAGAAATTACTTTAATCTTCATTCCCTTGAAACAAAGATTGCGTCCAAATGTTTCTATGCATGATAATACAGATATGTGAACAGAAGGGCAAAAGAACCCCACAGCCCAAAATCCAGGCCTGCTAGTTACATGTAGAGCAACTGGAAACAAGGAGTTGTCTTCAGTGTAACTCCCTGCTAGAGCAAATAATTTCCTAAAAGCTATGCCTTCCACTTCCAGAAACCTGTCATCTTGCTCTTGGTGAATGGTGCATGTCAGCTGTTTCCTGGAAACTGGTTGTTTTTAAATAGGCCACTGGTTTAGATAAAAAACATCAAGGCCTGATGGGGGGACTTGAATAGTGCTGATATACACTGTAGTAAGGAGTTCTTTCTATGTGAGCTGGTATCTGTGTAGTCTCACTGAAAACTTGTGCCTACCAAATCACTTTGACAATATCCTCCGTTGTACTGACTTTGTACATCCCCTTCTTAGTACTGGCTTGCAGGATTTCAGGTCTGTCCACGTGCTGTGCTTGCTTTGTGGCCTGGAATGCAAGTCATCCTTTGCACTGTTAAGTGTGTGTGCATGCATATAACATTTTATTGGTATGGTTCTGGTTATGGCATCTGTACCTAAACCCGTGAGGAGGGAAAGGAGTGATCCTATCACATTGCAGGGTGCAGATGCCCGAGGTATTTTAAGTTCAAGGTTGCACAGAAAGCCAGCTCTGCCTTCCCCATCAAGAAAGTTGCTGTGTAAGCAGTCCTTACTACTGTATACAAGAATGTTTGTAAGAGTTTAATAATCTTGGTGCCTCGCAGTAACTTTTAGTTTCTTTTTCTGTCTTCCTGCAGAGACAACTTTCTTTCAATTCCTCCTTGTGGGATCTATCAGAAACTGTGGAAACTTTGAGAGAAAGCTTTGGGAAGCTTGTGAAAGAGGTAAGGAGAACTTTTGTGTCACAACACATTACCATTGTGATGAAGTTACTGTCTTAGCCTGCCATGGAGCACAGAGGCACGGGTGTCCTTAGAGCAACTCTTCAGTCAAATCCCTGGCTTGTTTTGAAAACTTTGCCCATCCTACAGCCGTGTCAGTGCAGGCAGCGCTCTCTTTGCAACCCCTTGGCACTCCCAAGTTACAAACACCATAGCAGGAGTTCAGATGTTTTCTGTAGTGTTTTGCCTTCTCAGCAGTGGCACAACTGTTGCCCTTGCAGTACATCTGCTGCCTAGCAGTGCCTTACGAGCTGTATGTGGAGGCTTTTCACTGTTTTTCTTCACTCAGCTGCCAACCATGTCAGGGTTATTACTTGGTTGTATCTACTGTTTTTTGGGTGCGGTTAGGGTATGGCATGTGGAAAAGATGTTGTGGCTGTTCTAATCTAAAATAGTAGCTGTAGGCTACTGTTGCCTCTTTGTCTAACTAGCTTTTTGGGGTAGAGACTGTTTTCCAGTCTTGAGGGGCACTCGGCACAACGACATGACAACACTAAACATTAACAGAGATTTGCAGAGCCAAATTGACATTCTCGAGACTGCAAGTATTTGTTTTTGCAGGTGAAACGATGGATCAAGAAAAAAAAGCCCCGCGTACCTTAGTGTGAGTCAGAAGTCCAAATCTGGCGGGGTGGGGGGTGCTGAGCCAGAAACTTATCCTAGTTTTTTTGCCTGACTCTGACTTTGAAGTGCTGCTGTTAGTCAAAAACATTCTCTCCCTGGAGCAGAAATCACAACCATCTAAGCTAAACAATGCCGCCGCCTCCATGTAAGCTAAACAATGCCGCCGCCTCCTCCTCCCCTTCGCTAGTCTTCCGTCTTCTGCATCAGAGCAGGAGAGCTCAGCGGCCGTGAACGGCAGTAACCTCTGAGAGCAAGCACAAGAGCGGGTCACTTCAGGTTAGCAAGCGCCTCACTCCCACGGAGGGGCAGCTGCCGGGAGCCTGCGCCCTGCCAGCCAACAATTCCTGGCACGCATCCTTCCCCGAGTCCTCCAACCTGCCGCTGAGTCCCATTTGCATTGAAATTAAGACTATTCCAGGATCAGCTTCAGCTAGGACCGACCATGGCAGAGCTTTTGCTGCCACCAGGGAGGCTGCCCTTCAGAGTTTGATTACAGCTGTTTCCTGTTACGTCACTTCAGCTTGCGTTTTTTTCCTTGTCTGGGATAAAAGTAATTGAAACCATGTGATACTCAGTTTGCTGATGTGGACGAAAACGTCCCACAGTAACGTGCCTTTTGCTTGGCAGCTGCTTTGGGTAGGACTACCTTTTATTTTGCCCTACTGCTCTGCAAACAAAGGCAGCTTTTTGCCCTGTGTACAATATGAGCTGCTCCAGATGGCTTGACCGAAAGTTACTTCTTATTGTCTGTCAGGCGGATTTCTGTGTGAAAAGGAGGGACTTGCTCCCTTGTTTCAAAGGGCAGCAGCTTGAGGGGGTTGAGAGAACTATTGTTTGTGCCATGTCTAGGAGCCTTTCTAGCAGGGAATTTTAATTAGAAAATGGTCTGAACAAAATATTTGTCTTGGAGTGTGGGGGTTGATTGGGTATGTGTCCTTGAACTCTTCAAATCAAGGTCCAGGAAGGCAGATTAGACGCCAAGAGCAAGGGCAACTATTAAGAAACACTTACGGGGCCAGGTCTGATGTCTGGGAAAAGAAACAGCTTAGTAACCCTTCATGCATGAGATGCTTGTTTCCAGTGGTGTAAAAAGAGCAACTCTGCATGTAAATTGTGAAGTTGCTGGTGCCAAAGATGAAACAAAGCTCCTTGCTCAGGCTGTTTTAAAATTATATGTAAAAATGTATTTGCCAATGCACTCCCTCTGTAAGATGATTAAAACTTCATGTGTTCATGGGAATTAACTGCACTTCCTATTTGTGCACCTTTGCTCCTCCTATTTTGGAGTTTGTGGTACTTAGCTAAAGCAGCTGACTTTTTGCTGAGCTAAAATGAGCTGTTTTGCTTAAAGTATCAGTACTCCTTAAGGGGTCTCTTTGAATTGTACCCTGAAACTGTAACACGTCTGAAATGCAGCCTTGGCCTCTTGGGTAGGGAATCATCAAATCGGAAAGGCCACATGAGCGTGTGTAACAAACAAAGGCTGTTATGTGACACTTTTTTTCCATCAGTGTCCCATGATGCTAGGGTCCTGTCAGTCACCCTGAACCTGTGGAGTCAGGTTGAGTGGCACCAGGGTGCAGACAAAGGCAGCAGTGAGGAAATGAAAGCACACTTGAACCAGTCACTCTGGACACACGTACTGAATCCTCAGGCTTTAGCTGTTCTCACAGCTGTCTTCCATCAGATCAGTGTGTCATGTGTTTTTAGGCAGCTAAAAATAGAGGCTCCTCGTGTAGATGACACATAGTAGCTGTAGTTTAGCATAAAAGAATTTTTGTCCAGATGTTGGCCCATCCAGAGGATGCACAGCCCTGCAGATGAACACAAAGGGTCAGGTTTGCTTCCCACTGTAAGGCCAGAGACTCTTGAGTGCACTTTCATTGGGTGATCTTGGACTGAGTTGTTCTAGCACACTGCTGCTTTTCAGCATTGTTGCTGGCTGGCTTTACCAGCTGTCTTAGACTTGGGTTACCTGCATTTTAAACAAAGGTGACAGAACCAATACACAGTGAGCAAAATTGGCAAATGGTCTTTGATTGACTCCGTCCCGTTTTCAGAGACGGTAACAGTTGGACCACAGCATCTAAAGTTTGTTTCTAAAATGCAGCTTGATGAGCAGTTACAAATAGGTGTCTCAGCAGCTCTCCTTGCCTTTATTAGTGCATGTGGCTGTTTTGGGCAGCATGGTAAAAACATCCAAGTTGATGTCACCTGATATTTCATAGCAGTCAAGAAATCAATTTAAATGCCGGAAAACATTTAAAATGGGATAGAGAACCATGTAGGCTTTTACCGTTTGATAGGGAACACAGATGTAGGCCCTTAATCTCCAAAAAAGGATATCAGAATTGGAAAAAACATTCAGAAAAGGGCAGTCAGGACATTTAGAAGTGGAATGACTTGCAGGCAAAGAACAAGGGAATAGGCTAAGACTGGACAGCTTGGAAAAGAGACGAGCTGGGGATGTGGCAGAGGCCTATGAAGTTGTGTGGCACATGAAAGAGATAGGAATGGAATGTTAACTGTCTCTTCCAGTAAAACAAACAAAACAAACAAAACACACAAAGAAGACACCAAAGGGAGCTAACCATAGCCAAATTAAGGAAGGGGAGAGAAGGTTCTTTGGAGTGATACGGTGATGTGTTGGGTGTTAAACACTTGTGGATGTTCAAAACTCCAGGAGCTGATCATGGAAGAAATTCATTGAGGGTTAGGAAATAAAAGTTCCTGGAGCTGAAAATAAATGGAAGGTGGAAGGTTACTTGGGGGAAGTATCCTACATTCTTGCCTTTTTCTTGTTTTTTCATAACATCCACTTACTGTCACCATCACAGAGGTGTTGTTCTTGCGTCTTGAGACAAGGAGTCTGAGAGCAATGCTCCAGTGTAGCATGAAGTACCCAGGGAAGTGGGTTGCTTTTCCTCTTGTGGTGAGCTTAGCCATACCCAAGTATGGCCACATTAATGCAGTGAGTGTCTCAGACTGAGGGCCTGGTGCTTTTATTCATGACACATTGCAGACACATTGTCTGGCTTATGCCAGACAAATGAGTCTGGAGGTACCAATTTTCCTGGCTGGTTGTATGTTGTCACCCAAAGCCTGGTGCCAGATCAGCTGGGCAGAAGACTCCTTGCTGTGGCTGGCTGCATGCACAGCTTGCGCTGTAATCAGGCTCCAGGCTGCAGCAGGTCTTGTTTTCAACAGCATTTTCTGGGAATGCTGTTGACGATGGGACAGGAAGTTTCTGGGGCAGGGATAAGCGATACCAATCTGAGTGGTCGAACTGGCTGCCAGGTGTAAATCAGTGGAGGCTTGCTGACCTCTATGGAATTGTGCCAGGTGACACTGCCGTGGCCTGCAGCTCACCCAGCCTGTGTCTCCTGAGCTGCACTCACTGTGTGTTGTTCCTTTAATCCCTGTTCTGACTCAATGCACCCCACCCCACCAGTCCTTGTGAGGGGACTCCACTGGAACGTGAGCCATTGTGCAACCGGGAGGAGAAGCAGCTTCCACATGAGAGGACAGGGAGGGCAGGAACCACCCAAAGCACTGGAGGAGAAAACTCTAGAGTAAAGAACTTGGCAAGGATACATTCCAAGTGCTTGCACAGAAGAGACTTCCTTCTATATTCTCCTGCTGTAGAAGGGGGGGAATGTTATCCCTGGTCCTTACCCTTGATGTTGTGTTCAAGGGCATTCTCGTCTGTTCAAAACCAGATGTGTGATTTGAAGGAGCACGGCAAGACCTTCTCCTTTCATTAATCCTGTTCTGTACTTGCTTCCATTCTTTTCTACCCTCTTCCCCTCCAGTTGCTGACTATGAGGAGCTGGAGTGACATGAGGCAAGAGGTGATGTTCCTGACCAATGTGAATGCCTCAGACTCCTCTACACAGATCTACCAGGCTGTGTCACGCATCGTGTGCGGCCACCCTGAAGGTGGAGGGCTCAAAATTAAATCCCTTAACTGGTATGAGGACAACAATTACAAAGCACTATTTGGAGGCAACAACACTGAAGATGATGTAATTAACTTCTATGATAACTCCACAAGTAAGTGTAACCCTGGCATGGCCCACGGTCCCGTCTACTTCATGGTTGTCACCACTGGTGTTTCCCAAACTTCCACAGATGAAAGCAGGTGGTCCTGAGGGACAGTATACTCTGTTGTTTCAGAAAGGCACATGCATGTCATCCTGCACATGCCCTTAAGTTCAGTGAAGGTGCCAACATGCAGAAATTCCCAAGGCCCTTCTGGAGAGTCCACAGAAAGCTGTGCAGTGGGCTTCCTTCATGGGGAGAGGGAGCACAGTCATGTGCAGCCTTTGGAAATCTGTCCTTTTTGGGACAGATTTTGCTTGTGTGGTGCAGTGGGGTTGTTGAGAGCATTGCAGAACTACTGCTGTGGCTCTTGATGGAGGCGAGCTGGTTGCTCCGTGTTCACTGGGCAGGCTTGGGCTGAAAGGGGCTTTTTGCAGAGCTTTGTAGTAGAGGAGGGGTTTTGTGTCTGAAAAATGCTGTGCTTTCAGTTGTGACTGTCCTTGAAGCCCACGCTAGTGGGGTTTATGCCTTCTGCAGTTGTCACTGTGCTCTGCAGCCACTCACTCTTGTGCTCTCTTAATCAGCACCCTACTGCAATGAGCTAATGAAGAACCTGGAATCCAGCCCACTTTCCAGGATTATCTGGAGGGCTTTGAAACCCTTGCTGATTGGGAAGATCTTGTACACTCCAGACACACCAGCTGTAAGGAAGGTCATGTCTGAGGTAACTATAGCCCTGTCCTCTGATATGTAGCACAAACTATGTCCTCTGGCTGTGCAGCTGATCTGGTCTAGTTATATTGGACCCAAACACAAGCCTAGAAAGGATTGGCTGCAAAAGCAGAGCCTCCTTAGCCTCTCACCTCCCATGCACTCACTCTTGAAGGCTCAATGCACCCTCTCAGCCCACAGTGGGTCTCTGCCAGATTTTGGAAATAAACTTCCTCTCCTCTTTGTGACAGGTGAACAGGACATTCCAGGAGCTGGGTGTGTTTCGTGACCTCGGGGGAATGTGGGAGGAGATAAGCCCAAAGATTTGGACATTTATGGAAAGTAGTCAGGAAATGGATCTCGTTCGGGTCAGTATGCTGTCCTTGCCAGAACCACTACTGTTGTTTTTTGCAATAAGTGATGAAATATTTATTTTAGATGGTGCTTCATGGTCCTTCAGAGCTGGATTGGGCAGATAAATAGTATGGATGGGACCGCTTCTCGAAGCAGGTTGTGATTGTACTAATCCTGCATTATGCTTGACATTCCTTCCTTCATGTAACAATCTCCTGCAAATGGGAGTAGTGGACGTTTAAAACCTGTTTCTAATCTGCCTCTGTTGGGAAATGGATTGTTTCATCCACAGCATTGCCCTAACAAGTTATAAGTACATCACCATGGTTCCTCACGTGCAGCTCTGAGGGGTGGAGCTTTGCACCCTGTGCTGATGTCTTTGGAAGCACAGCAATGTAAAACTGGGGTCGAGCAACTGAGGGACAACTGTAGAGGAGCTTTTCCAGTGGTCTCTGCGAGGCAGCTGGTTGGGTATCACTGTGCAGCTGTTTGTGTACAGAGACCTCCCCAGGTCTTAAAAGCCTTGAAATTCTTTCCTTTTTTTACTCCAGTGTAATGCTGTGCTGAATAATCTATGACCTGTCCTGTTGTACTTTCCCATCAACATGACATACTGGAGTGTCAGCCTCCTGTACCTCTCTTGGCTTTATGAAAGTTAGTGCTGTAGATGGGTAGCATTGGAGGTGAGAACTGTGGCCACTAACTGTAAACTGAACAGTTTGTTGCAGAGTTCAGGTGGAAAGTCAAGGTCCAAAACTTTGATTTGCAGTCATGTCCTGGGAAAAATGAATGTTTGTGGGGTTTTTTGTTTGTTTGGGTGTTTTTTTTAATGGGCCCTGTGCTTTTCTGGTTTCCTGTTTTGTGTTGCTTGTTAACTCTGCTGTCTCTGGTAGTTAATTCTTGATCTTCCTAGCAATCTCTCTTCTGTATTGGTGTAGGAGTTCCTTTGTTGTCACCTATTGATGATCACACAAGCAAGAGTACTTCACTGTCAGTGCCCAGGCAGCTCCCAGACAGCATCCCACTCAGTTTAGAGGTGCAGCATGGATCATTTGCACCTTGAGGACATGGAGGTGCTGGAGCATTTCCCAGGAAGGGCAACAGAGCTGATGAAGGGACTGGAGCACAAGTCTTGTGAGGACCAGCTGAGCAAGCTGGGGTTGTTTATTCTGGAGCAAAGGAGGCTTGGGGAGACCTTATTGCTCTCTGCAACTACCTGAAAGAAAGTTGGAACTGGGTGGAGGCTGGTCTCTTCTCCCAGGTAGTAAGAATGAGAGAAAAGGACTTCAAGTTGTGCCATGAAAGGTTTAGATTAAATATCAGGAAAAATTTCTTCACTGAAAGAGTGGTCAGGTATCAGAACATGCTGTCCAGGTGGTGGAATCACCATCCCTAGAAGTGTTCAAAAGGCACTTGGCTGTGGTACTTGAGAACATCACTTAGTGGTGGGCTTGGCAGCGCTGGGTTAACATTTGATCTCAGTGATCTTAGAGATGTTTTCCAGATTTAACAAGTGAATAAACTGAAACACAGTTGCCTGTTTGTGGGTGCTTTCAAGAGGGAGGTAGGTCCTTTGCTGGTTTTTAGCCACTGAGGGTGCTATGCTGCTGGGTTGACCAGTCACCATCTTCCAACTTTCTGGGTTGTACAATCTCTTTGGCATATTTCTTCCTGCTGAAGTACAGGAATGTGCTTTGCTTGCCCATCTCTGCCACTTCTAACTTGATGCTAATGTGGCTGCTCACTTCAGGAAGGACAATATGTGCCCTTAGAGTTAAGGAGCTTTTATGTGGGCACTGAATGAGATGAGGCTGAGCCACTTCCCTGCAGGCGTGGTGTCCTTTCTGCTGGGGATGGTGGCATAAGCTAACCTTGGGAGGCCAAGTGAGAAGAGAGAGAGCATATCCAATCCCTGTTTGCTTGGATTTCCCTTTTGTGTGTTTTCCTTTGCTAGCTTGGTCTGTTCTGTTTCTCCAGTTTGCAGTGCTGTTTTTATAAGTGTGTGACCCACTACTTTCTGGTTTGCGGGTAACAGCAGAGAATGGGGAAGCTCTCCCTGCTTGATTTTTTTTCTTGGGGCAGAAAATCCATTTCCTGTTTTTATTCATATGGATTTTTGCAGTTTTTTCTCTTGTGCAGGCTTTTTTTAATTTTTTTTTTCCTCATCTCCCTGACTTCAGTTCAACTATGTCCTTTGCAATTAATGCTCCCTTCCTGCCTGGTCATATATTGTCTACCCAGTGGACTGGTGTCTGCTTCAGTGACAGGCTGGAATTGCACTTGTGTGAGGCCTTGAGCATACAATAGCCTGTCCTCAGAAAACTAAAGTTAAACGAGATGAAAAAAGCACTGTCCCAGCCAGGAGAACAAAGGCAGTACCTCATGGCTGTACAGGACTGCTTCAGCCAGCCCTGGTGACACAATAGCAAAATATATAAGAAAATCACCTGGCCTCTGGTGCTGGTATTTCTGCTCAGCACCGTGACAGTTGAACCTTCTTCCATGCCCTAGTCCCTCTCCATCCCAGCTAGGAGCAGAAGCTTGGCAACCAGCATAAGCTGAGTGGGTTTCTGCTGAGCACGCGCCTCCCTCTTCCCTGGTTTGCATTTGTAGGGTGCAGAGCTGTGCACGGCTCTCTGCTGCCCTCTCCTTGGGAGAGGGGTGGCAGGACATGGAGGCAGCCAACCAGCCTGCAAAGCACACCCGATGCTGCAGCTATACCTGGGGAGGCATGTCCTTCACAATGGGAGGGTGAGAGGAAGGACCCCACTGTGCTGATCCTCCCAGTATGACAGGGGGCCTCTCCCTGCACCTTTTTAACAGGTGTTTCCCATGGTAGCACGTGTTTTCATTATGAGAGAGGAGACCTAACATTAATTCTCATAAGTGCTTCTCCTTTGAAAACGAAATATTTGCAGACGCTGCTGAAAGGCAGAGCCCTCTGGGACCTGCACTTGCCAGCGTCCAACTGGACAGTGGAGGACATTGCCCGTTTCCTGTCAAACCATCCGGAGGACTTGGGGGCAGAAGATGGCTCCGTGTATACCTGGGTGGATGCCTTCAATGAGACAGACCGGGCTATCCAGACCATCTCCCGCTTCATGGAGGTGAGATCCTGCTGCTGTGAGAAAGAAGCTGGGGGGATGGCAGGAGCTTGATCTCCGCCCGTGCAGTGGGGTGTTCTGGAAGGGGAAGTTCCTCAGTCCATTTTCTGGGCGCTACCAGGCGTTAGCAGGGCTCAGTACACAGCATATGAGAAAGTTATCATTTATTCAGGTGCCTAATTTAGATGTAGGGACCTAGCTGTAGGCCTTGTTCTTGAAGCTTTTGCTTTGGCTCCTGTGTGTGGTTTCCTGCCCTCCTGTTATTGGGTGACTGAGAGTTGCTGCTGTCTCTGGCAGTGTAACAGTTCCTGTTTTGGTCTGGGGTTTAGCTGGGGACCACAGTGAAGCCAGCAGCTGCTCTAAACTGAGGGAAGACAGCAAGTAACAAAATTAGTTCTGCTTGTTGCCTGATCATCCTGGGAGATGAGTGCAAACAGAAACAGGCCATGGTCTGTCAGGGACCTGGTCCAAAGCCTTCAGATCTCTCCATGATATTTAGAGGCTTTGAATGACTGGTTTATTGGTAGAAGAGGAACTAAGACTGTGTATGGAAACTGATACTTGGATGAGGTCCTGTAGGTAGTGCTGCTAGTGCTACCTAACCTCTTGTACAGAAAATACCTTTGCTGGGGTATCTATCACTAATAGGTGACCATCAAGCAGGCAGAAGTGACATCTTTTGCAACTTACTGGGCTACTATAACCCATAGCAAAGTAGTCCAATGCTGTCTCTTCCTTGGGCATGGAATTACCATTACAGAGTTCTCCTTTTTTCCTCCATCCCAAATGTAAACAAAGTACATTCTGGTTTAGTAATGTATCCAGTAAATGCTTCCAATTCTACTCCTGTCTAGTGTGTCAACTTGGACAAACTGGAGCCTGTGGCCACAGAAGTCCGGCTTATAAACAAGTCCTTGGAACTTCTGGATCAAAGGAGGTTCTGGGCTGGCATAGTCTTCAATGAAATAGCTCCTGACAGCACAGACCTCCCTCAACATGTGAAATACAAGATACGCATGGACATCGATAATGTGGAAAGGACCAACAAGATCAAGGATGGGTGAGCCCTGACATCCTGCCCGATGGATGATTTCTTATGGCAGATGTGGTGATGAAGATTTCTCATGGAAAGGTCTTGTTCCCTTGGTGCAGGTACTGGGATCCTGGTCCCCGTGCTGACCCCTTTGAGGACATGCGCTATGTCTGGGGAGGCTTTGCCTATCTGCAGGATGTGGTGGAGCAGGCTATCATCAGGGTGCAGACAGGCACGGAGAAGAAGACAGGAGTTTATGTGCAGCAGATGCCCTACCCGTGTTATGTGGATGACATGTATGTATGCAGGCTGCTTCGAAACCTCCCAGGGGGGAGCAGTTTGGGAGGCATGGGCTCTTGTCACTCCTCAGGCATGGTTTATGTCCCTATTATCAGTGAGGAGGCATTCTCCATAGTGTTCCTAATCCCTGGAATTAGGGCGTACAAAGTACGTTCCTGAGGTGTGACCATATCCCCGCACCTGATGCAAACAAAAATAGCCCTGGGGAAAAAAGCAGACACATATGCACAGGAGAGTGGAAAGAGGACACTTGAGAGCAGTCCCCAGGCAAGGCAGGTCTTTGCACCCACTCTTCCACCTGGTGATAGCTGTAGCTCCAGCTCCCACTCCTAACTAGCAATGTGCTCCAAACCCATCAGCCTCACCTCATGGTGATCACACTGATCCTGTGTCAGGCTCTGCACATCAGCTGCTGTGTGCAGTGAAGCCCTGGCTGTCACCATGCTCTCATAGCCCTTGAGTGATACTGCAGTTCCAGTGATGTTTCTCACTGTGCTCTCCTGGCCCTTTTCCTTCACTTTCTCAGATTTCTGCGTGTCATGAGCCGCTCCATGCCCCTCTTCATGACACTAGCCTGGATCTATTCAGTGGCTGTGATAATTAAGGGCATTGTGTATGAGAAGGAAGCCCGGCTGAAAGAGACGATGAGGATTATGGGACTTGACAATGGCATCCTTTGGTTAAGCTGGTTCATTAGCAGCCTAGTCCCTCTCCTGATGAGTGCAGGACTGCTGGTGCTGATCCTGAAGGTGAGTTGTCTGGTTTTTCCTGTGGCAGCAGACCCTAGAGCCTTTAGAGCCTGCTTAAGCAGTGGTCTGCACTGACATGCTGGGGAGGAGTTAATGGTGTGTGTCGACCAGTCACTTTTTGGGAACAATGTTCTGGAGCAAAACAGGACTGAGTGGCTGAAAACAGCAGGAGGGGGTGTAGTAGATTCAGTGCTCTTGAAAAGATGCCTCTGGTACTGCCCCACTTCTGGGAAAGCTGTTGTGCAAATTGCAGGAAGCCCAGCTTCTCCTGAGCAGCAGCTTTGCAGGCTTGCTTATAATAAAGCTGCCTTGGAGAGCCCTTTTAAAGCCTAATGCACTTGTTGTTCTCCTGCCAGATGGGGAATCTGCTGCCTTACAGCGACCCTAGTGTGGTGTTTGTTTTCCTCTCGATCTTCGCCGTTGTGACCATCCTGCAGTGCTTCCTCATCAGCACAGTGTTCTCCAGGGCCAACCTGGCAGCTGCCTGTGGGGGCATTGTCTATTTCACCCTGTATTTGCCTTACGTGCTGTGTGTTGCCTGGCAGGACCACATCAGCTTCTCACTCAAGATTTTTGCGGTAAGTCTTGATGAAACAATCCTGAGTACTGGGCCTCCACCAGTACGACACTCAGCAGCTCTCTAGCTGGACTCTGTTTGAAGGGGGAAAGTGGCAATGGGAGGATAATTTCCAGCGTAAGAGACTACCAGGGCTGGGCTTGATGAAGCAGTTCACTGAACCTGCTGGAAGGTTCTGGGAGGGTTTTGTTGGCTTTGGTTGTAGAAGCAATGTGGCTGGACTAAGTTGCCTTGATCTCTGTATGCTGTGATGCTGTACCACCAGATATGCAGGCTGAAGGAACCAGCTGCCTTTCCTCTGCACAGCACTTCTTACCTGTCTGGAGAAGGTGACTGTCAGTGACCTGAGGAAGGGAGGAAGAGGAAGGGAAAGAAGAGAGGGAAACAATCAGTTCTGGAGGGAGGTCTAGCAGAGATTTCAGGACTTGCTGGAACCAAGACCAAATATGCCATTCCCTCTCTGCAAATACAGTGATGCTCCTTGGAACTTTGACTTTTCACAGGGATGATGTCCCTTAGCCGTGTACTAGAACTGAGCTGCCTAGTTGGAGAGTGGATGTGAAAAACTCAAATGCGTGTTTGTGCTTCCCATTTGCAGAGCCTGCTGTCTCCAGTAGCCTTTGGTTTTGGTTGTGAGTACTTTGCACTGTTTGAGGAGCAGGGTGTTGGTGTTCAGTGGGACAACTTCTTTGAGAGCCCACTGGAAGAAGATGGCTTTAGCATCACCACATCTGCCGTCATGATGCTCTTTGATACGTTCCTATATGGAGTCATGACCTGGTACATCGAATCTGTCTTCCCAGGTGAGGTGTGCTTCTGAGGTTGAGTCATGTCTTCAGGCTTTTAAATAAATCCTTCCACCCTACTCGCTTGCTAAGGTGCAGATTTGGCCCGTTTTTAAGCAGAGCTGCAGAAAGGTCATGGAGGAAAACTACAGACCAGCATCACAGCAAAGCTGTTGCTTGCTGTTAGTGGTGAATGTTGCTCACCACTGAAGTGTGGCCCCATTGTGGCCACAGCTGAGCTAACCCCAGGAGCTTTGCTGTACTTCAGCTGTTCCCTTCACTGAACTGCTGAGTCCACAGACCCTGCTGCAAGGGAGAATTTAAGAGTGCCACATGTGCCACTTAGCACCTTCCAACACAGCACACTTTAACCCTAAAGTGAAGTTAGGTGTCTCTTACCCACAGTCTGTCAGTGTCTTCATCAAGAAAGATCTCTTCTTAGCCTTGCCTCACCTAGAGGCTTACTGGGGGTGGAGTACTTCCCTTCTTGTCCTGAAAGCTAATAAAAGAAAAGGGACAGATGCGGTCAGGTTCATGTAATGCTTTTCTTTTTAGGCCAGTATGGGATTCCCAGACCCTGGTACTTTCCTTTCACAAAGTCGTATTGGTTTGGTGAGGAACCACAGGACAGGCAGCAGCCTCATCCTGATCAGAAGGGGTCTTCAGAGGGTAAGTGGCTGGACAGAGAGACTTTCTGCAGTGAAGTGTTATGGTCTGCCTTTTTTAAATGAGTCTGAGGACAGCAGGACTGGCATGGCTAAGGTGAAATTGATTGTCATTTTGTTATCACAGTTTGGGTACACTGATCAGGTGGGTGTATCCAGATAAACCCAAAGTACTTTGCCCACTTGAGTGCAGATGTGCACTCGAGCCTCATGGAGTTGCAAAGTCCCCTCCCACCTTTGCTGACCCTGATAACAGTGGAGATCTCCAGATCTCAGATGAGACTAGGAAAGAGAAAAGACTAAAGGACAATTTCTGTGGAAGGTTCCTGTTCCTGAGGAAGAAATGTGGTCAATTCTTCATATAGGTCATTTCTTCTTTGAACTCCACAGTCTGGGGGGAATGTGATAGCTGTTAGAACTCCCATGCAGTTCCTGTTAAAACCTGTCTTTCTACTGCTGTGTTTTCTTCCAGTCTGCAAGGAGGAAGAGCCAGTGCATTTGAGTCTTGGTGTTTCCATCCAGAACCTGGTCAAGGTTTATCGTGATGGCAAGAAAGTTGCTGTAGATGGTCTCACACTGAACTTCTATGAAGGACAAATCACCTCCTTTCTGGGACATAATGGAGCAGGGAAAACCACTACCATGTAAGAACAAAATAATCCTTTAGGACAGTGGAGGAAGCGACTGCATAGTGCAGTTCCTACCCATATGGTGGAAGTAGCCATACAGCTGCAGTGTGCAAGCTGGTGCAGACTAGTGTGCTTCTGCTGGTTTAGTCCAGTTGTGAGCTGCCTCAGAAGACTTACAGGGGACTGAAACTAGAGGAAGTTCAGGTAGAGAATGGGTCGAATGAATCTGGAGAAAGCATTTTATAGTAACACCATTTGTGATTCTGACTTACCAGTGTAAGGAAGAAAGTTGGGACTGAAAGAATGAGAAGCTCTTAGAAGAAAAAATTTTTCCTTCAAGCAACCATGTGGGTGTTCTTTGATCGCTGTTAAAACCATTGGAGATGATTTTATTTTTTTTTTTTAATCCATTATTGAGATGTTTTTCAGACTACTTTCTTGATGTGGGAGTTCCCCAGGGCTTCCACCCACTCTTAGTTCAGCCATCCTGGCATGCACAGCAGCTAATTCCTGGTGGAACCTAGGAACCTGCTAATCTGTTCTGTTTGTCCTTCAGGTCCATCTTGACTGGCTTGTTCCCCCCAACTTCGGGTACAGCCTTCATCCTGGGCAAAGATATCCGCTCTGAGCTCAGCGCCATCAGGCAGAACCTGGGTGTATGTCCACAACACAATGTGCTGTTTGACTTGTGAGTAGCATCTGTGAGGCACAGAACTGGTGTTATCCAACAGACGTTTGGGTTCTTAGGAATACAGTAGTGGGCTTTCAGCTTTGATGGTCATTTCTTTTAACGTGTGCACGGTGTGACACAGTGGGGTGGTGTGAGGTTGGTACAGGAACGCTTTGTTTACTAGCACGTTCCTATGTGCCTGTGAATGATCAGCAAGAGCCTACACTTTCATCTGTCGTGTCTCGTAATAATCTATTCCACTGAACTCCACTAGGCCAAGTGCTTCCCTGGTGCTTAGTGATTTGGGATGTTTGGGCTACTCTGTCAAGCGCCCTTAAAGGAGGATTATTTACATGGGTGGTGAATAGAGCCACACCCTGAAGTCAGGCCCAAGCAGAGCACTCCCAGTCTGTAGCTCCCTCCTGAGACCTCAGCCTTAGAAGATGTTTTTCTGAGCAAACATATGCCTGTGTAATGCTAATGTAAGCGATGAATCCCAGCATGGTGCTTTCAACCATTCCCTGAGGCTGCTCCTGTTCCGTAGGCTGACTGTGGAGGAGCACATCTGGTTCTATGCTCGGCTCAAAGGGCTGCCGGAAAAGAAGGTGAAAGAGGAGATGGAGCAGATGGCAACAGATGTTGGTTTGCCTCACAAATTGAAAGCCAGGACAAGCAGACTCTCTGGTAAGGTTCAGCTCCGTTACATTCCTTCCCTCCAGAAATGCTCTGTTGGCTTTCTGAGGCTGCATTATGAACCTTGATTGGATCCTGTAATTAGATACAGACTGCTATACAATTAAGCATGTAAGGAAATCAGTTGTTTATTAAGTACCTAATCAGTGTGTCTTAGTAAACTTTAAAATCTTGCACTGTCTCAAGCTATCTAATGGCCATAAAAAAATATCTCACTTTTTCTGAGTATTTTGTACTTGTTTCCATCATGATGTAGTCCAGCTGCACATGATATCTGTTCTTCTACAGCTTATGAGTTTCATGAGTTTAGGTGAGAGTGGTTTAGACCATAATGTCCAAGTCCCTTGCTGTTTCCAAACTGTATGTGCATTCCTTATGCTGACTTGTGCTTCTTCAGTTGGTGACTTGGAGTGTTCTTCTCATTGTTTCAAGAGGAGCTGGATTCCTGTATCATTCTGTACCAGATAGTTGAGAGACTGAGGTGCCTTTGTCTTACTCAACTATCAGTACAGACTGCACGTTTGAGTTTGGGAAGGGAGAGCAGATGACCACAGTTGGCTTTAGTATTGAAGAGTGCAGTGTAATTCCTCACTTCTGCCTCTGGAACGCCTCCATGAGGTCTCATGGGGACCTAATTCTGCGGCTCAAGCTCTGGAGACCTGTGCTCCAGATCCCCAGATATGGTTAGGCCTCCAAGCTGGTGACTTGCTCAGCTTGTGCTGAGATAGATGATTCACTTATGGAAGGGCATGCAAGGCGTGGTTTCCTGCAGCAGGAGGAGAGTTACATCCACTGAGGGAAGACCACCCAGACCAGTTATCCACTGTGGAGAAGCTGGTTGGGACCCTGAAGGCCTGAGACAGTAGCAGTACTTGTTCTTCTCAGTCTGTTTTATTTCAGAGAGCTCATTATCCACTGTGCTGCAAGTATTGCTGTTCCACTTGTCACTACATCAGCCTGAACACCTTTCTTCTTGTGCCTGACAGGTGGCATGCAGAGGAAGCTCTCTGTTGCCTTAGCGTTTGTTGGTGGTTCCAAGGTTGTCATTCTGGATGAGCCTACAGCTGGGGTGGATCCTTATTCTCGCAGAGGGATATGGGAACTGCTTCTGAAGTATCGGCAAGGTAAGTACATGTCTTTTTCTTGACTCTTAATGAATGTGTTGTGGAAGGCAAAAGAAAATCAGTCAGTTTCATGACTGTTCTCAAAATAGCCATGTGTCTCTGCAAATCTATTGTTGCCTGCACTGAGGAATGAACAAAGATAACGCAGGACAAGGTTGTTCTGATCTCTCACCTGTCCTCCTCCCTCATCCTATTCATCCTATTCATGTCAGAGCTCAGAACAAAGTTCTTTACTGGGTCATGAGGGCGCTTAAAGTCTAAAAGTCACCCTTGGTGTTCAGCAGTGTTCTGTTCTGCTCTGTGCAGCCAGCCTTGCTGACGTGAAATTAAACCTGCCTTTGCTGAGCACGACAAAGGTCAGCAGAATAAGCGCGTGACAGCAGTTGTGAACCTTTTCCATACTGCTAGTCTTGTTCAAAGGAACCAAGCTCGTGGCATCAACCTCCCATCCAACTTCATGGCAAGATGCAGATGGCTGTGGCTTTGGCGTGGGAACGTGGGTTTGTTTGACTTACAGCAACATCTCCCTTGGTGTCTTTCAGGTCGCACTATCATTCTCTCCACACACCACATGGATGAGGCAGACATTTTGGGGGACCGGATTGCCATCATTTCTCATGGCAAGCTCTGCTGTGTTGGCTCTTCTCTCTTCCTGAAGAACCACCTGGGAACAGGCTATTACTTGACCCTGGTCAAGAAGGATGTGGATTCCTCTCTGAGCTCCTGCAGAAACAGCAGCAGCACAGTGTCCTATCTGAAAAAGGTACAGCTGACCCTTTCTGCTTATGTTTATTTTTTTCTTTATGGAATCTCAGGCCTATTAGAAGCAGCAGACGTGTTACACATTTGATAGATACTATACCAGACCATGTCTGGTTAAATTGTTGCATGGGGTGTACATCTATGCTGTAGTTTGTTTCAATGTCCGTGGTCCAAACCTGGTCTGAGGGATACAGAATAGATGAAGTGCATGCTTTTGTAACTCTCACTTCTATACCTATGACCTCTTACTTTTATTTTAGCCCTTTGCAGTGGTACGTCACCGTCTGCAGCATCTAGTGGGCCCTGTTTTGATTAAACAGGAGGAAATAATGTTTGTCTTCTCTTTTTGTGACCAGGATGACAGTGTTTCCCAGAGCAGCTCTGATGCTGGCCTTGGCAGTGACCATGAAAGTGACACACTTACAATAGGTGAGGCTTGAAAGAGAATTTAAGATTCAGTCCCAGTGCTGACATTGCTCTACAGTTCAGCTTGGACAGCCGTCTTAACCTTGTGCCCCTATGTAGCTACAGTCTTGGGGCAATTATTAAATTTACAGAGATGGTATTTTTAAAGTTGTAAATATTGGAATGTTTTTCTTGAGTGAGCCATTTCGAATTCAAGCTCTCCTGAGAGTTAATAAGCAAAGATTATGTAGTTGCTAGGGCTGTAATGCTGGTGGACTGTACGTCAATGACTTGCAGATCTTCCAGTAGCATGTAAAAGCTCTCCCAGATTCTGCATGTAAAAAGTTACAGCTAGGCTTGGGTCCAGGCTTCCATCCATTGTTAAATGTAAAAAGAAACAAGACTTTCCATGGAAATGAGCTGCTTTTCAGAGATGTCCTCTTTTCCCTCCTTTCCTTCTGGCAAGATTTTTCAGACTGAGCTCTTCTTTCCACGTAATGAGTAGTAACCAGAAGAAAACTGTCTTTTATGTTTGTTTTTTCTAGATGTCTCTGCAATTTCAAATCTCATTACAAAACATGTTTCTGAGGCCAGACTAGTGGAGGACATTGGCCATGAATTAACCTATGTCTTGCCATACAAGGCTGCTAAAGAGGGAGCTTTTGTGGAGCTGTTCCATGAAATTGATGACCGTCTTTCTGATCTTGGCATTTCCAGCTATGGCATCTCTGAAACTACCCTGGAAGAGGTTAGTGAGTTGACAATTTTCTTCTATCTTAAACTAGGCAAAATTAATTATGTCACAACTAAGAATGAGATGCAGTCTTACCTCTTCCTGTAAAAGTTTATTATGGAACAGGCTGCTTTGCATTCCCCTCCAAAATGGATTGTCTTCTGCCCTGTTGAAGTGTGTGCTCATAGAGGGGTGCCCTAAAAACTAGGTCTGTTTCTGAGACATGGGAAAGAGCTCAGGTTCGAGATGCACTGAGAACTGCCATTGGAAAGGGGGAACAGCTGGTATGTGGTAACAGGCTGGCTCCTGAAAACTGGAGAGAAGCCACAAAGTCCATGTCCCTGTCATGCAGGGGATAAACTATATCCTCTGTTTTCTTTTTGCACCTGTCAGTCTTTTGTTCTCTCATGGCATCTCCTGAAGCAATCCCCACATTGTTGTTCCTTCTTTGATTTTTTTTTTTTTTCACTGACACTTACCATTGCTTTTCAGATCTTCCTGAAAGTGGCTGATGATAGTGGTGTGGATGCAGAAACCTCAGGTGGGTCTAGTTGTCACCTGCAGGAGTGACACATCCCCTGCAGGTGTGACAGACCCTGTTTGAGACTGGACAGGAGCTCTGGTGTGCTAGTATTTTTAATGATTTAAAATAGCTGTCTTAGTATACTTAATGCATGCTTTTATATACTGTAATCTTCAATTGACTCAGTGGTAGCATATTTATTTTGGAATAGTGAAGAATTTCTACTGTTTGAGTGTATTGAAAATTATTTGACTGACACAACTGTCTACTCTGAGGAACTCTTGAAAGGGTCAGACCAAATGAGTTTCTGAGAGCGGATCACTGCACTAAGTGCTTATAACAACATTTCCTGATAAATGAGTGCTAGCAAATAGCACTTGTAGTCATGTACATATCAAGTGAGAATTTTATTATAATGCTGTTTCCCTGCCTACATGGAAAAAAAAGTGTCCAGTGCACTAGAAGTTGTTTCTGGAACATCACACAAGATATGATGCATAAAACATGACCCTTTGCAGAGTGAGGGTCTTGGTTTTACTTTTACCTGCACTGGAGTCACTCCAGATCGGCTCCTTGTTTTGCAAATAGAAGACATGTAAAATGAAAATGATATTACTGCAGTTTTTCTGGGGCTAATTGGAGATTACCTGAAGCAGCTCAGCTAACCATAACTGCGTTATTTTCAGATGGGACATTGCCAGCCAGAAGGAACAGACGTGTGTTTGGAGATAGACAGAGCTGCCTTCGTCCATTTACAGAAGATGATGCATTTGATCCTAATGATTCAGACATAGATCCAGGTATTGCTGTGTCTTAAGCCTGTTCTTTTCTGTTATACATACTGCAGGTCTGAAGGCTGAGGCTGCAAAAGGCGTGGTGGCATATTTGCCTTTAGGAATAGTGACCAGTGCAGGATCCACAACCTGTTCAGTCCTCTCATCAAGGCTCAGAGAGATAAGGGAGAAAATACATTCATGTAAATTTCTGTTATCTCTGCTCACCGTGCACTTTCTTTCTTTTTTGGATGGGTGAGAGTAGCTGCTCCAGCCATCACCTTTTGCCTCCAGCACAGAAGTACCCAGAGAGCATCTCTGAACTTCTGAATGAGGGTCATTTCTTCTTAGCAGAATCCAGAGAGACAGACCTTCTTAGTGGCATGGATGGGAAAGGCTCCTACCAAATGAAGGGCTGGAAGCTCACCCAGCAGCAGTTCATGGCTCTGTTGTGGAAGAGGATGCTTATTGCCAGGAGAAGCCGGAAGGGCTTCTTTGCCCAGGTGAGAGCACCCAACGTGAGCAGAGTCCCTCAGCAGGGACAGCTCTGCACTGTGTGTTGTAGTCTGAGGGGGTGGCAGGCTGAAAACCTCAAGGGAATGCGAATAACCAAAACTGGTCTTCAGCTGTGAACTGCACACTGCACCTGTGAACAAAGGGAGGCCTGTGCAAGTGAGAGGAATTGTGTGATAACCAGGTGGTTACAGTATTCTTGCACAGCGAGGATGCAGCTGAGGTTCAAATCTAAATTTGGCCTTGAGAGCAGCATTTGCAGGCTGAATCCTCTGAGTCCCAAGTCAGTGCCCTGGTTAAATGCCAAGATAAGTCTTGCATTGGTGTCTATCACTGCTTTGGTGAAAACAGCAAAGACATTCCTGGGAAAACTTGAAAAAGTTGTAATCCAGTAAGTTATTCACATGTAACTTCTGATGCCTCTGGGAATATTTGCTTAAAAAGGGACTTGCTCTTTCCTTGTACTTTCAGATTGTGCTGCCAGCTGTCTTTGTGTGTATTGCTCTCATGTTCAGCCTGATCGTTCCTCCTTTTGGGAAGTATCCCAGCCTGGAATTACAACCCTGGATGTACGATGAGCAGTACACTTTTATTAGGTATGTTTCTTGTGGCCTACAAATTCTGTTCTTTTCAGACTTGTGTTACTGAGTTCCTTAACAGGTTATTTAAATTTGGGGTTTGTGCTTATCTCAGAAGCACATTTTAAAGAGAGTACTGTTATTTTCTTCTTGGACCTTTAAATGCCAACTCCGAACTACTGGCAAGGCCGTACCCCTTTTTGAATGGTGTTATGACTCTAACAGTTCTGTGTACAGAGACTGGAAGTGTGTGTGTGCTCTAGGCCAAGCATTCTTCAAAGGCAAATCCCCACCCATTATCCTTTCACTGTGTTCTTGGCCTTGCTCTGCTGCTGCTTTTGCTGTCTGCCTGTTAACACACTGACCCAACAGTGGTTTTCTGCTGTACCCATAGCAATGATGCTCCTGAAGATGCAGGCACTCAGAAGCTTTTGGATGCCCTTCTTGATAAGCCTGGTTTTGGGACACGCTGTATGCAGGGACATTCCATCCCGTAAGTAGAACTCTGGTCTGGGAAGAGGAAGTCCACCCCCAGATTCTGGTCACTAGTAGATTTAGTTAGCTTTAGGGAATTATAGTACTGTGTGGCCAGAGCAGGATTTAAGCCAGGAGAGTTGCAATTACATTCAGTTTTTCTGCTGAGAACCTTTTAAATAGTTGCCAGCCCTCAGCATGGTGAGGGAGTGAGGTTTGAGTGCAAGTCCTTGCTGATGGAGATGAAAAGGAGAGAGTAGTCTCTTCCCCCAGATTTACTGTTTGGTCCTGAACGTGGTGAAGAACCTGGTTACGTTGCTCTGTGTTGTCAACTGTAGGTATTCCCTACAGAGTGTACATCAGTCTGAGATGGTTGTCTTTAGCCTGGAAGAACTGCAGCTGATGTTCACGGGATGATAGGGAGAGAGGCAAGGTGTCCAATATGCTGGCTAGGGGTGGAAATTAAGCTACATCCTTTATAACAGACATGGGAGCTGCATTACTCCACCAATGGGGCATGGGGAGAAAGCTACCCACTGATGCTGCCGAGGGGGGAAAAATAGTCTTTTGGTGCCCCAAAGGTAGAAATGTCATTGAGAAAGTGAGTGTCTACTGTGATCTTAGAATCATAGGATATCTTGAGTTGAAAGAGGCCCATGGGAATAGAGTCCAAGTACCTGCCCCTCACAGGGCTACTTAGAACTAAACCATATGACTAAGAGCATTGTCCTTGAACTCTGGACACTGTGCATGCTAAGACTGACTGAAATAAAGAGCTTAATTATAATACAAAGAAGGGAGTGTCTGACACTACTCAGTGTTGGCCAGCCTCAGTCTCTTTGGCACTGGGATGTCTTAAAAGCTGCAGAGCCAGGTTTGTCACTCTGAGCTGTTTGTCTCAGTGAGGTCGAGCTCCTTTGAGAAACACTCTGCCTCTTCTGAGGGCTGTGACGTTTGATCTTTAAATGGCTTGTAAGCAAAGGCCATCATAGTTGGTTTTAAAACTGCATTTTTCTTCCCTCTTTCCTGACACAGAGACACTCCTTGCACTGTGGGGCAGAAGGAATGGACCACTGCTTTGGTCCCAGAGTCAGTCCAGGACATCTTCTTGAAAGGCAACTGGAGCATGGAGAACCCTTCCCCATCTTGTGAGTGCAGCAACGAGAAGATCAAGAAGATGCTGCCTGTGTGCCCCCCTGGTGCAGGCGGGCTGCCACCACCACAGGTAGGAGGGAGCTCAGTGGCACTGCAATCAGGAGCAGAGTGGCTGGGTGTGATTCTTGTGTGCAAAGCATTGCACAAGATTTGTTTGGCTCGGCGTCTGTGCCTTCTGACGAGTGTTTATCTGTGTTTTCACCGGTGGCACCAGCGAGAGCAAGACACTGCTGACATCCTCCAGAATCTGACAGGCCGCAATATATCAGACTACCTAGTGAAGACCTACGCACAGATCATCGGGAAAAGGTAGCTGTTAAACACACTCTCTCCATTCCCTCCCCACCAAATGTTACTCGCTCTATGGGGGGTGCACAGATCAGGCAAATAAGCCTGGGCAGCCCAAATTCTTCAGCAGCAAGCCAAATCCACATACCCCTGATCCTGAGCTCAAGTGGTGTTTTTGCTTTATTAGTGATGCTGTGTCCTGACCCTTGTAGGCAGAGTATGGGAAAAGTCTGGGTACCAACCCTAGGGATTACACTGCAGAGGAACGGTGGGACATGTGACAGATGCAAGAGGCTGTTGCACTCTTTTCCCTGGCCATGTGCCTGCAACAGTGATGGGTCTGTCTCTTCTCTTGTTCTATATATTATACATCAACTCTCTTTTCTGTCTCTACAGCTTAAAGAATAAGGTCTGGGTGAATGAGTTCAGGTGAGTTACTGCCTTTTCTTTAGCTTGTATGTGTCCACTAACCCTTGAGCACTGTATTAAGCCTGACACATCCACCCCACTTTGCAGTTTGTTTTATGACTCTTAGCTGCCAGATGTTGAGGGAAGATGTTGAAGGATAAACTGGGAGACAACCCCAGAGTACTGAAAATCATATCTGCCTTATACAGAGTGCATTATTGGCTTGAAAAGATTTGCATGACCAGCCTGCTGGTACGCTGTCCTGGGAGGTGCTATCCTTCCAACCAAGGGCAGCAGGGAGATATCCTGCTTTGTCTGCACTTGCAGGAGAGGATAACTGCATTTATTAAATGGGCAGCATGCTCAGCATTCATAATATGGGTATTTAACCCAAGAAACAAAGAGCAGAAGACACCACGGCTAAGCAGCCATGTAGGAAAATCAAAGTCATCCTTTCCTGTACTAGTGGAGACACTTGTGTTGGATGTAGTGCAGGAAGAGGAGGCATCTGGAGAGGGAGGAGGAGCGGTATTTTCTGGATGTCAATGAATAGTCAGGTCTCAGCATCACTTTCTGTCTGAACTTTCAGGTATGGTGGCTTTTCCTTGGGAGCCAGCAGTTCCCTCGTGCTTCCTCCAAGCCATGAAGTCACCGATGCCATTAAACAGGTGAAGAAAATCTTTGAGCTAGCACAGGTAAGCAACGTCCCCCATAAACCCAGGATGTACTAATATCAGTCTTGTTTCTTGGGAGAGGACTTGGAAGCCATAAAACGAGGGGGGTGTGTATGTTAGCTGTGTCCAGTGGCTTCTCCCCACTGTCTCTGAGCTGGGATCTCCCAGGCAGTTGTCTGGGAGTGGCAGGAGGCTTGGAGAGATGCTCAGCTGAAGTTCATGTAGCCCACATTGCTGATGTGGGTTCTGCCCAACACAGTTGCAAGCTGGTGGGGATTGCAGACACCTCTGAGTGTTTTGTGGCAGGACAGGCTGGGCTGTCTCAGGGAATTAACAAGGGGTTGCTGTCTTCTTTCAGCACCCCAGTTTAGCCCTCCTGTACTGAGTCTGCCTTGGCTCAGAAGAGAATTTGGGCCCTGGTTTTCCTCTGAGACTGCTTGCCTGTGGGCTGCAATGTCTCTGAAGGTTGCCTGCAACCTTGTTTAATACATTTTATTGGGAAAAAAACAGGCATGAAGCTGACCTCTTACCGATGAGACCCCAGAAAGGAAAGGGTGGAGGAAAGCTGAAGTTTCTCAGCCTTCTTACCACCTCCACCTTGGTGGATAGAGGCTTTTGAATGAGAAGAAAATTGTCAGAGCTGTGAAAAACATTGTGTAACCCCTGCTAGACCCCAGGACGTAAATAAGAATACTCTCAGAAGGGAAGTAACTGTCTTTACCATTTGCAGGGAAGTTCTGGAGATCGATTTCTCAACAGCTTGTCAAGTTTCATGAAAGGCCTGGATACAAAGAACAATGTGAAGGTAAATTAACCAATCCTCACTGCTGTGCCTGCTGTTTGAAGCTCTGGTGACCTGGTGTCACAGCAGTTTGCCATGGTCAACTGTGCAGAACAGAGTTCCCTGTGGGAACACGAGTAGTTTGCATTCTCGTGTGGGTTTCCTCAAAATCTGTTTCTTCGAAGTCCTGAAAGGAGTTCAGTGCTGGATCATTGCTGTCTTCCAGCAGCCTTTTGTACTTACTGATTAAACCCTGTGTTCTGTCCCTGAGCGTGCTAGCTGGAAAGATGAGGAAAGAAATTGTATGGCCTGAATAGAGGAAGGGATGTTCTGCAGGGCTTAGGAGCCTGTTGGGTTGATGATGTACCTGGTGCCTTTCTGATGTCGATGTGGTCTCTCGCAGGTGTGGTTTAACAACAAGGGCTGGCATGCCATTGCATCCTTCCTGAATGTGATCAACAATGCCATCCTTCGAGCCAACCTGCAGCAGGGTGAAAACCCCAGTGCCTACGGGATCACTGCCTTCAATCACCCTCTGAACCTCACCAAGCAGCAGCTCTCTGAAGTAGCCCTGTAAGTCCTGATGTGAACATGGGTGGTTTTGGGCTCATCAGCTGCTGATTACTGGAAACAGGCAACATAGGAGGTTTTAGCCTCGCTGGTGGACACTCAGTGGCCTGTGGCATTTAGGCTGTAACGTGCAGGCCTTATTTTCTCTAGTCTGGGCAGGTGGCAACATGTGCTGCTGAGAACTTGGTGTTGAACAGCAATTCTGTGCCAACTTTCTCTGTCTCTGAGTCCCTGGTAGCTGCAGCTTCTAAGAACCAGTGTGATCTTCAGGTCTTCTGCCACTTAGGAAATTCCTCTCAGCCACCTTCAGAAACGTGTCTCACCATGAATATGGTCATTCTTTTGTCCCAAGGTGACACCATTTGGCTAGGAATCATTGATTACCCACTGTCTCAACCTGGGGGGGCACACAGTAATGTGCAGGGTTCACTTCCCTGAGGCATTGACTAGTCCACCCCTACCACTATCCAAGTCAGGACATGTCTGCAGGTACATCTTCAAACCTGTAAAGCAGTGGCAGATGACAGGCAGGTGTCTCTGAACTTTAAAACAGCACCAAAAAAACCAAAAAGATAAACCCCCAAACAAGCCCAAGAAATGCATTAGGTGAGAAACAAAATGGTGGTGATAAGGAAAGCAGAAAGCAGTCTATTACACTGAAGTTCTAACCAGTCTGCAGGTTGTGGTGTTGTCCTTGAGATGCCAACAGGCTGTGTATGTTCCCTTTGTTATATGGCTGGAGAAGAACTGTGCAGTTAGGACAGCCTGGTGTGGTCATCCCTTACCCTGCAGAATAAGAACAGCAGAAGAAGCAGTTTCTGCTTTGCTCTGAATGAGCTGCTTCATTTCATCTCAAAGGAGCCAGCACCAACATACAAACATTTTGTTTTCTTCCCTTTTTTTTTTTTTTTTTTTTTGTCCAGGATGACCACCTCTGTGGATGTCCTCGTCTCCATCTGTGTGATCTTTGCCATGTCCTTTGTTCCTGCCAGCTTTGTGGTTTTCCTTATTCAAGAACGTGTCAGCAAGGCTAAACACCTGCAGTTCATCAGTGGTGTGAAGCCTGTGATCTACTGGGTGGCCAACTTTGTCTGGGATATGGTAAGGGCTTTGAATGTGCTAAACTGTGCTCTCTTCTGTTTTTGCAGAGTGTCTTGCACTGAAGTGCAAAGTGCAGTTTGGGCCAGCAGGCACCACGTTATTTCAGTGAATAACCACTGTGACCATGACTTTTGTGTTCGCTCTCTTGGGGCAGTGGTTCACTTCAGTAGGGCAAGAAGCACAACAGAGGATGGGAGGACAACCATAGGCTCAGTCATCAGCATTTATTACGTCACGTTAAAGTAATTGCCCCAAAATGTTTGCTGGTGTAGCCCCTTGTTCTGCTTTGTCCAAAGCAGGTTTTTATAACGTGTGTCCAGAACCTCTGAGAGTCTACTGGCTACTTCTAGAGGGACCAAGAAACGTAAATTCATGTGTACTGAGTTGTAGTTCACACATATGACACTTCTAAGAGTCTCATATTGAAAAGAGCTTTGGGAACACAAAAGAGTTCTGAGAACTATTGGATTAGAGCAGGAAGGCACCTTTTTTTGTCATTGGGAAAGAAATCTAAAGTCATGCTTTTCCCTTCAAGTGCAACTACATTGTTCCAGCCACATTAGTCGTCATCATCTTCATCTGCTTCCAGCAGAAGTCCTATGTATCCTCCTCCAACTTGCCTGTGCTGGCTCTCCTTCTGTTTCTCTATGGGTAAGAGATTTCTCTTTAGAGAGTGACTGGGAAGGCTCTTAGACTCAGCAGGTGCTTACCTGATGCTGCTGCTTTTCTTTTTGCCAGGTGGTCCATCACCCCTCTCATGTATCCAGCCTCCTTCGTGTTCAAAATCCCCAGCACAGCATATGTTGTGCTGACCAGTGTGAATCTCTTCATTGGCATCAATGGCAGTGTGGCCACCTTTGTCCTGGAGCTCTTCACCAACAACGTACGTTTCCCCAGAAGCTCCTCACTGTCTTGTGCTGCTGCAATCTGGTTCCATGTTGGTGCCATGCTGCCTTTAGCAGCCAGTTCTCCAGAAAAGCTAGGCCATGGCCTGTACCCATTAGCTTTGGCAGCAGTTTAAACACAGGTTCTGGTGGAAGTGGGTTAAAGCCCAATTCAGCAATGTTCACAGAATGGTTAAGATGGGTAAGGACCTCCTGTGATTGTCTGGTCCGACCTCTGAGCAAGATCAGCTACAGCAGTTTGCTGAGGGCCATCAGATTTTACATTTCCAGGGATGGAGACTCCATAGTCCCTCTGGGCAACCTCTTTTGCTTCTCAAATCACTCTTAGGGTAAAAAAAACCCACAAAAACAAAACAACAAAAAACCCCAAACAAACAAATGAAAACAAAAACAAAACAACAACAACAACAACAACAAAAGACAAACAAAAAAATCTCTCAAACAGTTTTCTTGTGTTCAGATGGAATTGTTTGTATGTTACTAATGAAGGGCAGTTTCCATCTACTAAGGCTGTTGAATCACTCAAGCATTTAGTTGCCCTCAATTTTGCCTCCTGTGGTAGAAACCTCTCTAAATGTGTTGGGAACTGACACTCCTCCATTCAGTTTTTCAGAGCCAGATGCCTACTGGGGAAGGTGCAAGTTCCTCCCCTGCTTGTATACAACACAAGATGTCTTAGCCAGCCCCATTTGACCCACAGTGGTGTGAAGTCTTCCTTGTGGGAGGAAGCTCAGGAGACCCTGTGGGAGTTATTTGTTGATTATACCTCTTCCTGTGGGCATAAGGAGGCAAGGAACCTTGATGGTGGTTCCTTTTGTAACAAAGCCTGTTTCAGCTCAGTAAAAATAAGTACATGCTGGAAGATAAGTGTCTGGCAGAACAGGAACCCCTCCTCAGGCTGCTATCAGTTCAATCTGTGGGCTGAGCCAACTGGAAGACAACAAAGGAGAAGTCTTGGAGCCTCTAATATGGGATAGGGATGAGCTGCCCACAGCCACTGACATAACCAGTTTGTGCAAGCACAACTTCCCCATCTCCTCAACCTGTAGCCCTTTTACATGTTTGCAGACAGTGCCTTTTAGACTGTGAGTGTTTGGAGAAATCTCTCCTTTTGTTGCAGTTTGCTTGTGTTAATAGAATCTTGAGCAACTCGACAACACTGACTGTTCTGAGGAGCCAAGGCACTGGCCCTTGGGACAACATTTCTAATCCTTGAATTTTTGTGGAGTGCAGTGTTGAGGAAGGGAGGGAGGGGTCAGACATAACATGGGTCACCCTTGGCAGTGGTGGCTGCCTTCTTCTCAGGTGGCTCACTGGCATTTGATTTTGTCTTAACAGAAGCTGAAGGACATCAATGACATTCTGAAGTCTGTCTTCCTCATCTTCCCCCACTTCTGCCTGGGGCGGGGACTCATTGACATGGTGAAAAACCAGGCCATGGCTGATGCTCTGGAGAGGTTTGGTGAGTGAAGCTATGTATCACAGGGACAATGGCCCGAAAGGAACAGAGAAATCTCGAATCTGCTCTGGATGAGCTTCTCTAACTTTTCAGGAACTGAAAGGGCACAATTTGCAGCACAGATCTGATCAAAGGTGGCAAGTGTCCACAGCCATCCACTTTAGGTTGTTACAAGGACTGAAGAGAACCTGGCAGACAGAACCCCAGTGTTTTGAGTTAAGGGAATTAAATAAAAATGCATAAAGACAATTGTATGGAGAGGACCACTAGGCCAAGTGTGATGAGTGGCTGAGGTTCTAGAAAGCTGGATTTTTTTTTTTCTGGCATGCAGATGCCAGGCCTGAGTCATAGTCTTCCTGTGCTTCACTAACCTTTTGAAAAGGTGATCCAGCTCTTTGGCAGACTGAATTGTCTGGGCCTAAGTCCCAACTTTGCTACAGTAAGAAATGTGTACACAGCCACAGCTGTCCCCTGTGTGGTCTATCCCTTCCCTCTTGCACCTGGCTGATCACCAGTTGTCCCAGTGCCCAACTTGGTGAACGCTGTGGGAAGAAATGCTAGCCCACTCCCCTTGCTCTGGAAAAGTGATTGTGTGTCTCGTCTCCTTTTGGCAGGAGAGAACCGTTTTGTGTCCCCTCTGTCATGGGACCTGGTGGGAAGGAACCTCTTTGCCATGGCAGTGGAGGGCGTTGTTTTTTTTCTCATCACAGTGCTCATCCAGTACAGGTTCTTCATAAAACCCAGGTAGGTTGTCCTCTCCACTGCTCCGCTATGGGCAGGTGACGTTTTCATTGGTGTCCCTTGTGAAACGGGGAGAATGTTATATCTGTGAAGGCCCTGTCATCTTCTGCTAAGCCTTTGTCACATTGTTCTCTCCAGGCCTGTCTATGCCAAGCTGCCTCCTGTGAATGATGAAGATGAGGATGTAACCAGAGAGAGGCAGAGGATAATTAGTGGAGGGGGACAGAGTGACATCTTGGAAATCAAGGAGCTAACCAAGGTGACAGAGAACTTCTGCATTCCTACTTGTTGACGCAAAACTATGCAGTTCACCATGCCTTATCAGAGGAATTTAGTGGGGTCAAAATTGGATCAAGTATGGAGCGTTAAGTATGTATGGCTGAGAGTTCTTTGGCATTCTCCTTCTCATTCTTTTTTCTTCTGGTTTCAGATTTACAGAATGAAGCGAAAGCCAGCAGTTGATAGGATATGTGTTGGAATCCCCCCTGGAGAGGTAAGCTTATCTGTCAAATGCATTGTTTGGCTATTACTGCAGCATTTTAAGAGCCATGAGACAGCACAGGGTAGAGTAAGGTCAAAACCCAGTGAATGTTCAAATTACATCAGAAGAAACAGGAAATGGAAGCAGTTTCTGATTCTGTGTATCTCTCTGCCTTTGAAGAAAATACTGAACTCTGTTTCTGGGACCAGAGGCCAAGGTTTGGTATGGATACACTGTGGTGACAATGTACCAATGTGTCACCACAGTTCCTTCATTTTCCCAGCCTAAAGGTTTATACTTAGAATAAAAGCCTAGAAAACTTTTTTTGAAAATGCACTGAAGAGTCTCTCCAGCTGTCCTGAGGATCAAGTTTGCTCCTTCCCCTCTTGTCAGTGCTGAAAGTGATGCAGCTGAATCCTGTTCTCAAACACACTGTACTCTTTTATATCCCCAGTGCTTTGGACTCCTGGGAGTAAATGGTGCTGGCAAGTCATCCACTTTTAAGATGCTAACTGGTGATACAGATGTGACAGGAGGAGAAGCTTTCCTCAAAGGAAACAGGTGAAAGACAATGCATCTTTTCTCTGCTTTGTGTGGAAGTAGGTCCTTTACTGCCTTCTCCTCCAGCTTTTGCAGCAGTTGTTCCACTTCCACATCTAAACTCACTTCCACTTTTTCCTTTTACAACTCCTGTCATCTGTTTCAGCCCTTGTTCAAGTCTGGTAAAATACTTCAGTGGCCTTAAGAAAATTGATTTAGTCTGGTAGTCACTTCTGAATACCTGCTCTTTCACATTTAAATGTCCTTTTTTAAAAAAAAAGAACTGGAAGAGTGGGAGAGAGAAAACATGTCTTGGCTGAGATGGACTTTGAGGATCCTGTATTTTTGTTAGTCCAGTGATTCCAAAACTGCTGTTTCACTTTCCTCCTGTTAACATCTAAAATAGCAGCATGTACTCCTGAAATCCTAACAAAGGGTTTTTTTCTTTAACAGTATCCTCTCCAACATTCAAGAAGTCCATCAGAACATGGGCTACTGCCCACAATTTGATGCTGTTAATGAACTGCTGACAGGGCGAGAGCACCTGGAGTTCTTTGCTCTCCTGAGAGGTGTTCCAGAGAAAGAAGTCTGCAAGGTAAATGAAACACCATAGAACTCACCCCAGTAACCAGTTTGCAAGTTGTTGTGTGCGCCCGCACTGCAAGACATAAAATGCCATGATGTGAAAGTGTTGAAGGTACTGTATGGTGAAATCTGCCCCCCTTCCCTTCAAAACAATCCAAAAGTTTTGGTGTTTTTTCAATGTTGGAAGGGCAGATAATTTGGGTCCTGTGTTCTCATAGTGGAAGCCCTTCTCCACTGAATTACTTTCTTTAACAACTTAAGGGCTGTGGAGTTGCAGGTCTTGCAGAACCTCACCTGCTGTCAAGGGTTAGTTCTTCAAAGTCCCAGGAACCAAACTCTACAGCTTAACAGAAGCCTCATGCTGGCTGTTACAGCTTTCCAGTTGATCATGCTTCATCACTGAAGTGCTGCTATTTCAGCATTCAGACGTGGAGTTACACCAATGATCTTTAGGCAATTAATCACAGCTGCCGGTACCATACAGCACTCTTCTTAGCACTGTTTCCTTGAGTTAACAGCAGTTTTCACTGTATGAGACCTGGGTGCTACAAGACAGGAACTGCTGAAGGCAGATGTTATATAGGGTGTGTCCAAGTAGCTTGAGTCCCTCTGTAAGAGTAGGTATGATGGGTGAAAATTGCAAGCTCCTTCTAAGATTGCTGCTGAGTTCTTCTGTTTGATATTCCCACCAGCTCCCATAAAAAAAGGGACCCAGGTCTGCCTATGATTTGAATAGTAGCTGGATCCCTTCCCCATTTAAGTCTGTAGGGCAACAGTGCCTGTCTACTGGCACCATTAGGGATACTCCTGGATAACAGACAGATCCCATCTGTCTGAAGGGCTACGATGCACCACGGTGGGCTTTGCTGTGTGTCAGTAGTGACCATATCCCTGCTGTAAGCCCACAGGAGCAGGAAAGCTCTCTGAAGCTGGTGCTGCTAAGAGCACTAGACCGGTGGTTAATGTGGCTCAGCTGGTGTTAAACTCATGCTCGCTGGCTGATCAGCTGCAGCCATTTGACTTTTCAGGCCTCCCAGGGACAGGATTGCACATATCCTGCTCTAGAGGCGAACAGGGTGCTTCAAAAGCCATATCCGTGCACATCACGTCCTCAGATGAACGGCCCTTCCAAAAACTGCTTTCAAAGCCAAAGCTCATAAGGAAAACCTCCTTGTGTGGATGTTGCTGTGCTTGATTCAAGATGGTGATGTGCTGTCTGTCGCAGGTTGGCGAGTGGGCAATTCGGAAACTGGGCCTTGTGAAATATGGAGAGAAATACGCTGGGAATTACAGCGGGGGGAACAGACGCAAGCTCTCCACGGCCATTGCCCTCATTGGAGGGCCACCTGTGGTGTTCCTGGTGAGTCTGCAACCTTTGCTCATTAGCAGTTTTCTTGCAGAATAGAAAAACCGTCTTCAAACGAAGACTAGCTATTTCATGTCCAACTAATGTTTAACTACATCATTAGTCACTTAAACATGAGCAAATAGCACATGGAAATAAATATTCCCTATGTAGCTGCAAGCTATAAAGTGCCTCCGGGCTTCTGTTTCTGGAAAATCACTGTGAAGTGGGGGGTCTCAAACATGATGCCAAACTGTCAGCAGCTTCAAGATTTCTATACCTACAAAAAACTACAGCCTTCTTGCTAGACATGAACAAATCTGACTGTGTTTTCAATAATCGACTGAAAATTGGAAATAAATATTTTACCATTCCCTAGATTAAAATTGAGGACAGATACTAGAATTACTGAAGTTCAGAGTGCATGAGAAAGTAGACTTGTGCTCTATTTAAACAAGCTAATTGGCTTCAACTTGTCTTAGAACTGGCTATTTCAACATGCTGTAATTGCAGAATAAGCAGTACTTCTCAGTTCTGAAAAGGATGTGTTTGCTAGTTTAAAATCTGGAGCATAAGTTATTTTCTCATTTTAGAAAATGAGTCAAACTTGCTTATTTTCAGTGTTTCCAGTATGCTTAATCAGAATGGACAGGTCATTTCACAGACGAGGTATTTGTCAGTGCAATGTGGCAGCGTAATCTGGTTTTTTTGTACACATATTGCAGGATGAGCCAACGACAGGGATGGATCCCAAAGCACGTCGTTTCTTGTGGAACTGTGCTCTGAGTGTAATCAAGGAGGGCAGATCAGTGGTGCTCACATCTCACAGGTACGTGGCGGCCCACTTGTGTCCTACCCTGGCTTTTGCATCTGCCAGGGCTGGATGCTAAGCTCAGCTTGGCTGCTCTGCCCTCCACTGCTGTTTGCAGTGCTAATGAAGTTACTATTGCCTGCAGCATGGAAGAATGTGAAGCCCTGTGCACTCGAATGGCGATAATGGTCAATGGGCGGTTCAGGTGTCTGGGCAGCGTCCAGCATCTAAAGAACAGGTACCTGTTTTCTTTTCACTTACACCACAGAGTTGTCTGCATTTTTAGGGAGATGACAGTCAGGCTTAATTCCTCGTGCAGCGTTCCCGTTGCTATTCTGACTGTGGGAAATGCTGATGGATTTTAAGCTGTGCTTGTATTTCCCAAGCACTTAAGCCTTGTGCTGGTGTTCTTGTTTGCAGGTTTGGAGATGGTTACACCATAGTGGTGAGAATTGCAGGGGCAAACCCAGACCTGAAGCCTGTTGAGGAGTTCTTTGGGCATGCCTTCCCTGGAAGTGTCCTGAAGGAAAAGCATCGGAATATGCTGCAGTACCAGCTTCCTTCTTCACCATCCTCCCTGGCCAAAATATTCAGTATTCTCTCCCAGAACAAAAAGAGGCTCCACATAGAAGACTACTCCGTTTCTCAGACAACACTTGACCAAGTAAGTTTTTAGTAGCCTGGATGCCAAAAGCTTCTTTGTGCAGAGGTAGGAATAAATCCACTAATTTACTGGACCTTTCTTTTAAGGGCACTTCAACAAAGTAGAGTACTGAGTCCCAAGACTATTTCAGGATGCCCAGTGTTTAAAATGCCCCAAATTAATGAAAATCCAGGTGTGTGACATGCTCTTTTTTTCCTGTAGGTATTTGTAAATTTTGCTAAGGACCAAAGCGACGACGACCATAGCAAGGACCTGTCATTACACAAAAACCAGACTGTGGTAGACATTGCAATCCTTAATTCCTTCCTGCAAGATGAGAAGGTAAAAGAAAGTTGTGTGTGAGCCAATTTCATCAAAGAAATGATGAGCAGAATGCAAACTTCCTTTCCCTGGGATAGGATACTCCCAAAGAAGAAGCTAGAGGAAAAGAAACTGGACACTCTACTGATAACCATTCAATGCAATGCAATTCAATGCAATGAAAACAATTCCTTTACAGGGGCAGTGCCTCATGGAGTCGTCTTGTACTGTTTTCAAGTGAAAGACTTGAACTTAGCTCCTTACAGTATAACTCTGAAGCTGTGGTAAAGCACCCACTAGATGCTGTGGGCTTTAAACCATACTGTATCTTGTTCTGCACAGTATGTTTTTCTTAGGGTTGCTAAAATAATTCACTGAGGAGTCAGGGCCAGTGGTTACTTACAGGTATTTTAGACATGCATGTTTTAGTTTTTAGAACATTCATGTCAGGAGTGGGAATTTGCTGGTGCTACATCCATTGCTGGCAATGAATGTACCAGAACAGTCAGTGGCAAGAAAAGTCACCACCAGTGTTGTAACCTTAGATTGAGAAAACTTACCTGACCAGCTGCTTTTTCTAGACTGGTATAGATCAGTAGTGACAAATCTGAGGCCACAAAGCAGTACTGTGGAGGTGGGATGGCAAGAGATGGGCCATGATAACCATGTATCTTCATCAGCAAGTTGTGATAAGCAGAACTGTGTACCCTCCAAATGCATATGATTGTCCCACCAGCATCACAGTCAATAACACACTCTGACTAGGTATTTGTGTAGTTAAGTACTTTACTGTTCCTTTGAGGTACTGCAGCAGCTGCATGAATATCTAGTGGGAGGAAGTGGGTGAGAAGCAGACCTAGGGTTTGGACCACAGCAGCGAACTCAGTAGTTGTACAAGCTGCTAATGCCAAGAGCAAATTCTAAGTCATGAGCTGTCACTCAGATTTGTAGTATCTGCTCTTTAACCTCTCACAAGTTCCTGCCCGTTCCTCTTGTCCCATTGCTGGGCACCCCCAAGCAGAGCCTGGTCCATCCTCTGACAGACATGGGTGAGGTCCCCTCTCAGTGTCTCTTCTCGAGGCTGAACAGCCCCAGCTCCCTCAGCCTTTCCTCATAAGGAGATGCTCCAGTCCCTTCATCATCTCCACAGCCTCTGCTGGACCTGCTCCAGGAGCTTTCTTTTGTCCTGAGGAGCCCAGACCTGGACGCAGCACTGCAGATGTGCCTCACTAGGGTTGAGCAGAGGGGCAGGATCACCCCCTGACCTGCTGGTAATGCTCTTCCCAATGCACCCCAGGATCCAATTGCCCTTCTTGTCCCCCAGGACACACTGCTGGCTTAGGGACAGCTTGTCCACCAGAACCCCCAGGGCCTTCTTTGCAGAGCTGTTCTCCAGCAGATCAGCCCCAGGCTGTGCTGGTGCCTGGGGCTGTTCCTCCTCAGGTGTAGATAAGCAAGAATAAGATGTATAAAGACAAGTGGTAGATTTATAACTGACCAGTTTACTATGGTGTTTCTAATAAGAAAAAAATACCCAAGCCAAACTGCTCGAAGAGGTTAGTTTTTTTTATGTACACCTTTCTCTATAATTTGTCCCTTAGTATTATAAGGTAATTACAACTTATAAATCAGCTGGTAACATTTTATCTTCATTCTGCTGGAAGAGACCTTTCTCTTCACTGAAGTAATTACTTTTGACAACAATCCATTGAAGAGATCACTGAAGTCTTCACCAGTTACGTGATTCCAGTCCTTAACTGTAACATGTAATTCCTCTAAAAGAACACAGATAAAAAGTTTATTTTTCAAGACTAGAGAAGTCTGGTCCTCCTTTGCTGTAGTTTCCAGAAACTTCTGCCCCACTGAAGTCAAATCCAGGGTTCTCTCTTTGGAATCGCTCCAGTGTAAGCTTCCTGTGCATCTGGTCCTGTACCCAAGGATCAGCAGCGTATTCATTTTCTAACAGAGATGTCCAACAGTTTCCAGCATCTCTATTTGTCTTCGTTAGAACAATTCGTATCAACTACCTGTCTTCTAATGTCCATGTTCCTTCATCAGTTACCGTAGAGTCAGAAGGTTTACTCTGCAGCAGCTCCCGCCCTTGTGTGGCCAGCGTGATGTCGCGGCTGCCCAGGCTGCAGCGCACGTCCTTGGCGTGCACCTCGATGAAAACCTCCTCCAGCGTCTGGTACCAGCGGCCCCACAGCGTCCCACAGGGCACCGCCCCACCGTGCTCCTCGAACGGCACCAACATGGGGCACAGCGGCTCCAGGGGCACGGCTCGGCACACTTTACCTGCTCTTCAGGCCCTTTAAGGGGTACGAGGGGTCTCTCATCAAACTCACCTCCAGGCAGCCCGTGGGCTTTGTCAGCTTCGACAGCTGCTCCGAGGCAGAGGCGGCGAAGAACGCTCTGAACGGCATCCGCTTCGACCCTGAGATCCCCCAGACGCTGCGGCTGGAGTTCGCCAAGGCCAACATCAAGATGGCCAAGAGCAAGCTGGTGGGCACCCCAAATCCCAGCACCCCTTTCCCCACCACCGTACCTCAGTTCATCGCCCGGGAGCCCTATGAGCTCACAGTGCCTGCACTTTACCCCAGTAGCCCTGAAGTGTGGGGGATGTACCCTCTGTACCCAGCGGAATTAGCACCTGCTCTGCCCCCTCCTGCTTTCACCTATCCCGCTTCGCTGCACTCCCCCCAAGGGCTCCCCCATCCCCCCCCTTTTTTTTTCTTTTAATAATAATCACCAGTTTTATTATTAAAAAAATTACAATAGAAAAGTACCCTTAAACCTATTCCCAAAAACGGAAGTTTCTCTCCTCTCCCTGAGACAAAGTACACGAAATAGTTTGTAAACCCCAGGGACTGCCGCCCTCAAACCCCCCACGGCCCCTGCCCCGCTGACAGATTTTATTTTTTTTTTTAAACAGTATTATTTATGACTTTAAATATGTAGGTAGCATAATTAGGGATTGAAAACACTGTCAGCTGATCTCTGTAGCCACACTATTCCTTCACATTATGCCTCAATGCTATGCTCTCTTTCTGTCTATTTGGTGGATAGCTGCATTCATGATGGGGATGATGGAAGACTTCCTGAGGTGCAGGTTTATGGAAAACTTCTGTCTTCTTTAAGCTGACTTCCAACCCAAAAAGCTCAGCAGCCTCTGCAAAGCAGGATGTTAAACGCTGCAGAGCTGCTTCTGTGTGGGCAACAAGGGCGGCGTCATCAGCATAGAGCAGCTCCCGGACAAGATGGTTTAAGGTCTTGGTGTGGGCCTTCGGTCACCTTAGGTTGAAAAGGCTTCCATCAGTACGGTATCGAATGTAGATACCGTCCTGATCATCGAGGTCTGCTGTGGCCCTTTGGAGCATCCTGCTGGAAAAGATTGTGAATAGGTTTGGAGTGAGAACGCAGCCTTGTTTCACACCATTGGTTATTAGAAAGGGCTCAGAAAGTCCATTGCCATATTTGACTTGGCCGTGCTGATCCTCATGGAGTGAGATGATCATTTTAAGGAACTTGGGGGGACAACCTAAACGTTCCAAAATCTGCCACAGACCTTTTCTGCTCACAGTATCAAAAGCCTTGGTGAGGTCAGCAAAGGTTCCATAGACACCTTTGTTCTGTTCCCTACACTTCTCTTGCAGTTGTCTGAGAACAAATACCATGTCTGTGGTGCTCCTGTTGGCTCTGAAACCACATTGGCTTTCAGGTAGGATTCCTTCTGCTATAGGAGGTATTAATCTGTTCAAAAGTATTCTTGCCAGGATTTTGCCAGCAATGGAGAGCAGAGTAATACCACAGTAATTTGAACAGTCTGATTTCATTCCTTTCTTCTTATACAAAGTGATGATGACTGCATCACAAAGGTCTGATGGTAGTTGGCCTAGTTCTCAACAGCACATCACAAACTCGTGAAATTTAGCATGGAGTGCAAGGCCCCCATGTTTCCAGACTTCGGGTGGAATTCCATCAACCCCAGCTGCCTTGCCAGTTTTCACCTGCTGTATGGCCTTAAGAGTTTCTCCCATAGTAGGGGCAATATCCAATTCATTCTTCACCAGTTGTGTGAGGGACTGAATTGCTGAATCTTGGACTATACGACTAGTACTGAAAAGAGTCTGAAAGTGTTCAGACCAAAGATTCAGAATGGAGGTTTTATCTGTCAGAAGTGTTTGACCATCTGGGCTGAGTAGAGAGCTTTGGACCTGATATGTAGGCCCATATGCTGTTTTCAAGGCCTCATAGAATCCTCTGTGATCACCGATATCTGCGCATAATTGAGTTTTTTCTGCTAGATTGATCCACCACTTGTTCTGGATGTCACGGAGTTTCTGTTGGAGCTTGCTGCATGCAAGAGGAAAGGCTGCTTTTCTTACATGACAGGATGGCAGTGCAAGGTGTGCTTTGTGAGCAGATCTCTTCTTCCTCAACAATTCCTGGATCTCTGGATTGTTTTCATCAAACCAGTCCTTGTTCTTCTTGAAGGAGAACCTTAAGAATTCTTCAGAGGACTGCAGGATGCTATTTTTAATATGTTGCCAAAGTGTTTCAGGAGAGGGATCTATAGAATGATTTTCGAGCCTAGTTTGAAGTTTTGCCTTAAATCTGTCTCTTACTGTGGCTGTTTGAAGATTGTTAACTTGGAGTCTCCTCCTTGGGATACGTTATACATGTGACAACTGCTTCAGTAAAAATCCTCTTGGAGAACAAGATAGTTCCAAATAGTAGCACTGCAGTTCATCAATCAATTTTTCAAGTTTTACAAGGCCAGAATAATATTAGAGGGGAAATTTATATAGTGAGAACAACGAATTCTTGTTCACATTGTACAACAGTCATGGGAAAGTATGCTTTCAGGGCCCCTTTGTCTTGCTTTTACATTCAGAAATGGGCTCAGTAATGAGGTTTGAACCTAAGTGCAGTTCCTGGGCTATTCCTTTGTCATGTCTCTGCCTTAAACACCCACATAGTTTCTGCACTAGCTCTTGATGCTACTCCGTGAATCAGTCATGGACCATTTTCTTCTGTGAATGTTCCTAGCAGCCCAGCAAACAATGAAGAGGCTGGCATGAGCCTGAAGAAGGTTGATGGCCTATTTCCAAGTACACTTGGTAGCACTGACCAACTCAGCATTTTTAAAACACAGTTAAACCAAGTTCCCAGTCTCTCCATGTCCTGTCTTGAGGTGAAGTTAGAGCTTACTCCAGGCTCTGCAGAAGTGCCTTTTCCATACCTTTTTTTTTTTAATCTGTATAATACATTGCTAAGGGGATTGAGAAAGGAGTGTAAAGGGGATCGGTATACCTCACTTTAAACATACTTTGTTGTTACCTTTATAGCATCACTCTATGGGGATGAGTACAGGGTGATGAACACATCAGACTTCCAGGTGCGAAAACAGCTGAGTTACAGCCATTGCTCCATAACAGGCTGCAAGTATGTTGCAGTATCATTGAAACAAGTAGCATGTACTGGATGCTTACCACTGCTAAAAACCACTGTTACGAATCAGCATCAAGTCGCTGAAGTGAAGGGCTTAAGTTTTGCACTGCACCAAACTAGTGCATGTAGAACTAGAACGAGTTCTAGGAGGATTTGGATTTTGGTCCTGAAAGGGCTGTGGTTTGCTCTTGGTAGCTGCTCATTTAAATTATTAATTTATCAGGAAACAACACTTACGTCATCCTCTTTCCTTAGCCAAACAAAAAGATTCTTGATTCCTGTTGCCCTGTGATTGTCACGCTTAAAGGGTCTGCTATCTGTGCTAAAACGTTACAGTGGATATTAACCAAACTATTTCACAGCTCTGATCTGCCTTGTTTGTACTGAACAGACAGCATAATGCAACACTGGCATGAAGATTTGTCATGGAGTAAGTTCAGACAGCCACTAATTTACTCGTTCAAGTATGTGTTGGGGAAAAATCACTCTAGAGACACATGCAGTATATGAACCACTCTTGATAATGAAACTGCACTGAGGTGTTAACTTATTTTAAACTGCAGTACTATTGACATGTTGCATCCCTCTTTGTAGTACATTTGTATTTCAGTAAGGAGTTGTTGGATTTTCCCCTTGGTTAAACCACCACTTTGTGCTTATCTTTCCCTCCTGAATTATAGTTGGCCCTTCGTTCCAAGCACTTTATGCTATCTGTAATGGGATCTATTTTTGCACTGGAATATCTGTTAACTTTGCAAAAATCTAGAGAGATTTCACAACTGAAATTTCTAAGTTAAATCCTTAAGTGGACATTTTCATTAAAAGCAAAAAAAAAAGTATATATATTTGTATTTGCTAATATCTGTTATGTGAAGTATTAAAAGGCACTCTGCCTTGTATTAAGTAAAAAATAAAGCTGTTTTAGCACCATTGGTCTTCACAAGTGTCATTTTTACATTTGTTCTTTTGTGGAGCACAGATTTTGTTTTGTTGTGAATTTTGATGCATAACATTCCAGTATCTCTACACCTTAGCATGGAGTACATACTATTCAGGCAAGCAGGGTGGTACAAGATTTGAAAGGTACATGCTTTAAGCTTCTAAACTTAGTAAATAAAGAGGTCTCTAGCAAGTCATGAAAACAGTGTTTGGTTTATTTGTCAAATCCAGCTGCAGAGCATAACAAATTTCTCTGGATGTTTAAATCCCAACTCAAGTACCTGTCTCTGAATTTTCATTACAGAGATGTAAGTTGTACTCTGGACATAAGCATAATTGCCTATGGCTGTTTTATAGTGCTTTCTGTGAGATCTTAATGCACTTTAAGCAAGCAATAATCATTAGGCGAACTGCACAAAGATACCCCAGTAGAGATATTAAATCAATTGCTCGTTGCAGGTCTGTGATGAACGTCTGGAACAGACTCCCAAGTGCTCTGCAGTTTATAGTTAGTACCTATAAATTGCAGAAGAGGGTGCTCCACACCACCTGACCAGCTCCACTGTAGCACCCAAGTCCAAGTCCAGCTACGTTGATGTTTTACTTTGCTCAGAATTAATAGAGTATCCCAATGAGAGGTCTGATTAAAACTTAACTGGGTAAGGTATATGTGGGAGCATTCCTTCTTAAACCAGTATGGAATAACCACGATGTGATAATTATAAGAGGCACCAAAATATGTTAGCAAAGTGATACCACCCCTGACTACAGTGTTGGAAAAGAACACTTAACTTAGTAGGTTTGATAAGGGATCTAGCTATTTGAAAAAGTATTAAGAACTTAGGGGTTAAAATTAAAGACTGGTGAAGTGTGGTTCATGTCATGTGTGATACGGCTCAAGTTCTCTTTCCTGGAGACGTAGGAACAACATCATAAACTTCTTTTTACCAACTGATTTACACTGCTAGTGATCAGCATTTTGCATCCATTTTTTGTCAACTGAAGAACAGCTCAGTTCACTGGGTATGGGGATCCATGTCACTTGCTGACAGCACTTCCACCTTGTCTCTTTTGCCATCAGTTACACCCTTCAGAAGAAGGTTATTTCAGTGGTGAGCACTGCAGAGGAATCAGGAGTGCATTTTGCTGGGACTCCAAGAACCTGACGCTGTCGCGCACTGAAATTAAATGCATGTTTAATTAAGACATAACTTCCAATGAGAAGCAATATTTTTCTCAGCATGCATGCAGGTAACATGAGTGAGTTCTCTGGATGCATCATCTCTTACCAGCTGCTACGACTCTGGCATCTTCATGGGCTCTGTGTCTTCCCGCTGCCCGGTTATCTGCGCTCTCATTCCACCACAACACATGGACTGAGAAAGTACAAATACAGTCAGCTGAATACTGTTATGCTGTAATACAGCATGCACTGTAAGTCCTAGCAATCTGCCTTCATCTGTTAAAAGCCTTGCAGTTAGCAGAAAGAATTCTCCAGGCAAGTCAGTGGTGGGATGATCCTTTACTGAGGTTTTACACAGTTTGACTTTAACATCAGATCTGAGAGACTTTTAAGACTGTGGCAACCAGCTTAAACCTATTAACCCAACAAACAAAGCTGGGTTCAAGGACTGTTTACAGGACTTTAGTGATCCACAGCAACGTTTTCAGCAAGCTGGCCAATCCTGATGCAAGACCAGGGCTTGCCCCTCATCCTCTGCCCCTTCCCCTGCCAAAATCTGTATCAGAAATTGAGTAGTACCTCTGTTAAGTAATCCATATTCTGTATGGAAAACACCAATCAGCTTGGTATAGCCTGTGTTGATGTGAGCATTGATTGCAGCTCGAAATGCTTCACCCCACAATGCTGGCCCACCAGGCTTCATCTGGAAAGTAACCCATTCATATACCCCTAGAAGAGAAGGCAAACACCACCACAGGGAAGGAAATACAAATTAATATGTCAGTTCTGGAACAGTGTGTTATGGCCATGATGTATTTATTGTGAAATGAGTACTGCATTTCCCTGCCATTTGGGGTCAGCAGGAGACTGCCCATTCATGCCAGCACCCGGTGCAAATTTTCAGTGTTGCCTGGAAATTTTGGGAGATTCAGACTACTTTGCAGAAATCACAAGTGCTCATACCCGTCTTCTTTCCATTCAGGTAGTTACTTCAGATCACAATTGCTGACACTGTAATAGAAAGCCAGACACTTGCTATATGTCTGGTCTCATTCTCCAGCAATGGGCTGGAGATGGACTACAACAGGAACAAAGCGTCTGAAAAGTCATCTCTCCAGATTTAGGAGAAAACTGGACTGCTTTCAAATTCAACTATAACAGCATAAAATTCAGAATCCTGGGGAAATAAAGAACGAAGATTACTGTATGTATGCACATGCTGAGGGCTGAAGAAAGGCCTGTTCCATGCCACTTCATGCAACAAATTCTACAAATGTTCATAAACTGGGGAATGGTCAGTACTATTAACACTGCTTTTGCTACAGAGTTAAAATACATAAGGACAGGACTTTGACATCTAACCCATGACTGTAACAAAGTATGGTTGACTTGCGTGCATCTTTAAAAGGTATTATGCAAAAGAATCAAAACAATCAGTAACAAAGCAAATTGATAAAAGAGAAGAATCTCTGTGAAAGAGAGCAATCATTATTCCCAGCATCTCCAGGAAATCCCCTCTCACTGATGGATAGACAAAGGAAGTCTGGGATGACTGCTCTGACCACTACTATGGCACTGCCATTTTGCACGTCCATTTAGCAATTCACAACCCTGACCATCAACAACCTTAACGAGCAAGGCTCTAGTCAGTTCTTGATGTAAGTTAGTGTAAAATCCTTCTTAAAAACTCTGTCCCTTGTCTGTGTTATGTCACCTTTTTCACATGGGTGCACGTACATGACTTTGTTACATAAGGGGTTATAAAACCATGCAACAGCTGGTTTAAACGTTAAACCATTTTTTGTTACTGTCGGTAACTTTAATCACCAGAAGAAAAGATAAGCTCACCCCCCTCTTTTGGAGGCTTTCCAAGTTGACACCAAGGTACCAGATAAGCGACCTCATTGTGCTGCTTCTCCATCAAGGGGAGGGCTGCAGACATAAATTTTCCCTGCCAGTCTTTGTCACTGGCTAGTGCTTGCCGGACTGCTGTTCTATGGGCAAAATTATCTGTAAGAAAGCAAAAGAAAACCCTAGAAAAAAATGCATTTAATGTCACATTAGACTCAATCAAAATGTTTAATTACAAGAAGACAAGCTGCACTTATCTAATTTCAAAACTGGTATTTTTAAACAGAATATTAGCTTGAAGCAGATGTGGTAAGTTTCCTTTAAATTCTGAAAAAAACCACCTTTAAATTCTGCTTTATGTCTCAGACTAAAATGGTTTCAAGCCAAGAAAGTTTACAACATAGTTAAAATCCGCTAACCAATTTTACAGTTAAAGGACATTTACATATGGCATCCACAGGCACTACTGGATGTGGCAACAATTACCAAGGATAAGTAGATTCAGAGAAAGCACAGTGGATAAGGAAGTGAAGTGGAAAAAAAAATTCAAGATAAATAATAGCCTACCAAGAAAAAAAAAATAATAAAAGTATGGGTTTTTTGCTTATATAAAGTGACATTAAAAGTGTAGAAGGAATGTTTGTGTGTTCAGCTATGTAAAAAGTTGTTAAATCCCTAAAAGCTAAACCTTTTCTTCTTTTTTTTCTTAATTAAAACCAAAACTACTTCATTAAGAGTGTCTGAATTTCAACTGGTTAGTCTGCAGTAGCATCTTAAACAATATACTTATGCAGACAGCTTCCAATATTATGCAAGAAAAATCCAGCAACTGAAAAGGGGAAGGAAGAACCTTAAGAAATATCAGTATTTTGGGACTAAGAGGTAAATATACTAATTACTTTTAACTACTAAAAAGGTATAAGCAGGGGTTTGATGAATCAAGGAGAAAGGATGTTGTAACTTAGACATGTAAAACACTGTTACGAAACAAATAAAAAGTACAGGTTTTCCCTTTGTTTTGCACTTTAAAAGTTTCTCACAGATTATTATTTTTTTTTAGTTTAGAGATAATAACAATGGCCAAGGCTAAAAAGTTCTGAGAAGTAGGACAATTTATTCATCATAGATGCAGGTGAACTCAAAATATTCCTGTTGACAGATGCATGCCCTCTTTGGAAGAAAGGGGAGACATGGCTGCCCGGTCATGACAAAGAACTGAGGTCCTCAGTGACCTTTTTTTGCCTTGGTCTGCAGTGGCAAGTGCTCCAGCCAGACCACCCAGGTCACAGAAGGCAAAGGCAGGGACTGGGAGAACAAAGAACCACCCACTGTAGGAAAAGATCAGGTCTGAGACCATTTAAGGAACCTGAAGGTACACAAGCCCATGGGACTCAATAAGATATATCTGTGGGTTCTGAGGGAACCGGCAGCAGAAGTGGCTAAGCCACTATCCATCATGTTTGAGAAGTTATGGCAGTCCATTTTTAAAAAAGGACATAAGGAAGACCTCCCAAACTACAGCCTGGTCAGTTTCACTCACCTCTGTGCCTGGGAAGGTCATGGAGCAGACTCTTCTAGAAACTACGCTAAGGGACATGGAAAACAAGGAGGTGACTGGTGACAGCCAGCATGGTTTCACTAAGGGCAAATCATGCCCGACAAACCTGGTGTTTGGCCTTCTGTGATAGGGTTACAGCATTGGTGGATGAGGGAAGAGTGACTGACACCATCTACCTGGACTTGTGCAGAGCATTTTACACCGTCCCATACAACATCCTACTCTCTAAACTGTAGAGGCACGGATCTGATGGACAGACCACTCAGTGGATAAGGAATTGGCCGGATGGTCGCACTCAAAGACCTGCAATCAACAGCTCAATGTCCAAGTGGTGCCCCTCAGGGCTCAGTACTGGGACCAGTGCTGTTTAACATCTTCCATGGACACAGGAATCGAGTGCACCCTCGGCAAGTTTGCTGATGACACCAAGGTGTGTGGTGCAGTCAGCATTTTGGAGGGAAGGGAAGCCACAGAGGGAACTGGACAGGCTTGAGAGCTGGGCCTATGAAAACCTCATGAAGTTCAACAAGGCAAAGTGCAAGGTTACACATGTGGGTTTAAGCAATCCCAGTTACAGGATCAGGCCAGGATTGAGAGCAACCCTGAGGAGAAGGACTTGGGGGTGCCAGTGGATGAGAAGTTCAGTGTGAATGTGCACTTGCAGCCCAGGAAGCCAATCACATCCCGGTCTCCAGCAAAAGCAGCGTGGCCAGAAGGTCGAGGGAGGTGATTCTGCCCCCAGCATAAGAGGGATATGGACCTGTTGGAGCAATTCCAGAGGAGGAGGCCAGAAAAATGATCCAAGTGCTGAAACATCTATCCTATGAAGACAGGCTGAGAGAGTTGTTCAGCCTGGAAAAGAGAAGGCTCCAGAGGCACCTTAGAGCAGCTTTCCAGTACCTGAAGGGAGCATAGAAGACAGCTGGAGAGGAACTTTTTACAAGGGTATGGAGTGACAGGACAAGAGGAAATGGCTTTAAACTGAAAGAGAGTAGATTCGGAATCATAGAATGGTTTGGGTTGGAAGGGACCTTAAAGATCATCTAGTTCCAACTCCCCTGTCATGGGTAGGGACACCTTTCCTCAGACCAGGTTGCTCAGACCTCCATCCAACCTGGCCTTGAACACCTCCAGGGATCGGGCAAAATTTAGATTAGATATAATGAAGAAATTCTTCACTCTGAGAGTGGCGAGACACTGGAACAGGTTGCCCAGAGAAGCTTCCATCCCTGGAAGTGTTCAAGGCCAGGCTGGATGGGGTCCTGAGCAACATGACTGAGAGAAAGGTGTCCCTGGCGATGGCAGGGAGGACGGAACTATATGATCTTTAAGGTCCTCTCTAATCCAAACTATTCTGAGTCTATGATTCTATGACTCACCCTTCCAAAACAAAAGAGGCAATCCTTTACTCTAAACAGGTACTGTGAACGTGCTGGACTTTGATGAGCACACTGTCTCAATATGCAGATATACCCTGGACTACAGCTGGTATCCAAGGAAATGATATAGGTGTGCCTTCCCACCTCTCCATTATCCAAGTACCAGCTTCCTTTGGTCTCCACAAAAAGCATGGCCAGTGCACCTAGTTTCTGGTGTAAGTGTAGCTTTTCTTGGCTCACCTGCACCTTTCATGTCAGCACCAACTTCAACAACATAAAAAGTTGATTATACTGCAAAAAACCTATTGTTACCAAGGCTAAAGCTGCAAGAAAACACTGTGTGCTTGAGAAGTCAGAACTGGTTGTCTTCCTATCTCAGCATAGGCCAATTGCAGAAGGAGTTTAAGCATGCAAACTGCGTGCTCACTGTTTTAAGGAAGCTAAAATTTGAGAACAATTACACCGAGCGAAAATTTGTGAAAAATTATACACACATACGAACACACATAGAGTGCATATATGTGCATATTTCCTTTTTCTCCATTCATTTTGAAATTCTGAAGGCATTTGTGGAGCTGGCCACAAGTTAAAAATATTTACCATGAACAAAACACTCCACCATTCTTCCTGTATTATAACTGTTTTGAGCAGAGACTGCTGCTTTAGAACGTTTCTAACTCTCTCATCCCAGCACGTCAAAGTTGTCCTGACAGGCTCTGAAGTTGTTCTTTTCACCAATCAGTACAGGAGCGATTTTTGGGGGGGCACCTGTTACAGTAAGAGCAACAAATAAAAGCCAGCACCTTCTTGCCTATGAGACAGGGAACACACAGAGAGCAGAGCAGTGCAAAGGGTTGCTGGTCGTACCGTACTTCCAAATGTGGAACACCTTATTCATCGCTCCCAGCTCCGAGTACCAGAATCCCACCAGCTCTGAGTGAGCTGTGCGAAAGTGAATGTACTTGTTGACCATTTCCAAAAACTCCTTCATCTTCGATGGCTTAATATCATATGTGCGAATTTCGTAGAAAATGCTGGTATCTTGTCTGGGCCCTGTAGCAAGGAGTGCCTGAAAGAAAACAGTCAGAAAAATAAGTAAAACTATTGAAAGCTGTCTTCTAATTTTTTTTTAATTAGTGAGATGCTATAGAAGGATTTTTTACTGCAAGCTGGGAGAGGGGTACTTACTTCATGATGTCCAATTCCAAAAAGTTTCTTGCAACATTTTTCTTTGGAAATAGTTCCCACGAGCATTATTTGCTGCCACTCCTTTCAGCAGTGCAACAGACTGTGATGTGTCTCTTATTTGTTGCACTTAATTGTTTAATTATTAGCTTATAACAAAGCAGCATTTTCCTCTTCTCAATCCCTTCCTCAGGAAGTCAGCAGCAAAGAGTCAAAGCAATAAAAAGATATTTGACTAAACACATTATTCAAAAGCAAGGCTGCCAAGATGCCACCAAAGCAGGAGCAACATCAACATCTGCCTTTGTTGCCCTTACCTAACCAGCTCACACCACTGCACTGTGTTTTCTAATTACAATCTTATATCAGTATTAGCAAATTACATATTGTTGACAAAAGAAAGGAAAAGGTACAAACACTTGGGGAAAGAGTGATTCCTTCCAACACAAGCTTTCTTAAGTCTGCATCCTAGCCTCTTACTGGCTGCTTCCCAAGGGTTGGTCAAGAACAGTTCTTCTATTCATGTAACATAAAACACTTTGAAGGTCCCAGGCTAAGTGTACTTTTGCAACTGTCTCAATAACCTGGAACGTTCCACTCACTTTAGAAATAAAACTTGAAAAAAGAAGGCCAAAACACATCTCTGGCCTTACCCCATATTTGCACAGAGGTGGCTGCAGGATGGATTTTGGACATGTCTTATTTCACAAGCATCTGCAGGCATGCATACCATACAGCTCAAGCCACAGAACAGAACCCTATAGGTTGGAAATGACCTCTAGGATCCTTTTATCTACCATTAACCCAAGAGCGCCATGTCCACCACTAAACCATATCCTCAAGTGCCATACCCACCTGTTTTTTGAACACTTCCAGGGATGGTGGAAACACTTCCCTGGATAGCCTGTTCTGATGCTTTACAAACCCTTACAGTGAAGAAAAATTTTTGCTAATTTCCAATCTAAACATTCCCCGGCACAACCTCTTGCCACTTCCTCACATCCTGTTAGCTGTTACCTGGGAGAAGAGCCCTACCCTCACCTGGCTACGCTCTCCTTTCAGGTGGTTGAATACAGATGGCCAAGACCAAGGGTTCTTGTTCCCCAATGGCCCTCTGCAGCATGACACATCTAGTATTGGTTCCCGTGTGTCACAACTCCTTGGAGCCATTATAAACCCCACGGTATCCCTACTGAGCAGTGAGCCTGCAGCAGTGACCCATCCCACGCTGGATTTCTGCAGGAGAAGAGGAGCCCCAATGCTTTCTGCCGCTCAAGGAGATGCTGGGGTGCTGCAGGACCAGTTCTGTCCAGAGAAGGGCAATGAAGCTGGTGAAGGGTCTGAGGCACAGGTCCTGTGAGGAGCTGCTGAGGGAGCTGGGGGGGCTCAGCCTGGAGAAGAGGCAGCTCGGGGGGGACCTTATGGCTCTCTACGGCCACCTGAGAGGAGGCTGTAGACGGGGGGGGGGGTCGGCCTCTTCTCCCAGGCAACCAGCGACAGGACAAGAGGGCACAGTCTTAAGCTGTGCCAGGGGAGGTTTAGGTTGGACATTAGGAAGAAGTTCCTCACAGAAAGGGTGATTAGACACTGGAATGGGCTGCCCAGGGAGGCGCTGGAGTCACCGTCCCCGGAGGTGTTTAAGGAAAGACTGGACGTGGCACTGAGTGCTGCGGTCTGGCCGACACGAACGATCGTGTTCGGTCACAGGTTGCGGACTCGACGATCTCGGAGGTCGTTTTTTTTTTTCCCCCCAACTTAAAATGACTCCGATTCTCCCGCCCAAACGACGTGCCACAGCCGGCCCGAGTGGATGTCGCGACAGCGACAGCGGGAGACCCGCCCCCCCCCGCCCCGGACCACAACACCACACCACCACGATACACACCCACCCCCGTCCCCGGGGACTCCGCGGGCCCCACGCCCACCCTCTCCCCACTCCCCCGGCGGCGCCCCCGCCGCTACCTGAGGGCCGGCCCGGGCCCGGGCCAGGCGGGCGGCGGCGGCGAGGGCCCGGCGGAGCAGGGCCGGGGGCAGCATGGCGGGCCCGGCGGAGGCGGCGGGCAGGCGGGCAGGGCCGAAGGGACGCGCGGGGCCCGGGACGGAGGGCGGGACGGGGGCGGCCCCGGGGCGGGGCGCGGGAGCCTCCCGGGGGCGGGAGCGCCTCAGCTCAGCCGCCCGGCCCCGCCGGCGGGGTCAGGGCCCAGCCGGCCCCTCACGGGCTCTGAGCGGCGAAGGCGCCGTTGAGGAGAATTACTCGTCCAAAACACCAGGCACCAGTGCCCGAAACGTGTTATCTGTGCCTCTGCCCGTGCGCCGGAACGCAATAAGAGGTATCCCGACTGCTTGAGGAGACCTGGGGCTCTTTGTTCCCCACAGGCTGCACTGGGACAAGTCACTCTCAGGAAATCACACCCCCCGTCCCCCTACCCCGCCGCCCGGGATCGAACTTCAGACTGATCAAACTGATATCATAGAATCATCATAGAATCATAGAATCAGCTGGGTTGGAAGGGACCTCAGAGATCATCAAGTCCAGCCCTTGATCCACTATCGCTGCGGTTACTAGACCATGGCACTGATGCCACATCCAGTCTCTTTTTAAAAATCTCCAGGGACAGAGAATCCACCACTTCCCTGGGCAGCCCGTTCCAATGTCTGACCACCTTCTCTGTAAAGAATTTCTTCCTAATATCCAACCTAAACTTCCCCTGGCACAACTTGAGACCGAGCCCTCCTGTCTTGCTGATGGTTGCCTGGGAAAAGAGACCAACCCCCCCCCGGCTCCCCCTCCTGTCAGGGAGCTGTAGAGAGTGAGGAGGTCTCCCCTGAGCCTCCTCTTCTCCAGGCTGAGCCCCCCCAGCTCCCTCAGCCTCTCCTCATAGGACTTGTGCTTGAGTCCCTTCACCAGCCTTTTTTGCCCTTCTCTGGACCTGCTCCAGGACTTCAATATCCTTCCTGAACTGAGGGGCCCAGAACTGGACACAGCACTCCAGGGGTGGCCTCACCAGCGCTGAGTACAGGGGAAGAATCACTTCCTTGGACCTGCTGGCCACACTCTTCCCGATCCTCCTTTGCGGGCTCAAACTCCGACTTGTGCAGACACAACCTCTCCACCTCTATAAGAAAGCCCCATGGCGTTCCTCTGTGGCATTCCTTTGGGTAAATCCAGGGGTGCTCAGCACCAAGCACTGTCACCCCATCACAGCTCTGTGCCCAAGTGTGTACTTGTTCCTGCCACACAGTTACCAAGGGGTGGGATTATGTGATGGCTGAGACTGTATATCTTTGCAGAGATAATTATTGGCTAAGGCGCATGTAAAGGTAAAATTTCTTCTGGTGTCGGTCCAATCCAGTGTTTGACCAGTGGGAGTCAAATCAGCTCCTAGCAAAGGATAGTTTATGGGGCACTACCTAAACTAACAAGACATCTTTTATGATTCCTCATAATAGGGGCAGCACACACCTTCCTGCACACCAAACTGATGGTCCTGCACACCAAACTGAGGGTCCTGCACACCAAACTGAGGGTCTCTGCGTGGAATTAAATGTGAAGAGGAAAATTATGAATTCATGCCTATGGAGCTTTCATGCTTTTTCTCTTGTTAAGGAAAAATTCAGGAACAAAGACTGTCTTTCCATTAAAACGAGATAGAAAGAGCCGTAACAAACAATTTAAAAGTGTGGTGCGGAAAGAATGAAGCATCTAAACTGCATATGTCATGTCATTTTGCAAATGGTTACATTTGTTATAGCAGCATGAATATTTCGCATAGTTTTTACAGCAGAATCACAGAATCACATGTAGTGTGATTATGGATGCAGTTGCTGCTGGTTTAAAATTGGTTTAACATGGAGTTTTTGTTCACTTATGAGCAAATTGTGCTTCAGCTGAGGGCAGGGAATGAGATGGCATTCTCCATTTAAGGTTCTCTGTTGTTTATCTTATTGTATGGATAAAGTAAGGCTCTTCATAAAGATGTTGTACTGGAATATTCCTTCACATTTGTAAAAGATTTTATTTTTATTGTTTGAACATTTTCTGTGTTTGCTTTCTCATCAGTAATGATCACACGAACCAGGATTTGAATTGAGTAGTCATAAAAAGCAGGTTTTGTTCTTGGTAACCTAAATAGCCAAAAAGAAGCTTTGATTTTATCTTTACTGTTGTGTAGTCAGGGAATAGAAAGGTGAACATGACTTTCATAATTGAGCAAAACAGTTTATGACAGCACGGAGCTTAAATGTCCAAAATTGCATTAGATTTCAGTGAAGGCATGAAATGATTCCCTGAAACAATTCAGCAAATTATTTTATAGAGCAAGTAAATCTGAGAAAACTGCAGTTCAGGAAGTGACTAAGATAAATTTGTTGAGCAGAATGTTCTTTCTGCTCTGCAATTTTGCCTGGAACTGGGGCTCACTTTTACTTCCTGGTATTTTCTCACTCGTGTTCTTCTAGAAGTCTAGAGGTGTCTCTGTCTTTCCACGTGTATGTGGCAGAGAGTGGTGAAGTGAGAGGATTGTACCTCCAATTCTTGCCTGCCACTCGAAGGTCTGCCTACCAATACACAGAACGGTGAACAGGAGCTGTGCTTTATAGACACAGATGGTACTGAACATCTGGGAATGGCAGCGTCGATCTTGTAGAAGAACCCACAGAGAATAGTATCTGTTACAAACGCTTTTTGATGGGAAGCTTTTATTTTGGCACTGAAGTGATGAATTGTATGAAATCTTCAATTTATGTAGCCAAGACTGGCAGAGCTGCCTGAGTACAAGTTGTCTATTAAAAACTGTTCTTACTGTTGGAAGCCAAAGCTCCATGGAGGCAAAAATGTAAGAAGGTGATTTGTGTGCATTAGTCCATTTATGTGTTGTACTCCCTGCATGAAACCTTTTCATCCATTCTCATTTTCCCATGGAACAGGAAACACTTTTAATCTCATCTGCATGTGTCTTGTTAATGTGGGCAAGGACTGGATAGGGTTTTTTTGATTTGCTTTATCCTCTAAGTGAGATGGTGATAATGAAAGAAAGGTAACCATCTATACCAGAAGGTTTAATGCTTTCAAAAGCAGCTTAAACTTCCTTTGTCATATTTGCTTAAACACAGAGACAGTGACTCAGAGTTTTGGAAAAGGAGGAAGAACAGTACCTGTTCCTTTGCTAGGGAGATTTTCCCATTTGTGTACCCCAGCTTTCAGTTTCATATCACATGAATGATAAAACAAGAAATTTTCCTTCTATTTCCTCATAAATCCTTTGGCTTAAATTCTGTCCTCAGAAAGGCAGTTTTCAAAAGTACAGGAGGGTGTAGCTCACCACACATTTTCTTTCAATGGCAGTAGTGTTTCCATTACACAGTGCTGTGCTGTTTATAGGCTTGAGAAAGGTGTGCAACAAGCTCGTTCAGTGAAATTGTTAGACACAAGCTTTCCACTGTTAGGTTTTCACAGATCTCTCATACTGAGTGCTGCCCTTCCTCTGCTGGGTGAGCAAGCAACAAGTGGTTTCCTGCTTTGCACACAAGGCAACATTCCTGAATGTAATGCAGCCTCTTGGTCTGTTCCCAGTAGGCCAGAACATGTAAATATCCTCTCGTTTCCATTCTCTCAGCTGTTCCATATGAAAATCTGGATAACAACTTAGCAAACTTGGTATTTTCTTCCCTGTTTTTTCTCACCAGTTTGCATTCCTCATCTCATTGAAACAATCTGCATCGTGTATAAATATTTATTGTGTAGAACTGATCAGAATGCCTACAAGAACCAGTGTCATCTCTGTGTTTACCAGTGGTAAGAATCACGTCAGTGTCCTTTGTACCTAGAGCCTCCGGACATGGTTGAACCATAGTCATGTTCAGGTGCCCTACCAAGCAGTGAATGAGCTTCAGGAAAATTGGTTCCATGTTTTTGCTTTGCTGGGGAAGGCAGTGGGAGAGCAACATAGCACTTTATCTCTCTGAGAGGCAGGTTTATGTTGTTCACTCTGGATTTACCCACTCCACACCCAAATACGTGCTGACATCTGACGCAGCCCCTGACCATGGAGCCCATTAGCTGATTTGGCCTGGCTGAGAGACTGCCAGCTTCCAAAGCTGCACAGTGGGAAGATAAAGGGCAGAGCAGGTGCTTATGGTTACATGGAAGAGAATTAAAGAGCTGCTTCATACTGCTTGTTTATATTTTAAACACTTAGGCCTGATATTTGACCTAATGGCACCTTGTGTCAGTGCTTATATCAGCCCTTGAAGGAGATAAATTCTACTGCATCAAAATGTTCTCTGCTCATCTTGCAAGTAGCTTTAGCACAAACCTGGTAACAGGCCACTATGTCTGTTTGAATTAAGTTCAAAAGAAAACATTCAGATATGTTCTCTGTTCTTTTTTTAGAAGACCTGTTTCTTAGAATCTTCGTTAATGGATTTTCCTTTCTTTTTTTTTTCCCCCCCTGCAAAATCTGTAATAGTTTAATGATTCCAGAAGAAGGAACATGTTAAAGGTAACACACAGAAACTGAAATCATCAATCGTTTCTGTACAGGAAAATGATTTTATTCAAAAACTCTGAATTAAAAAAAACCAAAAAACAAACACTTTCCTGTCAACAGGCTAGAAATATTACAGTATTTTAAAACTATATAAATTGCTGATATTTTTTACCTGGCCACTGTAATTGCAGTTGTTCCCCTCAAGTATCCACTTGGGCTTTGTGAATTATATTTTTAAAAGTTGAGAGTGAAATACTCCTTTTAGTCAATCCATTTTTAGTTAATTAGGCAAAAAACAAATGCTCTGCCTGCATGTTTTCACAGATGGGGTGACATAAGGTAGCTTCTGACACTGTGGATATTTAAAGCACAATTCAGCTAAGAACTGGGAAGTCAGGGCTACAAAGAGCACGGGAAAGAGACAACATGAGATAGAGGTTTACACAAAGAAGATCTGGGTGGGTTGACTTTTTACTTCACAGGTACTAACTAAAGTAGCTCAATTAACATCTTCCCTAGTAAAAGTAAGACTTGAAAGCATGGTGATAAACTGCCAAGATCCTCTTTCCTCAGTTAAAATTGTCTACAGGCATCTCTTATTTGCTTCTCTTTTAGGCATACGATAAGCTGTCTTCTGGAGGTGGGGAGTGAGATTTTCTCTAGTATTTAGCCAAAGTTGCACTTGTGTTCTTCTTATCCCGAATTTGGGCTTGCTGCCCAGTGTCCAGTGCCAATTTACACACCGACACAAGGTGTTTCTATTTCTTTCTTCCATTTTGCACAAAGTAGGGAGCTGAGTGGTAACCCACAAAGGGCTGTCTCCCCAGCCATCAGAACCTTACACTATTTATACACTTTAACAAACAAATAAATCACTGTTTGTTGACTACAAGTTATGTAGTTCTCTTACTAATTAATATTATATCCTCTACTGGTTAAATGATTTTCTCGCTTCTCATGCTAATTAGTCTGGATGCTCAGTCGTCCTCTTCTTTTGAGTCAGTGGGTTTCTTGAGTCAGTGGTCACAATCTCCCTCTGCCAGAATTACCTTTTATGCTGTTGGAGCTGATTTCAGCACAGTTGCTGAGTTGGCTTTTTCAGTTTCTTCCTTATCTTGAGAGCTCTGCCAAAAGTCGTTGTGGCCTGTAAATTCTGCATTCTTCGTGTCCACTATCAGCAGTACATTCTTCTTCCCAAGCTTTGTTAACTTCCCTCCAGGTCTGAGGTCACTGAAACATGTCAAGCCCTAAACCTTAACAAGGCAATTCTACCGACAAATAACTTATCTTTCTAACACTTGGACATCATTCTGTACCCGTGTTTTCTTGCAGAGAACTGAGTGTAAGATAGCAGCTAAATATTGCTTTGAGGCAGGCTCTAATTTCTCGAGTATGAAAGCAGGTAAAGCCAGGTTGCAGAGATCATTATTTCAGGGACACTCCACCATTCCTTGGGCAGGTATTTTCTATGTTTTCTACTTGGTCTTCTACACACAGACCTGAATATGTTTAACTTGGAAAAATCCTGGATGATTTCAGCTGAGGAACAATACTGTGCCTCCTAACCTCCTAATCTGTCTGAGGCCTTATGTGATAGAGGAGACAAGCAAAAGTACCCATTGCATCAGATTTTTATGAAGGAAGATGGAGTCCAACATAAGGCAGCTAACTGGGAAAAGCATCTTCTTACTTTGCAGTGCCATGCTGGGCCCAGCCCAGAGGTGGAGAAAACACATGGTCCTGTGCAGGCATAAGAGAGGGGGTGGAGGGTGGGGGAGCTGACCCTGCAGTGCCCCAAGTCGAAGGAGAGCACTGCTGGTTTACTGTGGGACTCATTAACTTGGGTGGAGAACCATCAATGCTGGCACATAGCAAACATCTAATTTCTAGGTATTTTGTTCTTTATCTCTTTATCTGTGACCTACTGTAATACCAGTAATACTGCTTATGACATTGACCCACACAGCCTGCAGCCAAAGTCCCAATGGTTATGTTCATGAAAGAAACTCCCTCATGGCTGCCCTTGCCCTCCTTGGGGTTAGAGGCAGCAAGCTGTGTTGCTTTTCAGTTGTAAGCAAGCTCCTCTGCCATAATTCAGTTCCTGATTTGGGCTAAAGTCCTGGAAGATTTTTCAAAAATGAAAAGCCAAAAATAATGAGTGAGATTTCTAAGCAAGGCTTAGTAACTCCAGTAACTCAACTCTCCTAATTATCAATGCATTGCTTAGATAAACATCTCTTTCCTGTAGAAAAACAGTCTTGTCCCAGTTGCCTTGAAAAGTTGTTCCTTCTTCCACTCTCTGTAAATAACTTCTTTCAAAGCTTCCTTTGCCTGGAGTTGCATTGAAATGAGTACTGATAATAGGAGTCTGTTTCTGCCTTGGTTGCTCTTCCCTCAAGCTCTACAAAACTTGCTTTTCTTGGTACTGCAAGATGAGAGGTTCCTCTGTTATACAATGCCTCCTGCCAAAATTCAAGAGGCACTGCTGGTCTTTAGGGAAAGGAGCTGCAGGTCTGTGCTAATCACACAGGGCAGATTTGCAGCAGTACTTGTCAGCTACCTCAGCATTGTCTGGCATGGCATCAGCCCCATCTCTGTCCTTCTGATCTGAATCCTTGTGCAACAAGCACAGCTGAAGGCTGAACTACTTCATCTGCCTGTAAGTGAGCTATGGTTAACACAGGTTGAACGTGCTGAGCAGGGTATAGCTCAGTTAAAGAAACCAAGGGGTTAAGAGGATGGAGACTGGGAGCAGTACAGACAAGTTCTGCCACCTTGCTCCTCGAAGCAATCCCTAGAGTGGTACTAGGCAGAGGAGCTGTGAGATTACACCTCAGCACTCCTGTTACCACATGGGAGTGGTTGTAGTACCCAAATAAACTGCAGGTAGACAGATATGAATTGAGTGGACATGCAATGTGAAGAATGTTTGCAAGGGAGCTTGGCTCACAGGGAGATTGTAACTTACATCAGGACCCACTGTCTTTTACAAAAAATAGAGGCTTCTTCTTCCTTGCTTACATCTACCCGTATGGGACTCATTCTTTCAATAAAGAGTGAAAACAAACAGTACTGGTGTCTTTTAATATGCCCACACTATTTCAGAAAATACTCTGAAATGGTGCTCTCTGTGAATGCTTCCGCAGAGAGAGCTCTCTTAGAATTTAATGCATTAAAACCAGAAAAAACAAATCCTTCTCTTTTTAAGTTAGAAAACCCATAAAGCTATTTACAAAGCTTTGATACAGAGTCTCTTGGCTAACACAACTAAGGGAAGGTGATTTTTTAGAAGGTCCAGCCTAGAGAAAAAGTTTTATCAGTAAGTGTTTGAGTGATTCCATATATATCTCTCCTACAGTGATACAAAAATAAAACCAACAGCCTGAAGTGGAAAGCATCCTGTTACTCATAATCAACTTGTAGGAAGAAGGAATACACCTACTGTAGAGAGAATCCTTTCAGCAGGCTCAGATGGCTTGATATCAGGAAACTTGTGGGTCACAGCAACATTAGGCAAATCAGTTTAATCATTCACTTGGAGGGCTTCAAATGTCAATACTTACACATGGGGTTCCTGGTATTCTGAAGTCCTGCAATTTCCCATGTTTACTTGGGAGCTACTGATATCCCAGAAGTTTGATGTAGTCACTCTTGAAAAACTTTGATTTTTAAAAACACTTGGAATATTTCAGAACAAAATTTTTAAAATAACTTCCAAGAGAGGGCACCTGTTCACATGGAAGACTGTCATAACAGTGAGCTCTTCCACCAGACTTTACAACATCTGCACAATCTCCAACTTTATATTACCTTGGCCATCCTGTGCTAAGTAAAGCAAGCTGCTGTTTCTAGACCTGTTGTTATTTCTAGGGATGTCTGTCAAGAGAAGAAGCTGTGAACTGAGATTCAGTTTGCCCAGGATCAAACAGACTGGCAGCAGCAGAACTTGGGTTTGAATCTAGGTACTCCTAGCTCCATGTCTCAGACATTTATGGCCTACAAGCCCGGAACATTTTCTTCACACTTGGTGACAGGTAGCTGTAGTAATCATCACTCAGTTCTAATGAGAAGGTGGACTGTTGCATTTTTGCTTTATCTGGCTGGTAGACCTGTCTCAAAACAAACAAGTCACACACGCAGCAGGACTTACAAGTAACACTGAACAAAAGCCAGGGTTGTTTTAATTTAGAGAAGAGGCAACTCAGGGGTCATACGATCCTTTTTGATGTAATTACAGGAGTGCTTCAGGAGAAAAAGGTGTAATCTGTTCTCTCTGACCATGGTGGATAAGATAAACGCAGCTGGCTGAAATTACAGGAAGGCAAATTTAGACTGTATGTTTTCCACTTCTTAAGACAGTGAAACATTTGAAAAGAGTGCACGGAAGAAAGTAGAATACCCAGGCTCAAAAATAATAGGGATAGTTCAAATGGTGTTCATGCATTCACACAGCTGGTATGGGCTAAATTAGCATCTTTAACCTGTGACATATGGACCACAGAGTAACAGTCCATAACAAATACAGGGCCCATGCAGCATGCAAGGGCAATGGGAAAACAATCTAAAGATACCTCTGAGTCCACACCCAGCAGGGATGTGGCAGATCTCTGACCCCTGCTCCAATGGATTATTTGACTTGCTGGGGGCAAAAATACCATTTTGTAAAACCTTGGTCAACACCGACCAAATGCTAAGTAATCACATCCCACCTAATTGACTTATGGATACAAAATATTAGGCCCTGAAGGACTAGCAGCCCTTCAACTCAAAGCAACTAAAATCTCAACCACCTTCCACATGGCCCTGATCAAAATATACCTAGGATCCTTTGCCTTATCTATTCTCATCATCATTTTATCAACATACAGAACTAAAAATCACTGCTAATCACCCTCAGATTCTGTAATGCTTAATGGCTTATAGCCTTTTCTTTCCTAATTAAAGAAGGTTGTGACATTTTTGACTACTTGACTTTGCAGGTTCCCTTCAGGCATCTTGTCTAGGATGCTGTCAATTTCTGGGAGAAAGTAACTTTTATTTATTCCTGAAGATTGGCTGATAAGCAGCTTCTGCCAATAGCCAGTCCTTTTCCCCTGAGCCTTATACATTTTGAGTGACTACCAAAATAACCAAGGATGCCTCAGGTTTAAATGTTGCAATGTAGCTCTGCCCCCTACACACCATAGAGAAATTCTTTCTGGGAACGATGCAGACTCAGGAAAGGATGAAGAAGGGTGAATGCCACGTCATAACTTAGCTCTGCTGTTGTTTTCACAACTGCTTCTCTGTCTGTGATGTTGATGCAGCACTCAGGGTGTTCACCAAAGAGCTACCCTTTGGTAATCAGGAGCTCTTCCCTCTGCTAGCAAGGAAAAAGAAAATGAAAATGAAGGACTCCTCTAGTTAGAGCTGCCAGAATTTGAAAGGGACCAACTGTGTAAGTGTTGAATCACCAAGAAAACTATGGCTTTGTTTGCCTCCTAGTAGGGCACATGAATCACAAGGAAGTTCTGCCAATGGTAACAAAAAGTACAATGTTTTGTGTAGTCTCTCTTCCTATAGATTCCCTTTTTGGGGGCATACCTCATGCACTCATATCAGTATTTTCCATCTCCCACTTGTGTCCTGGTGGATACCTCTGGCAGGTTTAAAAACTACCTAGATGAGTGGACCACCTGCCAATGCTGACTGCTGCCCAAAGGGATGTGCTTCTCCCTGTCTTTCTCTTGGAACAAGCATTAATAAAGTGCTGGTTTCCAATAACTTAACTTTCCCTGAGACCTCTGTCCTACTTTTTCTTTAAAAATCAGCTAACTAGTTCAGAAGATTTAATGGGAAGAATACAGATAAACAAACAGATAACACGCAGCATAACCCTGTAAGCTCTTGTTTTCTTAGAGAACTCAGGTAAAACAAGAACTGTTGAATCAAATTGTTGCTGCCTGTGAGTTGGTCAAGTTATGCACTCAAGAGAAAGCCTGCACCTCAAGCAGACTGCTTGAGGAAACACACACAGAATGTCATTACAAAGTATTTCCTTCTAGGGCACCTTTATTAGCCTCCTTGTCATGTGATTCATAGACATTTTAAAAGCTGAATATCAGTTTTTAAAAAAATATCGCTGAGATTTAACTGTGAATTTTCTGAGTAAGAAGCAATGCTTATAAAGCATCTTCCACATTCTGGTTTCTCCCACGGGGTAAGCAGCACTTACATTGACAGTTTTGGGTGGTCTGTACTGTACCTTATTTTCTGCAATATGCTCTAGCCTTTGAAAGCATTCCACTGTGTTCATCTTCAAGATGGCTTTCATTATCCAGTCCACTCCAAGGATATGCATTTTCCCCCATTCAGTCTTTCACTGCAACACCATTTGAATTACACAGTGCCATCCCCTAAGGATGATCACAGATCTCACAGGGAGCTTTTCACTGGTGGCTTGTCTTGCCATCTTTAGAGAAGATCTTGATGGTTCGAGATCCATTAGCTGTAGACATAGTTGTGTGGTGTGCTTACTGTGATCTCCCACACCTTTTATGGGCTCTGATCTATAGGAAAACTTATGTTTGTGGTGGCTGTTAAGACAGATTGTGCCACTCTGTTTAATTCCACTATCTTCCTCTACTAGATTTGTAGCCACACACCTAGGCAAAATGCTGGAGTCTATGCCCAACCCCTGCCAAGTACCCCTTGGGTTCCAGAGCTCTTCTGGCTTTATTCAATTCAAACATGGCTTCCTAAAGAGAAAAAAAAAGGCCTTAAACAATCTCTTTTTGGAAGGTTACCTCAGTGCACATAGCGCAACGAGTCTTTCCATGTGTTTGAATGCTTCATATCCAGAAGAGACCCTTGGTGAGGTACTTGCAAATCCTCAGGCTGCATCAAATGCAGCTGTATGGCTTGAGGCCCATAGCCTCAGTACAGAGATTACCTTTGGGATGTGCATGTTCCATTCAAAAAATGCATTCCCTGCAGGAAATACATAGAGAATGCAGGAAATGCAAAAAGGATCACTGTCATCCCACCAGATGATTGTGGTAGTTTTGTGTCATCATAAGGCTGCAGTATTTGTTTTCTTTAGAAATCAAAGCCATTATTTAAGCAAGCTATTTTAGCAATAATCACATTTCCATTATGGGAAGTAGGAGGGTTTTCCATTCTAGCCTTGGCTGTTACTAATATCCAGTGCAGATCTGTCTGCCTTGCATAGGTGTGTCTAAAGAACTGCTGAATGAATTCTGTGGAAAAACTGAACCTTTGTATTTTACCTACAGAAAACAGTGGTCTTCTGTTGGTATCAAGGAAGCTGCTAACACATTGACAAATACTGACTTGCAAAAAAAGGCAAAAATCTCCCATCTAACTCAGAAAATCCCCTCGAACTCAAATCCAAGATGTGAGTGAGGTTTATTAATCTGAGGTCACTGATTGAAAGGTTTCCCCCATTCAAGTAGGAGAACAAACCTGAGGAACAAACCTGAGTGCCTCAATAATATCATTCTCTTCTTTTTCCACCCAGTTCCAACAGCTCAGGATCAGGCCCTCCTTGATGTCTCAGTTCTGCAGAGCTCACTCCTGAGGCAGCTGGGCTGGCTGGCTATTTTGTGACCACTTTGGATGTAGTAAATGAACTGGAGCTCATGCTTCACCACAGTTCTTGACCAGTGTCTAAAAATGTGTATGTGAATATGTGATATTTTGGTCCTGGTTTTATAAAGTAGTTGTGTGTCTGTCTAATTTCATGTATGTGACTACCTGCAGTGGGACTGAACCACGTGCTTAGCAGGGACTGAGAGGTGCCTGGCTGAGAGACATCTGGTTTATTGCCATGCAAAGAGCAGCCTTTTCATATTAAGTGTAACACTCACTTGCATCCGGGGTTTGATCAGGTCATTTGACTTCTCTACCTCACTTATTTCATCTGAGAAGTCAGATTGCTGGGGCTTGCATTTTTGGCAGGTGGTGTAGGAGGATTAATTCATGAGTGTGTGCCCTGGACTTCAGAGAAGTCTACCCGTATGAAAAACTATAACTAAGAATTGCTTGTCCTGCACTTGAAAACACTTGCACAACGACCTTATCCTGAGCACAGCTGACTGTTTGCCACTACTACTCAAAGCACTGAAGGTTAAATGTGCTCAGCAGGATCACAATCAGACTAAACATTTGCTTGTAAGACAGCCATTGAAAATCCAAAGTTTGGGAAGAACCAAGAGAGACTCCAAAGGCCAAGGGAGACAGTGATAGCTTTCCACGGACTCCAGTAGGCTTTGAATGAAGTTTGTGTCTCCCTCAACTGTCTCAAATAGTTATCCCTTCATCACTATACATACCTCTTCATCTTCTGAAAACAAGAATCCAGCAACTTTTTCAAGCCAGAAGAGAGTATTTCTGACATCAAGGAAAGGGAAGTAAACAGCATGTAGCTTCTGCACCAGCTGTTAAAAATCTAGCATTCTAATTAAAAAATATAAATGGAAAAGAATTATGAAGGATTGGAACACATACTTGTGGAACTGAGCAGCTTTTTTTTTGGGCTGAGTTTGGGCTTGGATTTGATCTGGAGATATAGCTATGGAGCTGTAAAGCTGGCTTGATGGAATTGTAAAAAGTCAGTATGACACCGAATGAAAACAGTGAAGCTTTTGGAAACAAAATAAAGAAGGATTTTTGGATTTGAGGGAGTCAGGAGCACCATATCTGTTCCACCTGCAGGTGCTGGATCCACGTGGTGATGGTGAGTGGTACAGAGTGAGAAATGACAGGCAATGCCCACTGGTGGCCTCGGTTGTTCAGATAAAACCTGCTTTGTAGGAGATTGAATCTCCATGCTAGAGCATTGAATTGTCCATTTCATGTCTTCTGCATTCCTGGTGAGGATTTTCTGGAAGTAAGGGGAAGAGATAGATGCTGGATAGCCTGCTACTCTGGCTTTTAGTACAGTCATCTAGGTTGCAGAGGAAGATGTATGAAAATGGTGAAAAACTTATGCTGAGACCTGTAGCACAGCAGCAGGTAAGAGCTGATGGAAAAGTAAGGCTGGTGTAAAGAGTGGGGTGAACAAAGGTGACAGCAGCAATTAATCTGGGGAGAAGATGGAGAAAAAAAAGCTCAAATGCAAAATGATGCTTCTTGGCTAGAGCATTTAGTCTGCACAGGGGTGGGCCTGGCTAAATGTGGTATTTGGCAAAACTTCCATAGCGTTAGAAGGAGCAAGAGTGGGGTGGGTGGGATGAGAACTCCTTACATGTTTCCTGCTGCTTCAGGTAATATTGAATGTCAAGTCTATGTGCCCATCTCATTGATGGAGGGTGGGGGTAGTAATTAACAATTAGCCTGGGAAAAAGCAATAATAAGAAGATAAATGATTGCTGGGGAGATAGGGACCATGAGTCTGGGGATGCATGGCAGTGGGGCTGGGACTCTTCACCAAGGGGCAGCAGTTCTCTAGAGCAGGACAGTAGGGGAACTGAGAGTTCCTGTGTTGGGGTCTGGGTTTGAGTGCTGTAGGAAGCCAAGGCTGTGAGGAGCAAAAGGTGGCACTCGGTTTTGAGAAAGTAGGGTGGTACATGAGATGGTGGAAGTTTAGAGGATGCATGCTGAGGTTGAAGTCTGGGGAGAGAAAAGAGAGATACAAAAAGTTTGAAGGGAGGTTTGGTGTCCTGCTTTGGAGAGGAGCAAGAAATTGTAGAAGATTTACATCTTCTACAGGAGATGACAGGATTCATCTCCTGGTAGCCTGTTTTCTACTCACATCTTCAGTGTGTGATGCCAGCCATATGCTCCCTGCCACTTGATGCAAAGCTATGCCTCCCTTCTCGCTCTGTCCTCCCAGGCACCTCAAAGCTCTTGCTTCACTAAGGCTTTTCATCCCTTCAGATGACCCTTCCAGCTGATATTAGCCCAGTAGGCTGTGCAGCAGCCTTGTGTGGCAGGCTGTCCCAGGAAACTGCTACAGAAGAAGAAAACACCTGTATCAGCCTGGTGACACAGCCCACTGCACTGCAGCCCCTGGCTGTTACCATGGTGCTGCACCAGGAGAGTGGCTGTCTCTGGTGTCACACTCCGGCTGGACACATGACACCTCTGCCTTGAGTCTTGTTCAGCTTTGCCTCCTGTTCTCTGCTGTGGGAACAAATGGCATCTTCCTTTGTTTAGAAAATCTGCTGAGAGACCTGCCAGCAGAGACCTTCCAGTCCTGACCAAAGTCAATATTGATCTGTTCACATTGGCTAGGCTCACTCTGTCCCAGTGCAATGTGCTTGTCACCATTTAACCTTCCACCTGTCATTTGTGACTGATGCCTGAGGAGAACTGAGGAGGGATGTGCCCACCCATTTCCAGCTGTTTGTTGCTGACACCCGCAGCAGCTTTGTTTAAGCAAAGGAAGTGATCTTGTTAGTACTTTTCTTTGCAGCAGCATTGATTCCATTTTTGGCTACAGCATTTCAGCCAGCGGCTGCTGTATGAACATGCCAGAGTTACAGGCCATAATTATCCTGTTTTGGGGAGCACAGTGGGGTGATATGCCTTATGTTTGCCTGACTCTGAAGGCTGCTTATTGCATGTCAGTGCAACCACAGTTTTAGGTGCAGCAGTCCTTCTCTGACTCAGGTTTTCCAGGTACTGATAGTACTGTAAAAAGCTGCTACCTACCCTACCAAAAAGAAAAGACATTGAATAAATGTTCCCTTCCCCTCACTGGCTTAGAATTTGATGTGCAGTCTCAGTCCTGTCTGAACCATCTGTAGGAAGATAAAGAAGATACTCATGAAAAGGGGAAAACTGTTCAGGAGACTTTGCAGGAGTATGCCAGGGTCTATGGAAGCCGAAACCACAAAGCCACAGTATCTTGGCTTGAAATGTATGCTTTCCTTGATGATAGCATGCCATAGAGTTACAGTATTTGGCATCTCCTTTTGGAGGTCAAGACCAGAAAGATTTCTGTGAGACTGGCTAAGGTTTTCATAGAAAGGGTAGTATTCTGTAGGATCACATATGTTGTTCAGGAGGGTAAAAGACTACCTGGAGCATTTCTGTTCAGCTCAAATACAGTGTGCTCCCCTCACTTGCATGTTGGAGTGTGCTTCTGAACACCTCTGCTGATGTTTATGCAAAACATTCCTTTTTCTTGTGGCTGATAGTCTAGATGGGCTACTTTGCTAATGAATCCATCTGGTTACCATATGCAGGCAAAAAGAAGGAATCAGTGAGTCTAGGACAGATGGGGCTCTGAGAGGAAGACTCAAGAGTAACCATGCCTAGGCAGAGGTTTTTCAGGCTTATTTTGAGATGGCCTTTGATAAATCTGATTCAACAGAGCACTGTTTGCTTGTTGAACATATGGCTGGGTGTTTGAGTCTGAGAGAGGAAGGTCTCTTTCCTTACATTCTTCCTTTGCTTTTCTGCTAGGCACTGTATCCTCTGGGGAAGAGCTGAGGAGCTGTGCATGCCAGACTGACCTGTGGGGCTGATGATGCTGGTGTGATGCCTCTTATGTACTATAAGGCAGTGAAAGAACTCTTCCTTCATATTGCCCCAAAGGCCAAATCTACCCTTGCTGCATGGATGACACTGCACATAAACCAAACTGTGATTCTCTCCTTTACCCTTTACGTGGCAAGCTGGGGGAAGGGAAGAAATCTTGGTGATTTGATCCCTAGAAGCCTCCCTCTAATGATATAATATGGCACAGATCCAGACACAGAAACAACTGAGCTCCTGGAAACTGGCTGAAATTTGCTTTTCCCTACCTCTGCTGATGGCATTCCCATTAGTGGAGTATTCTGGAACTCCCAGACCTAGCCTCTTGCTTCCCTGTCAGAACTAGGATGGTGGACTTTCCCCTATCCAGAGAGATGGCTAGGCTATACCCCTAATGCTGGGGAGCAGCAGGAGCAGAACTCTGTGTGACTCGGTAGCCCAGGAGCAACCGACTACTTCTCTGTCACTTTTTGAGGTGCTTGGGAAGAACATGGACAACACCAGCCTGGCTGGGACCCTTTCTCATGGTCTTTACTCTGGCAAGCTTTCAGTAGGGCCCGTAGATGACACCAGGCTTGTTGCATGGAGCTGCTACTTTTGGAGGGAGTCGGCAAGGGAAAGATTTAATGACCTGTCCCTGCTGTAGGCTCACCAGATCTGCACAAACTCCCAGGAGTTTTGGGTTTTGCTGGGGAGGGGATGGCGGGCTGCTCAAAAGGCTGTACCCACCACAGATAGGCTGATTTCAGGACCCTGCAGCCCTTTGCTAAAGAGAAGGCCAAAGACGGAGATTTGCTGGACATGGGGAAGAGCAAGGGTTAAGAATAAGAGAGGAGGTGACAGCAGAGACTGAGGAGGTAGCCAAGAACCTGCCAAAGCAGGTATATTCAGCAGGATTTTCTGTGTCCTTCAGTTTGACTTGGGCTAATAAGGTGACTTCTAAACACTGCCAGGGGAAGTTTAGGTTGGATATTAGGAAGAAATTTTTTACAGAGAGAGTAATCAGACACTGGAATGGGCTGCCCAGGGAGGGAGTGGGTTCACTGTCCCTGGAGGTTTTTAAGATGAGCCTAGATGTGGCATCAATCCCATGGTCTAGTAACCATGGCAGTGTTGGATCAAGGGTTGGACTTGATGATATCAGAGGTCTTTTCCAAGCCAGTTGATTCTATGATTCTATGACTCATCCAGCAGGGGAGGTACCTGTGCTGTGAAGTCCTTGGTTTTGGAGATAAATATCAAATTGGAGATCCCCAAAGTCTGATGGGTGGAATAACAAATGTTTTAGATTCCCCATCAAATGCTCTAATTTTGGCCAGTTACAGGGCTCCACAGGCAGGGAATATTGGTCATTTCCTCTCCTCCCAAGGAATATGTGAGATAGAGGAGAGTGTGAAGGGAAATCTCCAGACACAAGAAACGGAGGATCTGAAAAAACATTTTCCTGGAAGTCCTGGGCACAGCAAGACTCTGGAGAATTGTCAATGCAGAAAGGAGCAGGACAAGAGTCAGTTAACCCATAAAAGGGAAGTTTCCAGGAGCTTTGAGTATGAGGCCAAACCAACCTGGCAACCTGTAAGGAAAAAGCCAAGTGGAGAATGATGATACTGGCATGGCTTGCAGCATACGCCTCCTCACAGCAAAGCCAGCTAACTAGCCAGTGTGTTCACTAACCCAGTCCATGTGGCTATCACCCTGGGCTTTACTATAATGATTTGTACCTGACTCTTCTTAAGAAAGTTACCATCTTTACACATGCACCAGTTGTTCTCAGTCTGCACCTGACCTCCAAATTTGCTGTCTTCTTTGTGCTGTTGCAGCTACTTTTCCACCTTTAATTAAAAAAGAAATGGTTGTGATGGTGACTGTGTTTTTCTGAGTAAAACCAGAAAGAAAAATGTTTTCCCAGCTGTGTCCAGAAAAGCTGTGTCCAGAAAAGCCAGACACACAGAGGAAAATCCAATAAATGATTAACTCAGTCTTTCCATCTGTAGATAACGGTGTTTCTGCTTAGGGATTTTCAAGTATTTTTTTTTCTTTTAGTGCTAACTTTCTTTTCCCTCATGACAAAAGAGAGTCTTTTTGATTTGCATGTCCTGAGAAATTTTCTGGTGAGTACCTGGATGATGGCTTACTTGTGGTTTTCTGCCTTTTGAATGAGGAAAAATGATTTGGAAGTGAGTTTTCTGTACTCCTTCCCTGTGAGAGCAGAATAATGAGCAAGGCAGCACCTTTATAGCCAAAAGATTAGAGTTTATGCATTGTTACCCTTTACAGAGCACTGATTTTGATACACTCCTTTTTTCTTTTTCCCTTTTTTTTTTTTTGTTTCACTTGGGGGTGAGGTGGTGATGTAAGGTATTTTCAGCTGTGAATTTCTGACCCAGAGAATTAGTGTTTGTCTTAGGAAGTGGTGGGAAGAGGTTGGGGCCATCTGTCTGGAACAGTGATGTTCAGTCCTTGCATACACCTTGGTGCTGCCCTGCTGATGAGAGAAAGCACCCTATGACCTCACGTTGTGACCAGAAGCAGGTTTGATCCATGTTTTAGGATCAGAAAAATGGGTTTAGTTTGCTGCCCTGCTATCGCTCAGGTTTGGGTCTGCTTGACAAGGACACCTTGGCAGCCCCTTGACACTGCCTAGCTTATCCATTTTCCTGTTTGTTGACCTCCTGTTTCTCATTCAAGACTCCTTGCAAACAAGCAATCCACCATAATTACTTTTTTGCCCCAGGTCCCAATTTTGCTGCCTGGCATACGCTGTATGCTCAAACCTAAAGTCTTAAATTCTTAAGAGTTCTCCATAGCTGTGACACATAACTCACAACTACTTAGCAAGCTGCCAGTTTTTGTGTCAGTTTTTGCTGACATTTATTTTAGCTTTTGATGTAACTACCCGGACACTTATATCAAGCTTTTGGACAAAAAACCCCACAGATTTCCTTCATAAATGCACTAAACCCATCCCATTTCTTTCCTGATTGCCCATTCACAGAAATGTTTTAGGATTTAATATGGTCATTGTGCAGAAAATAATGATCAGTGGTGTAAGAAACTCCACCTTCCCCTGTGTAAATTTCAGGACCCCGTCATCCTCCTTGGGCAGTGAAGCAAACTAACAGCTAGATGCCTGTGTAGCAGAGGCTTGCAGGATCATCTTGCCACAGGCTGGCAAATGCTCTCCTCTCCCAGTCCTTCAGCACAGAGCATATTCCTGGCAGCCTAAATGTCTGGGTGACTCAGGCCAGATGCCTGGATCAGAGAGAAATTCTTCTCAACACAAAGAGGGGGGGAAAACCCAAAGTGGGGCGCAGTTGCTGCATCTGCCACCTAGGTGCCCAGGGCAGGGTGATGTGCAGCTGCCTTGCAAGGGGCAGCACCAGCCCCCTCCCTCCCTGCCCCCCAAGCCTCAAACCCTGTTTTTGCTTCCAGCTGCCTCCTGGCCTGCATGACCTCAGCCCTCTTGGGGAAGAGGGAGGCAGAGTGCATCAACTCCTCAGAGCCCCAGGCGCTGGGTGGTTTCTTCTTCCACTGCATTAGCCAGCTCAGATGTGGCACAGATGGAGAATATGCAGCCTGTGCCCCTTCACCGGCTTCTGGGGCCTCAGAGGCCCCTGACAGATGGGACAAAACCCTGGCGGGGCCAAAACATGCTTGACATCACAGCTGTGGCTGGGGGAGAGGGGTGAAGCCCTTCAGCACATCAACCTGCCCTGCTGGGGCACAGCAGTCCATGGCACAGTTCAGCCACAGATGATGGGCATGGAGCTGCATCACAGGCACATGCAGCTCCCATGGGTTTTGGGTTCTGTGCTGACACACGGGGCAGAGGCCCACACCAGTCTGTGCGTAGAGACCTCTTCAGGCCCCATGCCAGCTCTTTCAGGGGATGGAAAGCCAGGTTTTCATACGCCTGTTCCCAGAGGACAAAAATTACTGGATTGGAGGACTGCTGAGCAGGGCAGGGGGCAGATGCTGTGCCGCTCCTGTGATGGGTGGGTAAACATAGCTTGTGCTGGGGTGCAGGTTTAGGGGCTTAGCACGTGGAGAGGAAAGCTGCAGGGAAAGAGCAGGATGCCTTCTGAAATACAGGGTACACCAGGTCTGAAGCACCCATTCGACAGAGGCAGTGCAGTCTCCCTAGAGGGTGGCATGGGTGGAAAGCAGGGCCACTATTGTTTGGGTAACTGTGGAGCTGGAAGTGGTGAAAAAGGGTGGGTTCAAGTTAGGAGGAGCAGTGTGAACTCTGCCTGCTGCAGCCCTATTGGGAGGAGCATGGGGAGGTGTCACTGGATGGAGCCTCCAGATGAGTTTTAAGAGCCTGGAGATGGTGCTGCTACTCCCGTCTTACTGCTAAGCAGGTAAAGCTTCAGGCCAGGCTTCATGTATTATGCCTGGACTTACTTTTATTCTGCCAGAAATGGAGTTTTAAAATTTTTTTTCATAGTGCTGTAGAATGGAAAGGCTGAGATCGTCCAGTGCTGACAGGGAGGATGCTTGAGGTCGATGGGGAACAAGGCAGGACTACACTCTCTCCTTGGCCGCAGAGATGCTGCTCTTCCCTGGGCGTGGTACACTTAAGTCAATGACTTCATGGTGATGCACTCCTACCACTAGCACTGTCCAGAGCCTTTCAGAAAAGAAAAGTATCAGAAAACAACCTTGTCTACCACCTAACATGCAGCTTTGTTTTCCAGTGCTGGGGATGAAGCAAACATACGGTGTTCAGTGAGTCCTGGTCCTAGGAGATTGCTCCAGAAAGCCTATCCTTAATTTTGATAGGTTAAAACCAAGACGTTTTCAGCTGCTACTGAACAAAACACAAATAGGCTGAACCCACAGAAATTGACACCCTTCTTTATCCAGTCTGCCAGTTAGTTGGGCAGCTCATTCCTCTAACTGGGGCCATGAAATTTGGGGGTGTTTTCTAATGCACAGCTTCTGACGGGGAAACCCCACTTTTATTTAAAAGAACAACTCGCAGAGCTCCTGGGTAGAGAAATTCTAACGATGTGGCTGTTAGCTCAGAAACCTGAAGGCGCAAGAGAACTTCCAGCAAGCTGTGAAAAAAAGTGAAAAATCAGTTTCCAGTGTTCAGGTGGGGTTACTCCGAAGACATCTGCGCCGTTCTGGTTTTTGAAGTCGGACTGCGAGGGAAAGCCCCAGGGCTGGAAAAGGCTCCTGCCTTTCCAGGAGCCTTTTTTTAACTTTTGTTTTGTTTTGTTTTGTTTTGTTTTGTGCTCCCCCCCCCCCCCCCCCCCCCAGCAAGTGCGAGCCGCACCGAGGGGATTTAGGAGCAGAGTACGGCATGTCCCGGCCCCCGCGGGCTTTGGACGTGTTCCTCCCCAGCGCCCTTGCTGCGGGCACGCGCTCCGGGGTTGTGCTTTTCGCTGTATTCGCTTCGCTAATCCTAAAATAATTCCTCTTTTTTTTTTTTTTTTTTAAATCTTCCCGAGGAGCACGTGGTGCGCTTCCCCTCCCCACCCCTCCCCTCCATCGCGCCCACCCCCGCCCCCGTCCCTCTCCTCTCCCCTTCCCTCCCCTGCCCGCCGCCCGCCCCGCCCCGCCGGGCCCGGCCCCGCCGCTCCGCGCTCACCGCGCTGGGGCCGCCGCTCTGCCCGGGGCCGCCGCGGGCGCTGGGGCCGGCAGGGCGACACGGCCCGGCCCGGCCCGGCACGGCACAGCCCGCACCGCCCGGCTCGGCTCGGCACGGCTCGGCGCGGCCCGGCGGCAGGACGGTGCGATCCGCCGCGGCCGGCGATGGGAGATGGAGGGAGCCGGCGGTGCGGTAAGGGGCGGCGGGAGGCTGCGGGGGCTGCGCTCAGCCGGGGGCACTTCTTTCCATCTACTTTTACCTTTTTTTCTTTTTCTTTTCTATTTTCTTTTTCTTTTTTTTTTTTTTCTTTTTTTTCTTTTTTTTTCTTTTTCTTTTCTTTTTCCTTTTTCTTTTCTTTTTTCTTTTTCTTTCCTTTTTTCTTTCCCTTTCCTTTTTTCTTTCCCATTCCTTCCTTCTTTCCCTTTCCTTCCTTCTTTCCCTTTCTTTCCTTCTTTCCCTTTCCTTCCTTCTTTCCCTTTCCTTCCTTCTTTCCCTTTCCTTCCTTCTTTCCCTTTCCTTTTTTCTTTCCCTTTCCTTTTTTCTTTCCCCTTTCTTCTTCCTTTCCCTTTTCTTTTTTTTCTTTCCCTGTTTTTTTTTTTTCTTTTTCTGGTCTTTACTCTCTTTTATTTCCTCCCCGTATTTCCATTTCCTTTTTGTTATCCTTTTTCTTTCCCTCCTTTCCTTCTTCTCTTTTTTTCTCTTTCCTTTTATTGCTTTACTTTTTCCCTTTTTCCTCCTTAGTTTTGTTTTTTTCTCCTGTATGCTTTTCGCAGTTCCCTAAGAATGAAAGCTCAGGCTCCGCTTCTGAGCTCATTATTGCGAGGTCCCGAGAGACACCAGCTGCACTAGGGAAGCTGCACTGGGACTCGCACCCCAGGGCTGGGACCCCCAGCCTGCATCCTGTGCGGTTGGTTTTGCTTGTGTCTCCAAGTAACTTGTCTGTGTAACACATTAGCACTGCTGCTGCACTGACGAGCTCTCTTAAATCTCACCAAATTCTTGAATTGGATGAGATGTTGTGAAAAACACCAGTCTTTGGCTGAGTAGCAGCACTGCGCTTTAAGGGCAAGAGTGGAGCTGAGATGAGTTTACCAAAGGTGTAAAATTTTAGAACATCAAGCATACACAGGGATGCTGCGGTGCAGCTGAGGTGTTACCTACGCTTCTCAAAGGGAACATAAACATTGAGTTGTAATGAGCTTGAACTTCACACAAACCCACTGAAGTTGCTAACTCCCATACAGATGAGTATTTCCGTGCCATAAACAGCAATTACCTGGCTCCCACAGAGTCCAGTTGTCAGGCAGAGCCCCATCTATATGTTATTGAAGTGATTTGCGTCTGTAATAGGCAACTGCAAGTACTACTGCTTTTGCAGCTTCAGTCACACTTTAATTCTGTCTGTGCGTAGGGCCATTAAAACAGGGAGAAAGTCAAATGCTGTATTTCTAATGAAACTGGTTGTTGCACAGCCAGCATTTGAAGCAATTGTAATAGACTGCTAAGAGTCATCCAAGCCTTTCTGGTTTAGCTAGTAGAAAGAAACCTCTTTCTACTCCAAATGCTTTTTCATCAGTCATATCCTTAGTTGATGTGTTTCAGCAGATGTTACCAGTTTAATGCACTCCGTGACTCTGTCCTAGCGCTGTTGATTTACACACTGAGAGTTGGTTTGGGGGCATTCTTCTGATGGGAGAGAGGTGAGGTTAACCATGTAGGAGACCCTGTGGAAATGCTTCCATTCAGTTACAGCCTTGGTCATTGCAGAGTGTAAGAACATCCTTTGTGGTAGTAGTGATGTTAAGAATGGTTCCAAGACACTTACATGCTGCTGTCTTCAAAACCTGAAAAAAACCAAAAAAATTAGGACTTCTTGATCCATACAGAAAATTCTTGCATAACTGACTTGTGTGAAAGTGGTCCTCTACTGCTGTTGGTGCTTGAGCAGATTATTTGATTTACTATTTCCATTTCTATGCCATCAAATTGAGAAGGAAAAGAGCAGTGAGGATCCTAATGAACATGCTAGTGGGTTTTATTTTTTCAGCAAGATTTTCTTTGCTGATGTCAAGTTGCATAGCTGAAAGACATGGATGTTGTTCAGAGTATTTCTCCTCCCCGCCTCCACCCCAGAATGGCCCCTTCTATTCTTGCCCATTGCACCCAGAAAGTTTGGCAATTGGTTTTGCACCTTCGATGTAAGGGGTGGTTTGGGGTTTGATTCCTGTGGGCTGCAGGGGCAGGCTCTCTGTTGGAATACCACGGACCAGCGCCATGGAGCATCTCTGCAGGCAGTTGTCTCCAGGGGTGTGTTCTGAGCCAAGTGCTGGGAGTTCCAGCGCTGGGGCAGCACAAGTCATTCACCATGGAAGGCCACCAGTGCAAAGGAAAGGATGCTTTGGCCACGGCTGTTAAACTGTCCTTGCACATGCAGGACAGTTGATTGCTTGAAACAATCCCTGCTCCGTGGAGAGACAGGCTGGCAGACTTGGGGGCTGGGGTGATTTTTCTGAGGCGTTGCATGCGTTTCTTTTTGGAGAGTCTCTGTTTGCTTGCAAGGGCATTCAGAGGGAGCAAGATGCTGGGGTAGTGCTGGTTGCTGATTTAAAGATAATTTAGAGGTAGCACAATGTGAACTGCTGCCAAAGCTCGAAGGTTGGGGCAGTCAGCCACCAGCCAGAGTATCCTGCTCTGGGTCAGCTCAGTGTTCCAGGTTCTGAGGATCCCCAGGGTGCAGCAGCGGCTAAAGCTGTTTGGTGTGAGTACTGTGGGCTTAGCCAGAAAAGGTGGGAAAAATGTCCCTGGGCTCAGCAGGGATATGTGCCACCCACTGTTCTTGAAGGGACATTTCTTCACAAGTGATTCCTGATGGAAAGGTGGCTTGTAGTGGAGCAGAGATTTCACAATCTGGCTGTCCCACCCAGACCCACTCTGTGAACTGGGGGTTCCTTGCATCCTGGTGGGTTGTAAAATTGTATATGGGTCCTTTGGAAATTTGGCTGAGGGGGGTATGTGTGATAGGGAGCTTCTCTGGATAGTTGCCCTAAAGAGAAGTGGGTCTGCAGATGAACAAATTTAGGTCTTGTGCGATTTGCGTCTTCTGAATATCTTTCTAAATGCATTCCTGTCCCCTCATACCTGTGGTAAGAGAGATTGTTTCCAGTCCTTTTTTCCTGTTTGCAGTGGCATGAGGTTGGGGGGGGATGGAAATTGTATGCTTCTGTCAGATGAAAAAGCTGTTTCAGACCAGCTCAAAGTGTGTGCCTGACACTATCATTCTGGACATAAGTGTCCTTTTCCTCTCAGGAATGGCACTGTTTGAAGTATCCTTCTGCAGTGTGTGTTTCCACATGCTTTTTCTGAATGCAGCTCCTCCTTGCTCTGAGTTGTTTCTTGCTGTTGTACCAGCTCCTCTCCGAGACCACAAACTCCTGGGATGCTAATGCATCCAAACATTTATTCACTGCATTACAGGGATGAGCAAGGCAGGTTGTGGATGATGCTTGAAAGTAGGGTGGGGTTAGAGGCAGCCCTCTGGGTGTGGGCTAGGTTGAATCAGGAGAGCAGAGGAGCTCGGGTATTATCTAGCCCTTGAAGCTTGAATTGCTCCTGAATTGACTGTACTTCCTGGATGCTGTAAGCTAAACAACCTGTTTGGGCACTGGATCAGGCTGTCCTCAGGGATCATGCTGTCCATCAGAGCATGAGCACTGCACTTCCCCTCCACTGAGTGCCTCAGCCACCAGTGCTGGCTGTGGGAAGTGCATGGCGTTTGCTGTGCCTCCCTTCCTAACTGGACACAGAGATTTTCTGTGCCATGACTACTGGGCTAAGCTGATGGAAACCAGGCTGGAGCTGGCTTTTTAGGATGGCCTGCCAGGGTGGAAGCATACTGTTCACTGTCACGATTGCTGAGGATGTCACGTTGCAGCTTTTTGCCACTTGGTAAAAGGACTGCCTTGCACAGGGCTACGAGTTGGTCATGATGGGTTCTCTCCATATTCAACATATTCTATGATTCTCTGATTCTCTGACTGAAAAGAAGGCATCGTCTTGAGACTGCGATGCAGTAGTTTGGGAGCAGTAAGAAAACCACCTAAATGGCACAGATTACATAGTACAAGCCTCCCTTTTTGCAGAAGTGATGAATGGGGCTTGCTTTCTCTTCCTGGCATGAAATGGCACACTGGAAGAGGTGGCTTACCTCCAAAATATATTCATTATCTTTTTACAACAGTTTTCAAATAGGAAGTGTCATGTGAGTCATAACTGCATCTCCTAGGTTGAACAAATGCCAAGTGTGATGGCAAGATTCACTTAAGCCTGGGATATGGCTGCATGTCAGCGCTAACAGAAGAACACTTACCAGGAAAGCCCTTTTCTCAAAACAAAACAAACTCTAGTACCAGTGAGCTCTGGTTGTCATCAGCTGTCTTGTCTGTGGACTTGCTGTGACTTAATGAGTGGGACACTAGTGCCAGCTGGCCTGTGTTGTGCTGCTTGTGGGGAATGCATCATCTCTGATGTCTTCTGCCTTCTTGCCACGGCTGAAACTGCCTGTTGGGTCCTGGCTGTTCACAGGGCCATAGCTGTCTGAGGATGCTGCAGCCCTTAGCATGCGCTTCCTTAGCAAGCAAACACTCTTGCAACTTTGTCTTTTCAGGCCCCCAGTGCTTGCACTTCAGGAGAAATTTGTTGATGTCACTTCTAGCTCCTGCCTCAATTGTGCCAGAGGGAAGATGGCTCAGATCAAACTTCAGTCAAACTTCTGATCTGAAAAACTGTTAAATCCAGTTAAGTCTGAGAAAGAACAGTTTAAATGAAAGCTGTAAAATGAATTTAAATACATGATATGAAATAATCATGCAGAATCAATGAGGTGTGTCTTAAGTTAGAGGGAGCTACATGTCCCTTTTTGCACGCTCTGTTGCTGTGTTGCAGCTCTACAGTTGGCTTTTGCCACAGAGAAAATGCAGGTTTTTACATCTTTGCAAATGTAAATTCTTCCAGTGGGCTCCTGTGTAGAGTGGTTTGGGAGTTGGGTGTGGGGCATTTTTGTTTGTTTGTTTGGGTTGCTTTTGTTTTTGTTTTGTTTGGGTTTTTGTTTGTTTGGATTTTTGTGACGTTGTTGTGGTTTTTTTGTTTATTTTTTATTTTGTTTCTGTTTTTTTCCTTTTTTTTTTTTTTACCATTCATTGTAATTGAGTATTTTAATCACTTTGAGACACTACCTTAAACCATGCTTGTAATATTGATTTGAAAAATGAAAATGAGCTTGCCCAATACCTTGTCCTTTACTTCCATCCATAAAAGCAGTGTATATTTAGCTGGACACAGAGACTGTACAGCACATGGGAAAGGATGTGGTCTGCAAGTTTTCAAGGGACAGCAGATGTTGGCATGTGTTTTGGAAAGAATTTAGTTGCTTAAAGACACAGAGGTAGCTTCTGGGAGGCTCATGAGGCATTTGGGCGTATCCAAATTTTAGCTTCCATGGAGTAGAAATCTGTGTGGAGCAGACCTGTAGCCTGTATAAACAGTGTTCTGCCATCTGAGATGCCTGAAGATGATGGAAGCGCACTACCTGCTGCAGAGAAGCAGTCTGTCAGTTTCCTAAATATACTTGGAACAGATTGATCAAAAACAGTAAATGCAATATGTCTACTACAAGCATCACTTAATTCTCTGAATAAGAGATCCTGTCTTTTTCTTAAATCACACCCCCACCCCAATGCTCCTTGGCATAACTCAGGAAAAATACTTGCACTGTGGCTTTGTTAAAAGTTTGGGGTGTTTTTTGTTTTTATGTTTTATATCTAAGAACATGGTCGTTCATGCAGTGAGCTAAAGCCTGCCTCTCAATGGGCTTGCTTTGATTCTTGCACATACCTTAGAAATAATGCATAGACATCCAGAGGTCCATACAGCACACATCAAAAATCACTGACTTGGCAAACACAAAATGCTGAGTGACCTTTAATAGTAAGGTGTAATCATACAGACTTTCAATTAACATGCTGTTCACATTCATGCAGTTACAGCTCAGACAGAATCAGCCTTTGCATAATAAAAAGCATTTAATTCTGTATAACAGCTGACTGCTTCCTAACAGCTTCAACCAAACAACAAACCAAACATTTTCTGTAAGGGGAGAAAAACTCAAAGTGCAAGTGTACAACAAGGCAACCAGTCTGGAAACAAATTTCACCTGCAACTGCTTGACAGTAGTGCTAAGGCATCCTTTTTTTTTATTTTATTTTTTTTGGTCACTGTTTCCATGCTTTTTTCTAAGCAGTTTATTCTTGAATTGAGCCTCTCTTTAGACACTGAACTTTTGTGAAGTCTGCCTTTGAGGAGGGAGAGCAGCTCTGATAGTATCTGCACCCTTTCAGTTTTGCTTTCTTCAGCCTGATTGCTTACTGCGAGTCTGCTCCCGGTAAACACATCCCGAGGTCACTTTAGCCCAGGACAATGTTTGAGGTTGCAGATGCCTAGAAAGTGTCTAGCTTGGAGATTCATGAGAAGGGTGCAATTTCTACGTATTGTTATGGATTTGTGTCACTTGAGCTTGTTCACCCTCCTTGTTAGGTCCCTTAGTGTTTTACTTTCTGTGGCATTGCTTTGCAAGGAGGTTGGTGGTTTTGACTACAAACTGTATGAGGAACTATCTCCTGTTTGGTGTGATGCTGACTCCTAATACCTCATTTTGTTTTACTCTGGGTGTTGCATTAAAAAAGGTGGTGAATTACCGACTTCTCTTTGTCTTTTTCAGGCCCTTTGCAGGCACCTCTGCCACATGTCGCTCAGTTGCCTCCTTCCTGTAGCTGAAAAGTCTTAGATGAGTTTGTTATCCCTCTCTAGAATCCAAACTTCTCTGCTGGACAACGGCTATAGGCAGTGTTCTCATACAAGCCCTTTCTTTCCTCCCCCACCTTCTGGCTCTATACATATCTCCCTGCAACTTCTGATAGTTAGGAATTAGTTTAAAACCCGGGCTGAGATCTCTTCCAAAACTTTGGCTAGCATTACGTTTCGGCAGGTCCAGCTGAGGTTTAGCCATGCAAAAATCCTGTTCTTTCGAGTCTTAATCTATTTTGCTAATGCTTCAACTCCGGAATTGCAAGCATGTATAGTAGTGGTGGGGAGGTGTGAGGAAAACACAAATGTGGTGCATGAGGTCATATGCAATTAAAAACTACAAACCTCCTGTAGCAGTCTTCTTTTTTGAAGTCCCACAGAAAAAGCACCCACAGTGTCTCTGTGCTGTCAGTGCACTAGGTTTCACCAGCCAGCAAGTTTATTTTAATGCCGGCTTTCTGAATTTCATCCTGTTACTTAGGAAAGTGATTTAAGACAAGCTTAACAGAAATAGTCTTTTCAGGGCAATTACTATGACCTGTCAAAAGCAGTGAGGCTTGCTACGGAATGATACACAGGAATGATAATGGTGCTTACAAAAAGGGTTGGCCACTGTTTGGGGGTTGTCCATGTGTGACAGGAGAGACAGAGCTATGCATGATTCCATAAAAACTTGACCATGGCACTGTAGCTTGACTCATAGGGTACTTTTGTTTGTCTGGGAACTTGCTGGAGAAGGTTTTAAATCTGTAGAACCCTTCTATCCATCATTCCTGCCCCTGCCCTTTTTTTTTTTTTTTTGAAGCTAGCTCCATTACCAGTTACTGTATTTCTGCCAGTCTCTGGGGAGACTTTGGGGTGCAAAAGACAAGATGAAGGTACAAGTTTACACTCCTCTGGAGAGCATAAACTCACTGTACTGAGATATATGACAGGCTGCTGAGAGGCACTTGGTTTTTTTTGCCACCAGAGATGTTGATGAAGCAATGAGAATGGAGCAAGCACAGCCTGGGATTAGAAATGCTGCGGGTGCGACTGTGAAGTTCTCTGTAGTAGACTGTGCTTTTCAGGCATCCTGCAAGGCTTTTTTTCTGCTTCCTTGAGTAGTACCAACAGCTCTGTTGCAGCCACTGCAGCATCTCCCCGCTAGCCTCAATGAAACCTCCAGGAAGCACTGTGCTGCCAGTGCAGGGGCTGTTGCCTGCTGGCAGGGAGCTGACATCCAGCAGTGGTGTGGCCAAGGGGGAAGGCACTCAGCTCTGGAAAAAGCAGCTGTGCACATGCAAAATGTGTAAAACTGGGGCTCCCCTGAGGCTTCTTCATGGTATGGCTTAGCTGTGGAGACCCACACCCTAACAGGCCAGTCCCTCCACATTTTCCAATAAGCCTAGAAGAATTCCAGTAATGTTTCTTTCTGGGGACAGGGTGGCTGGGTTTTATTAAGCAAGCTTGTAGGGGTCTCCCTGAGGACACTTTGATTTCTCTGTCCCAGCTAACAGCCCTCTGTGAAAGGTTGTTAGGCCACTTCCTACTGATGTTTTCCTTTAGCATGAGTGCACTCCTGCTGTCCAGAATATTGGCTAGCTCTTGCTCCCTGAAGACTCGTGCTTGAGCACCCATCCCATTCTGCTGTTCCTCAAGCATGGGTCACCTGCAAGAATTCAGTCTATTTTTGACAGCATCTGTCCTCTGAGGGAGTCTGAGAACCTCCAAACTGACATTTGCAATTTAATTATCTGCTCCTTTGAAAAACTCCTCCTTATTAGGCTTTTTAGAAGAAAACATATGACCTTAAGTGTGAATACTTCAGGAGGCATGGGTTCAAACTGGCTCCTTGTGCTCAGACTGACCTGTTCCTTGTCACAACAGCCATGGACAATGTCATCCCTTTCCACTGAGATGAAGCCTAGCTCTCCTGTCAAGCTCAACTGCAAATGGTGGTGAGAGAACAAGACTTTGATACTCTTCATTTAATGCTCTCTGACATGTAGGTATGGAAAAAAAAAAAAGGCTCCAAGAAGAAAACAGTTTGTCCCAAAAAAGGCCCCAACCAGAACCTCAGTGAAATTCAAAAGAGGATGCTTCAGTGCTTTTCTTCCATGGAGAAAGGAGAAGCATTTTCTTCGGGCTTTTATGACTCACTGTGCTTATCTAAAAACCACTGGGATTTTTGGGAGGGCATTTTGAGGGGAGCTCATGACTGAAGCTGAAATGAGAGAGAAACTGTGCTTCAAGAGAGGCAGCAGCTCTTGTCGGGGGCCTGCCTAAAGGCACCTCTCAGGGGTGAACTGTGGGAACAGTTTCTCCTTGCAGATGTTGCCCCGCAGCCCCAGTTCACACCTCCAGACAGCAGAGCGGAGCAGAGGCAGCTGGGCTGACATATCTGTCCTTGGCAGCTCCTGCTGGACATGGATTCAGCAACTTCACTTCTCGTACTAGCCTGAAACCACCATGAGTGCCATATCCTGAACAATCTCTGCTCCCTCAGCAAGGAACAGAAAGCCAGCAAGGTGGGACACCTGTAATGACCATGCCAGTGCCTTCTGCAGGGTCAGCAGAAACTGGTCTGGTGTGTTGGCAGGAGGTCTGAGGGGTGAGGGCTGCCAAGGCCAAACTAATGCAGCCTCAGAAATGTTATCTAAAATTCACTGAGAGGCAAATGCAGCTGCCCCAACTCCCGACCAGGAACTGTGACGGAGAGAAGTAGGCTTGATGAAACATGTTCAAACAGGCAGAAAGCACTGCAAGAGTGATGCATAAATGGGCAGGAGCTTAATGCCTCTCTGCCCAGACCATAATCAGACTGAAAAATAGTGGGTATGTGGCTCATAAGAAATGTTGTATGTACAGCTGGGCTGATTTAAGGGGAATGATGCTCTGAGTGTCACCCTCTCCAGGAGTGACAAAGACCAGATGCGTCAAAGGTGGTGGTTAAAGCCCTCTGAGGGAAGCAATTATGAAACGAGATGACCTGGATGCAGATTTCTTTGCCCTTGAGCTGAGAGAGAAGGCTTAAGCAGGAGTTTTATATCCCTTTCAATCTTGCTTGTATTTAATCTTTGCTAATGCAGTTTGGAAAGCACCATGAATGTTTGTCCAGGCCTTTTCTGGGATCCTGGTTTCAGGGCATGCTGACCTCTGCAAGGCTTGGGTGAGTGGTGGATTCAAAGAAGAAAAGGAGAGAACACTCTTGATTTGAACACTGGTAAATCAGTAGTCTTAAAATCGAGCTCTGAACTCAGTGTCTTCGTTCTCTCCCTCTCTTGTGTTCTTTTTTTAATATTTCTTTCTTGGATGAAATATGATAAACTTTTTCCTTAAGCCTGGATCTGGAGTTTCTTTACACAGTTCCTTTTAGTGCTCTGACAACCTAAATAGATGTTAAGTTCAGCTGTTCCCATGCACAAGCCAGTATCTGTAATTCTCATCAGTGGTGCTGAGCACTTCTGAAAATCAAGTTATCCCTTTCAGATGCCAAGACAAAGGTCTTGCAGCCTCTCTTTATGCACCTAGTTCTGATAAATGCTGCCCAGTACATGGAAACCCCATTAATCTAACAACTTATTTCTGCCTGTTGTTGGGCAATGCAGAGGGTGCTGTGAACCAGACTCTTCTCCATTGCTTTACGATGAGGTGCAGGCAAATACAGGCCCTTGGAACATGTGTTTGCTGGCAGGGATGTTCACTGCAGCAGATGTCTGTGAAGTCTCAAAAAGCAAGGCTGAGGTATGGAAATACTGCGTCCCAGAGGTGCATAGATCAGAAATTCCTGACTGCTCAGGAACTGGACTCTTCTGTTCATTTTATTTTCCATTTCATTCATCCGTGACTGGGATTTGGCACCAGCTAGTTTTTAGCCGTCCCACCCCTTCACATCCATATCTGGGTAGGTTGAATTTTTGTCTGGCTCTGTAAGCTACTCCTGTCCAAGCTGTTGCAGACAAGAGCCTTCTCCTGTGTGAGCTCTGGGTCCAGCTATTCCTCTTCTAGCCCTTCATGCCTCCCTTCCTGTGAACGAATGCAGCCCTGTAAAAGCAGGAGAGACATGGAGGCTTTTTCCAAGCTCATTTTGTCTTGCTCATGGAAGTCATCTTTGTGCTAGAAAACCCTTCATCTGTTTCACCACATTTTTTCCAAAGGATTTGGTAGCCTAGTGTTAGCACGTCCATCAGAGTACTCAGAGCTCTAGTGATGAGTAGTTGGACCAGTGAACGGTAAATAAATCTGTCCAAGACCCCTGTGTAAGATCTGCTGCCTATTTCGGACAGAGTGGTGTTGGACTAAATCCTACAGAACTAGTGCAGTGCAGAAAGGCAGGAGTAGAAATGGAGTAAAAGGCTAGGAAAACCTGGAGCAAAACTGTTCAAGGGCATGGGGCAAGACAGCTATTTGCCAATATGCTCGTGGAAGAAAGTGTAATTGTTGGAGAGGTGGAGGAATGTATGGATTCCATCCATTGCTGATTAAAGAGCCTTGACCTGGGAATTACGTGTCCCCTGTACTTTGAATTTATGTTTGTAGATGACGCTTCTCCTAAGGTATTTGACAGAAATGCATAAAAGTTATTGTTGTCCTGGGGGGCAGAATGTTCCATCTGACTTCTTTCTTTAAGAATATTTTTCTAAGCTCAGGTCTTCAATATGAACCATGCAACGACTTGCTATGCTGCAACAGTTGAGTGCCTCGAACATAGAGCGTGAATATAAAGTTTACTGAAGAATTTGTGGAGTTAATGATTTATTTCATCTGTCACTTCAAACGGAAGAATTACGGGCTCCGTCTTGCCCAGCTGGGGAGACACTTAATGCCGACTGCAGATAGTTTTTGCACTACAGCTTATTGCTGGTGTGTGCATTATCTTGGGGATTTGATTTGTCCCCACCTGTTCAGAAAGGTATTTTGATCTTAGTCCTGAAGCCTTTATCTCCTCTGAGAAACTGGACCTTTACTCTCTCAAACTGCTTCTTAACAAGGAGGGAGCAGGGTGAAGGTGCTGGTGGCACCAGACTTGGGTGGGCAGGGGTTGCTCAATTCATCTGTCCATCCATCCCCGCCCAGGACTAGCTGGCTTCACCACTCTGTGCCTCCTCCCTGCCTCCTGGCCAGATAAGCAGGTTTGACTTGTGTGGTATTGTTATAAAACCAGGTTGGGCTATTGTCCTGAGCTAGACAGCGGCAGTCAGGCGTGGGCTGTCCAACAGGGACCCTTAGACGGTACTTGCCACACGTTTGCATACCTTATCCCTTTTTCCCATTTTTGATCATCCTTGCTATAGCCCTTTTTCCTTCCTCCCTTTCTCTGCCCCAGCCTCTCTTCAAAGAAACAGCCTGCCCCATTTATGGTTTTCTCATGGGTCCCAGTTTTGTGACATACATATTCAAATTTGCTATTTCTGACACTACTCCCTTGACATTTTTAACCCTAACTGGTATTACTGACACAGTTGGCCAGTGCTGCTGCCCTTGCAGTGGGTAAGCCTGCTAAAGATATAAGTGGTTGGGTGCTCTGACATCACTGCTTAATGCTGAAATGCTTGGGTTCAAAGACAGGCAAGCTCTTCAGAAGCATTCTGAGTTGGCGCATGTCTGCTCTGGATGATCTTGGTGGTGACAGAGTTAAATGAATACTTTGAAAATCCTTCCCGACAGCACACCTGGAAGGATTTCACGTTCCTGCTGCTGTTTTTTCACCAAAAGGTAGATAAGCTTTATTTATTTTGACTCTACAGGCAGAAGCACTTGTGTGGGATAATGATGTATCGGCTCACGCCCAGAATGTTGCCAAGGCCAAATATGAATTTTTATTTGGCTTGGAAGAAAAGAAGCCTTCAGAAATGGGTAAGTGCTATTTATAACTATCGTATGGAAAAAAAACCCCCAAAACTCTTAATCTATTCAAGAAAGTTTTGCAGAAGCTTCTCTCTTAATGACCACACAAGGGCTTGCTCACTATGCTAACGCTGCTCTTTGCCAGACCACAGCGCAAGTACCAGACCAAAGGGCCCTGCTGGTTCGGCCTCAGAAAATGACAGTGGTTCCCTGTGTTATACACCCACCTTTCTGTTTGGCTCACCTGGGCCACCTTGATGTGACAGCAGGGACTCGTGTGCTGGAGACACACTGGTGGAGGGAATCCCTTCACTTCTGTGCAGCGGAGTCGTTTCAGCCATAAGTTCTGCAATTGCACGTGCTGAAACACGGCCATCTCTGCCTGGAGTTCCTTCCAGGAATGCCCTTCGTGGTCTGCACACTGCTCTTCCTACAGCTAGAGGTAGGTAAGATTTTAATTTAGATACTTGAGGTGGTACCTCAACTGCTCTGTCCTCTGTAGTTAGTAATTCAAGAAATCCAGGTGCAATATCTAATATGCCTAAGGATTGGTCTTGTTCCTGTCCTTTTCATGTAAGTGCAGGGCATTTTCTACCTTTTGAGAGCCCAAGTTTAGAAGAAATTAAATGTAGTTATTGTAACTATTTCTCTTGCCTCATCATAATTATCAACAATCCCTGCCCTCTTTGCAAAAGCATTTCCTCAGGCTGTTCTCTTTGTACCTTGATCCTTTCTAATTGCAAACTTTCTGGAATGTCACTTTTAATTAAAGAAGACTCCCTTCTTGCCAGAAAAGGGCAGCACTTTGTTCAGAAACAAACTGTGTAGGCTCCTCCACTTCAGTAAGAAAGGGAAAAGGAAAGAAAAAAAGGCAAAAAAAAAAAAGGTAAAAAAAAAAAAAAAAGGCAGAACTGAAGTCTAGAAAGTGAGTAAACAGTTTTTTCCAGGATTTTATAAAGTTTGGTCTCCCACTTGGGAAATCCTAATCACAAAGTGAAAAAACCCAAAACTGTAAAGGGGAAAAAACCCCAACAAACCCCAAACCACCAAAGTTTTAAATTTTAAAAGCTTTTCCAAATTGCCACAAAATGTGTATCAGATCATTACACGAATCAGGATGACTTCATTTCTTGCTTGGAGAGACGCAGTGTGAGAGCACTGTCAGCAGGCATTGAATCAGTATTAAATAAAGTATGCTGTGTCTAATAAGTCCACCTGAATCTGTGGTTATTACCAGCCAAAACAATTATCACATGTGACAGGTATTCCAGGCTGAGTACTGAGCCCTAAAATAAAGGGTGGCAAGGAGTAAGCCAGATAAATAGATGTTTCTGGTCCTTCTCAGGTTCCTTTATTGATGGGAATCTATCATTAGGAGCTAATAATTATAATGCAAAATGGGAGTGACTTCAAGGGAGGGTTTCCAAATATTTAACAGTGGTTAACACGTAACATTTTTCAATTGTACCCGAAAACTGGGCAACATTGTGCCTACCCAGACTGGCCTCATGCTGTCTCAGGCAGATTCATCCTCCTCCTCCTCCAAGGTATTTTACCAAAATGGATAAATGAGAGTGGTAGTGCCCCTTCTACTTTTTTCTTCAAGTGAGCAGGCTTTAACTGCTTACTAGCTGGAGATGAATGAGGAAGAGGTAACTGAGGGCACTGCAGTACAAACCCAGGGCTCTATGCACCAAATGCTGGCGTTTTTTGATTTGATATATGTCAAATACGTCATGACATATGTTTCTGGGGGAAGCAGCTATGCCTGAAAGTCTCTGTTCTTCTCTGTGTTAGATGGGAAGGGAAAAAAACACAACCAAAAATCCAAACAAACCTGCTACTTTCTTAAGTTGCCTTTAAAAGAAAGAAGACAGGCTTTTTAGGGGTCAAAGTATAAAGTATTTTAAGCAAATGAGTGACATGGCCAGGGCCAGGAGAAGTGTTGGTGTTTAAACTTGATCAAGAGAACAACTTGTCACTGTGGGCAATAACACTGAACTTTAATTTATGTAACCCAAAGCAGTTCACCCGTGCCATGACTGGCCTCAGAAACAGAACATAACATGTAAGCTGCTGAATGACTTAATTACTACTGCCTTCTGGTTTATCCTTTCCCTTTCTGCCACAGCCATATTACTGAAGCTCTGCTGGATGCTGTTGAGGGAATGCATTTTTTAATTGAGTACTAAAACACTTGAATCAGACAAGCCAAAGAAGGAAGAATACTTCTGTCTACCTGGGTGGGAGATGGCATACTTTGTTAGTAAGCTCCTGTGCTGATTTTTACCTTCCAGGTTGAAGCTTGTGGTCATTTTCATAGGTGAGGAGGGAAAATAAAAAGTTAGATGCCTTCTAGCATATAACCTAGAAGAGGTTTTTCATCAATGATATCCAAGTGCTAATAAAGCTGTTGCATAAAAAAATTTTCTCATAATTTCTTTCCTTTGCTGTCCTCAGTCTGGTTTCGTCTGGGATACTTGTGATTGCTGATGCCCTCGTGCTCTTGCCTTTACTGTGTGATGCCTCCTTTCTGGCTCCTCTCCTCTCTTGTCTTGCTGCCCATCCTCCTGCTCTGAATGCCTTACTCGGAGCAGGAGGAGGTCCAAGGCCCTGGGACCCTCATCTCATTGTGGGAGGGCTCGGGGCCACACATCTCCCTGCAGACCCCTCTCCTGGGGCTGCTGCTTTCCAGTGGGAGCAGGCAGGATGCACCACGTGCAGCCACGTGCCCCTGCACAGCCTGGCCACCTTCCCTGGCAAAACCCCAGCCTTCTGCCTTCCAGCTAAAGAAAATGTTTTTTAGAAACTGAATTTGGCTGGGTTGGACAAGACGTCTTCTCAGACTCGTGGACATAAAGGGTGCTTGTTGTATATGGAAACATACTCTGCTCTGGAAATGCCACAGAAACAGTGATGTCTATTGAACAGACTTATCTTTAGGCTTAGGCGTGTTACAGTCCTAATTTTTATGACTTTGCAGTTAATATGTTTAAATACCAAAAAGAAAAAAAAAAACAAACCCTGGCAGCATGGCTTAGTCCTAAAAAGTGCTTTCATGGGGAAAACAGTGGGGGATGCTACAAATTAATTCCTTAAGTAAACATGAAGGCCAAATACCCCATAATTCCTGTTATATGAGAAAATAAATCCAAGACTGTTGTTAGGAAGAAAATAGCTTCTTAAGATTAATAAACATTCTTTTCTCTGATGCTTCTGGGAGGAGAAAGCTTTCATCCCTCCTGTGTAACAGAGGGTGTAATCTCGTCCCTCACAAAAAAGCCCTGTGCAAATAGTGCCTGTGTTGCTATGCAAATCTGGTGTTTCCCAACAGCTGCTGGAAGAAGCTTGGTTTTGAATTCCTGGTGCAACAAATAGCTTTTTGGAAAGCCTGTCACTTGCTGTTTTGTGTTCAGTGAGGTGTCATGAGGCAACTGAGCTCATTTAACAGCTTGCTTCTGCCAAAAGAGATGGTCCCAGACACACACTGCCACGGATTGTTTCATGCTAGTTCTTGTGCTCATCTGTTTGCTTAGCAACCTTAAGCCAGCAAAAACTGAGTAACAAAAAACCCCCAAACAACGCCAGAAGAACAATAAAAAGGCTTACTTTCTCCTGGCATTGTGTGCTGAATCATGGAAGGGGTCAAACAATGCCACAGCTGACACATGAAACAAAACCAAACACATACTTTGACCCATGCAGCATACCCCCTCCTGAACCCCAGTCATGGAAATCATTGCTTTTGCTGTAGAACTTCTATAACCTGTTTCAAGAGCAAAGGAAGAACACAATGGCTGCTTTTTTGTACAAGCAAAGCCTTTTCATGGTCTTATGATGCTGACTGAAACAGCCCTAAGAAAATTACCCTAGTATCTGTGTAAAATGAGCCCTCCTGACGCACTAGGTTGTCCTTCATCTTCTGCCTTGCTTGCTTTCTCTGTGTCACTTCAAGGCTTGCATGTCCAGCTCTGCTGCATCCTCTGTGCATTAGACAGTAGTGGCACCTTCCTGATCCTCACTCTAAAAAACTGCCCTCAGACCACAGGCACTCACGTTACATTGTTCTCATGACAGCCCAAACTGCTGACTGTAGTCTTGCCCAGTGCTCTAACCCCATTGCTTTCCATTTTGAGGCACCACCCTCTGTCATGCTTTCATCTCTTGCTCTTTCCATCTCCAGGCAATCCTGAAAGTCTGGGCTCCCTGGTCTGGTATATTCCTCTGCAGCTCTGCTTTCTCGAAAAGGTGCAAAACTGCATTTTTTGAGGGTCGGAGGACTGCCTGATTTTCATGTTCATGTTGCCTCATTACGGTGGAGGACAGGTACATCAGATCTCCTGCAGCATTTAACAGGAACACACACAAGGCTGGAATACAGAAAGCTTGGACCTGTGGTGCCCCCTCCCCCTTAATTATAATTTCATCATCCTGCTGACATACTTGACTCTCTTAGCCCTTTTTTGTTGTTGTTGTTGTTGTTTTTAGTGTCCCACTAGATGGGACATTCTCTGACACACTGAAGACCCACAGGATTTTTTAAATCTCAGTGTGTAATCAATGGTTTTCTCATAGATATCCCTGATGTTTGGCACTGCTGGTTAGCAGTGATGCAAAAAGAAGGTTAACTTTTTTAATTTAAGTCTCCAGAGGTACTGTATTAAAACTTTCCAGGTGAGTTTGTGCACTGTAAGAAGTGATTACCTCTCTGGCACCAGCGTGTTCACTGGCTGTGCTGAGTATTCCTCTTTCACTCCAACTTGGAGTAAACCAGGTCATTTCTGGAGAGCAGCAAGCTCTTACAGTGCTGTCAGAAGAGCACTGTCACATCGGACTGTGCACATGGAAAAATTAATGGTGGTGCAGGAGGACAGGTTGCACTGTGCTCTGCATCTCGTCTGCGTGACGGGGAGCTGTCCTGCTGTCTCCCTTTGAACTTCTGAGTCCCTCTTCCTGGGGCTGGGAGAAGCTGAGGCATGCTCTGGGGCCCTCAGGTGTGGTGTGATGGATGTCTGCGTTTCCAGTCCCAGGGAGAGGAGAACTAAAGGGGCACAAGGCATTATGCTAAGTCCCTTGCTCCACAGGAGGAAATTGTATGTCTTGTGACCTGCACTTGAAAGCTGGATAGTTCAAGTTATCATAACCTTCAGCTGTGGGGAGGAGATTACCACATCCTCGACTTGGTAAACAACAGAGTTGTTTGAAGGCCAAGGGTTTAGTACAAATAATCATTAAAATAGGGGCTGTTTGTTTATTGTTTTTTAAATGTGCAAAATTAAACACTCAGAAGTTAGGAAATGCCAGAGTTAAGCCAGTAATTGCCTCCCAGTCTGTGGCCTGTTCACTGAAGCTGAGAGCCGTGATGATGTGAGCGCAGAAATATTTGGGGACCCGGTGATGCTGGCAGCCCATCAATGTCTGGCCACATCAGATGCTCCGAGCACATGTGGCACAGGCTGAACTCGGCTGAAGCTGGCAGGGCTCAGCAACACTTTCCTGGAGGCAGCCAGGCTGTTCCCTTCCATTGGGCAGACGGAAAATGATACATCCAGGTCAGTGGGCACAACAGGGGAGGCTCAGCCAGCTGACTTTTGGCTGTAGGCAGGTACTGTGGGGCACAGCTGCATTTTTGCTTGTCACCATGGCCTCCTCTCCTCTCCTTAGCTTCAGCCCCATCATCTGGTGAGACGGGCAGCAAACCAACACAAACCCTCCATCGTGCTGTAGTCTTGCTTCACTTCTGAAGCTTTCTGAAGGAAATGATGCATGTTAACCTGCTGCTGGAGATGCCTTGATAAGAACATGGAGAGGGCATTTAACTAAAGTTACGGGGGTAGATGCAGTTGTGGGCTGTTACCACACTGAAGAAGTGTAACACGGCGTACAACAAGTTCACTGCTCTAACAAGTGCCTTCTGCTCTAGACCCCCACGTTGTTTATTTAGCTCTGTCCAGCTTCCTGAGGAAGGGAATCTCATTCCCTGTGAGAACTTGCTGAAAAGTTACTATGCAATGTCCAGCTGCATAGCTTGTCCTTTAGCAACAAATACTTGGAGCCTGGGAGACACACATGTATGTCCCTCTGTGTCCTATTTTTGTTTTAGTGGGGTGCGTAAGTTGATATCCAGCTCCCGGAGTGCTTTGAGGACTGCTTAGCAAGCTTACTCTTAGCCTGGTTAATTGGTCCCAAACCCTGAAATGCAGTAAAGGACATCCTTTTCTGCAGATGTGCCTTGTTTCTGGATGGATCTGCAAAAAACCCACAGTTTCTGAGATCTGTGTCTAGTAGTAGTGTGGGATTTTTTAAAGCCATTGTTGCTTCCTGAAAGCAATTTTTTGAGTTTTTTGAGAAGGTTCTCTAAAAATACAATATTTTAAATATATAACATTAATTACAAGTGGATTTAGAGAGGCTGTAAAGTCTTTGTAGATGCTGCAAGTGTGAAAGCAGCTGTGAGTTGTCACTGCTCCAGAAGTTTGTTCTTCAGCTGAAGGCTCTTAGGGAGCTTTTAAAGTAATTCTTGCTGTCACTGTGTGTATCTACACTTAGAAAATCACCTGTTAGCTGCTTCCTTTCTAAATCACAGCAGTAGAAAAATAGAAAATTTCAGATTCTTTTTGGATCTGTCTTTTACATTCTGGGTTTATGAGTTTTTTCAAACATAAGTCTTAAACCAAAGCTTGAGATTCTCATAGCCATGTTACTCCAGGGTGTGGGGCTTTAAAGAAGAAAAGTGCATTGAATATTGTAAGACTCATCCACACCCTTTTACATCAGGATAAGGAGCCCAGATACTCTCTTTGTGTTCCCTCCTGTTCCTGCTCATGCTAACAGATGTTTCACTCTACCATTTTGCTTTCCAGGGTAATGACTCTTGGGACTGAGCTATCTCACTGACCATCTGTGGCCCATGCAGCAATTTGTAGTGGATAATCCTTCTCACTAAATCCTCTCAGCACGTGCTGCATGTTAGTTTTGGACTTTGTCCTGTTTTGAGCTCACCGTAGGCCTGAGAGCTGCTGTGGCAAGGTGCCATCCTTCCTGCAGCAGGGCAAAAGGTATGGGGCTCTTTGGAGGACTCTTAATTCAGTGCAGTTGGGGTTATGCAAGTGGTCCCAAACCCTGCTTACCACTGGGAATTAGTTACCCCACCATTGTGGGGTAAAAAAAAAATGCAGCCGAGTCACAGCACTGCTTATATAAGCCTTTCCATGAGGAACAGGGTTAGAACTTGTGCAATTGTAAAAAAAACCACACAAACACTCAAACAGACACACTGTGTCCCCTATATTTCACATGCTGTTTTGGTCAGTGTTTTCTTAATGGGCAGAATCTACATTCTTGACCTAGCAGCTTTTCTTACTCTGTTTCTCAAGCCATGACAACTTGGCCATCACATAACTACCAGACTCCAGCTCTGGGACTGGGCTAGCAGAGATTTGGGACAAATTTACCTAGCATGGGCATGACTGTCCTGTGGCAGACTGAAGGTACACCTCGCACAGCCTCTGGTAGCCCAACCCCCCTCCCCCCCCCCCCCGAATTTAGGGAACTGGGCAAGAGCAGTGGTGAGCAGTACTTCTTTGATAACCCCCTCCAGTATGTAGCAAGCTGTGGGTGGGGGATTTCCTGAGCGACACACTGCCCCTGGGTGCTTGCAGGGGGATTATTTTCTTCCTTGAACCAGTTAATTTCTGGGTAACTCAGAGCTGCCAGCTGCCACACCACTGCCTGGCTGTTCGAGCATGGTGAGTGCAAGGAGCACGCTGCCTGTGCATGCTGCTGGGCTCTGTGTCAAACCTCCCAGTAACCACAGCAAGGACTCCCTCTGGTTGTCTCTTTTTGAGGTGAAGAATCTCAGCCAATGTGGGCACTTCTGTGTGGGCTCTGCTATACCTCTGGTCCCCTCTATCTTCCCTGCATGTCTGCTAAGGCACAGAGGCATTGAACCAGGGCTTATTTCTAGACAGCTCTCCCCTACCTCTTCCCCCCGCTTCCCCTCTCTCTCTCACTCAGCTTCCCCATTTCCACCAATTTGTTTTTACGTAGTGCCGCTGTAACTTTAGAAGGGACAAAGTTCTGGCTCCACTTCCCCTTTTTGGGTCAAGCCAGTTGCCCAAAAAACCTAGAGCGGCTGCAAGCTGCAGAAAACCCCGCGCCCGAGTCCGGTGTGGACGTTTGCAGTCCAGTTACAAAAGCACCGTGCTTGCATTATGTTAATCCCCTGGCTTTGGCTACGCCAGCCAGGCAGGACCTATCACAGCATGGGGAATGACATCATGTGGAAAAAGGGCTGCTGCGAAAGGCTGCCAGAGGCTGTGCAGCATCCCTCCCCTCTCGCGGGGGACGGCCTCTCCATCTCAGCACGAGCAGGCTATATCACTTGGAATAGTTTTAGTGACCCCAAGAAGTTGTAACTTGAGGGAGTGCAGGACAAGGAGATACGTGTAACCCTCCCCTCTGGCGGGCTGCAGTAATGATACAATACCGTAAATCCTGCGACTCGTTCATTAAGCTCTGTCACCTGGAGATTCGTTTCACCTTTAACGCACTCACTGCTTTTTGCTTGCCCCGATTTGCCATCCACGAACAGTGGCAAGAAATACGGAGAAAGCACGGCTGCCGTGGCGCCGCACGCCCGCTCACCCGTGTGCTGCCTGTGCTCGGCGCAGGGAGCTGCGGAGACATAAAATGCAAGATGACTAGGCTGCTTAGCGAGTGCTTCCAGCTCACTGATGCTGAAATGCCATAAAGCATCCTGCGCTCCGAAACCGGCACATGACTCTCAGCATCTCCATTCCACCCGATTCCTCCCTTACGGACGCGGTTGCAATAAACGGCAGCAGCTAAGCACGGACGTCTCCCTGGCATGCCGTCAGGCAGCCTTGCTGGAGGAAATGTTTTTTTCCCCCCCTGCAAGCTGCCAAGGTGGACTCCTTAGCTCCTGCGATAGACTGAATGAGACTGCAGTTCCCCCATCAGTTTCATAATACTCAGAAAGCATCCATTTACATCACTGTGTGCAGTGCAGGGCACCAGCTGCCAGGAAATTTGAAACTATTTTGATTCCAGTTGACTAGAACAGCAGCAATTGAATTAGCTGGTATCGCTGTAGATAAACTGATGATCTGTGCATTTTATTTCTTTGACCAATGGGTAACTGCTGGAGCTACAGTAACTTCTGTGAGTAAGGAGACTGTTCAAGCAAATATATCTAATTTCTGGAGCTAGCTAATATATATATATATATATATTGTATAGAGAGAGACACTCACACCATTCTTTTGTAAAATGTACCTGTAACCAAAATGTCTGTCTATGCTTTTAACTTGTGTTTTGCTTCCTAGAATTTCCTTTTATTATGCTGTAGACAAGCTTGCTTGACATGGAATGGTTGTTTACCTATGAAATATCATATCTATGCCTGATTTAAGTCATTAATGCTTTCAACATCTAGTCTTCAGAAAGGCTGCCAAGTGCTGTTACGTTATATTTGCCCCGTCTCAGTTTGCTAGTCACTCACCCCCTCTCTATTTTACCTTTTTCTCTATCCATTTCTTTCTTTTTTTCCTTCTTTTTTTTTTCCTTTGTTGAAAGAAGCCACCTTCAATGCAAAGTAGAAATTGGTGTTACCTGAAAGTGTGTGTCCTTTCTTTGTTTGTTTGGTGATGGGTGTTTTTTTTCCCTGCGCATCTTCAGTGCAGTCCTTAAATTTCGTTGTTGTCTTTCTAGCCTTGTTTGTAATGCAGTCATATTGGGGGATGGGTTGGACAGGATATGCCAGTAGCTGCAGCAAGACATGATGCTGTGGTGGTGGATGGGAATAAGGGAGGAGTTTCCCTTAAAGAGCTCAAGCTCCTCTAAGCTCTGGTACCTGAAATAGCTCTCTGAGCAAAGGGAAAGGCTTTGCTGTTTTAGGAGCAGGGGGTGATTGGTTGTGATTTACCTCAAAGAGTGAAGGCCTTGGTAGTCATGTGCATGGTGGTACCTAACATAATGGGGACAGAATGCTGCTTTGGTGCCATATATGAATTTTTTTTTAATCAGACAGAAAATTAGGCAATATTCCTGCAGTATGCCATGAAGGTAAGAATCCCACTGACTTGTGCTCACACAGAGCAGCAGTAGCAGCAGCAGTCCTTCCAGAGCAGGGATGCTGACATCTCACTGCAGAAAACAGCTTAAATTTCTACTGTGAAAGTTCTGCTCTCTTGTCCAAATGGAACACAGTTTGCAAGTGTGGCAGACAGGAGTACCCGTGAACACACTCCCTGCTCCTGCCCATCTCTCCATGCCCACGTGTGCATGTATGTGTACCTCTTCTGGAGTCTGCCAGAGGGTAAAGTTTGCTGGGGATGAAGTTCAGGAGGAGAAGTAAATCAGAAACTTGCTCAAGATTGCTTACAGTCAGCAGTGGCTGTCGGCGGCAGAGGGGGACGCGCAGCAGCACACTTAGCATTCACCTCCAGAAATAAGGCTGCTTCTGTTTCCCTCGTGTCGGTTCAGAAGCTAAGACAGCAATTAGCAGAGAAGAGCCTGGCCCCTTGGCAGGGTCTGTGTGTGGTGCCTTGTTAGGGCTTGGCCTCTGGAGCACATTGGCTGCCTCCCAGCCCCACAGGAGGCTGGGGACCGACGCTCTGGGCTTCCTTCCAACGAGGCGGGGTGTGTGGGTTGGAGTGAGGCACGGGGCATCCCAGCTCCTGGGGCTCTATGCATCACCTTTTTTATTTGGGGAATGCAGCCAAAGAGTGGCCTGGCCTAGCACTGTGCCACAGTGCTGTGGGCATGAGGGGAGCCCAGCTGGGGTACCTCCTGCTCGTAGGGTTGCACACTGAGAGTCGCTGTAGGTGGATGTGTCCATGAAGAAGGGTTTACGTTAGCATCTATAGTGACAGGCTCCCTCTCAGCAGTTCTCTCCTAAAAAATCCCATCTCTAGACATCAGACACATCTCTAGTGCTGAGAGAGCATCAAGCACTAAGGTTGCTGCGTTAGAGCAGTCCAGGGTTGTGAGATGGGGAAGCAGGGCCTTTTGCTGGCTTGGGGTTGGCCTGATGCAGGTGTAGGAATGTTGCAACCACGAAGCATTAATCTCCTATGTGAGTCCTGGTGGAAGTGTCCCCCAGTGGCAACCTAGTGTCTGTGCCATGAAAAGTGTGGGCTTGGAATGCACCAAGCACTGCGTGGCTGAGTTGTGTGCAAGGGGAGCTGTTTGTCTGGTGCTTTGGGCAGTTGGAAAAAGTTCCCTGGGTGCACCCACATCTGCGTGTTGGAAACCCTGCCATCAAGGCAGTCTGGTGATGCAATTGTGGGCATCCTTGCTCCTTACAGCTCCCTGGGACCTTGCAGGAGAGAAGAGGTCCCTGCTTTGTCTGGTCATTTGTCCTCAACAACCACCAAGTGATCTGGGTGAAACCTGACCCACTGACTTTTTATTATATAGTTATTAAATCAAAGACATGGAGATGAGATCTGGAGAACCTACTGGGGAAGAGATTTGGCTTGGCACAGTCCAAGTCTGTCACTTTGATCCTGCACCACGCACAGTGTGTGGTAATTACCCTGTGGCTAGATATACTGGATAGTGAGCTGGCAGGTGTGAGCTTCTGCTTGTCTTTACAAACCACTGGCACATAGGTAGCCACATTAATGCAGTGCTGAGCTTGCATTAAATTATCCTCTCTTTCACCTTGAACTCAGCCTATCATTAACCACAGCTACATGGCTTTTGCCTCAGCCTGTGGCCAGCCTGCCTGGAGTGGAGATGGTGATCAGTTTGCAGTACAGTACCTAGAGATGCAACTTGAGTGGAAGCAAAGCATCCAAATGCATGTTGGTGTCTGGTTTCAGAGCTGTCACCCTGACGTTTTTCAGAGTAGGTGTTTGGGTCTGGCCACCGTGCTGTTTGATTTAAAGCACTTTTATACTCCAGGCCAGTTTTTTTTCCCAGATGGATGCAACAAATGCAGCAGTTTCTGGTTGGATTGTTTTTGTTGGTTTGTTTTGTTTTGCTTTTTTTTCCAAGAGCTCAGTTTCTCCTTGGGCCATGACATAAGGTGGCCAAGTATCCGTCATTGTGCGATCCCTGAGGTCCTTCTGAGGACAGATGGTTCTCTGTTACCCACAACAATGGGAGCCACTGGGTGCTTGGCACTTTGAAAATGGGACCATCCATTTTTGCTCCTGCTTTGTTTACATCAGCTGGAAAAGCAGCATGAGGAAGGGAGGGGTGGTAAGCTTTCTGTGCAGCAGCGTATTTGCTGCAACAGCAAATGGGAACTGCTTGGTGTGCATCCACCACTGCAAAATGACCTTCAGCTACCTGAGTTGTTAAAGGAAGTGCTGGCATAAAGTTGAATTGCTCATTAATTGCGTTGTAATTTAGCTAATTGGTTTTATCAAGGCTGTGGAACATGCGGAGTGTGGCTGATTATCTTCCCAGTGTTTCACCTTTAAAAGTGAAAATGACCTAAAATCTTCTTTTTTAAGTAAAACCATCACGTGTGGTGCATTCTTTGGATGGATGTCAGACCTCTGAATATCTGCTTTCTTCAGCCTGTGCGCCTGGCCTGTGGCCTCAGACCGTTCCTGGGCCACAGGGACCCTTTCTGAAGTGTAGCAGACATTTCTAGCATTCCTTCCTCTGTAGTGCACACTCCCAAAGTAGGGCTGCCCAAAAACTCCTATGTAAAAAGACCAGCTCTGGATAACTGCAGTTGTGAGAGTGTTCAGAACTGAATTAAACTGAACGGTATTTTCCCTGCTGGGCAGAGCGTAGTTACTCAATTTTAGGAGAGGCCTCGGAAGGGAGGTCAGGCTTTTTTTACTTTGTGCATGTGGAAGATAAATCCAGGGTCTCTCTCTTTTTTTTTTTTTTTTTTTTTTTTCCCTCTCTTTGCAGGTAGTGGCCGTGGAAGCAGCACTTTGCTTCCTCATACCATCATCAATGAATTTCCAGAGTACGGCACCGTGGAGCCAAGCAGACACGAGCCGACAGCTTCACCGGCACGCCACGCAGAGCCTGTGACACGCCGGCCAGAAAGACGGGACAGTCACCACCACGTCAGGCCCATTCCTCAGTGTGCAGCTCCTGCAGATAATTCGAGACCTGATGCTGGGGCAGCTCAGCTGCACGCCCCAGAAGAAGGTGTGCAACCTGCGGGTAACCTGCCAGAGATTATGAAAATCTCTCGACGGTTAGAAGCAGCAAAGGTGCAAGAGAGAGCAAATACTTCTCTTGATTCAGAGACGCAAATGGAAAAAAAGAGTGTTACTGGCAGCCAAAATGTGCAGGCAGCCAGAGAACCAGTTCCAGGAGGCCAAGAAAAACTCTCAGACGTGCCTCTTCCTTCTGAACGAACAGCTGAGGAAAAAAAGCATTTGGTCGTGGAGGAAGGTCTGGCTGCAATATGGACTGGAGAAAAGCAGTCCGAGTCCTTGCAAGCCATTAGTAATAAGGCTGACGAGGTCCATGCAGTCCAGGAACAAAGCTGTCACAGACCATCTGTGACTAACCGGGAAGCAGCCAGGAGAGTGGAGGGGTGGGCATGTCCTGAGGAGTTTTCGGGGTACAGTCAAGGTAAAATGCAAATGGGTCCTGAGAGGAGGCTCGCTAAAGAGGCAGCTGTGAGTAAACATGTAGAATTTCAAGGGGTGGAGATTTTATGGCTGCAGAAAGCTGAGGAGCAGAGAAGAAAGAAGCACTCACTGGTGGACTCCTCGTCTGTGGAGAGAAAGGCATTCCCCAAAACATCCAGCCACCCTGCATCACCAATGGTCTCTCCAGGCCTGCTCTCCTCTCCAGACAGCGCGTGGAGTGAGGTCTGTGAGGACCCAAGGCTGGGACCCGCTGCATCTGGAGCCACTCCTCTAGCACCACCCAATGAAAGTGAGAAGGATGAAGTTTCCATGAAGGACAGGAAGAACCGTGTGGAGGAGGAGGCGTCTGTGCTAGTGAGAGGCCAGGGCAGGTGAGACCGTGCTTGGAAGGGTGCAGGGGTCGGGTGGTATTAGCTCTTTAGGAGCTAATGAGAAACAACAAATGTTTGTCTGCTGCCTTCAGTGTGGTGTCTGTGGTAGTGATTCCTGTCTGGTGCATGAAGTTTGGACTGAATCCCCTACACACCACCTTGCTGAAGTTTGAAGTCCATCTCAGGTTTTGAAACATAAACACTTCTTGCTATTTGCACAGTGATGTCTGTGTGAGGAGGCATCTGTAGCAGGTGTAGTTGGGATCCAGACATGACATGTAATTAAATAAGGCAGCATGCAGGCCTGCCCATATGCGCCTGGCCAGATTTTCTGATTTCAGGCAGAGTTTGAGCAAGAACAGTGTGAGCACTTCAGAGAGGTTAGATAATAAAGACATTTTATCCAGGGCCTTGTAGATTATAAGAGAGTAAATGCTGTGATGTGCTTTCTCTATCTATCTATCTATCTATCTATCTATCTATCTATCTATCTATCTATCTATCTATCTATGTTAATAGAATTTTTGCTATACATACTGCAAGAAGTGTGCTCTGCTTTTTATGAGAGCATCCTGATTTGCTTGCTTTCTTTCCTGATGCATATCTTTGACAAAGTTGGTGTGCTCTGAGCAAACTGGGCCCGCTCTGACCTGTTGAGCTGTTTGCTGATGAGACAACAGGATCTCAGCAAGGGAGGCTCTCCTGACTCTGCACCATGGGATGTGTGGAGTTTTGCTTTGGCTAGCACACGGGATTACTCAGGCTGGCAGCCCTAACCTCTGGCATGTGCTGTGAGGAGCCCCACTGTATTTGGTGTGGCAGAGAAGAAAACTCTTCTGCAGGGAGGTGCTGCACCTTCCCCTGTAAATCAGCAAGCAGGCTGAGTCTTCTCCCTTCAAATCTGGTTCTCCTGGCTCCATGTGTTTAATTGCACTTGCTTCCCTTTCCATTTTGAAGTGATTTCCTTCAGCTTTTTGCTGAAGACCCCAGTCCTAGGAGCTAGTAAACTATCCTTCGGGGCAGAGGCTCTGTCTGAGTACACATCTCCAAGATGTGCAGCCTCTGGCCTGGCACTGGTGTTAGGACATACCTTATGTGTATGTGAGTGCATTTTCTCCTTTGCACATAAGCAGCTGATTTCTCTGTTAGACAACATTAGCTTGTCCCCCAGCCCCCTCTTTTACCCAGAAGATTGTTTCTTTTTATGTCCCCAGAGAGGGAGGTGGTGCCAATCATAAACAGAGGTGGTGCAAGGAGAAGCTAGCATTTTACCTGCAGTGCCCTCTCCCGCACAAAGCCGCGCTGACCTTTCTGTTCACAAAGGCGGAAAGTGCGAGAAGGTTCAACCAGAAGCCCAAACCTTGCCCCCAAGCTGAAACATGCTGTTTCTGGTTAATTTTCAGGATGACGGAGGAGGGCGAAGCAGCCGCAGGAGGATATGAAGATTTCCTTGGGCAGAGGCACTCCGACGTCTCCACTGATCTGTACAGCTCACAGTTCGAAAACATCCTAGACAACGCATCTTTATACTACAGCGCAGAGTCACTGGAGACCTTGTACTCGGAGCCCGACAGCTACTTCAGCTTTGAGATGCCACTCACTCCCATGATCCAGCAGCGCATGAAGGAGGGTGGACAGTTTTTAGATCGGACATCAGCCTTGGGGCAGCCAGATGTCCCTGACAGGGAGGTGAAGGGATGTGGTGAAGGCATCGCCAATGGCTTAAAGGATACAAGCAAAACACTCTTCAAAGGAGATGTCACAGAAGTCCCTCATCTGGAAAGGTAAAAGCAGTGGGTGAGCTTTTTGTGTGCCTGCTGATTTTTCCCCAGTCTCTGTTTACTTCAGTGTACTGTTGCAGAGTGTAGTTTTTTCTCTTTCAATACTGCAAATTTTCTACAGAGAATGATTTCCAGTGTGACAGAGTGCGCTGCAGGAGAGAAGTGAGCCATCCAAACCTGCCATTCATTAGAAAAGTGGAAATTCATTATATGAAGGTTTATTGGTGATACTTGTGTTGATAAAAGTCTGGCTGGTATTGTCAAATCTCTGGATCCTGTCTCTGGAGGAGTTAGTTACTGGTTACAGATGAACCTTTTTCAGCTCCAATTCCTACCTGAATTGGAGCATGGATGAGTTGTCCAAATGCAGTTTGTGATTTGGATGTTAAAGGTGTGGCTCTGGGCATAGCTTTTCCTATCTTGAGGTTGGTGGGAGTTTTGAGCATTATTTCAGCTGGGATGAGGTTTTGCTCCCACCACATTCACAGGACTAGAGATTGTTAGGTGTGGCTGTGATTTGTGCAGTAGTTACTTATTGAGAGAGGAGGCAGTGTTGCAAAAATGTTAATAATTTCCGTTTAGGTAAAGGGAGAGATAAGAAAACCTATTAAAAGAAAGAGTCACGTGAGAAGCAAAAAGTAGGCTGAAAATACTGTACAATTGTACAAACTCACTCTAAGCCAAGTTTCCTCATGTGCTGTCAGAGAGGGTGGGGAGAGCGAAAGGCAGCCACAGACAAAGTGGGAGGCTGTGTCAAAAGCAATAATCTGCAGAGTGGTGAGGGTGCCACTCATCTGCAAAGGGATGAGGGACCTTGTGAGTAACAAAAATGCCTCTGGTCTCCATCTTCCAGGGACGGGATGTTATCTAAGAGTCCTTAGACTACTCCCTTAGATGAAACTAATTTGAGCTTTCCTGGGAGTCAGCAGTGGTAGATCTTTTATCTGTTTTATTACTTTTGTGCTAGCATGAAAGAAGTCCTTTGAGCAGAAGTAGTTTTGTTAACTTTATGGATGAAAGATTTGCTCTTAAATCAAAGGCAGAAGGACTTCGAAGTTTAAAATATTTTTGCATCAATCCTACAGTAAAAAAGGTGCTTAAATCTTGTACATGCATGGTGACAATAGGCAATAAGTGACTGCTAACCTGCAATAACCTCTATGAAGCCAGAAACTGAGATGAGTCTTGGCACTTGCAGCTCCTTACTTATACCAAAACCAGAGACATAAAATTGGGCAGCGGAGGACAAGTAGTGCATACAGACCCTGATTCTGTTACCCCATTGTTGCAGCATCTAACATCTAGAAGATATTTTCAAGTAAGACCCTCATTGGCTCATCAAGACAAAAGTTACCACAAAGACAAGGTGTACTTAGGTGAGTCTCATTAGGTGCCTGGCTAATGTTGATTTCACTAGGAATTAATTTTAGTTTAAATTTGCAGCCATACTGATAAACCAACAGAGGGTTTTGAAATTCTTCTTTTTTTTTTTTTTTTTCCTCCCCTTAACAAATAAAAAAATCCAAAAAACAAAAAAACCCCAAAACCAAAGAAGTGTCCCCAGCAGCGGGTTTGTTAGGAAGCTGCACTGGTGTGGTCTGCAGGCTCTGTTAGGGACAAGGCTCGAGGGCTCACTTAAGGTAGGTGCCAATAGAGAAAGCAGCAGTATGGCCAGCCATGGATATGGCCAACAGAGTAATCCTCCCAGCAATAACCTGATAGCCAACACGACCCCTCCCTGCCCGGTATTCCGAGTATCATGTTGCGTCGCACCAGATGTGCATGTTGTGTTGTGCAGGTGACTGACAGGCCGCGTGTGCTGTTTTGTTGGAACCAGCGAGGAATCACGGCGTTGCAGTTCGTGAGTGAGAAGCGCTGCGTGCATGCCGGGGGGTGGCGCGGGGTTTATTCGCTGAGGCGTCAAGACGGTGTGTCCTGGCGATGCTCAGGCGAGCCAGAAACAGCCCCTGCGAGCCGTGTCTGCTCGGGGAGTTTGCGGGCGCGGTTGTGTTGCCTGAAGCGATCCGAGGCTCGTTTAAGTCCACGTGTGTGATACGTGTATGGCAGGCTCTGCGGCACCTCTGCCTCCCGCCGAAGTTCTCCTTTCCGGCGGTGCCGTGAGCCTAAGGCTGTGCCTCGGGGCTGCAGTTCCTCACGCGTAGCGCCCGCCTGGCGCTGCAGAGCAACGGGGGGCACCCACCGCAGTGGTCCAGCCCTCTCGGAGGAGGAGGAGGAGGAGAAGGAGGAGGCAGGGGAGGCAAGCCCTCCGCCCCGCCGTGCCTGACCTGCGCTCCCTGCGCGCTGCCCGGCCGAGGGCTCCCCCCAAGGGCTCCCCCCGAGCGCTCCCCGGTTCCCCCCGCTCTCAGCCCCGGCTCCGGAGGGCGGTGCCGGCAGGAGAGCGGCGGGAGGAGCCCCTCCCATAGGGGTGGGGGCAGCTGTGGGGTCTCAGCATGTGGATACTGGCAAGTGCAAAGCGAAGGGGGGGGGGGGAATTGTGTTGGGATGCGTGGAAAGGGGTGGAGGGGTTTCGGAGCAAAGCAAGGCAACGTGGCAGTGCGGGACGGCAGGGAGCATGAGCCCCATCTTTTTTCCAGAAACGGCGCTGCCAACCCGAGCGAGCAAAAACCGAAACCAAAACGTCAGCAGTGCCCTGTGCCGTGGTGTTTCGGTGACATGAAAAGTGTGTGGGGAGGGAGCTTCCCAGTGCCGGTTTATGGGGGAACAGCGTGAAACACGTGCAGCTCTTTCCCGGCCCAGTGCAGAAGGGGACGGCGGATGTGAGAGCAAAGAGCTGGTGCTTTTACACCTGGAAAACTGAAAGCCGTGTGCCCTTTAGGAGAGCCTGGTCTCCCCGTGGCCATGTCCTCCTCATAGCAGGTAGCTGAGCACCACGGACCCTCTTGCACCTGTCCGGAGGGATCCGGTGCGGAGCTGACAGGCGGACCCTGGGCGGAGTGAGGTTTTGATGCGTTAAGGGCAAGGAAACCTGGTCCTGTAATGAATAAGCGGGAGGGTAACATCCTTCTCGGCTCTTAGGAAATCGCAGGCTTTGGGAGGGGTCAGCTCTGGTATGTGAAGGCCGGTCACATGCCTTCAGAACTGAAAAAAAAAAAAAAAAAGAAGGAGGAAAAAAAGATATTAGACGCTTGCGGGCTGCAAGTTCCTATGGCTCCTGGGTGTCTGGAGGTTTCATCCCTGCTGTCCTTCTCCCTGTCAGCTGCTGGCCGTGGTTAAACGCAGTAAGTCCTGGCGAGAGCTGTACGACGACCTGCCGGCTCTGGCATGCACTCGCTGTGCTTCCTTAGGGCAAGGGGATGTCAGCTGGCCCCCACGTCTTCCTGGATGGCAAGCTGGCTTGCTTTTGCAATTAGTTCTTTCCTAGCACAGCTTAGGTGCCCTTTCTGCCTGGTCAGTGGAGGAGGGATGGCTGGGGAGAAGGATGTGCAGCTTGCCTTCCTTTGGGAGTAGTCCCAGCTCTTTGTGTCTTTGGGAGGGGCTTAATCTCTTTCCTAGGTAGGCAGTGATCATTCCTCTGGGGGAAAAGCCCCAAATCTCTGCAGTTTGAAGTAGTCTTAAATTTCCACAGGAGGAGGTGGGAGGACTGGGGGAGGAGGGGTAGTGTGTGAGGTTTCAGAGCTAAGGGTCAGCCTTCCTGTGTGTCAGGGCACCACGGGATCCTCGTGAAGTGTGCTGACCCACAGGTTGCCAGTGTAATGAAGCTTTGTAGTGGCAATAAAGACATTGCATTTGGGCTGTGCCTGGTGCCCTTGACTCTGTGTTGTCCTTGCAGAGGCATGCAGTCCCCACTGTTGCACCCATGCCCTAGGTGCTGCACGCCTCCCTTCTCGAGCTGGAGGGCTGTGTTAAGACAGAGCAAGGCTCAGCCATCCTGTATGGGAGCTTGTTCTTATTCTCGGAGGCAGTAGAGAAAACTGTTTGTAAGGTGCTACACAGACACTGAGCCCGAGTTTGCATTGCCTGGACAAGGTGTAACCATTTACACCAAGTCAGAGTGGGATGAAAGGGATGTATTTCCGAAGTGGTAAGATATACCAGAGAGAAAAGTGAGTTATCTTTTCTATGTATAGAGAGAGCATCAGTGTGACTAGAAGTGAAGTATGAAATTCCCTCTATGATGATCTCCATCCTTATACTTTCAGACTTTAAAGACAGAATTTCTTCTAGTTGTTCCTTTTACTTCACTCTTTAGAGCAGGCTCTCCTGTTATATGATCGAGTCAGAATAAGAAATTAAAAGTAAAAAAAAAAGAACACCAAACCAAAAAATTTTAAGGCGTTTCTTTTCCTGAGTTGGGAAGGTGTGGTCTCTTTTGGTAGGACGTTGCCCAAGATTTTTCTGAATCCAGAGAGAAAATAAAAAAAATCTGTATTGCAGCTCCTAATCCTCAAAAATGCTAAATGTTTTCCACCTGCCATCATCTTCAAAGAACTGCTGGTGCTCAGCAAATTCTGCAAGTCCTGTTATTTTTTTTCCCCTAGATTTGCAAACACAAATTTAGTCACATATATATTCAAGAGGGGAAGAAAACAAACTCCCTAAAGCAATCTGGTGATTCTCAGAATAAAAGCACAAGAACACAGACTGCAATTCCCGAGGGTGCCAGGTTACTTTTAATTGTTGGGGCCTCTTATAGGAGTTCCTGTGATGGTTTTATTTCTTCTGCATATAGATAATTTCCAGCAGTTTCTTAATTGGCACTCTGCCCATTCCTTCTTTGAGACAATAAACTTTGTTGACAAATAAACCCAGTTTTGATTCCTTTCTCCAGGTTGATTCTCTTAAGTTTCCTCCCAGTTTATCAGTATCCTGCATGCCATTTATAATTCTGATTTTTGGTTTGTACACTGGTATTTTTGTCCAAGGTAGCTTGTATTTGATTTTTCAGTGTAGATGTGAGACTCGATACGTAGATATCCAACATGTAATCTTCATACATTCATTTTGTTGGTCTGTTCAACAGCAGTCTGGTAGAGCTTTTTTCCCCTTTGAAGATTCACCTTGTGACCTGGTTGAATTTTTTTACTCCGTATGAAATCTGCCGAGATCCCTGTGTGCCTGAGCGGATGGTTTTCAGACGTGCCTCAGCTCATGACAAACTTTGAGACCTAGGAGACATAGGACTTTCAGAAGGTGGTATTTCACATTTACTGCCAGCCATATGCCCAGGATGTAGAAATTTATTCAGAGGAATGCCATTGGTTGTTGTCCTAGAAGACCGAATGCATCAGATTCATCTGCAGCTAGTGAGCAAGCAGACAAGTGCTGGAGCCCATTTGCTGGCACATCTGTCAGTTCCTGAGCCACTACTAAGCACCATGTGCTGGCATGGATATGTTGGATCCAGGTACAGATGAACTGGCACAGTCCACAGGGGCAAATTTCTGACACCACTGGCTTTTTGACAGCTGAGGATTTGCCCCACTATTACACAGCACAGTAACTTCAAAAATGTTAAGCCACACTGTTCACTTTGCTACTCCCTGCAGGAAGGTGGCATCACTTTATCAAGGTTCTGGAGAGACAATGTACAGAGTTTGCCTTTGCTCTGTCTGGTGAGATGCTTGCAATGCCAGTGTAGTGAGAGTTTGTAAAGCTGCTTCCAGTTCCTAAATAAACTGTTGTTTTAGAGAAAAAAAGGGCTGCTGACTTTTTGCCTCTTCAGTTCCCAGCCTCCTCTGAAAATAAAACAAACAAAACAAAAATCCAGGAGCTGACAGAGACAGAAAAGAGAAAGAAAAAAAAAAGTGAAGCAGCTGATCAGTTCTCTACACAAAGCGCTTCAGTATAGAGCTGTCAGCAGCTCAGCTTCTAAGCTGGCATCTGTTGGCATATCTCCATTAAAGTCAAAGCCATTTAGGTCAGGAAGCCTTGATTCACCAAAACCGAGGCGTCTCTGCCAGCTCCGAGCCGGTCCCGAAGCGCAACGGTGTCTCATCCATTAGCCACGACTGGCTGCTAGTCAAGCCCCCCCTCCATGTTATTGCTGGTTAAGTCTCTTCTTCCTCCGTCTGTCTGTTGGGATAGAGAGAGACAGAGCCTGGCAGCTGGCAGGGAGGCGTACAGGCATGTATAGCTTCGGATGTGATGCTGGAGCAGCGGTGGAGAAGAACAGGGCACACAGCGTGCAGACTCCTTGCTAGCACAGCTGGTGAGCTGTGGGTTGTTTGGGGTTGTTTTTTCTTTACTGGGGAACTCTTGTCTTTTGTTGTTATTCACTACTCTTTTTGAGGACAGGTGGTTCATTGTGCTGCGTGTTTTCAGTGTAAAGCTCCTGTGTGATACTAGTGCCAGTGCTGAAGTGCTCCCTCTGCACATCTTTACACCAGAAGGTGTACACACCTGTATTTTTATGCATCTGTTTGGCTCCTAGCTGGGGAGGACCAGCTGCCCCATTAATATGCACTCCCTGGGCCAGTCTCCAAACAGCTAAACTGAGCCCAATGAGGAGGGAAATACTCTGTGGCTTCCCAGTTTTGCTCCTGTCCTGTAAGACTCTGCAGGAGCCTCGTGGGGAAAGGTCATGCTGGTGCTGAGCACAGGGATGGCTCTTGACACCTGGAGCTGGTGGGCTCGGAGGGGAGAGCCTGAGGGTTACTGATACACTGAGACTGAGTGTTTTCTGAGCAAGCTCGTGGGTTTGCAGTGCATTTTTTGGATCTCTTTTTTGTTTATATTTGGGGGCACATGGGTCAGATCCTGATCATGGGACCATCCTGCTGCATTCAGGAGACCAGTCTACGTGTCTCTGTATCTGTCAGAAACATCCATTGCAGGGGGAGCCCTTGGATACCCTCTGTGGCAAGAGTCAGGTTTTCACTTTCTAGACATGGTGGCATTAATGGGGTGAGAGTCCCTTTATGACCGCTAACCCTTGCCACAGCGATGTAAGGAGCCTGAGGTCAAAAGGGAATCAAACCTAAAGTATTTTTAGCAAGACATTTGTACCTCAGGCAACGGGCCAGCGTGTGTGTGTAATAAAGGACACACTGTCTCTCGGAAGGACTGCAATCCTGTCCCTGCATATGGCAGGACTTCTTGTCCTCATGCTGTGATCCTGTAATGACGACGACTGCGTTTGGTGTATGCAAGCCTACGAGAGATGGCATTTTCTGAGTGCTCTAGCTCTTACCTCCCTTTTTTGTGATCGGCTGGAATTCTTTTAATCAAAGAAAAAGGCATATGATTACAGGAAGCAAGAGGTTATTTTTAAGCAGCAGTGTGTGCATTTCAGCCCCTGAAATTTACTTTGCATATGTATTTTATTGATAACCGTTAGGAGATTACAGGGCTTGTTACTTTTAACTTTGCTCCTCTCTGTGTGATGTGACAAGGCTGAGGTACTTTATAAAGGATGCTTGGTGGTTGCTCTGGCTTGTGGAAGCAGTCCTCTCTTCGTGTGTCCTGGCTGATGCTGTGCTTGTGAGACCCCCACTGAACTGAGTTGCAGCAAAGTGCAGCTGTGTCAATCCTCAAAGAGGGATCTACTTCAAAGCGTGGCTTTGAAGAGAATCCATACGTAGGACTTCAAAGCTGATTAAACCATTTGGAGTAAAATAGCACACTGAGTCATCTGCTAGGAAAAGGCATTATTTGTATTTTTATTATTTTTCTCCCCTTCCTACAGCTGTTTCTTGAAAGAGCCCTGGAGCTGAAGGTAACTGGCAAGGTAGATCGTTGCTCGAAGTACTTTTGTGCTCACTCTGTCCTGACCCCAAAGAAGCTGGTTTGGAGCTGCAGTAAAGCTGCAGCAGAGCCGTTCCCAGCCCATTTGTGTGGTCGGGTCATTTGTAGCAGGAACTGACTCATCACATCCCACTGCTGATGGGATTTCTTCGCTTTCTCCAGTGGGGCTACTCCTTTCAGAGCCCGGCTGTTCAAGCACAGCTTTTCAGCTCCCTTGAAACAAAATTCAGCCTGCACTACTGCTTATTTCTTATTGGCTCTGAAATGTGGAAGGTTGTCACTGGCTGAACATCCACATCTGCTTTTTCGATGTCCCTGCCACACTTCGAGGTGAGAGCCACTTCTAGAGGGGCTGGTGAATTAGAAACAGAGCCATAGTTGGTGGTGATGGTTAAGGGGCTGCCTTCCTATTTCAGAACTAGGAGGAGAAGGCTTGAAGCAAAGGAATTTAAAACAACACTGTGCTGCAGAGGGTGATTTATCAGCTCCAGTGTGGCTCCTCAGTGGATGCTGTACCCCTGCCGAAAACATTAGTTCTGACCCTACTTTCAGTGTGCCAGAATGCCTCCCCACCCTTCCTTACTTTTAATCATTGCTGTATTTGCCTGACACAGCCTGCCTTGGAGAGGAGCTGATGTTAAAGGTGTGCACATTTATTTGAGAGAGAAAGTTGGTTTTCCTCCCATTTCCTCCTCCTTTCTTTCCAAAAGGGTTGTGAAAGCCCCAGGCTTGTCTTGTCCAGGCTCCGTGTACAATCCGTGCACCCCGTGTCCTCCCTCCAGAAGTGCATTCCAGATGAATTGGTGTTCCTTGGGGAAGGAACATGTGCACCCAGAGGAGTCCATGTGCCACACAGCATGTGCTGTGCAGCAGTCTGGTGAAAATGGCAGGTGGTGGCACGCTGGGATCACTGATGTGGCTGAGAGGAGGACAGCACTTGGGCTGAGCTGTCACACCCTGCCACTCAGATGTGGCATCACCTCTGAACATCACCTCCTTGTTAGCAGCTGGACCAGTCGGTCCATGGTGGATCCGAGCTCTTGCTCCCATGAAGCAAAATGCTGATGTGCTTTTATTCCTTGAGACAAAACAGAGTTTTTTTTCTCCATGGATTTGCTAAAAAATGAAGAGCGTCTCAAGTTTTTTAAGGCATCTGAAACGTCACATGCTGAGACCGAGGTTTCCACTTGCAGCCTAGTTACTGGCCCTGCTCTGTTTTTTGCTGGAAGTTGCAGCCATTCCTCAACTATACATTACTGTGTAGAGTTTCAGTTTTGGTGAAACCTGGGATGGGAGGCAGGGGGGAGTAAGTGAATCTAGAATATTCTAGAACAGATCAGGTGTGCTAAAGTGCCGTACATGGCAAGATTGAGATACGTTGACACTGGGAGCTAAATCACTGTAGAACTATCAATAATGGCATAAATGAAGAAAACAGTATAAAATGTTTCAGGCTCTGCTTAACTGTTATAGGAAAGCTTTATGGAGCTTACAGTGTGCCCGTGTCTCATCCAGGAGTGTGGAGTGGTGACTGCTGTTGTTAGAAAGCATTGAATTTACCACAGCAGCTGTTTATTGAATTGCTGTGATTTCTGCTGGATATGGTGGTCACATCCTCTGTGCGTTCCCTGCAAACACACAGGTGCTTTGACAGAAGGAGCAAGGATGCATCAAGAGTGTATTGCTGGGGAAGGTCTAAGGACCTGGTTTCTGGCCACAACTGATGTGCTATGAGACCAGAGAGGTATGGGGATTTTTGTAGTCTGCTTTCTGTTTGCTGATAGCAGAGATTAATATAAGTATCCCTGGATAAAAATCAGGAGCCATTGCTGTACAGGCAATTACTAGTAATATCACTACAGTCGCTTTTGGCCTTGAGTCTAGGATTAGGTGGAATGTAATCTGTTACATTTTTCAGGCTGCTTTTGTTGGAGTTTTCTCATTATTATATGATGAAGAGTAAAGCTGCATGAAAAATCTGTGTCCAGTCTTGCTCTGCATCACAAAGCCCTTTCTTGGCTCTGTTTTGATAGTAACGCTGCTGTGGATTCTTTATGTGTAGAAACTGTAGACTGCAGAAGAGAGACCTGTATGTAGGCTTGGTTGCTCCTAGCTCTTGATTAGAGTCCATTATATAAGCACCTTACAGGGGGAGGGAAGTATTGCTGAGTTCAGCAGCTGGGTAAACTGAGGCACAGATGGAAAATGGTGCACCTTGAGAGTCGTGAAAATAAGAAGAGAGGTCAGCCTTTCCCCTGAGTAACACCCTTTGGACCCCACTAAAATGTCTCTTCCTGAAGACAGCCTACATAGTCATGCACAGGGCATCTGCATTTCCTAATCCCTCAGTGGTGTGAGCACTGAGGCTTCTCACCACCTAAAACACTTGAGAACTGAAGTCTCACTTTAATGTTAAGAATCTGTCATTTCCCCTGAACGAGAGGCTTATGTTACAGGCAACATATATGGATGATGTGACAGCCTTTTTGTACTTACTAAGTAATAAGCTAATCAACTGTCAGATTAACTGTTGGAATAACTGAAGGACGCATCCCTTATTCTTTGATACGTGTACGGGCACCACCAGTCGGGATGAAGTTTTAAATAAGGGAGGTTGGAAGATAAGGTTTCTTGTGAAGTCCCGTTGGCTAGTTTTTGGTGAGCAGGGTAAAAAGCGCACTCTCC